>NC_134402.1:366479961-367121350 GCF_038048845.1 Mixophyes fleayi | reverse complement strand
GTATGTTCTCCCTGTGTTTTTTGGGGTTTCCTCCATCCCTCCAAAGACATACTGATAGCTTAATTAGCTTCTGACAAAATTATTCCTTGTGTGTGCGTGGTAGGGAACAGTTTGTAAGTTCCACTGGGGCAGGGATTGATGTAAATGACAAATCCATTGGGGAATATGAATCAGAAAAAATATAGTGTGATTACACAAAGCATAATGGAAAAGCTATTAGCTAACCTTTTCTATGAAGTGTAATACTTTACTTGTCTGCTTTTCCTAGACAGCAGCAATAATATGGAAAAATAAAGCAGATATATTTTACAGCCATCAAAAAGAGCTATACAACTTGTTATTTTTATGTGGTTTTACATTTTTACAATTTCTTTTTCATTTTATAAGATGACCCCAAATTTATGTAGCTTCATTCAATAATGATGACTAATCATATTATCAGTTAATAAGGCATCACTGAATATTCATGAAACATGCAACCAATCAATTCACAAGGAACCCATGATATTGTTGAGGACAAATTCCTCTCTGTATCCATGGGAAGGTTGCCCATCAATATTTTGCAATCTGATGGGCAACCTTCTCATTTACATCTACAAAGAATTCTTAGATTTATTACTGTACAATCTTGGAAGCAAAACATAAAATACTGAAGTAATGCTTATTTCTTTGGGAAATGTTTTTTGACATTGTTAACAATCTGTTATAAATATTTAGCTTTTGTAGAGATTTGTGAAAATGGTCATGTTTCTGTTAAATACATTTTACAACAAGAATGGCTTGCCTGCATGTGAAAGGAAAACTAGATTTTATTTCTGCAAAAGGGGATTTTAGATACTGTAATTTGCACACATCTATTTTAGCCCTATGTGCTCACAGGACATTTATCTTCACCCTAAGTGTCCAAGCTTCCCCGGTAGACAAAGTTACACTTCTAGAGAAGGTCAATACCTCTATCTGTATAGGATTAATCTTTTTTTATACCCATTAATGCTCTCAGACACAGCGGTCTAGACAGCCACTCTCATTTATGGAATATATATACTTCAAAAGATGGTGCTAAAACAGACAGACTATTTAAAGCACATGGAACAGAGACCAGAAAAGAGATATTTGCTAGAGGCAAATAGACAAGCTTTATAAAATAATGCACTCTTAGGGAGCTTAATGTAACATGTACAGAGTACAAGGGCTTAGGTGAGATATATAAACATGTGGTTTCTCCATTCCTGGAAGCAATTGTGTTAGAAGAGTGTGGTGACTTAAATGTCCCATCACGGGACTCAATGGTCGCTCTTTAATGAGACACAAGAGCTTTTTTTTACTGTATTAAATTTAACTGAAGTTTTCCCCAGCATATGCCAATCTCATTATATTCAACATAAACTGAGCAGTTTCCTCCTCGTGTACTAGGTTTTTGTTGGCTTGGGCCATTGTGAATGAAGGCAATTTAATTGGCAAGCAGGCTGTGACATTCTATATTTACAAACAGAGAAAGGGACTGCCATTGTATATGTAGTTAATCCATAGAAGCCTACAATGTTTTCCCTTACAGAGTGCAAAACAAGTAACCCTTACTTCAACAAAATCATGGCAGTTGCACTATTTAATGTTTATTTGATGTGATGGAGCCAGTTCATACAGATTAATCTGATGCTATTGCTGTCTGTGACAAACAAATCAATCACAATTTGAATTGTGATTGATTTGGCAAATTTGCCCATAAAATTAGCAGTTCTGCAAACAATGCACCGAATCAATGGATAAATCATCGCCCCTGATCTATCCTAATATTTCTCTGGTGTAACTAATGTGAATAAAGGCTTATATAAACAAGAGCCAATGTTAGATTTACAGATGTCCCTTTAACTCATGAAGGTCTGGCTCCACAATTTTCCATGTCACAAATTGTTAAATTGAATTATTAGTTATTTGCTGCAGTATAATTGGCAAAATTATGTCATTTTACAGCAACTTTTACTTCACCTAAGTAGATATTTCCACATTTTCTTTCTGCATACACAAACAGTATTCTATCATTTCACTACTAATGCTTATTCCTTACCAAATCCATCCTCCTCGCTCACCTCACTAATTCTTTACTGATATTTGTCTAGCCCGCTCTCATTGTCTTCACAGGGCACCTCTATTTTCACTTATTCTCATGAAAATTTTCTGTTTGCAACCATCTGACACATCATTCCTCTTTCCCTTAATGTTTACAGCTTTTGTTTTCATGCCAATACTTGCTACATGTTAATCCACATAAACTGTCTCTACCCAGTCCCACTTTGACATGGCGCTTTGTCCTGTGTTTTCACTTGTTTCCCTATTTTATTCTGACACAATTCTCCTCTCCCACCTGTTTCATCTATTCCCAAACCTACTTTTCTCCAGCCTCCACTCTCTCTAATCAGTCACTATATTTTGTTTTTCCACCTCTCCTACATCATTTTTACATTTATACATAAGTATCACTCCTCAGAAAGTGGGTTACCCGCTAAACATCAAGATTTTATTTTAATGTACATGTCATGGCATTGTTTATATATATAAATTGTGGGAAAGTACACCATACACAGGAATCGGACACAGGTATGCTGAACCATTTAGCTGTTTATTAGCAGTTGTTAGGATGGTAAAACAGCTCCAATGCTGGTACAGCAATTATATCCAGTAACAATACACGAAAATCCCCACCACCTACATTTGGCTAGACATTACTTCCCTGTCTACTCGCCGGCCATCTACTGGCATCGGTGGTGCCACCCACACATACAGACAGTGTTTTTATCCTCCACCCCAAGCACTACAACAAATCACAGCAAACCAATTACACCCATGTGGAACACCTGTGTGTGTGTGTGTGCCAAGAGAGGAACCTAGGGAAAACTTAACCCTGTCCGCAGCCTGCTGCTGCAGACTAGCTGTGTTCCTACCTTTTCCCTTACAGGGAACTGTGGCAAATGTCCCTCTTTGGCACAATATATATATATATATATATATATATATATATATATATATATACATATATATATATATACAACAAATTAACCCGTGCATGATACTCATGCATTCTAGTCAAATCAAGCTACTTAAGGTGTTAAAAAGGTTCTTGTCATCTTCATCGCCACACACACACGCCGCTAGGCTTTTATATATTAGATAATGCCAAGAATTTAGTAGGTCAGTGTAGTATATAACTCCGCCCAGCAGGTGGCGCTGCAGCTTGAGCACTCTGTCACCCGGTAGTTTTTTCCACACACACACACACTAACACAGCATGTGTGTTCATGAGGTAAAACTACCTCACGAAAATTAGTTTGAGCCCTCAACTCGTAAATTTAGCCTTTACTACCCCTCCCACGAGGGGAAGGGGGGATGATGGAAGTTAACTGACTTCACTATTATAATTTTTTTGACAAATAATGTCAGTATACCAAATTTCAGGTCAATTGGATGAGCCGTTTCTGAGAAAATAGTTTTTTCCACACACACACACACACTAACACATGCCGCTAGACTTTTATATATTAGATTAGAAGATAATGCTAAGAATTTAGTAGGTCAGTGTAGTATATAACTCCGCCCAGCAGGTGGTGCTGCAGCTTGAGAACTCTGTCACCTGGTAGTTTTTTCCACACACACACACACTAACACACGCCGCTAGGCTTTTATATATTAGATATATATATATATATATATATATATATATATATATATATATATATATGTTTTTGTTTGTGTTTTAACAAATGTGTCTACAACTACTCTATACAGTCTTTTTCAGCACTATTTACTAGCACTTTTATACTTTTAACTGGGTAATTATGATGCTGCAACACCAAGAGTCCAGATGCTAAGAAGCAAGGTTTGCCCTAATATCCAGATGCACAACTATACAGTAATGTACAATTTTCCTTTTTACCCTCTGCCCTATAAGATGTTTGCCCATACTGATTGCCTATCATAGTCATGCTTCACATAATTCAACTTTATTTATGGCACATTTTTCTTCTACCGCCCCTGATATATCCTTAGAGGTGTGTGGGAAGTCTCTCCTCTCCCACACCATCCCATTCCACATTGGATGTATCCAGACATTTTCTCTGACCCAGGTGCTCATAGCTTTTTCCAACAATGTAAATTACACAATTAGAGCCAGAGATTGTGGTATTTCTTAGACTGAAGAAAAAAGTTTCTATCACTCGTCAAACAGATTCAGTTTTGCTACAATTGGTAGATGGTAAATTACAAACACATATAATTTTTTATGTGAGTGATATTTATTTTATTAAATGACTTATTTTTATTTATTTTCTATTGGGTATTCACATATACCATAGTACTCGTAACTGTCTGCACTTGGATTTATATATGTTTGTATTTTATATAGGGAGTAACTGACTCCCTATACTGCCTGTACTAGCGAAAAAAAGATACAATAATAGATTTAGGACTGATTTTTTTTTCTTCTCAGAAATACGGCAGTATTCATTACACTGAAAAAAGGGCATTAGTAGTCCAGAAGAATATTTTCTGTTGAAATTGGTATAAAATATATTAAAAAAATTTGAACCACCTCTTGTGATATTTATTTAACTGAAAGGCTTTTTAAGACAGATAAAAAAAAATTTGCAGTTATAATAAATTATTCATCTCTGCCACAATTTGAATAATGTAAATTACAAATGCAGAGTCATTAAATACTTACTAAACTATTAGATTAAAAAGATGTTAAAACTTTGTGTAAATAATCCAGTGATGTACAAACTGAGCAGTGTGTAGAGAGCAGTGTGAGTGTAGAAGTGCAATAGGCAGAGATCAAAAGCATCCCAAAACTATAACATGCAAACTTATTACCTAGTGGCATATTTTTCACATAAAGAGTATGTGTCTTTGGAGCACTTAAATAAAAGTTAAAAATAACTAAAAAAAAAATGTAGAATTATTGATAAATAGTACAGTCATACAAATTTAGTCTATTTTTTCTCATATTATTCAAATGATTTTTCTAAATAACATAACATCTCAAAAAAATTAAAACTCACTTGGATACCCTAACTAATGGGAAAAAGAAGTATTTTTGGTTTCAGAAAACACAGAGCAAAAATGTTCCAAATTCCTCTGATCGCAAAAGTATAAAGTGCAGGGTTAACATCTGGCCAAATCATTTGGATTATATATATATATATATATATATATATATATATATATATTCCCTGGCATATATTTATTTTTTAAATCAGATATTTTTTTATTACTTGTCAATACGTTTTTCATAAAGAACACAAAAAAGAACAACTTTAGTTAGGAAGACACTTATATGGGAGGAAGCTTGTATGAACAGGGTATTTAGTACATGCCTTAACTGATGGTATCTATAAAATGCAGTGTTTGGAATCACAAATTCCTGCCTTAATTGATCAAATGATTTTAAGTAGTTATTGTGGGGTAAATGTAGAAATTTGAACAACATATTTGTCTTTCAGCTTGACCAGTTCATTTTGTTTTCATGCCATAACGATGTCTCTGGATCGTATCCAAGGCCTCCCAAAAGTCATAATTTAATTATCTGACCAGTAATTGGATCAAAGTTTTTTACTTGTTTTAACCCACAAGGAGGGCATGTCGAGGGATTAATGTGGACTCCGTCTGCTCAACCAGAAATCCCTCTAGAGCACTTCCCTGAGAGTCATTCAACCAAGTGTGTCAGTTGTACAGCAAGATAACATATATAAATAAATATATTTTAAGACTGTGAAGTTCTAGGACATCCGAGGCTTTGGATCTGCATAAGGGTCTAATTTTAAGTTTGGTTCATTTTTCACTCCAAACAAAAGAAGAGATAAGTCTATTGATGTTTTGAAATATTCGGCTAGGGGTGTACACAGGGGACTGCTGTAGGATATAGAGATATTTTGATTAAATTAATCTTGCCGGTTACATCAAGGGGAATTTTTCTCCATGAGCGGGATCTCACTTTGAATAACTCTGTTATTTATTGGATCTATATTTGGTTTTATATAATTGAAGGCTCTATTGGTAACCCAACCTCTCATGTACATGAATTGTGTGATCCACTGCAGGGAGTGGCAAGAGGCTGCACTGATTGGGATTGTACCATTTACTGATAATACATTGGATTTACCCTAGTTAATATTCATACCCTGACATATTTAAAGTACATTTTAACTGCTTTAATGGAAAATAATAAATGGTATTATCCTTGAAATTCAGGTCTCCCGCATTCCAGAAGAGCAGACAAGCATGTTTAATATTCCTGAATGCTGAATGTCTCGGATGACTATATTTAAATAATTTGATATGATCACAAGATAGCACTGAGAAAAGTATGGGAGTGCAAATGACTTGTATTAATTTTAATACACCAAAAATTGAAGTTATCACTGAATTAGAGATGGGCGGGCTCGGTTCCCCGACAACCGAACCCACGCGAACTTTGCCTATCCGAGTACCGAGCCGAGCAGGCTCGGTACTCTCCCGCCCGCTCGGATTCCAAATCGAGGCCGAACGTCATTGTGACGTCGTCGGGGCTCGGTTCTCGCGATATTTGAAATCCATAAATACCCTCCTCCACAGCAATCCATCGCCATTTGACAGAGGGACAGAGCAGGGTGTAGTCACAGGCTGATTAGAGCAGGGACAGAGAATATACCTTATTCTTCATCCAATTCTGATAAAAATTCTGATAACAATTCTGATTACAATTCTGATTACAATTGATAGAGAAGAGAGGAGGATAGAGGAGTCTTTTTTTTCCCAATATTTGGCACTACAAGTGCTTTGGGGTATCCCCCATTTTTTGCATTAATATTTCTGGCTGTAAAAAGTCCTATTTGTCAGCAGACTAAAAAAATTATATTTAGCACTCCCAAGTGCTTTTGGAGTGTCCCCCATTCTTTTGCATTAATATTTCTGGCTGTCAAAAGTCCTATTTATCAGCAGACTAAAAAAATAATATTTAGCACTCCCAAGTGCTTTTGGGGTGTCCCCCATTCTTTTGCATTAATATTTCTGGCTGTCAAAAGTCATATTTGTCAGCAATATCTAAAACAATTTGTAGCACTACAAGTGCTTTGGGCTCATAATGGATTCAAAGCAGTCCACATATGAGCAGAATCAGCAACCAGGTTCTGTCACCAGTCCTGATGGTAGTGTTCCCAGTACGTCATCTGGGAAAGGCGATGTCAAACTACACAGTCTTTTGAAATCAGTCAAAAAAACACACACCCAAAAAAAAATTACCGTGTTGAAGGGAAAAAGAAGTGTAACTGAGAAAAAGTTAACTGCCGATAAAAAAAAAATTGCAAACATGCCATTCTACACACCCAGTGGCAAAGAAAGAATGAGGCCTTCGCCTTTCTCTATTAGTGGCAGATCAAAAAATGTTACTGAGCCTTCTTCTTGTACGGACACTAGTGACAAAGCAAAACCAAGTAATTTGGAGTCTAAAAGTGGTGCACAAGTACTGTTACGCGTGAAAGCCGAGCTGCAAGAAAACAGTAAGGCATTAGAGGATAATGTATGCTCTGAATCAGAAATGACACCAATCGCTGTGGAGAGTCCATACACCAGTGGTATGTCTAATCGTGAGCATTCTGTTAGTGACAGTGTACCCATAAAGAAGGTTCCTTTCAGCAGTTCTGCTGATGTGTGCCTTAACAGCCCGAGTGTAGTCGGTGATACACCAATTGAGGATGCCCCTTTTGAATTAGAAGAGGATGAGGGGGAGATTTGTGTAGGCGACGAGGGCACTAATGATGATGTTGTTGATTATGATGCAAACAGATACCAAATTGCCTTTCTCAATTTCTATTTATATTCTAGACTCTATAACGGCTGAATAGTTTTCTAATTTACTCCTAGTGGAGAGGGGTCTGATGCAGACAGATACCAAACTACCGTGGTCCATTTATTTTTACTTTCTAATTCCACAGTGTATGCAGGCTGCTTTTTTTCTATTCAACTTCAAGTGGAGGGCAGGGGGGCATAGATAGTCACCAAACTACCGTGGTCCATTTATTTTTACTTTCTAATTCCACAGTCTATGCAGGCTGCTTTTTTTCTATTCAACTACAAGTGGAGGGTGTAATATACACCCAAAGACGATGGCTACATTGCCAATAATCAAAGATGGAGGAGGTAGACAACCAGGTTTGTCTGTATAATTTGCAGGCAAGTGTTCGCATTAAGGACGGCCTACCAGGGATTAAACTTTTTTTTCATAATTTATTAGCTTTAGAATTACCTCACTTATCCAAGAAACTAGTGGAGCACTAAATTAGGTTATTTTAGACCCAAAAAAATGTATTTTTTTCAAAAATGGCAATACAAAACCAAACAAAACCAAAACCAAAACCAAAACCAAAACACGCAATGATGGTTTGGCAAAACCAAAACCAAAACACGATGGTAATCCAGATCCAAAACCAAAACCAAAACACGAGGGTCAGTGAGCATCTCTACACTGAATACACAAATTATTATTATTATTATTACCATTTATTTATATAGCGCCACTAATTCCGCAGCGCTGTTCAGAAAACTAACTAACATCAGTCACAAATATTGACTTGCTGAAATTCTGCATACCAATATGTATGAAAATTGGTAGGGTTCATGACATTCTAGGATTTATGAAAATATGGAACAGATATGTGACCATATGGAACACAAGCAATTAGTCTTCTGCAGATATTAGCGTTAGCATGGATATCAAGGTTGTGCTACTGTATTCAGTGAGTTTGCTGCATATACTACAATGTTAGGCTGGCCACCTTACGTCAAAGTCATCTTCATTATGCAGTACACTAATCAAAATTTCATTTAATTACAATATAACATGATTCATAATGTTATCCACTTTCACAAAGGTTGATGTTTACTTGCATCACTGAAACTAGGTTAAAAGCATTAAAATTTACACATTGCCTACATATAATGGAGATACCCATTTTGTGAATTAAACCAAAATTCAGTCTATCAGTTCACTCACTAGGAATTAGTGAAATCACTAAGTCTGGAGTCGCATAGTGATTAGTCTTAGTCTCTGCTTTACAACACAGCAGAAAATAAGGCAAATCGGGAACAGCAGGCTAGGAGCTGCAGGTGAAGCGCCTGTTGCTCACCCCTGTTCTAAGCCTTAGCACCGGCGTGAATAAACTGGGACATATCATCATCATCATCATCATCATTTATTTATATAGCGCCAGCAAATTCCGTAGCGCTTTACAATTGGGAACAAACATTAATAAAACAATAGTGGGTAATACATACAGAGAGGTAAGAGAACCCTGCTCGCAAGCTTACAATCTATGGGACAATGGGAGTTTGAAACGCAAGGGCATGTGCTACATCATATTGCACACTTGACCAGCTAGAATGCAAAGGTAAAAGTATTGAGTGGGCTGTGCGTAGAAATGTTGTTGTGAGAGTTGTTATCTTGTGTTAGCTGTGTAGAGGGTGGTAATAGGGTAACCTATGGAGATTAAGATGCTGGTTGAGGAATATCATAAGCTTGTCTTTTGTTGACGGCCTTGTATGTTAGTAGAATTTTATATTGGATTCGTTGAAATACAGGCAGCCAATGTAGAGGCTGACAGAGTGGCTCAGCAGAGGAAAATACATAAGGAAAATACATTTCCAGATTTCCACTCTTAATCCACAAGGTGTGAATCTCTCTGGTGTTGCTACCATGATTTTGGAATTTTAATTATAGATATAGATTTGAGACTAAGAGGCAATTCCTACTATAGAGCTTGAGGTCCTACATTCACTCAAAATATCAGTTGACACCTGTTTGCTGAATGAGGGCTCAAGGTATCTTTTGTAAATAACAAATAATTAAATAAATATCTTATTATAGAATATCCTATATTTCAGTGTAACTGCCACTATTTACCTTTGAAAAAGTGAGAACATGTGCCTTCTACACGTCTCTAGGATATCATACAATCCAGATACTTCGTTATACACAAATATCACTAAAGTAAAGATCCTTTTGAAATATGTAGTCCATATGCTCTTGGGACATAAATTGTATTAATGGCAAACTAAAGGGAGTGTGAGATCCCCTGGCCTTCCTATCTAATTTCATCTAATGTTCATCCTATCTAATTTTCATCACTTGTTAGCCAACACAAGTTAGTGTTGACTAACCTGTGACACTCCAGGTGTTTGTGAAACTACAAATCCCAGCATGCCCTTCCAGCAATAAGCTGCTATATATTGGCAAAGCATGCTGGGACTTGTAGTTTCACAACACCTGGGGGTAAATGTATCATACCTCGTTTTTTTCATCTCGCGGGAGATCGGCGTCTTCGCAGCTAAAATTTAAAGGGGCGATGGCTTGTAAAGGCAAGTTTGCCTTTATGTAGTATAATATAATGTTTGGAGAGTGCAAAGTATCCCTGTTTTTCTGTCTATATAATGTGGGCAACCCCCTCTTGCACCCCAATCTATACATGGTGAGTGCAGAGGATCTATGTCTGTTTTTGTTTATATAATGTAAGTCCCATCACTCTTGCACCCCATTCTTTACATTAATTAATTCCAACTTGTGTCAATTGAGTCCCAGGTCTCCCATGGCTGCTAGTGCTTGGGAAAGACTATATATACATTAAAGAATGAAAGAAAATTGCTGCACGGAGCAGCCACTGAAACTCTGGCAAGGTGGAGGGGCCACATTTTTGTCAGGTGGTAATGCAGGTTTAAAGGGAAAAATGTGTCATTATGACTATTGAGTAGTTTCTCATTCATCTCACTTTATAATACTAATGGTAGCAGTTATTGTGTCATCATTGTTTCTTTTTATTCACAAAACACGTATTTGTTCCTCATTAACACAGCACATGTCTTTGCGCAATTGATAGGGTTTGCAGGACACCTATATCTGATTTTCAACAATTTCATTAGAAAAACGTAACAAACTGCTCTCAGGTTTGCAATCTTGTTTCTACTCCGTCTTTTGCTGCTTGGCTGCTCTTTTTCATTAGATTATTTTGAACACAGAACTGGCATTAGAAGTTAATTTAGTGTCACTAGACATCAGCAATAAAGTCTACCATTTAGCTTCAGTGTATGCATTTATACTTTTTATACCTCTGACTGCACAGGGGCTACAATCAAAATTCATTTTTCGGATGGTACAAAATTAAAGTCTTTGATAGTGCCGTGCTGCCCCCAGGTGAGAATTTTAGGAAGGAGATGGTTTGGTTTATGCAGAAGGATTGAGCCAAATATCAAATATAAGCACATACTTGTAATTAAATAAAAAAACAAAATTACAGAATCAAGCAGGTATCACGTTTCGTTACATAGTTAAATTACTGTCAAACTTTATTCTCCTTTCTCAAGTTCACATCAGATATTCAGAACTGCAACAAATATTATGAACAACCAGATTCCAGAAAGAACATAGTGTTAAAATAACAAGGTCATAACTCCCAACGTTTTAAATTGCCAAAGAGTGACCCTGAATATTTGTTAAATAAAGTCAAAGTTCAAGTATTCTTAGGTACATGTGGACACTTTGGCAGCCTCTCAACACAAATTCACTTTAATAATTATAACACAAGGAATAAAACAGCACACAGTACTATAACATAGGTTGGACGTTAGTATACTTTTAGAGATCTAACAGAAACATTTCAGGAGCAACATATAAATGTATACATAAACAGCAAATCTATAAATCAGATACAAAAAAAAAAAATCATTTGGAAGGCAAAATGCACAGTGGGACTTGGGCTGACTTTTCAAAACAGGCAAGTCTATGGAAAATGTTCAAGCAAGATATAAAAAAGCACTTTGTCAAAATGACACACTAATTCCAGACAATTAACAGCTAAATTTGTTCAATGAAGGTCCAATCAGTCTTCCAGCAAAGAAAGCAAAGCTGGATTCCAATGTCCAATAGTGTGAACTTCCAATATCCGATTATGATTACACCACCGCAAAGAACAAACCAGCAATTTCCTAAAATAAACAGTGCAATGACAGGTACAAGCTTATTTAATAAGGTAGCGGATAAGCTGATAAAACCATTATTATAGGCTCTCAGCAGCTAGCACAATTCGGTAACAACAGGTTTAGAAGTTACATAAGCTTGTTAAATATTCTCAACACTTATATCCTGCGTATGAATAAGACCTATTTTATCTTGGCACTTCACAATGACATTTTCTGTGTTTCTTTTTGAAGTTTCCAAAGTCTTAATTGCATCCTTATTTGTGACATTTTGGCGAAATGTTGCAAATTTTACAAAAAATCTTCTAGTTATATTTCAAAACACTAATTTTAGCACCTTAAGACAATGTAGCACTAATAACACAATTTGCTTACACTGACAAAAAATGTACTTTGTGCATTGGTTGCTTATTATTAAGCTTTATAAAATATCCCTGAAAGAGTTTGATACAAAATAGATTCATAAAATATCTAACTCACAAGGTAAGTTAAACACAACAGCATATCAATCAGTCTTTGCACTACAGCAATAAATTCTCTGTTAACAAATACCACATATGGTTTCCATGTAATCAATATACCAAAAAGAACATGTCGACCATGCAAAAGACCATAGAGGTGCAGCTGAGCATGAAATATGATAGTATCATTGGGTCTCATTTACAGTTGGATCTCAATTTGTGGTACTGTGTCTGTATACCGAACTGCTTCCATATTTAAATTTGAACTTATCTTAGACTTGTGCATACACATAACTGTAGTATACCCCCTGGACACCTAAGGAGACTTGGGCACATCCTCAAATGCGCTTATTAGGAGCTGTATCTTTTGCGTCTACCAGAGGTACGGATATGTGCTGATGATGATGACTCCTGCAGTCATATATATGCATTAGTGTTGAGCATCTATTCAGGTTTTTTATTTGTTATATCCATTTGGTCTACTACAGGAAAGGATTTGGATTTATAAAGTGTAAACGAGGGATGTGGTGGCGTGGTGTTTATATTTCCTAAGATTTTATATGGACAATTTGACATTTGCATTTAATAATAACACTATCAAAAAAACTTCTTGCGTATATGATACTTCATTACTTTATGTACAAATAGGGTAATGAGACTTTCACATTGATAACAAGCACTGTCAAGCTGAATCTCTACGTTATTGTTGGGCATAAGTAGTGATCATGGGGGGGGTGTATACAGTGGTATGCCATAACGCCACTTCCCCTAATGCCTTCATTGTAAAACAATTAAATTCCATTTACTTACATTCCTATTACATTTTTCATACCGCCACTTCTAAATTTCCACTTCAACCATTGGGCATAAGTATTGGCATTTGTACACATGTGGCCTGATTCATTTGAGAATGTAAATACCAACCGTATGTGGCATAAAATCCTTCTGCGCTTACCCAGAACCTCCCCATTTACAAGTGAACACAGCACCATCCAATTCATCTTCAAGTGCAAAGGACCTTACAACAGCCTACGATTTCAGGGGCAGAAGTACACTGTTGTACAATTGTAAGTATTGCACCTGCACAGGGTCTAACTCACGGATGATAGTGATGACCAAACACAGCCATTCACTAATAGAAGAATTTGACTATTCCCCTGCACACAACACTGTAGAAGACCGTCAGAGGGAGATATCTATACTTCCATTTCATCAAAGGGACGACAGTTATATTATAATATTATAGGTTTCATCAACCACAGAGGCAGGTGCATTCTTGTATAATTTAGGAGCAGTGCAAGCTTGTATGAATGTTTGAAATTGCTTTTCAAATAATTTTCATACATTTTTACCGCAGTAATATTACACCTTACCAATGCCTGTCTATTTTAATATGTTATGTCCATGTTGTCTACTTCCTATATGCTTGCATACATTTGCATTGTGGTGGTGTGCTGTAAAAGCTTTTAAAAGTCTTGCCTATGTCATCTACTATATATACCTATGCAGAAGCATACATTTTTAAAGCGGTTCTCTTTTTTTATTTATAATTTCATGAAATTCTCATGTCTCATAAATATCATCTTATGCTTGTTTTTAGATTTTCTTGGGGTATCCTAGTCTTCCAGATTCCCAAAACTAGTCTGACTATAAAGCATATGTGGTTTCATCATACTTGTAAGTACCTTTTGGTGTTTGCTTCAAATGTAATGCTTAAAGTAAATGGACAAAAAAGCAAGGAAACCAATTGTTTTTTTCAAATATATGTATTATGTGAAACAAAAAACATCAAAAGGTGACAAAAAAACCACATCAATATATTCATCTGAAAAAAATATTATTTTGGTTTGCGACCAAGCTTGCCCCCTGGGCCTACATTTTGCTTGATATTTACTTTTTTTTTACAGGTTACTCGTGATGTTGATTCCATCTGTAGTAGAGGAGCAGGTGTGGCATCAGGAGGTGGGGGGCAGCAGAGGGCAGAGGGGCAACAGAGGGTGGAGGTGCAGCAGAGGGCAGTGGGAAGCAGAGGGTAAAGTGGTAGCAGAGGTATTGAGGGGCAGCAGAGGTTGGATGGGCAGCAGAAGGTGGAGGGCAACAGAGGGTGGGGTGGCAACAGAGGGTAGAGGGCAACAGAGAATGGAGGGGTAGGAGATGGCAGTGGGGCAATAGGGTAAACTTGGGGACAATGATGGTAAACTTGGGATGGATAATGAGGGTAATTTGGGCATAGGGTGCTGAGGAGAGAAGTTTTGCATAGGGTCAGGAGTGATGAAATGTTGCACAGGGGCAAGAATGATGAAATGTTGCATAAGGGCAGGAAGCATTAAATGTTGCATAGAGGCAGGAGGCATTAAATGTTGCATAGAGGCAGAGGCATTAAATGTTGCATAGGGGAAGGAGTGGAAACATGTGTCATGGGGCAGGAGGGAAAACACGTGGCTTAGGGGCAGGAGGGTTATTGGTGACATACTGAGCAACGAGATTAGTGAGATGGGTCAAGGTAGTTTTATGCTTTGGAAAGTGTGAAAAATATGGGTGAGGGTTATGTTCAAATGATCTGTCTTTGCTTTCAATTTTTTATTTGTGTCATACATACTCAAATAAAATTTTGGAGGGTTTGAAGGCTGCCCACTGGCCCATCCTTCTTCATCCAGGGGTGTAACATCTCCAACATCACAGGTCTCCTCCACGGTTCATCCTGTGTATCTTCCTCTTCAGGTAGCATAGTAGATGGAAAAAAATAACATAAGCATTTATGTTTGAGTCAATAACATCTACATTTTTGCATCATATTAGATTTCTTAACAATCATTTTTTTCTTTGTTTCTTAATGTTTAGTGAACATCTGTGTGTATATGTGTTTTTTCAGGCGGCTCCCTCCATCGCCGTCTTAAAGGCAAGTCTCGCTGGAGGATGACGTAATTCTCGGGAGCCGGCAACACAGCGAGCCGTCATCTCAAGACATCTGCATTCCGGTAAGTACTTCTTTTTGCAGGTCGGACTACTCTTCAGTCGGGTTCCTCATGTTGTGCTGTCATCTGTCAGGGTAGTCAGTACCATAAACAGGTACTACACCCCAGGTGATAACCTGGATAACTAGTTAGGGTGGTTTAGTGCATATAAACCCCATTGAAATTAATGGTTTATTGAAATGCAAGGAATTAATAAAAATGTTTTTTAAAGTGTGCATCCCACCCCCACAAATCCATTAAAAGCCACACAAAAATTTGAGCCCCCATCCAAAAGTCTACCACTCATTGTACTGTGTGTATACTAATTATGGTAATAATCTTATTTTAATCCAATGGAAATATCCTTAATTTGCAGTCCAAAGGGAAAGCCAGAATTTAATTCCTATTTTTACAGTGAGTATAAAAGTACCAGTGCTGTGCACTGGCCAGAGACACTATGAATTATTATTTTTTCTATTGGTAGTACATGGGCGTCTTTTTTCAGACAAGATATTAAAAGTAGTCCATGTTTAGTTTTCTTATAAATGGAAATGATCATTGAAAATGGTAATCAAGGTTTCACAAGTAATGGGCCTCTCTTAGAGTTGTCTGCAAAGCAAAAAATGTGCACATTTGCTCCTGGAAAAACCATGTTGCAGTGCAAGGGGTGCACATATTTTTACATACAGGGAGATTACTGGCTTCTTTTGCATGTAGCACACAAACACTGGACAGCTTTATTTCTACACTGTATTTCTTCTTTCCAACTCTAAACCTGTCCGCACATTTTTGAATTACCTCCCTGTAGTGCAACATGGTTTGTCAAGGTTCAAAGTTTATTCTTTTTTTGCTCCTAACTCTAAAGCCCAAAATGCCATGTAAATGTTTTTCTGTACTTAGTATTACAGCCTGTGAGTGTGCAGGTTAACTTTGCTTCTACAGGAGCATTGCACAGTAGTTAAGTTCCACTTACAATTACTCTGGCTCAGACTAAACCAATATGGTCTATAGTCATCTACTGTACAGACAAACAGTTACCGACTTTCAGCTACTTAGTGACAACTGTTGCAGTACAGTGGAAAGCAGCAAGCCAGATGGTTTTGAGGAAAGAATGCAACAAACCTACAGTTTAAAAAGAAAATTGTTGTCAGCACTTATCCTTAAAGCTGGGTGCACACTACAGATTTTTCATCTGATTATCGCGCCAATCACACAATAAACATCTGTTAGGTCTGATTTTGCATTTGTGTGTACGCTCCCATGATCATGTTTTATCATACCAAAGCACTATGAACGATGGAACGATGTCGTGCAAACTCTGTAGTGTGTATGCACTCATGACCAGCAGTGTAGGCAGATCTCCATAGAGTTTACAGAATCACGACCTTTTCAGCAAATGTTTATGACAGATGAAGAGCACAGATCAGAAAGCAAATCATGTAAAATCGTGTAAGTGTATACGAAGGAATCGGCACCCTGATCTGGACATTCAGTTGTTGGTAAAATCGTTAAAGATATCGCACCGGGAGAAATTTTCTGTAGTGTGTACCCAGCTTAAAACTGCATATCTGTGTGTATCTAGCCAGAGCCGTAAGGAGGGCAGTGCGGGTGGTGCAATTACCCAGGACGCAAGGCTGAGGGGGTGCAACACCCACCCGCTATATGCAGTCCTCAGATGGTCCCAGCGCACTTACTGCAGGACTGCATCCTGCTCCTTGCAGTGTACCTGACGTGCACATATGACATCAGGACGCTGCATAGAGGAGCCTGCACAGAGTAAAGAAGCAGGAAGAAGACAGACAGACAGAAGAAGAAGAAAACAGAGCAAAGAGCAGACAGAGCAAGGAGAAGGCAGAACAAGAAGAAGCAGGATGCAGAAAGAAGAGAAGCTGAGGAGTCCTAATGTAAGTATATTGCTGAGGGGGTCTGTAAAAATCGTGGGTGGTAGAGAGGGGGGGGCTGTAAAAAATGAGGTGGGGTGGAGGTGGCTGTGGAAAAACAAGAGGAGAGAGGTGTTAAGAACCTAGGGGGGGAGAGGGGACTGTAAAGAACAGGGTGGAAAGAGGGGACTGTAAAAAAAACAGGAGGGGAGAGAGGGGGCTGTAAAGAACAGAGGGGGGCTGTAAAGATCAGGGGGGCTGTAAAGAACAGGGGACGGAGGAGGCTGTAAAAAACAATGGTAGGGAGAGTGGGAGCTGTAAAGAACAGAGTTGGAGAGGGGGCTGTAAAGAACAGGGGGGAAGAGGGGGCTGTAGAGAATGAGGGAAGAGGGGGCTCTAAAAAAGACAAGAGGGGAGGGAGGGGGCTGAAAAGAACAGTAGGGGAGGCTGTAAAAACGATGATAGGGGGAGAGGTGGCTGTAAAAAATGGGGGACGAGAGAGGGGGTTGTAAAAAAAAACAGGAGGCGAGAGATGGGGCTGTAAAGAACAGGAGGGGAATAATAAGTAATTATTTGTAACTGATAAATAAGTACTATATTCAAAAAGGCAGTGATGTGTTTATCAGTAATAATAATCTTTATTAAATGTGGTGGACATTTGTATGCCATAAATTAGATTGTGGGACTGGTGGGGGAAATAGGCTATTAAATGGGAATGCTACTAATGACGGGGCTGGTGAGGGGGTGAAATTGGTTGGTTTATTAAAGAAGAATGTTTTTCATTTAATGGGGCTGGTGTGGGGTAAAGAGGCTTATTTATTAAATGTAAACACTAATGTAGGGCTGATTAGGGGGAAGGAGACATAATTATTAAATGCAGGTGCCATTTAATTTAATGTTGGGGCTATACGGGGGGAAAATAAGCAATATTCATTAATTGTAAATGCTATTAATTAAATTCTGAGGCTAATTGGATACAAGGAGGCCTGTTTATTGAACAAAAAAAGCTAATGATTTAATGTCGGATTGTTTGGGTGGTGTAGTGTTTAGTGAATGCTCGACTTTCCAGGAGGTGTATAGTAACTTTCTGTTTTCCAAACAGGAAACCCAACATTCCAGGATCCGGGCAAGCAGATTCTGCGTTTAGGACATCGGCAACAGCACCAGGTAGGAATGTCCCCTCTGGCTATGCATTCCTACGAGTGTGCAGGATGGAGGTGGGGGGGGGCAGTGCTCTGTCTTGCCCAGGGTACTAAAATGTTTAGTTACGGCACTGTATCTAGCAAAATGAAAACATGAGGTATTGGCTCATATTCTGATCAAAATATTTAAGCCTGCAATCTACAATGTAGAATGATTTATTCCAACAATAAATCATTTACCATACAGATTTGTCAAAATGTTAAGAAAAACAATATTAGTTACTATTATTTAGTTATTTCTTCTTTAAAGTGAAGCACAAATTTAACCATATTGTCACATTTATGAAAAGTTTTCACATTTGTTGCAATGGACTTTTCCTGATCTCTGTGATCATTTGTTAAAATGAATCAATAGTATAAATAGAAGTAAACAATGGTGCACAAGTCACATCTATCTTAAGGTGCGATAATAAAATAAACAGTGGGAAACTGTTTCATAATGCTATTGTATACCCAGTGGAATAACTAGGCAACAGTGCCTTTGTTGCTGCAGAACGTGAACCTTTTTATCAGCACTGTTGGTTTATTGCTAATCTAATACAGGCAGAGCGTTGTTCAGTAGAGCTCACATTGATTTCTGCATACTGTAGAAGTAAGATTCAGCTTTTGAAGAATATCTGATCGGTGAAACAATTATCAAAACATATTCTGTTTTGCATATAATCTTTTTTTTCACTCTGAGTTGTCTTTGTTTGCAATATTACGTCTCCTTACTTGGCATAACCCCTGAAGGACGCCCGCTGGCTCTGCATTATCTTTTTCTCTATTCTGTTCATGTTAAATGCTGTATTGTCTCTTCTTTGCTGCGAAAAAAGAGAGCTGCACAAAGACAGCCAGATACAGAGCATAAAAGACTATGCATAACACAAGGATCAGAGATACTGTATAGTGTATTCTGCATTACAAATCTATTCAGAATTCTTCCATTGCTAATAACAGATTGAATGTAAAAGTTTCATAGTATATTAGGAGCTATTACAAACTATGTCAAGTTTCTTTAACTACATGTAAAGGATATTTGATTTTTGTTTTAAAACTAATAAACTTGTGGCATACTCACTTATTGTTCTTCTTAGGTCTTATTTGCTGGGAAAATGGATAGAAATACATGAACACTAATGCATGTATTAGCTACATTTTAGTCATGAGTCTTTAATGTATTTTCTATGCACCTTTTAGGTGTTGCAATTTTACCCACTCCAGCCCCTTGAATCACTGACTCACCCTGTACCCATGGAGTAAGTCCATCTCCACCTGCTGCTTTGTTCAACACTGAGACACTAGGCTGGGAACACACTGCACGGAGACTGGGAGCCACCACATTGCATCAAGGAAAGTGGTGAGATGGTAATAATGGTAGAGGCTGGGTGAAGGGTAGACAGTCAGGGGTTAATGATAGTGGAGGGAGGAAGGAATCTGTTAAGGTTTTAATGATTGTGAAGAGTGGAAAGAAATTGGTGAGAGGTTAATGATGGTGGAGATTGGATGAAGAGAAGACAATAAGGGGTTAGTGATAGTGGGGATGCACCAAGGGTAGAATGTTGCAAGGTCCCGACATTCCTGGATCCAGCCAAACAGAAACAGAGATTAAGACACCAGCAGCAACAGGTCACCAAAGCTGCAAGTACAGGTAGGAAAGAGCAGCAAAACCTGCCAACTGTACTGATTGTGAAAGGACAGTCCCGATTTGAGGGAACTCTCCCATCATCCTGCATAAAAGGACTGTTATCCCAACTTGTTGACAGTTGGAAGATATGTCCCACTAAGTGATAGCCCTTCAATGAGAGGTGCACGCAGCATTTAAGGTGTGTTTTTCAAGGAGGAAAATAGTGATGGGGACAGCCCAGCACTTCTCACTTAGCACACATCCCTGAGCGACAACACCCCCTTCTCTGTCTTAAATTAGTAATTAAAACATGTTGGGAGGTTTACATACAGTACTAATCTTGCACGCAAGCACACTATTTTCTTTAATGCCCCTAGAACAACAATTATTAATTGTTGCAGAAAAGGCAGTGTGTTGTTTATCAACCATACCTCAGTAGGAAAAACATAATAGTAATGTTTGCATATTATCAGCTGTGGTGTACTAAAGGAAACATTGATTGACCATCTCCTTTAATGGTTTGCATATTTTTAACCTACTACAGCAAGAAGCAGGTACAATCAAGCCAATTGCAGAGCATTATGCATTATTTTTTAAATGAGTTGGTTTGCCTGACATAACTTGCAATATATGGAATTAAAGAGCCATACTGAATATGTATGTAGCTATCATAAAATCATATATGTTTACAGGTTATTTAGCTAACTAAGGGTTGTTATTGGGTTTAAGACTTATAAGGTCCCAGGTTGTTTGAAATGAAAGCTTAAGGTAGTTTGCCAGGGACTGGCCAATAACAAGAGCATAAGGGGGAGGGTCTGGGACACCAAGAGTTTAAATAAACTAAAGGCTAGATCCGTTACGTCTCTTCTTACTGGAAATCAGGCTTCCTGTTGTGTATAAACCAGGTGGTGACAGGGACAGTTTGGTGGGTGACTTTATTTCTGAGGGAAATTTTCATTTGCTTACCTTACTCTATTTTATCTCCTGTTTTCTGTGCCTCTGTTCTTTTTTTTTCTCCCGTTTTTCTGTTTTCCTACCCTTTAGTGTACATTTTACCTGCCTTTCCTTTAACCTTTGTTCACCATTGTTTTCTTTTCTCATCCTCCTGCTCCACTGGATAAGGTTGTGCCAGGACTGGTCAAATGTTCCACTCACCTCTTCATTGATGCTTCCTCCACTCCCTCTCCATTTTTAGTCGTCGCCCCCCACCCTTGCGCCTCGCCGATTAATGCCACCACAGTCTCCTCCCTCCATGGTACCCTCGGCCTGTGGTGTGGAACTAGCGGTTGCTAGGGTTGCTTGTCCCTGCCGCTCTGTCCTACATAACAGAGTGAGCGCTGCCGCCCCTACACCTCTTTCAAATTCAGATATTTCTAATTGTAGTAGCAGTAAAGTTGTAGGAGGGCCAGTATGAAGGACAAGAGTATAGTTTTTTGGTGTGACAATCTCGGGGATGTGCAGACAATTGAAAATCAATGGGCCTCATCCCCTCCGGCGATGATGTTAATTAGGCACCTTGTTTTAAAGGGTTGGGAATGATATCCCTACGCTTGATATAACAACACCTACTATACCTCCCAAACAAACACGAAAACTGAAATAACGACCAAATTTAAAAGTACACTTAGCTTAATCGCAACGGCGGAGATTAGCGAAAGCACAGGTATGCGACTGCTGGTTAATCCCAAGATGCTGGATGCTCTGCATTGTGATGTAAAGGGATGTAAAATACATTCCCTTTCCAAATATCAGTTCAAAATGGTTTTTAAATGGTGTCTTTGGATTTTGGGACTTAAGGGTTTAAGGGGCATATTTAACAACTACCAGTGGCAAAGTATCGTGCACTTACCATTAAAAACATGTCTCTCTGTGTGTCCCGCATATTTAAGAAGGGTGCATTGCTTTGCATTTCTTTTCGTTTTTGGGAGCCGTCACCATTCTACAGTATGGTGACTGCTCCCAACCGCTGGGGTACATTATCATAATTGACAGATTTCATTGCTGTCAGCTCTGCTCCAAAGAGCAGAGCTGGACAGCGCATGTGTGGAGGGATCACATGATCCCTCTCTGTCACTCACCGCTCGTTCTCTATAGTTGCAGAGACAGAGCGGAGATGTTTGTGCACATGTGCAGTTCTTCGAAAAATGAAGAGCATAAGGAGGAGATCCGGAGACCGCATTCCGAAGAGGGGGGTAAGTATATTTTTTATCACAGAAACAGCAGTTTATCAGAACTGCTGTTTCTGTGTTGCATTTTTCATAAATGTGAGAAATAGTTAAATCCTTATCAATGCGATAAGGATTGAAAACTATTTTTCGCTTTATGAGAAGATTGATAAATGTGCCCCTAAGTCTTTATTGGCCCCATTTAAATAACTTAATTATTATAGTTGCCAGATTATTATGGTCTTTGGTTACTTAACGAGGGGGGGCTACAGTACTCATTCTTTCAGAATAAACACTGTTGCAGAGGCTGGCTGGTTGGCTGCTGCTATTAAGGTATTGAGTATAAGCCTAGTCATTAGAGACAATACATAAGGACTTAAAACAAGCTTTAAAACTTGGCACCTACCTATGCAGGGCTGACCCATAAAGCAAGTTGCTTGCCGTGATTATGGGGGTATAGAGGGATTTGCCTAATTTTCTCCTCAGAAGAAAGGGGGCTATTTGGCTAGTGGCTCCTTTGAGATTTTTAGTGTTTTTACCTCTACATGGGTCACCTCTTTCCTTTCCCTCCGCGTGGCTCCTGATGTAAGTTTTTTTGCGTTTTTGAAGTTTTGTGGGCTGTCATTTCAGCGTTGGAACCTCCATGTCACAAGTGGTCTTCACAATTCTGATGAGGTGTGGATCGTGGGGCTCTCATATTTATTGGGTAAGCAAGAGCCCTTCAGCTAAAAACTCAGCCATTCTTGAAGGGACTAGGAATGTCAGATGGATTGGTTTTAGAGGTATGCAATGGTCTTCCCTAATGAAAAGTCTAATCTGAGCTAAAGCTAACTTTGGGATTCCCAATGTGTTATTTATCCATCTAGGAGGGAATGATGTAGGTAAGCTGAAGGGCAAACTGGGTTAATCTTTATTATGCCCAGAAGGGTGGGGAAGGGTACAAGTAGCTCTCATATTGATATTGTACATACTAAAATAAATAAGGCCATTAGAAAATTCTTAATGGGAAAAGTAGGTGCACTGGTGGACCCCACATGATTGAAATTCGGTACGATCACATGTACAGGGCGGATGGAGTGCACCTCGCAGAAGAAAGTTTGTGTTTGTTTATTGAACAGCTGTTTAGGAGTCTTCTTGGGCTGTGAAGGGTTTCTGTGGCTGGTAGATTGTGGTTCCTTAGCTTGGAACATAGCTGTGACGTGAAAGCATGACAATCAGTGCCATAGATGACTGGAACACTCCTTTTTTTTCTATTTTTTGCTCTGGTTTTGTTTCAAAATATTGCCTTATGGTCATAGTAGCTGTTCATCAAGCCTATTTAAGGCAAATTTGGGTGTGGCTCACAAGCCAGCTCTTGCTAGATCTAAACCCCTATACCTGGGAGGTGAGTGCATCTGATTTTAACTGCATTTTAATGGTGTTTAACGCATATAGGTCAGTGTAGGACCTCCATAAAATGAGGTGCCCTTGACGCTGGGATGCAGGCTTAAATGTTTTGATCAAAATATGAACTAATACCTCATGTTTTTATTTTGCTAGACACACACAGAAATGCAGTGTTAAGGATAAACACTGACAACTGTCTTTTTTGTTTTGTATACACATATGGGCATTTATATTGCCATGCAGCTGGTACCATATACAATATGAGATATACCGAGCGCGGGATTCTTATTTATTGGGCATGCAAGAGCCCTTCAGGTAAAAACTCAGCCATTCTCCCAGGAGCTATGAATGTCGGTTGGGTTTTAGAGGTATGCAATGGTCTTCCCTAATGAAAAGTCTATTCTGAGCTAAAGCTAAATTTGGGGTTCCCAATGTGTAATTTATCCATCTAGGAGGGAATGATCTAGGTAAGCAGAAGGGCATAGATCTTATTTGGAGCATAAAGGCCAGTTTTAACACAATCATGGCTTGCTGGCTTTGCACCTGGTTAATCTTTATTATGCCCAGAATGGTGGGGAAGGGTACAAGTAGCTCTCATATTCATATTGCACATACTAAAGTAAATATTGCCATCAGAAAATTCTTAATGGGTAAAGGAGGTGCCCTGGTGGACACCACATGATTAAATTTCGGTACGATCATATGTACAGGGCGGATGGAGTGCTCCTCACAGAAGAAGGTTTATGATTGTTTATTGGACAGCTCTTTTGGAGTCTTCTTGGGCAGTTTATGATGAGGGCTAAGGGGGCAGCATTTTTGTTTTTCGTCCCAGACGTTAAAATTTACGGCTCTGTGCCCCAGACTCACTTCTCAACATGCAAAGGGACGTAAGTGCAACTCAAAATATGCGACGAGCGCTGACCACCCCGGTATGCGTGCATTTAACAGACCAAGACAAAATCCAGGGATTTGTGCCATTTCTGAATCTGAACATACATTTTCCTCTAATGCGTTACTGTTTTCTTCCAGCTCGGCTTTTACACGTAAAAGTATTTGGACACCACTTTTGGAGTCTGAATGACAAGGTCTTGCTTGGTCATGACTGACCTTACAAGATGATGCCTCAGTGACAGTTGCAGAACTAGCACTCATAGAGAAAGGCGAAGGCCTCATTCTTTCCTTGCCACTGCATGTGTAGAATGGCATGTTGGCAATTTTACTTTTTTCTGAAGATAACTTTGCCTGGATTACATGTCTTTTTTTCTTGACCAAGGTAAAAGATGTTTTTTTACATTTTTGTTTCTCTGACTTAAAAACACTATGCACTTTAATATAGGCTTTAGCAGATGACGTAGAGGGATTACTATCATCATGACTGGTGCCAGCAGCTGCTTGGTGCTCCTGGTCTTCTGTGTACTGCTGTGAATCCCTTTTGATAACACAACACAATGTGACTGCAGATTTAGAAGTCCAAGCCTGCCAGCCCTAATATTTCTATTTCAGAAATGACAATGAGAAATGCAGCAATTGAGCTCTTATCTTTCTGTTTTACCTATATAACACATTACAATGTGACTACAGATTTAGAAGACCAAACCTGCCAGACCTATTATTTGTATTCCAGCAATGACAATTAGCAATGGAGCAATAAAGCTCTCCTCTTTGTATGTTACCTATATAACACCGTACAATTTGACTGCAAATTCAGAAGACCAAACCTGCCAGCCCTAGTATTTCTATTTTAACAATGACAATTAGAAATGGAGCAATGTAGCTCTCCTCTTTGTGTGTAATCTATATAACACCGTACAATTTGACTGCAAAATCAGAAGACCAAGCCTGCCAGCCCAAGTATTTCTATTTCAGCAATGACAATTAGCAATAGAGCAATGGAGCTCTCCTCTTTGTGTGTCACCTATATAACACAGTACAATGTAACTGCAGATTCACACCAAGACTGCCAGCCCTATTATTTGTATTTCAGCAATGACTATTAGCAATGGAGCTCTCCTCTTTGTGTGTTACCTATATAACACAGTACAATGTGACTACAGATTTAGAAACTCAAGCCTTGCAGACCTATTAATTTCAGCAATGACAATTAGCAATGGAGCAATGGAGCTCTAATGAATGTCACTGGAGACTTTGAAGAACACTGCTACCCCTCCTCTTTCTTTTCTACTTATGACGCTGCCCAAACTTCTCTAGAGACTACCAAGAACTGTACTACCCATTCTGGGTCCCTCTGAAATGGTGCTGGATCGACGTAACAATGACGTTTTGCCTCATTTTCAGTTCCGAGGGCATGCGAAAGTACCGAACCAGCTCAGCTCGGCAGTCGGATCTGCTAAGTTCTCGGGGAACCAAGCCTGAGCATCTCTAATTCAGACACTGACAGAATAATGCTTGCCAGTGTTACAGCTTACAAAACAGGATACTGCTAACTCACCCTTCAGTATTGATTCTGGAGTCGTTGCTTATAGGACAATTACTGTTGCATGATGTGGATATTCGACTTGTACTTATCTTTTGAACTGATTGTTCTCCGAGATAAATCTTAGCTTTAGATTTATCTCCTGGATTTATATCTTCTGGTAGTGTACCTTATTTCATTAAAATCACACTTAAATCATAATAGCTGTATTTAATTTGCTTGTCAGACAGTTATATCACAATTCAGAAAAACAGCACTACAATACTTCTCTTTAAGCATTCATGCTGCTGCTTAATGGCTTTTTGCAATGATAATGTTATTATTGTTCTAGCTGTAACCACTATTTTTCTTTACCCATCTAACTGTACAGCAAATAAAACATTATAACTAGTGTGTATCACTCTAATTCATGAAGTTTTAGTAAATGTAAAAACATCTGTTTGTTGATTGCTCAGGATGTCACAAAGCCTTGCCAGAAGTTTGTAACCAAGCAGCCATGGGTTTGAAGCAAGGAGCTGTGAGATAAGCTGTTCATCAGCAGGTGATCATTCTTCACTGGCAACAATATTCTCACTAATTGGTCATGTGTCTGTAAATCAGGGTCAGAGCTTCCCTGCATTACACACAGTGTAGGCAATGAAATATATGGGAAATAAAGGAGTCTGGGACGTGGCTTGGTGAGAGAAGGTTGCAGGAGAGTGCATTGGTGAATGGGTCTGTAGAGCTGAGTGCATAAAGCAAGAGAGGGAGCTGGACAATGCATGTGTTGAAAACACACTCTATACCACCAGTGCGGCAAGAACCAAATTTAATCAGAACAGTCATTGGGGGGAATTTAATTCTGGTCTATGTGCTGCGAACACCACTGCGATGTTCAACTGCGCACATTTCTAGTTACTACAGTACTCCACCATTGTGGATTTTCCTATGGACCTCTATGGGGTGTGAATTCCCTCCAATGTTTTCCCAATTATCCATTTTCAATGTTTATGCTTCTTAGCACACTGAAACTGTACCTTGTTTTTATCTAATGCTGAAACCCAGTGCTGTCAAAATCAGTCTATGACCAGGTGCAACAATTTGTGCTGTTGTGCTCAGCTGTAGCCTGTCTGTTACTTTGCACAAGACATAGCAGATAAAAACTACCATTTTCCCTGTGAAGGGCTCAAGCCATTGGCCTCCACTCCACGTTCTTCTGTCTGAATTCTCACTGAAACAGTCTTAAGGCTAGATTTACTAAGCTGCAGGTTTGAAAAAGTGGGGGTGTTGCCTATAGCAACCAATCAGATTCTAGCTGTCATTTTGTAGAAGGTACTAAATAAATGAAAGCTAGAATCTGATTGGTTGCTATAGGCAACATCCCCACTTTTTCCGCAGCTTAGTAAATCTAGCCCTTAGTTCTTAAATATTTTCTATACCCCACATATTTTACAATAAACAGCAATATGATCTCTCAAAGTTCATTGGAAAAAATAGCAAAGCCACACATCCCAAGAGAACTCTATGTTTCCTCAAGAACATACTGTACGTTTGAGTTTGAATGCGATAAACCTGTATCCCTTTCAGCCATGGACCCTTAGCTACTGCCCTGAAATGTAACCATTATAATTCACAAGAGTATGTCCGCGTCCATCACACCCTTTAATCAATGGTCTATTTCCAAGTGCAGGACTGACATTTAGGCGGTTGCTGTCATACGTGAATTGCCTATTCTACCCCTAAAGGCCTTCTTTAAATGTATTGTGTGCACAGTTTCGTATTGGAAAGACAGGTGTATTTTTTTATTTTTCACATTTTTGTTTTACACTTAGTGGGCCTGAATCATGTTGAGAAATATATCCGTTTGTGTAGCGCATTTTGCATGATTCCGCACTTACCACAACCAGAAAAGTAAATTACACCAATGTACCTAACTGTATGTGTAACACTCCTATATCTAGGTGTTATTAGAGTTTAGTGTGGATCGTACCTGGTCTCCAGATGCAATTTTTTTGAATCATGACAGATCCCCAATACAAGTAGGACACCAAAAATGAAGTAACATCAAATTTATTATTGAGGAATAATATATTACTAAAATGTTTTTGGGGGCAAATAATAATTAGCAATCAATACCATTGCGATTTTCTAGTTATAAGAAATGCTAGTCACAAATATTTTACTCTTAATTTAAATCAACATTCAGTGGCTTTGACTATTTTGGCAATAGTTATTGAAATAGCACATCAGATTAAACACATTTTTACATTTCTACATACAGCATATCAAATAAAATATTCATCTTTTCCTTTCTCTATAAACAGCAGTGTTTGTGGTAATGAACTTAGCTAAGCAATATGAATGCCAAGCACAAAATGGAGGACATCTCTGAGTTGACAACAACAACATGAAGTTGACATGACTGCAGGAACCGATTAAGGGTTCCAGCTGCCCTAGGCTATATCAGCCGTAGCGCCCCCACTCCCCCTCCAGCCACCTCACCTGCCCCCTTCGGCCTCCTCACCTGCCCCGTTTAGCCACCTCACCTGCCCATCTGCCGCCCCTCCCCCCGAGACATTAGAACGGACTTACCTGCTGTGGAGTCCTCTCTTCAGCGCTGTGTATGACAGGCAGTCTGGCAGCGATCGCTGCTAGCTGCCTGTCAGTGTGGCCGCGGGCGCTTCTTACTCTGGTGGTCACGTGAGATGTGGAAGTCCTGATCTCACGTGACCAGAGTAAGAAGCGCCCGCGGCCACACTGACAGGCAGCTAGCAGCGATCGCTGCCAGACTGCCTGTCATGTGATAGTGACAGTCGGGACCGCTCCTTTAGACCAGTGGGGGTCCCGATGACTCCGCTTGCCACATTTAGGGAAAAAAAAAAAAACATCTCAGTGACGTTGCGCCCGCCCTGGCTCCAGCGCCCCAGGCTGCAGCCTGGTCATCCTATTGGCTGATCAGGCCCTGCATGACTGTGAGGTAAGATCTCTGTCACTGGACACATATTACACTTATCTGGTGATTAAACATAACTTTCAGCCAAATGTTCAGTACATTTCTTTTTATAAATTGGGAGGAATAAATAATATTGATATTCTGGTAAATATATGAAACTATTTGTTGTTTTCCTGTCAGAGTTATTGTCACTTGCAAACAGGTAAATATATCTCACTGTCTCATCCTCTTCTATTATCTCTATCTCTTTATCAGTTTCTCCTTATAATGCTATCTCTCTCACACTTGATGTCTGTCTCAGATTTCGTTCTCACTGCGTCTCACCATCTCTGCTCACTACTGCTGTCACTCTAACCGTTTTCCTGGTCACAGCTGCTATCACTCTATCGGTTTTCCTGGTCACTGCTGCTGTCACTCCAGTTCATTAGCTGCCTTTTTTATCTGTTTTCCTCTATAGTCTCTTTTCATAAGGCTCTTCAGCCCTCTCTCTGTTACTCTGCTTCCTTGAATCACTCTCTCCACAGTGTCATTATTTTTCCTGTCACACAAATCACAGAACTTTTCAGCAGCCTTCACAAACTGGACTTTTCTGGGTTTTAAAGTCTTTCCAGTGTCCTGCTGTGAGACAGTCCTGTTTCACTGGGTCCTAGTGCCCAACAGTTTCTGGGTATCACATATGCAATTCATGTCTGAACACAAATGACACTTGCAACTAGTGAGGCGGAACGGGGGAAAGGAACGAATTAATGTAGGTCATGTACAGTAAGGGCGTTCCAACACCGATGCACAATGATTTAAATCATGGTTTTGTTGTAAATATGCTTGATTTCAGACTGCTCCAGGGTTGTCCATTACTAGACAACACGGTTTGCATAATGATGTACTTATTTAAAAATGTGTTGACTAGTGTTTGATGTTAATAGCACCATCAAATGCAAAAAATTGTCATTTATTTAGACACAATTGTGCCCAAATACATTAATTTTTTTTCTCATTTTATTTCAAAGGACACAATGTTTACCCTTGCCGCTCTTAACTGCTCACTCCAATTTAACATCCACACACAGAGTAAGAGGCTGTATACAATTCCACGCATACCTCAACCAGATCAGTTATAAATGGACTTTCAGGCTTTTAAAAGCCTGATTCCGTTGCCTTGACCGGCCAGAGGCAGCACTTATGTATGCGCCATCATAGCCCTGTGTGCGAGATTTCATAATATCGTCGTCCAGAGTGGGGTAATTTTATAAATAAATAAGAATTTTTTTTCAAACACTGGATTTAGTGAAATAAACAATCAAATTACTGACACACACAAAAAAAAAGTGAAGCACACAAATCATTGTGTTTTGTGCAATCTTTTTCCGCCTGGCCCAATATTTGAAGTGTTGGAACGCAGCTGCCTCTGAGTCTTTCCGTCAGGAGGTGGGTGAGGCTCAGAAGCAGGCGGTACAGCTTAGGCTCCCCGAAAGCAGCAGGTGCAACAGGGCCTGGTGGTGGAACTAGCGAACTGTGGACCCCAGTACAGGGAGGTGGCGAGGAGGGAACCGGGGCCCTGACCCTCTGCACCTGCCATGCAGCGGGCCCAATTATCTCCATGGGCCCCGATGGACAGCACCTACTGCACCTATGGTAGTTCTGCCACTGCCTGGTGGGACCAGATTCTGTTTTGTAAAGTGACAAAAATGCTCAAAATGCTGCTGCATTTTCATCTGACTGTCTTTTATGTCTTTAAATGTTTATATTTTTGCGTTAAAGTATTTTGGACAAGGGTGCTGGTCGCCCACATATACAGCAACATTTTATGACTGTCCATGATATTTGGTCAATCAGGAGATGCTGATAGTGTCCTTTCAGGACATTCTTCATCTCCTTCCTCACTGTCACTGGGTTCATCGCCACAATCACAGGGTTCCTCACTGTGACGTATATTGGAAAAGAGAGAAACATATTTTGCCCCCACATTAAGATTGCACTTTTTCCAATATTTGCCATCATATATAGTATATATATTGATGTTTTGTGTCCCTGTTACAAAATTCCATCGCAACACCATTTTTTTAAAAAAAGTTATTCCTCAACTGTACCAAAACGTTCGTAAAAATTTAGTAATTGGGTTCAAAAATGCCATTCTACCCACTGTACACTTAGCCACAGATATGACTTTGACAGCCAACTGGGTTGGTCATTCGCCTTCACAAGCAGGAACAGCAGCAGCATGTACACCACTACGTAACATTTCTCACAGACAGGCCACTCTTTGCATCACCGGCTTCACTAACAGGCATACAGCTGATAATTTGTTATGAACACTAAGGGATGTCATTGATACATGGCTTATACCACTTGGACTCTCCCCAGGATATGTTATTTCTAATAACGCCAACAATTTTGTGTGAGCATTACAGCTGGGTGAATTCCATCACATTCCCTGTTTTGGTACAGAGCTTCTTGAAAAATAACCGTGAAGTGCAGGAGATGCTTTTGGTGGCCCGTAAAATTTCAGTATATTTCCGGCATTCTGCCACAGCATGTAGGAGATTGCAGCAGCTACAAGAACAATTTAATTTGCCTGCCACCAACTTAAGCAAGAGGTGTTAACAAGGTGGAATTCCACCCTGTACATGCTTCAGAGGATGGAGAAACAGCGCAAAGCCATACAAGCATATTGCACAAGCCATGACATTGGGAAAGGAGGGGGAATGTATTTCAGTCTTGAAAGTGGAGAATCCTTTCAGTCCTGTGCAAGGTGCTGAAACCATTTGAAGTTGTGACGTGTGAAGTGAGTGCAGATTCTGCTAGTTTGAGCCAAGTCATTCCCTTAACTCGACTTTTGGAAAAGCAGCTTGACAAACTGAAGGAGGAGATGAAATAAAGCAATTCCACAAAGTATGTTGGCCTTGTAGATCAAGTACTTAATTCGCTTCGCAATGATCCAAGAGCTATTAAAATCTTGAAGTCGGATCACTATGTTTTGGCAACTGTGCTTGATCCGAGGTTTAAGACCTACATCAATTCCATGCTTCCAAATGATCGAGATCTGAACAGTTGCAAGGAGCTCTTGGTCAGCAATTTGACCGCTGAACTGGGCCTTGGCTTGACGACGTCTCCTCCTTCAGTTTCTCAGGCAGCTGCTGCTCAAAAGAAATTGCACTTTCCAAAGAGAAGCAGGGATGATGCAGGTGGCAGACCACAACAGTTTGACATCTGGGCTGGTTTGAAAGATTTCACCAACAAAAGTGTGACCTCGGCCATAACTCCATCCAATCTTACTATTAACATGCAAAGGATGGTGGAGGATTATTTTTAAGAGTTAATTGATATGGAAATGTCAGACAGTCCCTTTCCATACTGGGCGGAAAAACAAGCCATTTGGAAACCCATGTACAAACTAGCTTTGCAATACCTAAGCTGCCCACCCTCCAGTGTGTACTCAGAAAGAGTATTCAGCACAGTCGGGAACCTTGTCAGTGATCGACGTAGGAGGCTGCTTCCTAAAAATGTGAAAAATATGATGTTCATCAAAATGAACTACATCTTCCACGAGGAAGGCCTTTACCAGCAAATACATCCAAGTACTGACACTTCTCTAATGGCGGATTCCAACGGTGATGAATTAATAGTCTGTGATGATGATGTACACACTTATGATGGTGAGGATGATGCTGAAGATGATGATGACATCATCTTGACAGTGTAGAATTCACTTTACAGCACTGTTGGCCTAACAAGCCTTTAGGCCATTGATAGCTTGTTTAGGGAGGGCCTAGCAGGATTAAACTGTATTTTTCTGAATTTGCACTAATAAGTGTAGCGTGTAATATACACCCTTATAGAAAAGCTGCGTTGGTCATTTTTATTTATCTACAAGTCTTTGCAGGCTTTTTTTCGTAATTTTCACTAATAAATGTAGGGTGTAATATACACCCAAAGAGAAAAGGTGCTTTGGTAATTTTGATTAATAGCGTCCTTAAAGCAGTTCATTGGGGCTGATTCTAAGCTCACTGATGAACTGGGTTTTTACTGTGAATTTTAATAGCTCTTTTAGTGCGTTGTCTGGCACCCTGGATTGGTGTGTGTCTGATAAAAGCACGCATCCCGGGGGGTCAGCGCTCGTTGCCATGTATTAGCTGTAGAATTACCTCACTTATCCAAGAAACAGGTGGAGCACTCGTTGCCATATATTAGCTGTAGAATTACCTCACTTATCCAAGAAACAGGTGGAGCAAACGATCGTTGTCATGTATTAGCTGTAGAATTACCTCACTTATCCAAGAAACAGGTGGATCGCTTGTTGCAATGTTTCCTAGATGTGGTAGGAACTGCCGTGTGTTTGAGTCATTGCTTTGTCGCTTACCATACAGCCAGATCGCTGCAGTATTTGGCTGAAAGTGTATGAAAAGCATATTGTGACCTGTGAGATTGTAAACATTGAATGGAAATCACTGGAATTTAGTGTTAATGAGGTTAATAATAATGTAGGTACAAAATAATAACGAAATGATATGATTTTGCCCCAAAAAATGAAATTTTTAGAAGAAATAGCTAAACAAAACCAACACCAAAACACGCAAGGGCAGTTTTGGCAAAACCAAAACCCGAAGCTAATCCAGATCCAAAACCAAAACACAGGGGTCATCTCTAGCTGCAGCGCTGATCTCTCACTCTCTCATTGTCTGGGGAGGAGATCAGGGGGTAAATGTATCAAGCTGAGAGTTTTCTGGCAGGTTTGAAAAACCAATCAGATTCTAGTTATCATTTATTTAGTACATTCTACAAAATAATAACTAGACTCTGATTGGTTGCTATTGGCAACATCTCCACTTTTCAAACCCCCCGAAAAAGTCTCAGCTTGATACATTTACCCCCAGATGTCTCCTGAGAGAAGCTGCAATTTGTTCTGTGAGTTCCATTTGTTTGGTTTAAGTGAGGGACACTACGCCCCTTACTCTAGAGAGGGAATACCTTTGTATTAGCTAGTAGCTGTATGGCTAGGATTTTGTTTATGATTCGTCTTGTTTTGCAAGCTGGTTAATAAAACTAGCTGAGGCTATTAACTGGAAACGTTGTAATATTTCTGGCTGAAATGCAACTGTCCACCCCAGATACAATTTTAGTACAATATATATATATATATATATCAGAACGCTGCCATTGCTGACATCAACAGGAAGCCCAGGAGGAGAACCAGAATTAGGCCAGGGAGAGGCCCTGTTGAGCCCCAAGAGCAACATAACGATGCCCAGGAGGAGGCAGGGAGCCTATCCTAAGCTCCTGAAGAGGAATGTACTCTTGATTTCATAATAATGGGTGCTGTTTGTGTAGAAAACTATAGGCCTCATAAAATTAATTTTTGGTGATTTCTTAACAGTCTAGGCAAATGCTGCCATTATACCGGTGTATAAATTAATGGTTGGCCCTTACGTAAAACAAACAAACTAGCTGGGAGGTGAGCATCAGCATGTGCCTCCAAAATGCAGTCCTCTGGCTTAGTACAGTGTTACCAATAAGATGAGGATAATCTATAACAATGTAGCGCCTCTCCACTCTGTAGAGCTAGAGAAATGTGGGACCAAACTACACCCATAGAACAAAGATATGTTTGTAACATGTAATAATTTTGTGATGTTTAAATATAGCATTTTATTTTATATATTTTATAGGTGCAGAAACTCCAACCCTGCACATATTAGTAAAACAAATCCAAATATATGTTGCCCATATAAAAATATATTACATTTAAACTTTGATTTGTGCTAAATGTGTGGGTGTGTATGTATATATATATATATATATATATATATATATATATATATATATATATATATATACATACAACTTGTATGTATATATATATATATATACATGCAACTTGATGTATATGTTCAGATGTCAATTAGATGTCAATTAGAGGGCGGGGCGGATCAGCTTGACAGCTTGACACCTTTTAAATTAAAATACCTATATTTATTGTGCTACACTCTGCTGGTTTTAGTATTGTCTTTTATTAGAAATGTTCCCATGTTGCACATGGTGTGTAAATGTTGCAGTTCTAATGACTGCATGCTCATTATGCAATTCCTCTGTGAAATCAAAGTATTAGATGAAGACGCTGCATCTTCTTTTTTAATTATCTCCTTCCATAACTGTGCTGTGTATGAAACTATTTCACCCTGGTGGCAGTTCATTTGACAGCTCAGTGCATATGTAGCCTTGCTTGAATCATGTTTATTTATGTTTTAATTGTAGCAGAATGTTCATAGGATAATTTTCAGATAACTTAGCCATGTAACACCAGGCAGCTATTGCATCTCTCTCATCTCTATCACAAATATATTTATACTCTTTGATCTCTCGGCTGCATTTGACACCGTTGACCACTCTCTTCTCATACAAACGCTGCAATCCCTAGGTCTTCAAGACACAGTTCTATCCTGGTTCTCATCCTACCTCTCTAATCGCTCTTTCACTGTTAATTTCTCTGGAGCCACATCTGCTCCGCTTCCCCTATCAGTTGGAGTACCACAAGGCTCGGTGCTAGGTCCTCTGCTGTTCTCTATCTATACCGCTTCTCTTGGAAATCTAATAAGTTCCTTTGGCTTTCAGTATCATCTCTATGCGGATGATACCCAAATCTATCTATCCTCTCCTGATATCTCGACATCTGTGTTGTCCCGTGTAACTGACTGTCTTTCTGCCATTTCATCTTGGATGTCCTCTCGTCAACTCAAACTTAATCTTTCTAAAACAGAGTTAATAATATTCCCACCCGCCAACAAGAGCATACCTGACATTTCTATCTCTGTTGATAACATGACCATAAATCCCACCCCACAAGCTCGCTGCCTAGGTGTAATCCTTGATTCACGCCTATCCTTTGTTCCCCACATTGACTCTATATCTAAATCATGTTACATACATCTAAAGAACATTTCCAGAATCCGCACATATCTCACACAAGACACTGCTAAAACCTTAATTCATGCACTAATCATCTCCCGCATTGACTATTGCAATTCCCTCCTTACTGGTCTTCCCAAAAACAGACTCAAACCCCTAAAATCTATTTTGCATGCTTCGGCAAGACTGATTTTCCTTGCAAATAGCTATTCCTCTGTTGAATCACTCTGTATGTCTCTACACTGGCTGCCTGTCTTCTACCGAATCCAATATAAAATACTTTTACTAACCTACAAGGCCATCAACAAAGCTGCACCAACATACATCTCCTCTCTTGTCTCAAAATATCTCCCAACTCGGCAACTCCGTTCTGCAAAAGATCTGCGTCTCTCATCCACCCTCATTACATCCTCCCATTCCCGGTTACAGGACTTTTATCGGGCTGCACCCACTCTATGGAACTCTCTCCCTCGCACAATAAGACTCTCCTCTGTTCTACAAACTTTCAAGCGTTCTCTGAAAACCTACCTATTCAGACAAGCTTATAATATTCCTCAACCACCATCTTAACCTCACTACCTTTAGCCTGTTACACAATTTCACACAAGACAACTACCCCCGGACCAACATTGTTGTGTGACGGGATCATTTAGCTTATGAGTCACTTTTACCTTTGCAGTCTGGCTGGGCCAAGATGCAAAATGTATACTTAACCTCATGTGTCAATCTCCCATTGTCCCATAGATTGTAAGCTTGCGAGCAGGGCCTTCTCACCTCTTTGTCTGTTTTACCCAGTTTGTTTATTAGTTTATTACGTTTGTCCCCAATTGTAAAGCGCTACGGAATATGTTGGCGCTATATAAATAAATGATGATGATGATGATACTTAAAAAGTATTCCCATGGTAAATGCTGAGGACAATGAGTCATCCATGGGCGAGCGCTTGAGGATAAGCAAGTAGAAGAGACAAGGATGGCAACAGGCTCCATCTACACCTTCACATGTTCACCCTCAGTAGCGCTTGTTCATGCCTCCGTTCTGCTATCCAGTTCTGATTTTAATGAAAACTAAAAGAGTGACAAAGATTGCCATGACCAGTGTTCCATCTAAGCTGAGCAATCTTGAAATGATAGAGTTAAACCTGTATCTTACTAGGAAACATCCTGCAGATTGTGAATGCAAACCTTTCGGGTGGAGCCCTCATTAGAGTGACCTTTTAACTCTTTCCTTTCCAGATTGCTCAGCTTAGAGCAGGGTTTCCCAAACCCAGTCCTCATGGCTCCCCAACAGTGCAGGTTTTCTGGATCACATGTGACATAATCAGGACCACCTGTGGATCTGTTACAATGTGTCAGTCAGTAATGAATACACCTGTGCTCCAGCAAGGAGATGTGGAAAACCTGCACTGTTAGGGAGCCCTGAGGACTGGGTTTGGGAAACCATGGCTCAGAGGGATCACTGGCCATGACCCTTTTAAAAGTGGAGCAGATTTTTGAAAACACTGGAACATTGGGGGAGCGAAGGAAGCCAGATTTTAATAAAAATCGATTTAATCTACAGCTTATTAGTCTGCCGTGGAAGGCAATGGGGCGCTACGAGCATATTATCCAAGGGCGGCCTGAACACTTAATAAATTCATTGGGGATTACTGAGATTCTTCTTCAACACTATTCATGAGGCCCTGGTTCCTAGGGAGTTATCAGACTGCATTTGTATGAATATCAGTTCTATGCACTCTTCCAATGTGTGTAGGTGGCAGATACCACTTAAAGGCTAAGGGGCAGATTTATCAAACTTTCTAAGAAGGAAAAGTGGAGGTGTTGCCCAATTGTAATTATTAGATAATTGATAGCTAGAATCTGATTGGTTGCTATGGAGAACACCTCCACTTTTCCTTTTTAGAAGGTTTGCTAAATCTACCCCAACTTATATGCTTTTCAATAAAATTATCTTTTCTAATGCAATATGTTAAATGATAAATGTTGCTAAGGGAAACCCCTACATGGCTTCTACTCTTTTCTCACTGTAACCTTTAACTTTCTGTTCTTTGCCAGCAGCCAAAGTGCCTGCTTATTGTGTAACGGAAACAGTAGGCACAACATGCAGGATGTGCCTATGGCCTACCCCCAGAACACGTCCACTCCTGAATCAATCATTCCCCTGTGTCCCTAATTTTATTGATCAGTGGTGGCCAACTCGCGGCTCTCGAGCTACATGTGGCTCTTGCTCTCTAAAATGTGTCTCACAGCCGGGAGCAAGGCCTGACCATGGTGCGCCAACAGAGGCAGATTGGTCCCCAGCCAGCCCCACTCCCCGGTCATGTGACCTACTCTGCACAATGCAGAGAGGTCATAGTGTCTTGCAATCCAATCATGGAAGGAGGAGGAGACAGTGTAGCCTGCTCTCCCTTCTTCCTCTGTGTGGGCTCCAGCGGCTCACCTTACTGTTACTTACTGTTTAAACAGTAAGCCTGAGGGGTCCAAACATTGCCACTTTAAATTAACATGAATGAACGGCGCACTGACGTCCAAGTGAAGTGCCAGACAGCTGCCTCATCTGAATGACTGGCTGCCTGCATGAGCGCTGCAGTCGGAGAGCTGGATCTTCGGGTTTAACATAACTCTGCTTAAATTGCCTTCTTCTTTTTCAGGAATCGTCATTTTAGTGGAGGTGTAAATCGTGTCGGGGTTCTCGTCCCCGTTAACACGTACCTAACCCATCTGATGGCTATGTAAGGGATATGTGAAGATGTCAAAAGGGCATGTGAAGAAGTCTGAGGGGTATGTTGGAGATTTGATAGCATACAGGGGGCATCTGGGGTTATCTAATGGCATGTGGGGAGATCTGAGGGTCATGTTTTTCCCTCACTACAAAAGTTCAATCCATAGTGATTGTGGATGCAGTAGCAACATCAACTACTGTGAAGAGACTATAAATAGCCCTTTGAACCCTACTCTGCTGGAGGAGGGTTCAAAGTGTATAAATACACATATAGTAAAGGTAAAGTTGGCTCTTTGCAGTATCTTTAGATATTTTTTGTCTTTACGTTTCTGACTGGTTGGCCACCCCTGTCATAGATAGTCCAATATTTTTAAAGATTTGTCCCCAGAAAGTTGTGTCCCTGGCAAAAATCCCTGTTTTTCTATATTGACCAACTACACAATAACATTACTCATTTTCTGCATATTAGATGCAATTTTAACCATCTAATTTCATTATCTGGGCTTTTTAAAATTTAATTCTTATTGTAGAGGAGAAGGCAAAAAAGTGTGTTATCAAATTCAGTAAACCTGACATGATGGGGATTGTAATTCTCCCAATTTCGCCAGTAGAGTATTGCACATCATGCATTTAGATACACATGAAATTCATGCAGAAACGGGCCAGTAAAATGTGGAAAAGAAAGTCAAAATAATTGCAGTGATGTGTAGCAACAAGCAAAGGGTTTTTCAGAGAGTGAAAAGTGGAGTTTTCCTTTAAAATGCTAAACATATAACATAGGTATAGAACATGCATTCCATTGTCACTTAAGCTGTTGCTGAACTTTTATCTATCATAAGGTTCAATTTTGAAGGGGCTGCCAATGTTTCTAGCTCCTATACCCACTATTCACTGCACTTCCAGCTCAGAGGAAGAGAACTCTAGACTTCCTTTCCCCTCTGAGCAGAATTAATCCGTTACAATGTCGATGGTCACACAGCAGAAAGCTCATTACCCTGGATACAGCAAAGGGGAGCAGGACCAGGATTAGCACGTGTACCAGCTACATGGGCTCCATCAGCTGAAGAGCCATGAGGGGCCTCCCGCCAGACCCCTTAGCAGCATTTACACATGCTACCTTGGTAGTTACATCCCTGTAAGTAGCACTAAAAAGGATAATATGCATCAAGGCCATTTCAGTCACTTATAGCTACTTATACATCGATGGGAAATGAAAACCTGATGATAAGCCGGCAGAAAGCAATTTGAGCAAATGTCCAAATCAAGAGAAGTTAAATATAACAACAGAGCTTCTGCGTCTGTGGTAATTTAATGCTGATCTACGTTCAGTCACTTGGAGAATGTAGTTTAGATTTGATGGGTTAAATCATTTGGAATAACAGATGAAATGCAGTAAAAGGAGGATTTTCTTGCAGCTAATGTCCATTCCCACATCCCAAGGCACTTCCCTATAATTAAACCTATTTCATATCAAGTGTAAATTGCATTCAGAAAGTCGCTGAACACAACTCAACCTTACCTTACCGTGAACGTTGAAGCAGCGTCATGTGTTCTCATCCTTAAAGTACAGAAAGATTAGGTGCTTTTATGGTGCTTTACTCTATTATCTCTATAACTATTGATTTCTGCAATACAATTCGTGTTATAATAGTTCTAGAATCAATGTTACTTCTCATGGTAAAGTATAATAAGAATGAAAAACCCATTTACCTACTTTTTGGCACAATAGGTTGGAGACGAATGACTGAAAAACAATTATTTTATTAAATGGGCCAAGTCAATTATAAGCCTTAAGGGCATTATGTCATTAAAATCTTGGGAAGATGTGAAAACTGGAATTGGCATACAATTATATACCAATGACATGCCCAGCATATAAGAGGTCACATTCAGATATCAAACTGAGAGATTTCCGGCAGAAAAACTTATATAGCAGTTAATAATTATGAAGAAAAATAACATTAGATGGGGAAGCTATCTGCCTTTCTGTACTAAAAATAAAAGATAATATCAACCCATAATAAATGGCCAACACTAGGCAGTGGAAAGAATATGGCCACAGCTTTTATTTAAATTTATAACATTTTAACCTTAAGGGGAGGGGCCACGGATCTTATGCCTGATAACCAACATCCTTGGGACACATACACCATTGCCAACCAACAGGCCACCTGATGACAACCATAACCGGGGTGTAATAACCCTCTCCATGGGATGGAAATCCCTCCAGGAACACCATCCAGATCAGTTCCCCCCCCCCCCAAAGATAAACCTACAATCCCACCTCATTCCAGGGACAACCAAGCCCCTTATCTACAACACAGCTGTGACAAACATCAACTTCAAGTATAATATTGGCATAAATATCTCATTGCACTATTAATGCAACAGGTGCAACAGACAACACAAACATGTAGTCAGTTTAAACATTCTACTTTCATCTAGACTCCTAACTGAGTGGGATGGGTTGCGTCACTTCCTCGTGTTCCCTGTAAAGAGGGGGAGGTGAGCACACCTTTTCCTTTTATATGCCCCTTGAGTGTAAGACATAAAGCTGCTCCAGCCTCTCATTCTTCTCCTTCCCCTTCTCCATCTATGCCAGGACTTCTTGAAGTGACACCATCCTCTATTCACCATTCAGGGAAACTTCTCCCGAGCCAGCAAAACTTCCCCTGCTTACAGAATGGCAGCAGGACCCCTGGCAGGCTCCCTGGTGCGGTCATGATTTATTGAAACCAGAACTCCTACAAGAAGGTATGGTTACCCGGCTTCTATGGACAATATTACATATTTTATTAAGGTTGAGTTTAATTATTGAGTATGTGTTACACAAAACATATGCTTTCTATGTGGTAATAATGTAATATCAAAATAATGATGACTATGTATAATTTATTTTTTGCTTTAGACACAAAAAGCTTCCCAATTGCAAATTTGGAAATACAAAACTGATGAGTTATAGTCCCTCACTGAAGAGATAACCTGACTACAGGCAGTCAAGTGAGGCTTTATATATTCTATTATGTCCTTGAAACAAAGCAACAAGGCAGCTATGATATATTGCCAGCAAAAATAAAACCACATTACACAACAAAAATTAAAGGTACAATAGTTTGTTTTGCTTATAAAAGGCAGATATATGAGATTAGTTATTCAAAATAAGATAAACGTTTTGTATGAGAGACAATTTAACAAATCATTTTTAAAAAGTTTAATTTGTCTGTTTTCTTTAAAATAGATTGGTATAAGTATAAATTGATAAAAATTAAAATAAAATACTATGTTCTTATGTATGTTACTTTACAATTTGATTTGGGCTAAAGTGGACATGTAGCCTACATTGTAAACCTATTAAGCACATGAAAATGTTTATCACACTCTTTATATTTACTTTGTTACTTCTTAGGCTTCATATATAACACTATATATGACATGCAGCTCAGACCAGAAGTGAAATAGGACTAACTGCCCTTTAAGAGGAAATACAAATGGAATGCTGAACCTAGTATTGATCACAAGAAGATTGCAATCAATGATCATTTCAGTGTTCCATGTCTACTCCTTAATAGAGAACAATTATTCGTATTTGATTGCTGGACTGAACACAGGCAGCAGTTAGCCTTGGAGGTACTGAGTCACTATCTAGAAATCTTGCAATCATTCAGAGCAAATAAGGAAAGCTTATAACAACAATTTGGTGCTTAGGTTGTATCAGTCAATGTTTTGATATGTTGTCAGCAACAGAAGTATAATATACTACAGACAGGGGCAAACACAAATGGTTTCAGAACAAGGGAAAAAACTTGCTGCAATAAACCTGCAACAGAAACTTTTTTTTTGGTAGTTAAATTGTAAAACCTACATACCATATCACACAAACATATACATACCAGGATCAGTTTAGGCAGATATCAATTAACTTACCAATACGTATGGATCATTCGAGAAATCCCATGGCCAAAAGACATACATACATACATAAAACATTGCTTTGAGAGGATGGGAGACTGGATAAGCGTGTAAAATGATCCAAGGGTATTGTTAGTTTTCCAAGTGATTAGGGGACCAGGCCCATAACCAGGTTGAACACATTGGTTGTCACTCCCAACAAGGCACACATATTTTAGAAGTCTATACGAGCGATTTCTCAAGCTGCATTCGCTGCATTCCAATTGGAGTGCAACTCTAGAACACTGCCAGAGAAATAGCGCAGCATCTAAATCCACTGATCCACACAGACAGCAGTGATACTGTTACTGCTGACAGTATTATCATGAGCTTGTAGAACCAGTTGTAGAGGTTTTCACCTATAGCAGCCGCCTTTCCCGTAGTGCTGAATATGCTCACAGGTACTCAGATGCCCCCAGGACTTAAACTCAATGTAGTACTACTTATGAATGTACTGCCGCCCTAGATAGCGGGAGATGGTACAAGCGGAGTAAGGGGCAAGCCAAAGTTCTTAGGGTCTGAAGCAGGAAACGTGGTCAGGTACAGGCAAATGGTCAGGGCTGGCAGCGATCAATTGAGGTCCGGGTAACTAGGCAAAAGTTCAGGGCAACGAGCAAACAATCAAGGTCCAGGTTCCAGGCAAAAGGTCATACACTGTAATCAATCCAAAGGTAAGAAGACAGGTAACTGAGCGCTATAACCAGCAGGGAGGCTAAGCCCTCCCTGCCTTAAATACTGATAGTGTCCAATAAGGAGCAAGCTCCATAAATAGTTAATAGGACCCAGCTGCCATACTAACAAACTGCGCATGCGCCCGGGTAATAGCTTGCCGGGTAGCAGCGCTAATAGAATTAATTATCACTCCCACGACTAGCTGTGTTTGCCTGCCGGGACGCGTACAGGGGCTGGAGAAGTGTCCCGACCGTTGCCTTGGCAACGGACGGGTAGAGGTGGAAGTGACGTCCTGGTCGTCATGACAGTCGGAACAAGGGGTAGAGAATACAATCGAGTCGCGGCAGCTCGTAGTAGAGCCGCGGCTTGTGACAGAAACACACAACTTGAATGTTAACTTTCCTGTGGAGAATGCTTATACAGTAACAAGAGATATTGTGTAAAGCTGCGCAAGTGTCACACAACAGTATAAGTATGTGAAACAATCTGCTGTAACTTGCACAGATCCTGGGTTTTGTTCATAAAAGGCCTGTGGCTGGCTGGTGTTTTTGATGGATATGAGGCTTCTCCCTACACATCAATGGAGTACAGACAGTGATTATGTCAGCGATTGCTTTATTATGCGGCATGAGTACAGGCGCAATCCTTGTTCTATTATCGCCATCTCTCTATGGTGATAACAAAATCATAGCAAAATGCTGTATTGATCCAAAGAGAGACCCCCAACCTCACAGTCTGTGGAGACTTTAACACCGTAGACAATCCCTGACAAGACAAATCCATTGTGCTGCCATCCAATCCTAGCTCTGGTTGGGAAAGTATCCACACCTTAAAAACCCGCCATGAGCTCTTGGAACCCTGGAGACTTCATAATTCAATGGAAGAGACCTACATGTTCCTTTTCCAGGTTCATCATACACTCCCTAGAATAGAATACTTGCTGACTTCAAATCAATTGCTGGAGAACTAGCTCCCCCAAATCGAGAGCATTGTAATATCTGATCATTCCCCTATTTCCATCTCCATACAGCTGCACAGCTGTTACTCAACCTATAAGTCTTGGAGATTCCCATCATAATTGAGTCAATCCCATTCATTTGCTGAATATATTAATAAATGGTTGGTTTGTGGATGGCAATCTGGACCACTGGGATCAGGGGCAGAATGAAAATATAAAGTGGTCCTAGAAAATTTCTGAAAGTGGCCTCGTGGCAGGTGTGGCCAAATTGTCAGTAGGCGGAGTTAATGAACAGGAGGTGGGCAGCAGGATGTGGGACTAACCACCATGCAAAGGTTGTAGCCATCACTTTAGACCAGTGGTAGTCAGCATATTGGTGCTGACTACAACGCTTTGCATTGTACATTGTCCATGCCACATACTTACATTACCCCCTTAACAGCACCGATAACAGCGTTGCGGGCGCCAGTGGCATCATCAAATCTCGCCGGCTTCTTGATTCGTTGGTTGTCACATCAGTCATCCTGGATCCTGGTCGGGAAGGAGGCGTTCGGTGTAAAGACGTCGGGGTAAGTCTTGACGGAATAATCATCATCATTATTCCCTACTCCCCCCTTTAGAAAGTGTTAGGCAATCCACCTTCCCTTCAAACACACTGGCAACGCTGCACGCATCACTGTTATGTGCATGTGGCTCCCCATAAAGCAGACCAGCATGAAGAGGGACATAACTAATTGCAGTCGGGAAAGTTGGCAGTCTCTATCCTACCTACTCTTGCAGCATTCGCTACCTGTTGATGTCTTAAGCTCAGTGGATCCTGGAATGTTGGGGTCCTGTTTGGAAAAGGCGTAGAACACTATTCACCTCCTGGTAAGGTAAGCAACTTATAAACACTCTGGGCCCCTAACCAGTTGCTTTATTAAATTAATAGTATTCATATTTAATAAATAAGTCTATTTCTCCTAATCACTCCCAACATTACATTATAAGCACGCCACTACATCAATAACTGGATCAGCAAATTATATAGCCTGTAAGCAGGGCCGTACTGAGGCTAAAAGCAGCCCTGGCATTGAATTGGCACAGACCCACCTGCTGTGGGCTCCATACAAAATTTTGTTGCATGCTGATGAGTGGTGCAGTGCGACATGAAGCATTGCCACAAACATATGTATCACACTTGGAGCTCCTCAAAAGATCATGGGAGGAGCGGCGGCGCATGTCATTTAATTACATTAGTGCCGACAGCGATGCATCTGCAAAGCAATGTAAATCAGTGACAGCAGAGCCCGGCGAGAGAGAGGCAGCTCCGGCTCGGTGTCCCCTGGCCCTTCTGGCATTTTCCAGAAGTGTCATATGGCCTCCAGGCTTGATTGTAAGAAAACATCTGTGAAATACTAATACAAATGGATTTTGCAACAAAAAAAATAGCATTTCCTTACTATGCCCCGTTGCAATTTGTTCTTGTTCTATTTATTCAGCACAATAAGTGAATCAAACACTCTATAAAAAGAGAAAAGAATAAATACCAAACGGTCAGTGACTCTCGCTATAGCCTGTTCAGCAAACTAAACCATGTGGAATGTAAAATTGTCCATAATTTAGAATTTGACATAACCACTTCTTAGGGGTAATTTATTATTATTTTTTTACCCACAAACATTCAATAAAACTAATAACAATGCTGCCAATTTAAGAACAGTAATGAACGAGGCCTATTTGGTTCACTAAGCATTGTATGTTGGCATTTTTATTATTACAGTAGCATGTTTGGAAAAATGTCAGTTTTTTAAGGGAACATTTTTGAAATGGTCTTGAAGCTCGGTATAATGCGGTGCTTATCCATTTTCACTATAGTCGATTCCTAATTATAGTTTAACTTTAGAACAAGTAAATCTTCTTTTTGACATTAATATATGTTAAAATCTGTGCATTAGGGCTCATAACCACTGTATTTTAAATGTGTTTTACAAGCAGTTTTAATGTTTGTAATAAAACACATGTAAACGTGTCTGACACCAGAAATAATTGTTTATAGCGTTAGCATAACCATTGGCTTTATTAGTTGCATTGCGTTCCATTACGTTAGTGTCTTTCTTAACTCTATCTGTTATTGTTAATTTTTAGCATTTGCCATATTTATTAGCATCAGAAAGCTACAGTGATCTTTAAAACATTAGTAAAACACATAGCGATCTTGTTTGCACTTGAAATGCGTTTTTATTATCTTTAAAAATGCAATGCAAGTAATACACAAGTGAGCATGAAGCCTTACCAAGCTGAATAATATACATGAAATAACTGAAGTGTTATACTTAACTAAATATGTTCCCATGCCCTCTGTCACTGCTCTGCTGCAGAATACCATGTTAGAGTGGAGGACAGACATAGTGACGACTAGCAGACATGGGCGGCCAGTGATCTCATAATAGATGAAAAAATTGCAGGGTCTGATGATCCAATAGGTTGACTAGGCTGCAGCCCAGGGCATAAGGCTTTTGGGTGGGATGCACATTTTTTGGGGGTTCAAAATTGGGAGAGCTAGAGGATAAGCGAGTAGAAGAGACAAGGATGGCGACAGGCACAGGCATGACAGACCCCTCCCCTTGTTCACCCTCTGTAGGTCTTGCTCATGCCTCAGTTCTGCTATGCAGTTCTTATATTAATGAAATCAGTGAAAAAGTTTGCAGTGACCCTTTCAAAACGTCAAGTAGAGGATACTACCGGTGTGCGAAGCATCTGGCATGGCTGCACTTTAATGTCTCTCAGTGGCTGGGCACATAAACGTTAAATATCCAATCCCTCCTAACTCCTACTAATTGCTTGCAAAAAAAACAGCATCTGCTGTGGAAAGGATTCAAGGAGCTAGATATACCAATTCCATCAAGCAGAGATTTATACTTTAACCGGAATCTAGTCCGATTAATCGGACACAAGTGGGGAGACGCTCCCGCCACAGGAGATATTGTGGGCTCATTGACCAATATGTATTGAACAATGATCAGTTACTTCCTCTGCCTTGTTAGTCTCATCGCGCGAGTGACTAGTCGTTCATTTTGTTTGTTTGCAGCAGATTGAGCACAAGACATCAGGCTCATCTCCCATGGAGCTCCCATGAAGCTCTATTGCAGTATCTACTGCTTGCTGGCGCTCTCCTCATGGAACAACTACATTTTGCCATATATTGCTGGTTCACATTGTATTGGTGTGATCCATAGAGGGTCTCAGAAACCCTAAGCCCGTCCTTGCCGTAGAGTGGGAAAAGTTAATTCCACCATTCTGTCCTGTCACTCTGTTACCAAGCACAAGATGGTGGGCTCGGGGCTGGAGCATCATACCAGAGAGCCTTCTCCGAGTCGAGATAGATTGTCAGCCTGACAGATAAACAGACCAGCTCCTTGGCCTCCTGTTTTGGTCATCTTGGTTCCTGCCCGATACAAGTAATGGAGCATTACCACTCCTACACAATGACCAACACTCAGACCGCATATCAGATGTAAGGGTATTATATTCCGGAACAGAACAGCTTCCTAACCAGTTGATTGATTCCCAAACTGATCCAATACATATTACAAGAGATCAACTATAAAGGATTTTCCAATTGAAAAATTCAGAATCCTGTTCAAACTCCTGACCACCACGTACAAGGCCCTCTGCCAGTCTACTGCCCCCTATATCTCTAACTTCCTCTCCATTCACACTCCTGCCCGCTCCCTGCGCTCGGCAAATGACCGTCGCCTCTCCTCCACCCTGGTCACCTCATCCCACTCCAGAATCCAGGACTTTTCCCGTGCAGCCCCCCTTCACTGGAACGACCTCCCCGCTCCATCCGTCTCTCTCCCAATCTAAGCTCCTTCAAACGGGCACTGAAAACCCACCTGTTCCTTAAAGCCTACCATCCTTCCTCCTAACCCGTCCCTATTCTGCCCCTTACACGTCAACTGGCTCCCTTTGTGCTTGAGTTTTGTTCACCCTCCCTTAGGATGTAAGCTCATTTGAGCAGGGCCCTCTTCCCTCCTGTCTCCATACCTGTTCTTCTGCTCCGTCTGTACTGCATCAGCCTGCCTGGAGCCTCTGAAGTTTTGGTATTTATTGTTTACTGTTCAGTTATGTCTCACCCTGTATAGTCTACTGTTTGTACTGTGTACGGTGCTGCGGAACTCTTGTGGCGCCTAACAAATAAAGGATAATAATAATTGAGAAACAGGGTTCGGAATTTCGAGGTTGAAAACAACCTAGAGGAGTTCCTCTGCTGTAAGACAATCGTGGTGCATGAGGAAGAAATCTTAGGATTAAGTCTATGACATTTTACTTAGGGATAATTATATACCTATTACACTCACCCTAATATATATTTTATTATTGCCCATGTTTTTCTCAATTTCTCATCGGAGCTCTTAACTGATACTACTGTTGGTTTAAATTTGAAAACATATTATTTTCTCTACGCATGAGTAACAGTATTTACTTACATCTCAACATAGTTTAAAATTTCTAGGCTGCTTCTATTCTATTACCATTGAGGGCAAAGTAGTGTTATATATGTGATGATTTGTCCAGTAATATCCTATATAATTCATTAAGGCAATACCACCACCTAGTGGACTAATGTGAAACTTGCAGGGATAACGACTATTTCAGCACTCTCTCGATCTAAATCCACAGATGTAGCCATTTTATAACACAAAAACCTACAATACACACTAGGAGACAGCATAGCAGACCCTGAGTGCCAATTTATTATTCTGGATACGCATACAAAATATACTTTGGTCATTCTTTATGCACCGAACGATAATGCCCAGGATTTTTTTTTATCAACATTTGATAACTTCTTGCTGGTAGAGTGAATGCTCATCTTGTACTGGGAGGGGACTTCAACACAGTGGGTGACCCTTTTCTGGACAAACAGCCACCAGCCCAGAATCCACATTCCAAAACATGGAAACAAATCCATATTTTATAAACGAATCATCACATTACTGATCCGTGGAGATTAATCAACCTGACTTACTATAAATTGTACATTGGTCAGCCTGATGAAGAATCCATAAAAAATTATAAACTTAGTTCTTTAACAAGCAAAACAAACTTTAGATTTCTCAAAACAGAAATATTATAGGTGGGGGGATAAAACGGGTAGACTGCTGGGCACAATGTCCAAGGCAGCTACACCAAAACATTTTATAACGGTAACCAAAGACCCAACCTCCCTTAGGTTGAGCACAAAGTCTAATGATATAGTGGCGCATTTTCAACTATACTATTCCGCCTTATTTGAAGATCGCCCAATACACAAAGATGTATAAAGGCGGATTCCACATGAAGCTAATCTTCCGAAATTAACTTTAGAGCAACAATAATTTTTGAATGTGGATATTACATTTGAGGAAGTCGTTCAGACCATTTCCAGTTTAAAATTACACAAAGGTCTTGGGCCGGATGTTCCCACGAGACAATTTTAAAATTCTTCAGTATAACATAATTTCCACCTTGTTAGAATATCAATCTACACAGACCACCCCCTTTTCCTCTTTCAATGAGGAACACACATTTTTACTCTTAAAACCCGATAAGACTTAATCTAGACATGAAGATTCTGACAAAGATTATGGCCAGCAGACTACATTCCTTGTTACCTGGTCTGCTAACGGATCACCAGTTGGGTTGTGTAACAGGTAGACATTCAGTGAAAGCAGTGAGGGCTGCAGGGGCGGTAACTTCATTTAATCAGCCCCAATCACAAAATATATTACTAAGTTTCAATAGAAATAAAACCTTTCATACAGTCTTATGGCCCCACATATTTAAAATTCTTAGATTTAGATGTTTTGGTCCTGTCTTTTGCGATTCAGTATTTCTACTTAAACCCCCGTACACTTCTTTGTTAATCATTGGACGTGAGAAAATAACTATAAGTAGAGGGACGAGGGAGAGGTGTCCCTCATCACCTGTTCTATTCAATTTAGCAACTGTTCCACTTTTCTGAATTCTTCAGTCATGGTCCACTTTTGTAGGAATAAGAGCAGGGAGCCAAGAAAAAAGCTCAGCATTTGCAGACGATGTCCTTCTTTATTTTGCCAATCCCTCCTCCTCATTGTCAGATATCTGAAATAAAATCTTAGAGTTTAGGTCCATATCAGATCTGTCCATTAATATGGTAAAGTCGATGGCTATGCTCTTAACTCCTAACATAACCTGTCCCTCATGGGCTCATGATTTTCCCCTACAATGGGCAAGGATATAAGTCACATATTTAGGAGTACAGACTCCCAAGAATCCTTTTTGACTCTACACATGTAATATCGCTCAGAGAATCAGAAAACTGGAAACGGAGCTGAGGGTGGAGTCTTCTCCTCCTTTCTTATACGGGTAGAGACAACCTCATTAAAATGATTATCAATTCATTATTTAGGAATTTTATATGGAACAAAAAAATGACCACTCATAAGAAAATTGCAGCAATCCAAATCTAATAGTGCCATTAATTTTCCAGATATTACATGTTACATTTATGCTGTAGCTCTTTGATATCTCAAAGACTGGATTCATAGACAAGATACATCAATTAACACAAATTTAGAACAACACATAAGTATGTCTTGTGTTGCAGCAAAAGTTCTGTCTAAATGCTCATAAATCAGTCTTTCTCCTATGAATCCAAAACCAGAATGTCATAGCATCCTATCCCTTTATCACTTGGAAAACCTGGCGGCTAAACTCAATCTCGCAGCTTAATAAAAACAGTAAAAAAAAAAACATTATCCTTTCGAGATGGGTCTGAAAAATATGAAATATTACGGACACCACCTATATGATTTTTGCAAGCACAAAATTATGTAAGTAAAATTGTTAGGGCATTTTCTTATCGAGACTGGAGAAGCTCGAGTGGGTTTTGCCAATCGACACCATTAAGTGTAAAGCTACATCTATACATTATAAGACACTACAGGAGGTAATCGATTATTATAAGGTAAGTTCACTCAGACCTACAATACTGAACTACTTGTTTTCCCTCTGACAAATCAAATCTTACTTCAGACATTATTCAAATTGCTAACTTCCAGAATATATGTAGAGATGTTCCTGAACATTGTTTTAGAATATCCCCACATAAAAGTTTCAAAATGAGCTTACTGCCAAATGACAACTGTCCTTGCTGTGCAGTTCCAGAGCAGATCTATATTGGGATGTCCAATAATTTGACGCTTTTGGCTATTGATCAAACAATACTCTGAAAGGTACTCAATAAATTATGTATCCTTTAACCCAGAGCTGGAAAAATTGGGGATATGAATCTGAAGGGGCGGATGGCACCTGTTACTAGCGATAAGCGCCGCTTGTAAAAAGACAATCCTCCAGCTTTGGCTTCAAATAGATAGTCCTTCAATATCATCATCATTTATTTATATAGCGCCACTAATTCCATAGCGCTGTACAGAGAACTCACTCACATCAGTCCCTGCCCCATTGGAGCTTACAGTCTAAATTCCCTAATATAGACACACACTCAGACAGAGAGAGGCAGAGACTAGTGTCAATTTTGATAGCAGCCAATTAACCTACCAGTACATTTTTGGAGTGTGGGAGGAACCTGGAGCACCCGGAGGAAACCCACGCAAACACAGGGAGAACATATACACTCCACACAGATAAGGTCATGGTCGGGAATCAAACTCATGACCCTAGTGCTGTGAGGCAGAAGTGCTAACCACTAGGCCAAACTAGCCTTTAAATTTAGAGTGAATTGGGTGGAGGCTAGTATGGAAAAGGAAACAAAAGTGGAAAAATATGTTGATACATGGGAGAGAGATATTGATTGCTTGCCACACACTATGTACATCTGCAATCTTTATGTCAATTTTATTGTAATATTGTGCGGTACTTTAATTTAATTAAAAAAAAAAGCAGAAGCCAAATGCAGATTTGAAAACATGGGAACATAAACAGTAGTGGGGGAGTGAAGGAAAACAGATTTTAAATTAAGGTCAAGTTTGCTTTTACCTACTGCATATTATCCTGGTATGGAAGGTGAGGGGGCGCTAAGAGTTTATTAGCCTAGGGCGGCCTAAACGGTTAATAAAGCCCCGAAAGATTGTAATCCCGGGTTTGTAACCAGTATCAGATATCACTACAGTAGAACAAAGTCCTAAATCTATGGGAGAAGCTTCAGCTGTCTAATGAAGTAGAGAAGTAATACTACACTTTGTAAAGATTTGCAGTGAAATGTCGGGAGAACTCTGGACATGCATTCTACCTTCATGGTTCATACCGGGACATTTGAATTTGGGGATTTAATGGTAGTTTAAATAATAATAAAAAAACTAAAAAGTTAACATAAGTATGTTTCATTATTATCAGGATTATATTGGACTATAAAAATGTAAATATGAATACACAGACTAATTATAACATATAGGTGCATTTTGAAATCTGTCTCACATAAAACCCCTGGTAAATGCAGACAAATAGAACAATTTAATAAATAAGATATAAACCACTGCAGATGCTACTAGAATCATAAGCACTTGGCTTATAAGGGCTCTTTTTATCTAAATATAAAATAAATAACAGAATTCTGCATTGGGAACTGCCACCTAATGGTAAATAAAATAATGTATTCAAATTCCACACAAATTGAAGAAACAAACTCATTTTATTTTTTATCTTCCATAGTCATATTCACTGTATTCTTGCCTGAACAGATGACAATATATTGGAGGATGATATTTAGAGAACGCACTTCATCCGACAGGACAGAATGAGGCTGCTATGTATGTAAGTGCTATTAGCCTGGAGGCCAGCCCAGCTGACGGCCGCCAAGAACATGCAGGTGAAGGTGGTACACAGACTGGCCACCATCTGGTCCCTCATTTACGACCAGCCGATAGCCCCTCGCCAGGCCCAAATCAGCAGCACATTTCTTGCCAACAATCATCAGATGTCCTAGTAACTGAAAACAGAAAAAAAAGAAGTTAAAATATTTGCTGTGTATTGTTTATATAGTAATACAAATATTTAGCAATACTGCATAAAGTGTCAAGAGTAATATTCTCCCCTAGACAGAGTGGAAGACTAGGGAGATTACAAGCCAATCCACACAAATCATGGGTGCTGCTATTCATCTGGTTAAACAGGGTGGGCGACTGTGGAACAATCATTTGGGAATGTAAAATGCTACAACTGTTAAAGATGACTGGGTGTACCTGAAGTGGTTCAACTGGCTTCATTAGTTCAGATTCCAATACAGCTCAGCCCATCAGTGAAATTCACTTCACCGCATTAAACCAGTACCCACTGAAACATTAAAACTCTCAATACGGTCTTAAAAAAAAAGATCATATGAACTTTTTGGAAAAACAAACTCAAAAACTTACCTTGAATTCCTTACTCTTTACTCATCCCAAATATCTCACTACCCTCCTCAATCTGCCTTCCTTGCTGCTCACGCTGCCTGATGCTCACTCCCATAAAAGAGTAGATCTCAATTGTGAGCCAACCGCCTCCATCCCCTCTGCAGTCACTTTAAAGCTGCAAACTGAAAGGTTCTGCCACTTACATGGTAATGCAGCTTTAAACTTTTACATAAATCAGGCAGCAATCATGTATGATAGTTGATAGAATGCAATAAATGTTGTAAAAAAAAAGTGGAATTTCTGCTTTTTAGAATTAGTAAAAATTCTGACCTATCTGCCCCAAATAGACAATTTTACATCTTTCACTGTTCTAAGAGGAACTGGAGCAAAAATATAGCCTCAAAGGTGAGGACAAATCTTTTGACAGCAATATTATTTTGACGGGCTTATTTACACAACAGGGTAAATAAGCCTAGGCAAGTATATATTTTATGCAGGTTGAAAGAAGAATGCTGATGTGTGACACCGTGTGCCTGATTTATTAAGGAACGCATACTAGAGCATGTCCAAATTTAACAAGGAGCAGATGTGAAGATACACATGATGTATGGGTGCATGTCCGTTCAGCTTTAGTAGACAAGACACTGCAGGCTACGTCCAATACATACGTGGAACAGAAACTCAAAAGAACGCACAGGGAAAAAAAATTCAATTAATGACAAAACATTAGTTATTTTTTCCATGAAATACATTTATTAGAATGTTATGTATGTCTACTGAACATAAAATAAATTTTTATAGTTGCTCCCGATTGCAAACACATCATAGCATGCATACACAGCCATCAATTGGCAATTAGACTAGACTTGTAATTGGAGCAAGAAATAAGTACCTTAAAGATTCCCAGAGCTTGAATCGAATGCTGCTGTGTGCGCTTTAGCTCAGCACGCCCTTACTGTATGTTGACTACGTGCATACGCCCCTTCCCCACCTCTTTCCTCCCTGGTATCGTAGGCTGTAGTAAGTGTTCTATGTGCTCAAAGGTGAATTGAATGGTGCTACGTTCTATGGTGTCTTGTCCGGTTCTGGGTATGTGCAGATTATACGCACACAATCGCTGTTTATGTCTCTTAATGAATCAGGCCATGTTTTAACCTTTAAAATACTTTTTTGTGGCTCAATTTGCTGTTTTTTCACAATCTAGTGATGTTTAATTTTTTTTTTTTAATCAGACCCTAGTTTTTAAAGCTTATTAGTTGACATTTTCGATTTTTTTTATATCCAACAGCTACATAGTATGATTTATATTTGTGTTTCTTTAAAGGAGTCATTTTTTCTTATCTGTTGGTTTCTGTTCTGCTCCTGGTTTATACAGAATACATCAAAGTAATTCTGTCCCTTTGCTATCTGCTCAGCTTGAGGCAATGTATCCCCAATAGGCTGAAAGAGATCAGCTATTCATCAATATGAAAACGAGGTTTCACTTACAGCGTCATCAGCAGGTTCTACTTCAGATAATTGGCTAATAGCTTTCTTAGGTACCACTAGGAAATGTGTTGGTGCTTGTGGAGCGACATCATGGAAAGCGATACACTAGAGAAGAAGAAAATAAAGACACATTAAATAATAAAACACACCTAGGGCGTTCAATGCACTTGTGATACTTCTGTGTTAAAGTGCACTCCATGAACTACAAAACAATAAAAAGAGTGGAGTTAAAACAAACCATTGTCTAGACAAGTTGAAAGAAAGGAAATATATAGGTGATAAGGGAAAGGGAAAGATCAACACTACATGTTGTGTTATTTTATTCTTGTAAATACATCCCGTGGAAAGTCTTTGTTTGTTCTTGGATGAGGAGATCATTGGTATGAGCGGACTACAACATTGTGCCAATGATCCAAGAAAGTCTTTATAAAAAACCTAGACCAAATTAACACAGACTACAGATTTCCAGAATTACTTATGTTTTTTTGCAATATAACAGTGACTCAGTCTGGAGTTACATTGCGTGCGTGTATATATATATATATATATATATATATATATATATTACAATTAACATTCCAAGCGGCCACATTTATTGTGTTCAACAAGTGCTGTGATTTCAGAGAAGTTGTGGTCACCAATCTCTATTTGTAACACTTAACAAGATTTACAACAATATCACCCATAAGGGTATGACTGAAATACATACATAGGAGTCTTCCCAATTATAAGATGCTACAGAATATACTGGTGCTTTATAAATAAATGTTAAATCATCATAACATCATCATTCTTCATTACAATGGAGGGTTCAAAGCTGCAATATGTTTATCCTTGTGTATGATTCAGAACAGAGATAAGCTCTTTCCCACCCCTTGTGATGATCTATCCATGCCCTTTATATATATTGTACCAATATTAATCTTGTGACATTTTATTTTTATTTTGCAAACATTTTTTGTTTTGGTGTGTGTGTTTTGGGACCTCTAACTCATCTTTGTATTATTTTTTTGGTGGGGAGGGGGATAAGAAAAATACACAATGTAAAAATAACTATAATAATAATGTAAAACTTGGGATATATATCTCTATATCTATATAATGCTCTTTATTGACACAAATGAAAACAAAAACACTGTATTCATACAAGTAGATTGCAAATCAGGAAACTGGAGTAAGGGGTTTCTATGCAACTAACGAACACCGCCACAATCTTAATCAATGATATATATACAAATCAGTACATTGGTTGCATATTTATATAATAATTTCCTCCTTAATAGATTCTGTGCAAAAACTAATGTAGCATATTTATGAATTATTTCATTATATCGATCCAAAAAAGGTCGGTATAATGAGAAGTGTCATCTTTAAGGTTTACCAATCTCACGTGTTCTCACATAGAGGGTGGAGACTCAGGCTAGCAGCAAATCATTATGAATCAGTGGCCTTCTTATTGGCTGCTAGACTGTCACTCACATACAGTAAGTACTGCAGAGCTCTTAGTCTCGCCAGAGTCATGGTCAAAGTCTCATCTCACAACACTAAGCTTAGAACCGCAGCGGGCATGTTGTTGCTTTTACCTGGCCGTCCCCGGGAGCCACCTCATAGGCAGCACAATTTTACTGGCTTCTAACTGCTGGAGAAATTTGTCAAATGCTTATAGTACAGCCAAAATATTATTGGCCATACTCACACTATATTACATAAGTAAGACATTCTCCTTTAACAGTGCTGGAAAAAAAATCTTAGCATGCATGTGTCTCTACATATTTTATATGATCTGCATAATCAGATTTAACCTATTCTGCTTTACACTTGTTACTTTCATATTCATTTGTGATTATATATTGCGTAGGCTTGATGTCCTTCTATATATAAATAACTGAAGTAACAAGTACTGTTTTTCCACAGTAGGGTCAACACTCAGAATATCCGTTCTCCCGCTGTCCACCTATTCATTAAAAGATCTTCTAATGCAAGTCAATTATGAATACGCCTAAAAAAAAGAATACTACTGGCCCTTAACTTCTATCAATCCCAATGGATGTACATCTTCTCTAGTCCCTTAAAAAGATCCTGCCGGAATTTAGATTTGACTGATTGGCTCGTGAATTCTACATTATTTTACCCACATCTGTTCTAAGTTTCTGTGAAGACTGGACCAGAAACACATTCTAAAAGTTCAACCATCTGCATATGCTGTTGATATTGATCAGCTGTATACCTGTCCAATAGTAATACCTTGGTGACAGAAAGTGGCACTATAAAAAGAAAGACTTGCTGTCTTATTGTAACCCCTATATTACAGTTGTCACCATCCCTCCGACTCCTCCCAAAAAAAAATCAGTATCTCCGACTGCTCCATGAGGTTTCAATAGCTCACAGGAAGCAGAGATCTTAAAATCTCTCTCTGCTTCCTGCTCTGTCACATTAAATTTCATTGTCGGATATATAAAGGTTAAGGGTTTTCTTCTGTATAGGTGCCCAATTATAGAGAAAAGTGAGTGTTTGCCATTTTCCTGGAGACCAGATTTGCCTGGTAAACTAGGCAGCACGGTGGCTTAGTGGTTAGCACTTCTGCCTCACAGGACCACTTTCAGGAGTTCAATTCCTGACCATGGCCTTATCTGTGTGGAGTTTTTATGTTCTCAAACTCCAAAAACATACTAGTAGGTTAACTGGCTGCTATCAAATCGACTATAGTCTCTCTGCCTCAGTGTGTGTATGTTTGAGAATTTTGACTGTAAGCTCCAATGGGGCAGGGACTGATGTGAGCGAGTTCTCTGTACAGCGCTGCGGAATTAGTGGTGCTTTACAAATAGCTGATGATGATGATAAACACAGAAGCAGGTGTATGCATTTGAAAATAACTAGTTTTTCAATGGGAGAACAAGGACCAAGAGACAGTTTTATCCGCAAACCAGCTTTTTGGAGAGAGAGAGATAGCAACTAGCCATGTAGCAAACCAGAAGAATCATCTGGACTCATCATTCAAATGAGGAAAAGCGGAGTGCGTGTCTGGCCTCCTGTGAAGTGCCAATATTAAACGTCTGCAACTCGGACACTGTCGTTATCCCCCATACAGTTATTACAATAAATACATTTATTATGTAAAAAATCGTTTACTACCAGTCTCTCCCCATGGTTATATTGTGTCTGTTATTTGGGCTGTCTATACATATAAAATACAGTCACAAAAGCAAAAAATATCAAACAGTATTACCTGTGTTTAGTGTTTTTTTTGTTTTCTATGAATCTATACTAGAATGTCATTATCACAATACATTTCAAATTATTGTTATCATGGGGGAATTTTTATCATCCAGCCCTAACTGTTCACATATACACTATACTCAGATGCCAAAACTTGGCCTAATCCAAATACAGTAATACATATGGTGTCAAACAGTGGACCCCTGGTACGTATGGGGAATAAACTTACATAGTCTACCATACTACTTTATACTAGCTGGAAGTTTGAGTGGTAGGCAGTATTCAGTAGGTATTTCAACTAATGATCTAAAGCATGGTTGTCCAACCCGCGGGCCGCATGCGGCCCAGCATGCCTGTAAATGTGGCCCAGCAGGAGTTTTGGTTGTGGCAAGGGGGCAGCGCTGAGAAAAAAAATCCTGCAAAAAAAAGAAGAAAATACTTACCTTGCGGTCACGTCAGCTGGCTCTCCGGCTCCCTCCCTGGTCTCCTCCTCCATGTGGCGCTCGCAGTGAATGTCGGGGGTGACGTCATCACACCCGACATCCATTGCGTAGCGCAGTACAGAGGAGTCACCCGCGTGAACTATCAGCAGCAGTGAAAGATTATCCAGTATCTTATTGTTGTTACTCTGAATTTGGACTTTCTGCACCATGCAATTATGAACTAGCTGTGTTCTCTGTATGTATCTAATATAAATATTAAGAGATGATTGTATTTTTAATATTTTAAATCATTTTAAATGTGCAGTGCTGAGTAGGGTGAAAATATCACCCACTGTTACCCTCATCAGAGGCTGCTCCATGAGCCATTTTTCCCGCCACCCTATCTTTAAATCTCTGTAGATTTCTATTAGTCCTCATGATGCTACCTATATCGGTGACCATTTCAAACTGGTCAATAAAAAAAATGATTCATGGGTGCAGAGAGAGAGGAAAAAAAGTTTTTGGCATTTAATTCTCCGAACCCCACTAAGGGGCAGATGCAGGTAAGTTAAATTTTAGCTGGTAATCATGATTCTGCAACAGGTTTCCTAACTCTTACTAACTTCATTTCCAAGTAAGTTTAATATGTTAACTATGTTTTCTATGGTTTTTTCGATGATCAGCTATCATTAGTGTTAGTGTATTTTATGTGCGGCCTGGGCCACATTGTCTTCCAATGTGGCCCAGGGAAGCTAAAAGGTTGGACACCCCTGATCTAAAGTATCCTAAATTATCTAGGATAGTGCATTGTCCCAGAGGGGCCAGGGGCCACATGCAGCTCTCCTTTAATTAACCCTCTATGGTACTTTTCATATTGATTCTCTTGTCATAGTACAATCACAGTCTATGCAGCAGGAGAGTCCATGATTTGATGGTGATGTCATCTTACCAGCTTGATTAGCCAGTCAAAGGTTAAAGACACACTCCAGCCACACAATAAAATGGTATGCAATCATCTTCTACTAATATCAGTTTTTAGTTAGATATTCCCCTCCCAGCAATTAAGTAAGGGTCATATATACACGTATCCTCTTCTATATTTACAATTTGAATGTACACCGATTGACTGGTACTGCAGTACCCAGACCTACATAAACAATTTATAATGATCTATGTATCCAATCATCAAGTTTTCTGCTCCTGGTACCATGGTGAACTTCATTCACCAGGTCGTCCAATTACTCACAGCCAGTAAACGCTGCCACCATGTCACCCACATGGGGGCAAATCTTGCCCACTGGATATATGAGAGAGCCCAGGACAGACATAATTTACCCTCAGGGAGTGAACCAAAGACCTTTCGTTGAGTGACTCCAGGGTGTTTATTTACTAAACTGCGAGTTTGAAAAAAAAAATGGAGATGTTGCCTATAGCAACCACTCAGATTCTACCTATCATTTTGTAGAATGTACTAAATAAATAAACAGAATCTGATTGGTTGCTATAGGCAACATCTAAAGTTTTTCAAACCCGCAGTTTAGTAAATATGCCCCCAGGAGTATGATCATTCCCTGGAATCACCTGAGAATATTGTTGCTCTCTAGCCTTTTTTTCAGATAGGAGTCAGACCCTGAGACAGCCATAAGAAAAAAGGTTAGAGTAATTAAAATATGGCTCTTACAATAGGCAAATAACAGTAAAACAAAAATAAAAAAATGGGAGTAAAGTAACAAAAAAATTGTGAATGAAAACATTCTTGGGGGGGGGGGGGGGAATTGTTTTGTTTTTTAGATATTGTTCTTAAATTGTATGTTTAATTAACATGTGGAGAAACATAGTGTAGTTGATAAACAATTATCAACTGCCATATAGTTGATAAACTACTTAACATCTTCTGATTGTCTTACGAGTGTCTGGTAGTATATGTTTATATTGTTTTGTTCATCTATTGAAGAAACAGTGAGTGTATTTTAATCAGCACCTGTTAGTCACTTTGTTTTTTTACTCTCCACCTTAAAAGGAGAAGATTAATTAAAACATGTAGCTCCCATCATAGGGAGACTAATAACAGTAAGGTAAAAATTAGAAAATGAGGGAAAGTCACAAAAAATATTGTAGATGCAAACCATGTTTTGTTTTTTTTTTCCATCAACATTTGCAGGTACACAGTGTACACTACAAAAAACACAGATAAGAGATTTAAATTCTATACCATGTCAACTTTCAGAAAACCTATGCTTTGGTATAGCAGTGGCTTTAATTAATTTTCACGTGCTATGGATGTTTACAAAAGTGTGAAAAACAATCATTTGAGGTATAAAAAGGCACTAGACAAACTTAGATGGACCACATCTGGGACCCTGGAAAACTTTTTACAAAAATTTGATTTGAATATTATTTATATTATTCTGCTGAATTACATATACTACTACTTTAGCCTTGCTACTGTTGCTTATGTATTTCTATATGTATATGCAGCTTGTGTAACATATTTGTTACCTTATTTATATGCACCAATAAAAAAAAGTCACCCACCAGCGCAAGAGTTAAACCTTGCCAGGTGTCAATGTGCATGTTAGGTCATCCCCATTGACTGGTGTTGGGTCTATTCCAACTTCTGTCATTGCACACTCATAAACGTCAGTGTCAATACTACATGCATGGGTTATTCCGCATATTACATGAGTCATGTAACACTATACAGCGCAGTGTGACCATGCTGCATTGCTGCACACTATCAGTACTATCTACCAGCATGTATCATGCACAGGATTGCACTGCTACGTACTTGATCGTCCTCATAGATTATATTAGCCGGGATTTCCTTACGGATAATTTTCCCGAATATGGTGTCACCACCGGCACGGGCTGTCTGTGCTTTGCTAATCTCATCCGCCATAGCTGCAGCCCTGATGACAGACAGAGCAGTGGGAGGAGCTTATGGCATGTCAGGCCTTCATAGGTCTGCGACAATGCGTCGCATATCTGAGGCGTCAGACGCCTCTCCTCCGGTAGCTCTTTGTCGGCCATCTTGGATTTGGGCAAAAGCCAAAAAAGAAATAAAGCAGGATGTAAGCTTTTCGGTTACTAGCTGGAGTAACTTGTATCAGTACAGTGACTACGGGGTAATTATTACCTATAAGACTCGGCAAATGAGCCAAAGTAACACATCCCTGACCACGTGCGTACCGACAATGTAACACAGTACATCTATTTAAAGATACAACACACATACAGGTCATTTGGGAAATAAATGTGCCGGAGCTCACACTGACATTACCTGTTACAATACAGTGTTAAATATGTGGGTAATTGTTTTGGCTACTTTTTTTTTTTAAAGACGTAAGTGACGTCACACATGGGCGTGTCTGCTGCACAGTGATTGGCCGAACACCCCGGAGCTGGTGGCGCTCTGACCCTGATGGAGGGTGATTGAGGTATGACCAGCAGGATGAAGGTGAGTGTTGTGTGCATAGTAGGTGTTAGTGTGTTCATGTACGTCCTCACTAGTCTGCAATCTGACAGATGACCATTATGAATGTTATTTATATAACGTTGCCATATTATTTTGTAATAATGCATATCAGTCCCTGCCTCTTGTAACTTACAGTCTAAATTCTCTGCCACACACTAGGTTCCATAGGTGTTCATGTATTTTCCCCCTCTTTCCACTGCAGATAGTAGTATACGACTTTAATGTTTTTACTTGTAAAAATAAATATATAGTTTCCATTTAGTGTATAAATATCTTATTTGAAATCAATATAATGTACCGGGGTCTGCTTCCTAAACACTTCAGTTGAATCAGTGGTGTGTCAGTCCCACAGTGAACGTATTACTGGACATCCATATACTTATCAAAGGCTCATGAAAGTTGTTTTAATAAATGACAGATGAGGTTACATGATAATGTGTTGTCTGGCTCACTGCCCTTTTATTTGAACATTGTATTTGAGGGCAGCAAGCATGAGTGCTGGTGTATGGCTACCACACATACCTATATCCTCATTATTTATAAATGATGGTTTTGCAAACCATTGCTCACAGTTTGCACTGCTGTGCCCAATAGGAACAAGCAGTAAATTGGGGGAGTTGTCTGAGTTGTGCAGTGGACCTGGTGTGAGTTTTCCTTTAATGCAGTCAGCCTTTCATGATATCACTAACCTTCAAGTCATATTTGATATCTTGTACAACTGTTGTGTTTATAGGTTCTGCAGCTTTTCAAAACATTGCACAGAACAAGACAACATGTGTTCCAAAATGATTCTAGGGCACTAGAAGGTAAGTCACAGTATATTATGAACTTTGTCATATTCAGGGACACTGTTACAGTACAAAATGAAACTGTACCTGTAATAGCTGAGTACCACACATCACAGTCTATTTACTTCTATATCTCTACTGGCTTGGGGGAATTAGATATACAGTAATATGGCAGTGACCAGACTATAAGGCAGGAGGAAAAGTACAAGACAAGATCTTTTTTGGAAGAGTGATCCTTGGAGTCTGAATCTCACACCTGGGGTTAAATGTATCATCTTGCGATTTATGCAAGTCACTGGAAATCGGTAACTTTGCAGTAAAAATTTAAAGTGGCGATGGATTGTAAAGGTAAACTTGCCTTTACAATCCATCGCCACTTTAAATTGCATAAATCGCAAGATGATACATTTACCCCCTGGTTTATTAGTATGAAGCAAATGTTTATGTCAAAGAATGCATTATGAAGGCCTTTGCAAAGTCTTTTGTTTAGTTTAGTTGTACACTTGTACTTTCCCCTCTTCAATTCTTGGGTACTTGTTGATTTGCATTTCTATAACCCAGGCATATTGACACCTAGGAGGTACCTGCTGCCAATGGTATAATAATTACATTGGCAGTGACATATGGTTCTTGCTTCAGCTTATGGCAGTAGTACCAGAGTCATCCGATATTCATTGGTACTTTCAGATCTAAGCTGTATTTAAGTAATTTATGATTTGTGTCTTCTCCCCTTGTTTGTGTGGGTTTCTAACACCGTTCAAAAAAATCATTCATCCTAGTAGTTTAATTTAGCTGCTGAAAAATGGACCATAGCGTATGTGTGGTAGATAATTTAGGCTGGAAGCTTCAATGGGGCAGGAACTGTTGTGAATGATGAACTATTCTCTGCAATGCACGGTGTAATACGGTGGAGATGTTATTTATTAGCATTTATTTCTATAGCACCAACCATATTATGCAGCATTGTGCAGATAATATGTAGTTGTTGGAACTTACAATCTAAATTCACTACACCACATACACACACACACACACACACACACACACACACACACGAGTCCATTTTTTCAGAAGTACGTTTTTTGGACTGTGGCATGAAATCTATGCAAACAAGGCGACAACGTGCAAACACCACACAGATAGTGCCCCTGGTTGCAATCAAACTCGTTACCCCATTGTTGCGCGTCAGCAATGCTAACGACTGTGACACAATGTTCTCCATATATAAATAAATGATGATGATAATACTGCCAAACAAGTTGATCTTTTTTTTTTGTCCTTTTACTTTAGCTGCAAGAAAGAAAATCAATGAAGAATTCCAGAAAAACAAAAGTGAAAGTTCCTCTGTAAAAATATCTGAGGTGTGCACCAACTCTCGTTTATTAAGTTGTGCAGGAAATCAAGTTTAGTAGATATTTAATGAGAGAGATGGAACCGTAGTAATCTTTTTGTCAAGGTGCTTATCTTTTCCCTACCGAACTAAACTTACTGTTCAGTTTACCAGTATGAGGGCATAGGGCGTTTTCTACAGACACAAGGAGCCAATACTGATTGAATAACTGTGGCCTTAAGCTTGTTTTATGTTTCAAGATCTTAACCACTGGCCTAACTCATTATACTTCTACATGTATGTACTTATACATACATACAGGGCAGCATGGTGGCTAAGTGGTTAGCACTTCTGCCTCACAGCGCTGGGGTCATGAGTTCAATTCCCGACCATGGCCTTATCTGTGTGGAGTTTGTATGCTCTCCCTGTGTTTGCGTGGGTTTCCTCCGGGTGCTCCGGTTTCCTCCCACACTCCAAAAAAAACATACTAGTAGGTTAATTGGCTGCTATCAAAATTGACCCGTGTGTGTGTGTGTGTATGTAAGGGAATTTAGACTGTAAGCTCCAATGGGGCAGGGACTGATGTGAGTGAGTTCTCTGTACAGCGCTGCGGAATCAGTGGCGCTATATAAATAAATGATGATACATGCATACATGTTAAATAATTTACAAATATGTTAGGTAGGTTGTACTAGCTGGGGCTAACAAAACTAAAATACAACTTTCAGTTCCTTTAGAAGCAAATCAATTGTATAATATTTTCAGTAAGCAATTAATATTAATTTTTGTTATTTTTCTCCTACTAGCTGCTTAAAATAGGAGAAGATGTGGAGATTCTGCTCAGGACGACCGTTATCCAGGGTGTTCACACAGATTCCAACAGAATAAGTAAGGGTCCCTTTGCCATTCTGCAGGAGAATATTAGGGAATAGAGACTTCCTCTGGAAGAACACCTTCAATTTCACTGAAGGGTAAACAATCCGTCCTTTTAAGGGGAACCTGTCATCTACACACAGTTGAGGCATCCATTTGTGAGCTGATCCTGTATGCGGCCTGTTAATTTGCTTAGAACCAGTTAAATCACTCCTGACTCCTGTTCATGAAGCATTGGCTCCTAGTGAGTTCATATATTACATTGTCATGAATATTTGTTCAGTCCACAAAATAGATGCTTCCACTGTGTGTAGGTGACTGATCTACTTTAATTTGCCCATTGACCAAATTAGGAAAGTGACCACTAAAGAAAATATTGTGAGATGCAGGAGAATGGATGCTTAAAAACCTTCTATGTTTGATGGGGCATTAGATTTACATTTTTACCTTTTAGGGGTAAATTTATCAAGCTGCGAGTTTCAGGTGAGTGAATGTGAAGTGCCTATAGAAACCAGTCAGATTCTAGCTGTCATTTTGTAGAGTGTACTAAATAAATGATAACTAGAATCTGATTGGTCACTATAGACAACTCCACTTTTCCAAACCGCTGGAAACTCGCAGCTTGATACACTTACTCCTTAGAGTAATACAGTGGATGGAGCTCTCCTGCATACCAAACCACATATATATATATATAATATAATATCATTGTCACAAACACGCTCCCAGCTGCCGTGACTTTGGGGTGTTCGCTGTATGAGGTCACACACGATTTCAGCCCGCAGTCTCTCTCTACCTATCACACAGGTGATAGAACTACGGAATCGCCCCCAACACAGCGCTCACACCCCCCAGACACTTCAGGTTTGCCACCACCTACTGAGTATGGGCAATAGGACCCCAATAAACTGTCCCACACAGGCTTCTAGCTATTCACAGACTAGCAAGACCCACACCAGCACACAAAGGGTTACCTCTTCACACCTCCAGACTGTTACACAAATGTAAATGCAAGCACACACAGCTTGTTAATCAAATGTATCAACAAATCACACCCTGGCATTCCAAGGGTTAACTTGGACGAGCAATCTCTTCTAATAGGTTAATGGATTCGTTAGAGTATCAAGGGCGCAACTTATTAAATTATAGATTTAATATACAAAAATACAGGGCATACAGATAAAAAAATAATGAATAACAATTAATTGATATGACAAGCAAAACAGTGTAAAATAAAAGGGGTTACATTCAGAATAGCACTTACGTGAGTTGCATAATCTGCACCATGGGGTATTGGCTAGGAAGATGGACAGCTTATCAATGTGGATTGATTTCCCCCAAAAAGTATGACCCTTTGTCCTTTCAAAACACAGGTTTTTAAGCAAAATGGAATGGGATGGTCTTCACAGGGGCAGCGTTTAATGCTAATCGGGGGTTGTGGCTTGTGACACTTTTTCAATCACTATTACATGTTGCCTGGTTTACTAACCAATTCTACTATGTGATATATTTTTTCTGTAGAGCGTGACATCGATCCAATTTTATCATTAATAAATCTCCTATGACTTTGTCCATCTTTTGATATCAAACACACCTAAATACAGTGTATTCGCAAAGCTTACAACTCCTTTCCTTCATTTCTCTGTGGGACAGAATTCTTAATTTAACATATGAGCTGCCCTTCATCATGCTATTGAGAAATATGTGCTTGATCACTACTTTTATTGATTTTAAGGGGCATATTTTAAAACTGAATTCTTTTGGTCTATATTACATGTAGCTTATGTCAGTACATGGCCTCTTTGAGCCAGACCACATGCTGAGCGGTACCTAAACGTCTATTCAGGTGTCACCAATATTCTAGATCTCACCCCGGGAGCTCTTTGAAGCTGCCCCCAGGTGACACTTCTATCTTCTCACATTGGGATGTGCAAAGCCATCCAATAAATTTACATCGGACTCTCTGACTTCAAATCTTACACTTTAACTGCACTTATCAATGGACTCCTTTGATATAACATATTTACACTGCAGTTATGATTTTATCTCTTATAAATAACTGCAAGCTCTCTATGTTCACGACAATTATTTTATATATTTGTCTTCCAGGGAAAAATGTATGTCTTTTTCAATAGCATTCTATCTGTTACAGACTTGAAACAAAATGTTTACAGTAAAGAAACAGACTGCTTCATATGTGTATGTGTGTGTATGTATGTGTATATATATATATATATATATATATATATATATATATATATATATATATATATATATATATAAAAATCATGTACGATGATCTCTGCGAACAGTCAAAGCAGTGATCATGTCTCTCATTAGTGAATAATAATGAGCAGTTCTCATATCTGCACACTAAGGGCCTGGTTTACAGCTGTATTTAAGTACATTTGCATAAGATAAGGATGCGTCATGGTGGATAATTAAGGCATGGTGCATACGCACGACTTACGTCCATAGTTGATATCTTGCATTTGCGGCTCCATGCACTTGGAGAGGCAGATCAGTGGTATTAACATGCAAGCTTAACGAGATGCGTTTTAGTTGAACTCCTAAGCTAAGAGTGAGTGGGACTCATCCTGCAGATAATCGCCATGACTACAAAGGGCAAGTCCCACTCTTCCCTATCAGCGTACAGGGTTCTGTGTTTGTGTGCAGACACATCTTTGTGTTCAACTCTAAATCTGCTCCCTTTGTGCTCTCTTTCTATTCTCACTTAGTAATACAAATATTACTACTAAGTATGAAAAGCAAACTGTTTTTTCTATAGATATTACTGTACTTTATGGTTTGTTGTTGTTTTTAACGTCCAGCTAAAGGGGGGAAAATGTAATTTTATGCTTGTTTGCTTTTTATTTCAGTTCTCCAACCGAGACACGAGGTTCTTCTAGACAATGTACCATACTGTGATTCACCAGAGAAATAATGTGTCCACAACGGCTTCTGAAACCATTTTATCAGCATTATTTTAGCAAATATTTGTTTCTGCTCCATTTTGGGACACATTTTCATACATGCAAGGTGAAAAAACTGCTAAAATTGTTTTGGTGAAATGTTTTTTATTTACTTTTATGTCCACATATTACTTACATTTTAACTTTTTTTTTTAGTTTTGATCACCAGGAAGATTGTTTGTAAACTGATGGTTATATTTGTGATTAAATTATTTTTGCCCTAATTTATGGTACACTTATATTACTAATTCACAGTAATTATGTGAAGTCACATGGCAAGAAACACTATGGAGTAAGTAATCCTGATCCAAGCTCTGACCATGATTGTGTCTTCATCTTGTAGCTGAATATTTGGATCTCGATGTATCAAATAATTGATTACAATATTTTGTTGTGAAGTTGTACTGAATTTGCACACATGCTAAGTATGTACGTGAAGGAAATCTTATTGTATGTGTGAGGGAGCAGGGAGATTCAGTCGGTCAGTCATGGCCCAATCCATATAGAAATCATTTATGAGGTTAAACAAAACGGCTATGTTGTTTATAAGGGATTTAACCACACGGAGGCACTTGCATGCTTTTTTTGTTGTACAATAATCATTCATATAAAAAAAAACTATTCTATAATTTCTTGCTGGTTCTCCTCTTAAATGTATAGAAATTAAACTATCTGTCCATTATTTGATGCGTGAGATAGAGTGAAAGAAGTGTTTCATGTGCATTAGGCAGCACAGACATGGAGATAGATGATCTATTAACCTTTTTCATTATAGCACCAACATATTACTCAGATTTTTTTTTATTAAATCATTCACACCAGTGGATCTTACAGTCTAAATTCTCTTAACACACATACAAACGCACACAAACATTACCCTGGCAGTATGTTTTGTGAACTTGGCAAAGAAAGAAAGGATAGAGGAAATAGTGTATATGAAGGCACTCCGCGATATTAATATTTACTTAAAATTTTATTTCTTTATTAGTATATTTTAAAAGAATCCCTCCTAATTGAATAGCGAAATATTAAAACCAAAGTGATAGAAGTGAATTAAAATAGCAAAATGAATTGCTAAGCCCCGCTACTTAATATTTATATTAATAAGTATTTGGTGTATAGTATAATATAATAATCACTCCTATATTAGACCAATCTGACAGTTGGATACTACTCCAAATCAAAATGATTTAAGTATGTGTGGTATAAATTGGACTAGTTATCATATTAGTCTTAGTTGCAATAATGTATGAGTGATAAACTAAATGTCAACAACCCAATATCCCAATAATTCTTTATAATAATAATATTTATCAGTGATGGGATATCTTGATGTAATAGGAACTCCACATACATAAAAACACACTCTCTCAGTACTCCCACAACTCCACAAATACGCTTGTATATAGAGCCAATTAAAGGCTTAAGCGCTTGTGTATATTTATAATGGGATTGGTAGTGCTTGAATGAAATCTATGCCTAGCAACTGTTAAACATGGTTAGGTAACCTGGCACTATATTGCTCTAGTGATTCCGCTGATGTATATAAAGGATCAATCACTCTGTTATGAGCCAGGCATCTAGTATGTCTGTTGGAGCTCCTTCTAAATGGGAAGCCTGCCGTTTTGCAATCATACACGCACACACACTCATGCTAGTCTATAACCCATACAGGGTTTAGGTGGTATCCAAGATAACTAAATTGTGGCAGAATAATGAAGGCCTTGAAAAAGCATGTAGCGAAACGCGCGTTGGCGTTTACCCGGCTACTGTGTTTAATCACTCCTCATTATTCTGCCACAATTTAGTTATCTTGGATACTACCTAAACCCAAATTAAACTCATTCTTCATCAAAATCATTTCTCTTATCCATAACGCTAGAATCAATTTAATCCATTTCACAACAGCATGCCCTCTGATACAGAATTCAACTTATTGATACATTTTTTTCACCTTACACACAGCAAAGGTTCAACAATTCTTTTCATACTTCTCTACTTCATCTGTTATAGGTTCCAGCATGTCTCTACTTATGTATTTCTTTAAAAACAACAAACTCCTCAAACATCTCTTTGCATTTAGACTCTGCTTTACTAATGAGTTATCAAAGACCAATAGTTCAGCAAGGAGGATCCATACCAGCTCCCCTGATGTTGTTAGCTCAGATCTTCCCTGTGGTACCAGCTCTAAACCAACAACCGTTTTCGCAGCAATCAGTGTTCTCTCAATCATCTGCCTCAATCACAGTAGTCCAATCTCTGGAACTCAGACATGCTGGGATGTTGCTATTGCTCTTCCCATAAGTGGAGCTTTTGCCCCACTTGAAAGGTTGTTACATTCATGTTGACAAGATATAATCAAGTAGCAAAAAGAATAAACACTATTTTAGCAATTACCAATAAACCAATCTCTTAGGGGGAGATTCAATTTAGCGATAATTGTCTCTGAAACGTCCACAGAGAGACATTGCGCCAATGTTATGTCAGAAATCTCTGCTTCTATTCTAGAATTGTGCAGAAAGATGAGCAGAGATTCCTACCATAATGGCTGTGAATAGGCGTCTCTGAACATTCAGGCAATGTTCGCAACACCTTGCGCCGAATTGAACCTACACCTTAAAATGAGAAATGTGTAGTAAAAAAAGTATCTAAATTCAAACTGTTTCATATTCAAGATTTCAACTGCATCAGAATCAAACTCTTGGAAACTGTTTTCCAGCAAAGCCAAAATGATTACAATGTAAGGTATCAGTGTCTTATTTATGAAACCATGAAACACTCAATACCCTTGACACAGTGGCACCAAACGTAGTTTGGATTAATAACTTCACACGTTCAAGGTTGTAAAAGGTTTTCAATATTTTAGGTGCAGCAGTCAGCGATTGGCACACCTTCCAGCTGTTTGTTTTTTTTTAATCGAAAAAGCATTTCAAGAAGACAAGAAATAAATCAGACTGAGTTAGCTACAGTGCTACTTAAATTTCCAGCCTATATTATTCAGCTTCTGGTCCCAGGTGAGACCGCATTTAGCATAACCAGATGAGACCTGAAGAAGCAGCTGAACAGCGGTAGTCCTTCCACAGTAATACCTACCTTGACCTATAATAAATTTGCGACATGTAAAAAGTATCATAGCACCAATTATTGTGTAGTTTGTAGTTTATTACACCAGCCTCTGATATTGTGCTCCATGCACATTCTTCTATTTTTTCCACATTATATTATGAGAAGCTGCTTATATGAGATAAGACGACCTTCAGCTAGTTATTTTGGGCAGCTGTGTATACCTCTTTGCAGCTGTCACTTCCCATCCTGCTCTGAAATCCTGAGCGCTCATATTGAGAATCCCCACTGAATAAGCAGAGTATACTTCCTGACATTCCTGAATAAAAAAAAAATCAGGACAAAACTAATAAATGCACCTAGACCACACACTCAATTTGCAGAGGACAAGTCCAAATTAAATAGACCACGCCCCTTTTTCTGAGAGACATCAGGACTTTGCTGTGAAAAAAAAGGTTGTTGTATATATGTAGGCAGCAAATTTCCCAGTCCTGCACCCACATTTTCTTGGCAACTGTATTTATTTCCCCAAAATTTCCTGAATTCTAATGATCAGGGGCCTTATTCATTAAGGATCTTAACTTAAGAAACTTCTTATTTTAGTCTCCTGGACAAAACCAAGTTACAATGCAAGGGGTGCAAATTATTATTCTGTTTTGCACATAACTTAAATACTGACTGTTTTTTCATGTAGCACACAAACACTTGATAGCTTATTTTTACACTGAAATTTAAAGTTGATATTTGTGTGCTACATGAAAAAACAGTCAGTATTTAACGTAAGTGCAAAACAGAATACTAATTTGCACCCCTTGCATTGTAACTTGGTTTTGTCCAGGAGATTAAAATAAGAAGTTTCTTTAGTTAAGATCCTTAATGAATCAGGCCCCAGGTTCTTATTTACAGGTGATACTACCCTAGGCATTCTTAGTACCAGTGTAGGCACTCACAACCTCCCAGTGTATGACAAGAGAGGATTCACAGTAGTCTGAGACTGCAGCTCATCCAAGAGGTAAACTGCACAAGAGAAATATCACCAGAAATAAATACTTCATGTATTGTCAATTACAAAATATAAAAGCAAAATGTGGTACCTACAATGAAGAACAGCTCAGGCGTTTCTGTCCACTGTTTGCTTTTAAATTTTGTAATAAATATGGATTGTTAATGCATTATTTGTGGTGATTCTCATGTGTGTTGATTATATACTTCTTATGCTTCTCTGTCCAGTTCTCCCTCTTTCATCAGGAATAACAGGTGTTTGGTTCACACTAACTGGAAAAAACAAAAGGAAATATGTAAATATATTCAACAGAAAAACCTTTCTATGTATTTCATTAATATTTCAAGTGTTTAGTAAGCCTATTTGGTAACTACAGCCGGTGACATTACCACTCCCTACCGACCAAGCTGCAACTTGCCCAATGGGTAAAAAAACACAGGTCAACACTAATTTATGTCTTGATTCTGGAGTGATCCTGTTCTTTCTGGTGACTTATGCTTCTTCTTGCACATTTATCTATGTTACAGCCTTGAGCGCTTTTTACAGACTGGTTGTTTTTTTCTGTGTTTTAATCCCGACCTGATGACACTGCACATTGGAAGCCACTGAATATCTAATGTATATGCAGTCTTTGGTATATTATTGAATAAGTCAATATTAATTTACTATTAAATTAGTCTATTTGCCCAGTGTTGGAGTACAGCACAAATGGAGTTACATGATCCATCATATATTTGTTGTGAATGCTTGTGTGCCTCCGAGCTGCTCTTCATAGGGATCAATGATCCCTACAGTATGTTCTGTTTTATCATCATCATCATCATTTATTTATATAGCGCCACTAATTCCGCAGCGCTGTACAGAGAACTCACTCATATCAGTCCCTGCCCCATTGGGGCTTACAATCTAAATTCTCTAACCTACACACACACACAGACACACACACAGACAGAGACAGAGACAGACACACAGACTAGGGTCAATTTGTTAGCAGCCAATAAACCTACCAGTATGTTTTTGGAGTGTGGGAGGAAACCGGAGCACCCGGAGGCAGGGCCGCCGAGAGATGGGGGGAGCGGGTACTAATTACCCGGGCCGGCATGTCAGGGGGCCCGGGCCCTTGCGCTGCTGCTATTTTTTCTAGTTTAAAAAAAAGAAAAAACATACTCACCTGATCGCGGAGCCGGCATCCCTCCTCTCTGCTGCTCTGTGCTCTATTCAGACTGTCTGAATGCCGGGTGTGATGTCACCATGTCATGCCCAGCATTCAGTCAGTCTGGAGCAATGGAGCACAGAGCAGCAGAGAAGACCAAGAGAGGAGAAAAGGTAAGTGAAGGGAGGAAAACGAGGGGGGGCACAGAGGGGTTAAAAAACGGGGGGGGGGGGCAGCATGTCAGAGGGGTTAAAAAATGAGGGGGGCATAGAGGGGTTAAAAAACGGGGAAGCAGCATGACAGAGGGGTTAAAAAATGAGGGGGAGCACAGAGGGGTTAAAAAACTGGAAACCAGCATGTCAGAGGGGTTACAAAATGAGGGGGAGCACAAAGGGGTTAAAAAACGGGGGGCAGCATGACAGAGGGGTTAAAAAACGGGAAAGCAGCATGTCAGAGGGGTTAAAAAATGAGGGGGGCATAGAGGGGTTAAAAAACGGGGAAGCAGCATGTCAGAGGGGTTAAAAACGGGGAAGCAGCATGACAAAGGGGTTAAAAACGGGGAAGCAGCATGACAAAGGGGTTAAAAAATGAGGGGGAGCACAGAGGGGTTAAAAAACAGAAAAGCAGCATGGCACAGTGGGGTTAATAAACAGGGATCAGCATGGCACAGTGGGGTTAAAAAGGGGCGGAGGCATGGCACAGTGGGATTGAAAAAGGGGGGGGGAGCAGCAGAGTATAGTGTGATGAAGGGGGCAAAAGCAGCATGGAGGGCGCAGTGTGATCATAAGGCATGGCGATGATGAAGGGGCACATTATTGTAATATTGGAGCTGGAGGAAGGCCTAATTATTAATCGTGGATGGTATTTATTTAACGCCAGGGTTGTTTGGAATTATCTAAATGTAGCTCTTTTTTTCCAAATAGGGCCCCCAGCATTCCAGGATCCAGACAAGCCGCAACTAGAGAAACATGCAGCAACAGGTGGTGAAAGTGAGAAGAACAGGTAGGAGAGAGCAGGACAGTATGTGAAATGTTGTGATTCTAGTAAGGACAATGTATATTTTTGGTGAGTGTTGTGCCCAATATAAGGTGGAGGCCAAGACTGAACTCTTTGTGTACACACTGCATTTTTTCTATACTACATTTTGGTGCTAGATGTCCTGAAAGTCAGGAGTGCTTGGACATATGTGACGCTCGGGTGAATTGAGAGCCTAGTGATTTTGATGTATTAGCCACACCCCAATGGTGCATTTGCCGCTCCCCCAAATGCATGACCACACCTCTGAAACGGCGGCGCAATTTTTTTTACCATACTCAACTATGAGGGGGGCCCCATGAATTTATTGTACCGGGGCCCTGAATTCCTCTTGGCAGCCCTGCCCGGAGGAAACCCACGCAAGCATGGAGAGAACATACAAACTCCACACAGTTAAGGCCATGGTCAGGAATTGAACTCATGACCCCAGTGCTGTAAGGCAGAAGTGCTAGCCACTAAGCCACCATGCTGTTTCATCTTCATATGTGCTGGTTTCACTGCTGTGAAATGTTCATTATCAGCAGGAATACAATTATTTAATTAAGTTTGATTTTGAGAAACAATACAATTGTCCTATAAATGTGATTACAAATAGTTTATTATAAAAAGACAAGATTACACAAATTCCCTTTTTGCTATGGGAACAGTGTTCAGTTTATTGCTGTGGGGTACATAAGAAGTCTGCGTATTTCTTGGTTAACCTCATCAGTGCATCAGAAGGTTCACAGCTCGTCCCTTGGTGCTTTCAGTGGAAGGTGCTGGAATTCCTTTGGAACCTCTTCTCCTTTCTGTGATTTCTTGTAAAATCCTGCTTCATCCAGGATTGCAGAAATCTCGTCAGCTGTCTTGCTTCTTATTTTCACCACCTAAAAAAATATAGAGGTAATTGGTTTAATTGGAAATGTAGGATGTGGGCTGACGATAGCTCTTATAGGCTCCTGCATAAATTGGTGGATTTACAGACAGGGGTGTTGCCACTGATGTCATTGTAATATTGAATGGAAATAACTGACATGCTATGCTTTGATATTTAGCTGTTTTCCCAGAAGAACTCTGGTTATTATATTAGAGTTGTGCACTTTGCTTTTTCAATCTGGTACAACAATGAGGGTCACAGAGTTTGCATCTGTGACTGGGCCATTGACTGCTAGGGAAAATATGGAAGTCAAACTGCACTACTACTGAATGAGATAACTCTTAGGTTAATGAGGTGGTGGTGATAAAACACTAGAGAAAATAAGTATAAAAGTGCAGGTTTGCATACATAGAGTAAAACTATACATGGAAGAAGAGCTAAAGGTAGCCATGACTGATCACCAGTCAGCAAGAGAATAGCTCTGCTCCTCAACTTCATGCAAAAAGACATGGGAGACATTGGGAAGAAGTGGTATATGTTGGTGCAAAATCAAGCCTCAGAGGAATATTTTTTGACTTGGCAAAACAGGTATGGGGGTACATTGATAGGGTAATTTAGGAGACAGTGGAGCAGGCATGGGGGAGACCCTGTTATAAACAGATATAGGGGACTGCGCTCCTTCTTGGGTAGCAAGAGTAGCTCTATTAGATCGGGTTCCCTCCCTTAAACATATTATTAAAGATAGAAATAGGCGCTCATTGACTACGAAAATATTTTATGTTCAATATAATGCCTTTATGTAACGATATGGATAGCTGTCTCTAATAATGGGCAATGCTTTAGGGGGGCTTCAGTTTAATGGTTATAATGACCTTCACAAATATACCACCTTTTCTAATAATATATTAAAATTGGTTTTATTAAAAAAAACATAAAACAAATACAGATACTCCAATATACCCTAGAATAATAAACATGGATAAAACATTCTTATTGAAGCTCCTAGACACATAAAACATTCACAAAATCGTGACTGCACATAACCAAAATAAAGTACATTCAAGGTGCTGGAAAATGTCTCATATAGCTCAATGCATCCAATTCAACAGCTAACTTAGTCCAATATATAATGTCCGTTTTGTCACAAGATCTTACTGGTACAGTGCTTGCTGGTAAGGCTCAATATAGGCAGATCCTGAATGGATAATGTAATGTGTCAGTCTGTACTATGCCACAGTGAAATAAACGATCCAGTAAGTCCCATTGCTGTCCTATGAGCTTTATGTCAAAAGCGAGATTCTGTTGCCATTATAATTAATTAACAAGAAATATACTTGTTGTTAGTAGAGCCTTGGCCAGGCAAGGGAAGACAAAAGAATTAGACAAGTTCATTCTCTGGCCGGTTAGCCAGTTTTATCTTGCTCTACTCTGCTGCCACATCCCTCCCTTGACCTCCCCCATGTCTGCACTCTACCATGTAACCTGTTATCTGTTACCACTGTGTTATTGTTTTATATTATGTCTTGCCAATTGTGTCATGTTATATTATGTTATGTTATTTGCATTGTTCACCCATTTCTTCCCACCTACTGTACGGTGCTGCAGAACTCTTGTGACGCCTTATAAATAAATGATAATAATAAGGCAAAAGTGAGGCATTGTACCATGCACAGGACAGACAGTAGGCTAGGCACACTGAGATAGGCAGCTGAAGAGGCAGTAGAGAGACATTGGAGTAGACAGCTGACCATGCATAGAGGAGACGATGAAAGAACAGGTGTATTGGAACTGGCATGAGGCAGACATTAGTGCAGATAAAATACAAAAGTCCTGACAAGATGCATGTGAGAAGTCAGCAGGGATAGACGTAAGATAACAGATACAATGGAATCAGGCAACAAAGTGGGTATGGATAAGATAGGCTCTCTTGTCCTAAGCACAAGGCTTTAGCAATGCCTCGGTTTTTGTTCTTTTTAATGGAGGACAAGAAAACACTTCATAGGCTTTAATTAATAACAAGCTGCAATAGAAATTCAGGATCAGAGTAAATAATTCAAGTTGTCTTAATGCTTTATTTATGAACATTTAAGCTTTTAAGCTGTTTGGCTTAGTTCGCCTTGAAAAAATTTGTCCTCACTTTCAGTATAACTTGAAAACACTAAGATTAATATATATACTTTCATTACAAATCAGTATTTTTGAAAAAAAAAGTTTTTATAAACACATATTCTAAGATTGCTTATGATTAAAAGTAAATAAGTATATATAATATTTGCTGTATAGGATGCATGGCATATTTTGAGCACACAGTAATATGTATATCAATATAGAGTATAGTTGGAGTCAGATTAATTTCACTATTTAAGACCTAAATACTATATCGGGATTTAACATATAAAAAATGTATAAGAGGAAAGCAATAATATCTGTTTTTTCTATAATAATTCTCACAGCAAATAATTGCAGTCACATTAAAGGAAATGAGAAGATGCGTTTTAATAGTTTTGTGCAAATTCAATATAATGAAATGTACTATTTAATTCATTAATAAAATGTGTATTGCATAGTAATAATTCTGTAACTGCTCTCCAGAGATATCATTAAAATGTATATCATTATATATTGTTGCTATCACTTTAGTGGTGGAATATAAGACTTAGGGGTAAAAGTATCAAGCTGCAAGTTTCCGGTAGGTTTGAAAAGTGGAGATGTTGCCTATAGCAACCAATCAGATTCCAGCAATCATTTTGTAGAATGTACTAAATAAATGAGAACTAGAATCAGCTTGATTGTTATAAGAAACATCTCCACTTTTCAAACCCGCCGGAACCTCGCAGATTGCTAAATATACCCCTTAAACTTCATTTATCATAACTCCTGGAGGTGTCACACGAGAAGGTTTATCTGCTGCAGTTTTGTCCCAGAACAAACACAGCGCTTTTTTTTTTTTTTTTAAAGATGTTTTACTATGGAAATTAGTGGTTTTGCCCTGTTGTTGTCTCACAGGCAGATTTTTTGGTCTGACAGCTTGTAATAAGCAGCATGAAATACGTAGGGCCAGCTGGAAAACAACTGGAGCTCTTAATAAAAGTCTTTATTATTTATCTAGTATCTGTCATGTGAGCAATTAGACCAGCTACAGAAACTGCTCAGATGTTATGTGGTGCTTATCAGGCAATGAAGATACTGCGTTTTAATTTTCGTGCCCGCACTAGCAATAGTATACAAACCTTAAGAATTTCTTTTTTGTAATTGTAGAAAATTATCTGAGGTTCAACATCGTCCCTGGAGTCATATTCAAGGTTATGGCTGTAAAATAAAGTGTTAAAGAAAACACAAATTGCAGCAGATGTTTTTGTTGTCAGTTATGTAATTTTCCATGCCATTCCGTTTTATAGATAACAAGGCTAAGCCTGCAACACATTGTCACACAATGGAAATGACCCACTTTATCCATCCAGTCTGTTTAGGCTGCTGTTATATAAGGGTACGCAAATAGCTCTCACTCTTCAATACAAGGGCACTTCAAGAAAATATGTGCACCCCAGATAGACTTTATGCACACTGAAAACAAGGACAAATGTCCTGAAAAAGTAATAATTTATTATAGTGACATTTTATAAAAGTACTACTTTATATAACTTTACAAGCCCTGGGATATAAAGAAATACAATTTACATTAATGATATAAACAATGAAAGTAAATATCTTTCTGTTAGGGGAAATGCCACCTTTTCCCTATGACCTTGTTTTCATAAATGTACCCAGTGTATTTACACTTTTGTATAGCTTTTAATCTTTAATGTTTCAAATATAGTGGGGACAAAGTAACAAAGAATAGAATCAGCAAAGAGGGCCTAAAATAAATCAGGAGGTGATTTTAAATAAGTACAAGTGGATTTTTATATGGCATAGCTACTAGCTGCACTGTCTGTGGCTCTACTGTTTGAACCCATCTACATAGCATATACAAGAGAGAGCAGTTACAAAACTGCAAATTGCACACATACAGGGGCTGGATGGAAATTTTAGATGGGCGGGGCGGAATTGGCTCAGTAGCCTATTAGGAACATTTTAAAGGAAAAAATAAAATTAGGTAGCCCAGTGACCCAGCCCAATATGGGACAGGCCCATGTCCCCCCTGCTCCCTGGTCCAGCTAACACATACACACACACACACACACACACACAATGCAAAATGCTATCATGTATCTTTGCACAAATGCACCCAATGTTAGATGGAGTTTGCATGTCAAACTGGCAGCACCAGTGAGCGTGTACAATTACATGTTCTCTTGGGAGGAGGGTAAAGCAACCGTTTGGTGGGCTGTAACAATATTTTAGAACATAGGCTACCAATTCACTAGGAACCAGTGACCACTCAAACACCTTCATAGTGAAATGATAGGTTGAATTCTCAGTGATGTCACCGGTTTATAGTGAAATTATATGCTGAATTCTCAGTGATGTCACTGGTTCATAGTGAAATGATAGGCTGCATTCTTAGGGATGTCACTGGTTCCTAGTAAAGTGATAGGCTGCATTCTTAGGGATGTCACTGGTTCCTAGTAAAGTGATAGGCTGCATTCTTAGGGATGTCACTGGTTCCTAGTAAAGTGATAGGCTGCATTCTTAGGGATGTCACTGGTTCCTAGTAAAGTGATAGGCTGCATTCTTAGGGATGTCACTGGTTCCTAGCAAAGTGATAGGCTGCATTCTTAGGGATGTCACTGGTTCCTAGTAAAGTGATAGGCTGCATTCTCAGGGATGTCACTGGTTCCTAGTAAAGTGATAGGCTGCATTCTTAGGGATGTCACTGGTTCCTAGCAAAGTGATAGGCTGCATTCTTAGGGATGTCACTGGTTCCTAGTAAAGTGATAGGCTGCATTCTCAGGGGTGTCACTGGTTCCTAGTAAAGTGATAGGCTGCATTCTCAGGGATGTCACTGGTTCCTAGTAAAGTGATAGGCTGCATTCTTAGGGATGTCACTGGTTCCTAGTAAAGTGATAGGCTGCATTCTCAGGGATGTCACTGGTTCCTAGTAAAGTGATAGGCTGAATTCTCAGTGATGTCACTGGTTCATAGTGAAATGATAGGCTGCATTCTTAGGGATGTCACTGGTTCCTAGTAAAGTGATAGGCTGCATTCTTAGGGATGTCACTGGTTCCTAGTAAAGTGATAGGCTGCATTCTTAGGGATGTCACTGGTTCCTAGTAAAGTGATAGGCTGCATTCTTAGGGATGTCACTGGTTCCTAGTAAAGTGATAGGCTGCATTCTTAGGGATGTCACTGGTTCCTAGTAAAGTGATAGGCTGCATTCTTAGGGATGTCACTGGTTCCTAGTAAAGTGATAGGCTGCATTCTTAGGGATGTCACTGGTTCCTAGTAAAGTGATAGGCTGCATTCTTAGGGACGTCACTGGTTCCTTGTAAAGTGATAGGCTGCATTCTCAGGGATGTCACTGGTTCCTAGTAAAGTGATAGGCTGCATTCTTAGGGATGTCACTGGTTCCTAGTAAAGTGATAGGCTGCATTCTCAGGGATGTCCCTGGTTCCTAGTAAAGTGATAGGCTGCATTCTCAGGGATGTCACTGGTTCCTAGTAAAGTGATAGGCTGCATTCTTAGGGATGTCACTGGTTCCTAGTAAAGTGATAGGCTGTATTCTTAGGGATGTCACTGGTTCCTAGTAAAGTGATAGGCTGCATTCTCAGGGATGTCACTGGTTCCTAGTAAAGTGATAGGCTGCATTCTTAGGGATGTCACTGGTTCCTAGTAAAGTGATAGGCTGCATTCTCAGGGATGTCACTGGTTCCTAGTAAAGTGATAGGCTGCATTCTCAGGGATGTCACTGGTTCCTAGTAAAGTGATAGGCTGCATTCTCAGGGATGTCACTGGTTCCTAGTAAAGTGATAGGATGCATTCTTAGGGATGTCACTGGTTCCTAGTAAAGTGATAGGCTGCATTCTCAGGGATGTCACTGGTTCCTAGTAAAGTGATAGGATGCATTCTTAGGGATGTCACTGGTTCCTAGTAAAGTGATAGGCTGCATTCTTAGGGATGTCACTGGTTCCTAGTAAAGTGATAGGCTGCATTCTTAGGGATGTCACTGGTTCCTAGTAAAGTGATAGGCTGCATTCTCAGGGATGTCACTGGTTCCTAGTAAAGTGATAGGCTGCATTGTTAGGGATGTCACTGGTTCCTAGTAAAGTGATAGGCTGCATTCTTAGGGATGTCACTGGTTCCTAGTAAAGTGATAGGCTGCATTGTTAGGGATGTCACTGGTTCCTAGTAAAGTGATAGGCTGCATTGTTAGGGATGTCACTGGTTCCTAGTAAAGTGATAGGCTGCATTCTTAGGGATGTCACTGGTTCCTAGCAAAGTGATAGGCTGTATTCTTAGGGATGTCACTGGTTCCTAGTAAAGTGATAGGCTGCATTCTCAGGGATGTCACTGGTTCCTAGTAAAGTGATAGGCTGCATTCTCAGGGGTGTCACTGGTTCCTAGTAAAGTGATAGGCTGCATTCTCAGGGATGTCACTGGTTCCTAGTAAAGTGATAGGCTGCATTCTTAGGGATGTCACTGGTTCCTAGTAAAGTGATAGGCTGCATTCTTAGGGATGTCACTGGTTCCTAGTAAAGTGATAGGCTGCATTTTTAGGGATGTCACTGGTTCCTAGTAAAGTGATAGGCTGCATTCTCAGGGATGTCACTGGTTCCTAGTAAAGTGATAGGCTGCATTCTTAGGGATGTCACTGGTTCCTAGCAAAGTGATAGGCTGTATTCTTAGGGATGTCACTGGTTCCTAGTAAAGTGATAGGCTGCATTCTTAGGGGTGTCACTGGTTCCCAGTAAAGTGATAGGCTGCATTCTCAGGGATGTCACTGGTTCCTAGTAAAGTGATAGGCTGCATTCTTAGGGATGTCACTGGTTCCTAGTAAAGTGATAGGCTGCATTCTCAGGGATGTCACTGGTTCCTAGTAAAGTGATAGGCTGCATTCTTAGGGATGTCACTGGTTCCTAGTAAAGTGATAGGCTGCATTCTCAGGGATGTCACTGGTTCCTAGTAAAGTGATAGGCTGCATTCTCAGGGATGTCACTGGTTCCTAGTAAAGTGATAGGCTGCATTCTCAGGGATGTCACTGGTTCCTAGTAAAGTGATAGGCTGCATTCTTAGGGATGTCACTGGTTCCTAGTAAAGTGATAGGCTGCATTCTTAGGGATGTCACTGGTTCCTAGAAAAGTGATAGGCTGCATTCTTAGGGATGTCACTGGTTCCTAGAAAAGTGATAGGCTGCATTCTCAGGGATGTCACTGGTTCCTAGTTAAGTGATAGGCTGCATTCTTAGGGATGTCATTGGTTCCTAGCAAAGTGATAGGCTGCATTCTTCGGAATGTCACTGGTTCCTAGTAAAGTGATAGGCTGCATTCTCAGGGATGTCACTGGTTCCTAGTAAAGTGATAGGCTGCATTCTTAGGGATGTCACTGGTTCCTAGTAAAGTGATAGACTGCATTCTTAGGAATGTCACTGGTTCCTAGTAAAGTGATAGGCTGCATTCTCAGGGATGTCACTGGTTCCTAGTAAAGTGATAGGCTGCATTCTTAGGGATGTCACTGGTTCCTAGTAAAGTGATAGGCTGCATTCTCAGGGATGTCACTGGTTCCTAGTAAAGTGATAGGCTGCATTCTCAGGGATGTCACTGGTTCCTAGTAAAGTGATAGGCTGCATTCTCAGGGATGTCACTGGTTCCTAGTAAAGTGATAGGCTGCATTCTTAGGGATGTCACTGGTTCCTAGCAAAGTGATAGGCTGCATTCTCAGGGATGTCACTGGTTCATAGAAAAGTGATAGGCTGCATTCTCAGGGATGTCACTGGTTCCTAGTAAAGTGATAGGCTGCATTCTCAGGGATGTCACTGGTTCCTAGTAAAGTGATAGGCTGCATTCTCAGGGATGTCACTGGTTCCTAGTAAAGTGATAGGCTGCATTCTTAGGGATGTCACTTGTTCCTAGCAAAGTGATAGGCTGCATTCTCAGGGATGTCACTGGTTCCTAGAAAAGTGATAGGCTGCATTCTCAGGGATGTCACTAGTTCCTAGTTAAGTGATAGGCTGCATTCTTAGGGATGTCATTGGTTCCTAGCAAAGTGATAGGCTGCATTCTTAGGGATGTCACTGGTTCCTAGTTAAGTGATAGGCTGCATTCTTAGGGATGTCATTGGTTCCTAGTAAAGTGATAGGCTGCATTCTCAGGGATGTCACTGGTTCCTAGTAAAGTGATAGGCTGCATTCTTAGGGATGTCACTGGTTCCTAGAAAAGTGATAGGCTGCATTCTTAGGGATGTCACTGGTTCCTAGAAAAGTGATAGGCTGCATTCTCAGGGATGTCACTGGTTCCTAGTTAAGTGATAGGCTGCATTCTTAGGGATGTCATTGGTTCCTAGCAAAGTGATAGGCTGCATTCTTCGGGATGTCACTGGTTCCTAGTAAAGTGATAGACTGCATTCTTAGGAATGTCACTGGTTCCTAGTAAAGTGATAGGCTGCATTCTCAGGGATGTCACTGGTTCCTAGTAAAGTGATAGGCTGCATTCTCAGGGATGTCACTGGTTCCTAGTAAAGTGATAGGCTGCATTCTCAGGGATGTCACTGGTTCCTAGTAAAGTGATAGGCTGCATTCTCAGGGATGTCACTGGTTCCTAGTAAAGTGATAGGCTGCATTCTTAGGGATGTCACTGGTTCCTAGCAAAGTGATAGGCTGCATTCTCAGGGATGTCACTGGTTCCTAGAAAAGTGATAGGCTGCATTCTCAGGGATGTCACTGGTTCCTAGTAAAGTGATAGGCTGCATTCTCAGGGATGTCACTGGTTCCTAGTAAAGTGATAGGCTGCATTCTCAGGGATGTCACTGGTTCCTAGTAAAGTGATAGGCTGCATTCTTAGGGATGTCACTTGTTCCTAGCAAAGTGATAGGCTGCATTCTCAGGGATGTCACTGGTTCCTAGAAAAGTGATAGGCTGCATTCTCAGGGATGTCACTAGTTCCTAGTTAAGTGATAGGCTGCATTCTTAGGGATGTCATTGGTTCCTAGCAAAGTGATAGGCTGCATTCTTAGGGATGTCACTGGTTCCTAGTTAAGTGATAGGCTGCATTCTTAGGGATGTCATTGGTTCCTAGTAAAGTGATAGGCTGCATTCTTAGGGACGTCACTGGTTCCTTGTAAAGTGATAGGCTGCATTCTCAGGGATGTCACTGGTTCCTAGTAAAGTGATAGGCTGCATTCTTAGGGATGTAACTGGTTCCTAGTGAATGGGTAGACTTTATATCCAATGATGTCAGGTGTAGTCAGTTACAGACAGCATTACAATAAAATCTAAAATAAAAGGATACTACAGTCCCCAGATCTCCATCATGAATTTGTAAAGCTCCGGCTTACTCTTTATTCCACATCCTACAACACTAGGTGCCTGCAAAATAATTATAGCAAAATAAACTTTTCATGAATTAAAGGCAAAAAAACACAGGAGATTACTGTCAAATAGCCATAACATTAACAGGCAGGTGTCTGGTTGTTTATTAATATAAACTTTTCACCTGGGCCACTTTAATATGGTAGACTATCAAAATACATGCAGAGCACTGTTTTATTTTTTAATATTTTTATTAAGGAATAACCAATTGCAGTGCGTAGTACGGTTCTCTATCTGGAAGGGTGAATCACAGGAAGCCCAGTAATACATTATATATGACCATATGTATTATTATGGAATATTTGCTTATATGTTTCAAATAACAACCGTAGAACAAAGCATTTCTAGGAACTAGGAGGAGCATTGTTTAATTTAAGAAGACAAGTTCAAAACAGATAATCTTTTCTAAGTAAGTAATGTTTCTGTCAAATATCCCTTTATTTTTGTGTGTGTCACAGTGGGAGCGAGGTAAACATACGATCATACATGACTTTAAGTTGTATAGTGCGTCCACTGGACTCCCAGTGATATTACCCAGACAGGGTACCTTACATTATAATGCTTGCTGCCTAGGACATAGGGTTATAGGGATTTATGGACAGTGTCCATTTCATTATGGCAAAAACTGTATGGTTTTACCCCCTTAGCTAGCTCTCATCTTACATCATAAATGCAGGTGGGTCTGCCGCCCACAACTAAAACCAAACTGATGTATTAAAAACATCAAATAAGAATGTGCCTTGTTGTACATATGTATAAAACATTGTCAGTGTCTATGGCCCAAATTTTATCACATAATTAAATGCAGTTGTTAATGGGGATGGGTTGTACATGCTAAGAAACACATGGTCACCTTTTATAGCATGGACCAGTAAATGATGAGTTCATTGAGGAAGTTACATCTGAGATCACAATATTGCATTTAAGACTGGAGTTGACATTGTTCATTATAATTCCTGCTTTGCTGCCTTGGTTTACAAAGAACCAATACAAGACTCTCACCAATTCTCATCACTACTAAAACCTTCAGAGGCTTAGTAGTTAGCAGGAAACCTCTGGTGCTACAATAAACAGCATCTAATATAGTATAATTGTATTACATGTCCCACACTTCATAGCTGATAAGTTGTCTGTAAAAGAGAGCTTATAATAGTGGAGGGCAGTATAATATTTAACTGGCTGAGCAGTCGCAACCTGAGAGGTGATCTCTTAGAACAGGTTACTCATTAGCTGTTCATTATGTTTGTCTTAAAATTATCTCTTTCTACAATATTTTTTGTTTTATTATTTATTATTTTATCAAACATTATGGGTCCGATTCAATTTTGCCGCGAATATCGCGACGTTAACAGTATTACCGTTAATATGGTCATTTTAACCTGGATTTCATCTGGCAGCTCAGGGAGCCGCAAGTAAAAATCCACCGTTGAAATTACCGTATTAGCGGTAAAACTGCTAAAACCGCGTTATTCTCGGCAGAATTGAATCGGCCTCTATCACTTCCAAAAAGCTATTTAATTTCATAAGACTAATTTCATAGTTGGAGTAAGCCAAAGCATACAGCATTACAAAGTTACTGTTAACATGTTTTAACTGCAATGAAAACCAAAATAAAATATAGTAAATATGATATACTTACAATGACAGTCCCCCTGGCTATTTCAATGTCTTCAATAAGTGTTCTTTCTATAGTGTCAGTGTTGTTCTTGGCATTGTCATCTGCACGGACACAAATACAGAAGGCCAAGACACACAGCAATGCTTCCCGCAGCATCGTTCTATATGTCACTGGGTAAAATACACTTTAGTTGTCCACATCAGCTTAAAATATTGTGGGGTTGAACCACCTTTTCAAAGGGGGGTTGTTCCTATCATGCTATTGATGCACGTTACAGAAACAGAATGTACCATGTGATTACAATTAAACTAGACAGGTGTTTTACAATCACATTTTCTCACATGAAAGAGGTTTTTTGCCAAGGTGTTATTTTTAAAATACTTTATTTAACTTAGTTAAACATTAGCAAATTTACAGAAAGTTGGTGGGTTATACTGGTGATAGAAATTTTAAAAGTAATACTTTTAAAATATTAATCTGTGTAAAACAGGAATAAGTATTTGTCTTTGAATCCCTCTTAATTTTTTTCTCCATGTCTTTATTTGTTTAATTCATCTCCTCCCTAATAAGGCAATCTATCATCATTTTTAACTACAAAACAAATTTGGTAATTTTATCTTTTAGAGCAGATATTTTTTTCTGATTAAAAAATATGAGCTAGACTTCCAATGTGATATTTATATGGATGGATTTTATGTATATATGCAGCCACTAGAGGGCACATTTGTCAGCTTTCGAATAGCCAGAACTTGTACATCATTACATAAGTACTGAAAAATACAAGACATCTAATCAGGGGCGCACAGAGGATTTTTCAGGGGGGTTTCCTCCACCCCCCAAAGAAAAACAAGAACCTAGAAACCTGCCGCGCAAGCGCCCGCTCCGTTTCGGCTGCACTGTAGTATACAGCAGCTGCGGCGCTGTCAAAGAAGCGTCCCCCCTGCGTGCGCCACTGCTAGTGGCACTATCATTTAAACATTTTGATATATGGTAATGACGTAATGTGTGTTTATTTATGTAAAATATTTATATTAGTTTTAAAAGAAATATTTGTTTCAAGATTTGTAATTAATATAAATATATATATATATATATATATATATGTATATATATATATATATATACACACACACACACACATATATGTATATATATATTTATATATATATATATATATATATACATGCATGTACACACACACACACATATATATGAGGCAACTAAACAGTTTGATAGTTTGATAAGTTGGCAAATATTTATGTACCTCCACATTTTATTTTATTGTGATTGTGTTTAAAATGTGCAGAATTATACATTCTTATTTTTCTTTTAATTACTTAGAAACATGTTCTTTAATGAATCCTACACATTTATATGTAGGGCGCACTGTCAGGTGAAATTGTCAACGCAAATTTCTACAGGACTCAACGGGGGCTGGGAGGCAAGACTTGGCTCAGCAGCCTATTAAGAACATTTTAAAGCAAAACGTCTGTGACCTAGCCCAATGTAGCCCACTACTTGAATTACCCAGCGTGCAGATGCCCCTCTACAGCCCTACAGAGTCAGCCCCTGGGACTCAACATGAACACTTCTCTGTGTAACTAGTCAACATGATCCAAAACTGTCCTATAATTTTTCTGAAATTATTTTCTTGAATTGACCAAGGGAAAATCTATATACAGCAGTGACAATAATTAACCCTCAGCTTCACTCTTTAAATAAAGATAGCATCTTACTAAAATGAGAGTAGAGATAATTGAAATTGAATTTTGCTTTAGAAAATAGGCAGTTTTTTGCTCAATGAATAGAGTTGGGATGATGCCGGTCAGTTCGTTTTAGTGTGGTATGGATATGGTATGAATGGGGTTGGTGAAAAACGGTGACATCTCTATTTCTGTTGATAGCATGACCATAAATCCAACCCGTTGCCTAGGTGAGATCCTTGACTCACAACTATCCTTTGTTTCCCACATCGACTCTATATCTAAATCATGTTACATACCGTATATACTCGAGTATAAGCCGAGTTTTTCAGCACTTTTTTTGTGCTGAAAAAGCCCTCCTCGGCTTATACTCGGGTGATGGAGATGCAGACCTCAATAAATAGTACTGAAGGGAATGGTGGTATATCCGGAGGCTCCAAACTGTATAGGACATAACAATAAGGAACAATGCAGAGCAGTCCAGCGCTGCAGCGGCAGAGGATGAATGGGATGTGAAGCGATGAAGCGATGAATGGTAAATGAATCATCGCTTCACATCCCATTCATCCTCTGCCGCTGCAGCGCTGGACTGCACTGACAGCCTGTTTAGTGAGACATGAGGAAATCAGTAACAGCCGGGACGTCAGGAACCTCCTGCACAGGCGCGTCTGAAGAATGGAAACATCACTACTTCAACCAGCGCTATTGGAGTGGTAGGACCAAACGGAGCTAGGAACTTTCCTTCAAAAGACTTTGTGTCTGGACGGCTATTATAGTCAGCGCACCCCATCTGTTTGCTTGCAGTCTTTAAGGAATACCGCGGACGGACTGAGAACAGCTATCAAGAAATCGTGAGTTATACACTCCAACACTGCTCTGCATTGTTCCTTATTGTTATGTCCTATACAGTTTGGAGCCTCCGGATATACCACCATTCCCTTCAGTACTGTTTATTGAGGTCTGCATCTCCTATATATCCTTTGTGATATATTACATGTTGGTATTGCTACACCAGTCAATCATCCTATTTATTTATCTAGTCTGGGAACAATACATTTGTTTTTATAGATTGTATATATCATTTTTATTTTTGAAATTTACTAGTAGCTGCTGCATTTCCCACCCTAGGCTTATACTCGAGTCAATAAGTTTTCCCAGTTTTTTGTGGTAAAATTAGGTACCTCGGCTTATATTCGGGTCGACTTATACTCGAGTATATACGGTATATCTAAAAAAACATTTCCAGATCACTGAAATCTCTTCTTTTCCCAACAAGAAGGCCCCGGCGGTGGATGGAATCCCGATTGAGGTATATAAGCAATATAGAAAGTTCCTTGCTCCTAAATTGCTTGAAAATTACTCCCAATTTCTGGAGGGTGGTTCCCTCCCCCCTCTATATCAGAAGCCTTTATTATAATTATACTTAAACAGGGGTAGGATGCTTTGCATCTGGATTCGTACCGCCCCATTTCCTTGATTACCACTGATGCCAACATTTTGGCAATAATTTTATCCATTAGACTCAATAGGGTCATACACTAGGTCATCCACCCAGACCAGACGGGATTTATTCCAAGCAAGTTCACACTTACCAACATCAGGTGATTGTTTACTCAGATTCAGAGGGTCCGGTCGGAGGAGGAGAGGGCAGTGGATGCAGCCAAGGCCTTTGACTTGGTCGAGTGGGCCTATCTCTAGCGTGTGCTTGAACATTTTGTAGTTTGACCCCAGTTCCTCAGCCTTGTCCAGCTGCTCTACTCTGCTCTGGCTTCCAGGATCAGTGTTAACGGCTTTACCACCCTCTCGTTTGGTCTGGGTGGCGGACTCGTCAGCTCTGTTTGCCTTGGCAATAGAACCTTTGGCATGTATGATCCATTCCCACACTAACATCAGACGTATTGGGATGGGAGAGGTCACGGACCACATAGCATTGTATGCGGACAACATGCTGGTCTTCTTGGAGGACCCTGATAGGTCCCTGACTCTTCTTTTAGAGGAGGTTGAGGGTTTCGGTACTTTCTCATGCCTTAAGATCAATTGGAACAAATCATTGGTGTTTCCACTGGGGTGAAAGCCTCCACCCGGGGAGGGTAATGTATCATGTCGGTCACTGCTGTGGACCTCCAGGTTCAAGTATTTAGGCCTTTTGGTTACGGCACGGGCGTCTGATAATGTGGAACTTAATATTGACTGATTACCTTAAAACTAAATCCCATAACTGGCAGAAACTATCTCCCACGGTTACTGGTAAGATTAACCTTATAAAAATGGTCAAAATATCGATATCCCTTACAACACTCCCCTATATACTTACCACTACATGTGTTTTAAAAAATTAATAAACATTTAATCTCATTGGTCTAGGGGGGTAAGAGAGCGAGGGTACGGTTTAATACCCTATGTAGGACCAAAAACTCGGGAGGGCTTGCGCTCCCCAATCTTAGAATATATTACCTGGCTTCCCAGCTTACGCATCTGGTTCAGTGGCTTGGCGCATCCCGGGATTTTGCTTTTGGTTACTTTCTGGACAAGCAGATGGACCCTTCCCTTGGTCCAATACAGGTTATGTTAACTAGACACGGTCCTGGCCGAGTTGCTCCTATAATACGACGGGCCTCTTGATTTGGTTGGTGGCACATGGTCTACTGGTGAATGAAGGACTGGACCTGGATACTCCACTGTGGCATAATCCTAACTTTGAGGAACTGATGAAGTTGTAGGGTAATGTGATTTGGAAAAGTGCTGGAATACATACCTTTGGCCAATTATATACAGATGGGCATTTACATTCATATGAACAGTTGAAAGCTGTTTTTCAGTTGTCTAATTCAGCATTCTTCCGTTATTTGCAATTACGTCATGCGCTGAACAGGATTGCCCCAACTTTTAGATTCTCCTGTTAAACATGTATTTCGCCCTGTGGGTTCCTGTAGAACAATATCCAGGGGCGAACGGAGAAATGTGGGGGGGGAGTTCCGCCCCCCCGGCCCAAAAAAAAAAACCACCCCCCGCGAGAGCCTCTGTGAAGGATGGGCCGATAGTCCTGAGTGTCAGAGATGCACTTTCTGGCACTTCTTATGTTAAGTCATTAATGTTATATTTCGTTTCCAGCCCTGCATAGCTATATGTGCAGATTTTACTGCGATTTCTTAATTTCTTGACAACCTGTTGAGCGTTACAGATTAGAATTTGATGAGTTGTAATACATTGTTATACTGGCTAGGTATGTTGTTTGATCTAATTGTTTATAATGGTTCACATGATCTTGTATGGACACATTTTATATCATTAGATAGATGGGGTAATTAGTTAGGATGTAGTTACTTGTATGTTTGTTTTGAAAATCTCAATAAAAAATAGTTTATTTAAAAATAAAAAACATTTCCAGAATACGCACATATCTCACACAACACACTGCATAAACTTTATTTCATGCACTCATCATCTCCCGCATCGAATATTGCAATTCCCTCCTTACCGGTCTTCCCAAAGCCAGACTCAAACCCCTACAATCTATTTTGCATAAAGCGGCTAGATTGCTTTTCCTTTCAAATTGTTCTGCCTCTGCTGAGCCACTCTGTCAGTCTTTACATTGCATGGGCTAAAGCATACTCATATATTGATATTCCCATGCCGTTCTAAAGTTGCATGGGTGTGTTGTTAACAATACTAACAACGGATCATTTTCAGTCAGTTGGAGCAGTGGTGCATTACAGTGCTCAGGTCATGAGTTTGACTCCTGCCATGGTCCTATATGTGTGGAGTTTTTATGTTCTCTCAGTGTTTCCGTAAGTTTCCTCCAGGTGCTCCAGTTTCCTCCCACACAGTAAGAAAACATACTGGTAAGTTAATTGGCTTCCAATAAAAATGAAAGCCTTTGTTAGGGAATTTAGACTCTAAGGGCAGGGACTGGTGTTTATGATTCCATAGACTATCAGTTTAGCACTCCCAAAATGGCTGCCTCACTCTCTGCATCAATGTAAAGTGCTTTGAGTCCTATTGGGAGAAAAGGTGCTACATACATAAATAATTTTTATTATTAAAGAAATACCATATAATGCCAGTAAAGACAAATTATCATTCACGGATGGCTGCTGATGCAGTATTTTATTACATTTCAAAAAATAAAATTTAAACACAGTATCCCATCATTTCTTACATTCCAAATATATATGAACCGAAAAGCAATAGCCAAAACCTCAAACAGGCCTATAAAAATGTAATATGTTGCTACTGTCTCTCAAGACTTTGAAAATATAACAAGACCTTCTCTCACCAAAATATAAATAAATGATTATACATGGATTCCTGTACATAAGTATTCTATTTCTGGTAGTTCATTCTGGTTCTATTAAATCTTATGTTTATGTATTTAACAATCAATCGAATTAATAACAATGAAAAGCATGAAAATATTGTTTATCGTTGTATTTTAATATTTGTGTTAAGTACAAAAAGATTAAAGAAAAAAAACAAGCAGAAAAATACTCCACGTTGTAAGGGACAGTAACAAACAAAGGTGGGTACATGAGAAATCAAAAGTAGGCAGTGTGAGAATAACAAGTAAATTTATCAAGCAAGCGGGTTTGAAAAAGTGGAAATGTTGCCTATAGCAACCAATCAGATTATTGTTGTCATTTTGTAGAATGTACTAAGTAAATGATAACTAGAATCTAATTGGTTGCTATAGACAACATCTTCACTTTTTCAAAGCTGCAGCTTGATAAATTTACCCCCCAGACTTGCAATAACGGGGTGTCAACAGTGGGGGAACTTCTATCTTGTTACAAACCAGTCCGTGGCAATCATTCTTGAACAGATACATTTTATAGGAGAATGAACTAGGACAGTGGGAAATAGGCACCAACATTGATTGACTACTAGACATTGACACAGCAGAGTCTTGTGCCATCTATCGCAATGGGGATTTACAGCAAGTGAAGAGGCAAATATAACTGCCCTATAGTGGTAATAAAAGATATAGCAAATCCAGCCATAATAATAGGGCAAGCTTTATGGGACTGTATATCTAAAATGAATTGTTTTATTGCATGAGCTACAAAACTCCAAAGATTTTGACAAAACAGCATTTGTAAACTATACTTTCTTGGTTTTATAGTTTCTCCCCACAATAAACTCCTTTCTCTTTGTTCGGCCTAAAATAATCTGTCTACTGAAGTAGAAATTGCATACAGCATAATAAATAGCCTTTGTACAAAAATTACTGTAAAAAATATTCTTTCACAATATGCTAGAGTGAATACCGCTATCTCTGCCGGACTTAAATACATTAACAACATGTTGCCAATATATTTCCTCTTTAACCTGAATAATAAATTACAGTCTGTATAGATAAAACAAATAATGTATGCTTTGGCCACCTTTACTTTTATTGGCTACTATATTTACTGGGAACTGTATACAGAATATATATATGTTTTTTAAAGAAAAATACTGTTATTGCACTTTTATTATTTAGTTTATAGTATAATATGTAGCAATATATTAGAAACATTTCTCTCTTTGGATTACTGTATATTAATTAGTTTATGCCAATGCTTTTCCCCTTATGCTGTTGCCAGTGCACATGTTCTAGGGTACATGGGCACAAGTGGTTAGCTTGCGCTGCCTCGCCAGAAGAGCTGCATCTCATTGAACTAAATGATATAGAGCTAAATGCATCCATCATGGAACTTTATATGTGATCAAAGATCGCTATGAGAATCATAAAGGCCATTCACATGGAATGGATTATACTACAAAAACATACTGGTAGTTTAATTGGCTGCTAACAAATTGACCCTAGTATCTCTCTGTGTGTGTGTGTGTGTGTGTGTGTGTGTGTGTGTGTGTGTGTGTGTGTTAGGGAGTTTAGACTGTAAGCTCCAATGGAGCAGGGACTGATGTGAGTGAGTTCTCTGTACAGCGCTGCGGAATTAATGGCGCTATATAAATAGCTGATGATGATGATTCACATGGAATGGAATATAGACTTAACTTGTGTTTTTTTCAATCTACAAAAAGCAGAATCTTCATTCTCCAATGTGGATGGTGCCTAGATTGTCATAGTAATCATTGATCTCCTGTGTGAGCTGCTTTCTGGTCCGTCTTAATGCTAGTTGAATGTAATGCAGCACATGCGGAGGGAGATACATGCTTAGTCATAGATTAAACCACTTCATAAACAGCAACATCTACAGATTAACAAAACGAGGAGCAATGTCATAAAAAATTATAATTATTTAACAATGACATGAATTGCAATCATGAATTACATCAATTTGATTAGAAGCAGCATCTCAGACAGTTCACAGTAATGGAGAAATAGTTACAATAGTAAATGTATGGAATGAACATCATAAGTTTCAAACCCGAAGCCAACTCTTTTTTGACACTTGACATTTCGTGAAAAATAAAAGGTTCAGCAAAGATATACGGTGGAATTTAACTGTTCCATTTTTCATCAAGTAAAGAAATTGGTCCATGAGATGTAGAGAAATGAAGTAAGAAAAGATTCAGTCCAAAGTTAAGTCTTCATTACAGGCTGTAAAATGAACTGACATCCTCTGTGAAGATTCAGTATTTCAGCAAGTTTCAAGACGGTAAAGATAAATGCAAATTTGCAGCATCATTTTTTTTATTAATCCTTCATAGACTGAAGAATTAAATGGTTGCAGTATCTACTTGTCATTAACATCCATGTGCGATAAATTTCATTGCCTAGAGTTCGGCAAGAGGTGTGCAAAAGCCAAACAGCAATCGCATTAGCAGCACAAAATCAGCAGGGACTTGATTTGTGGAGTGTTGTTTCACCATTCCGCATGCAGCGTCTTCTTGATACAATCCCACATGACTAAGAGCCTTTCCCTGTTAGCCAGGCGATATCACCAGTTCTAGAAGAAAAGTCAATCAAGAAATATAGAAATTATGTAGTGTATATTCTTTTACAAAAATCTCACTATCCATCTACTCATTTTCACATTACCTTTCTGGAAATGGTCAGTAAATAAATGGAGGTGAACACAACTAAAAATGATCAGGTTACTTCACACAAAAAAGAATAGTTGACTATTAATGTTCTCAAAGGCATTTTTCATGGCCACCTGAAAATCACCTAAGCACGTTATTCGGAACAAATAGCTAGGTTTACTTAAATTTCAGGACTTATTAATGTGCCAGGGTATATAATGAAATAACATCTTTAGAAAGCAATCAGACATTGCCACCTAGTGGACAAATTATGCAAAAAAAAAAAAAGGTTAAATGTACTCTTATCGGGCCTGATTCATTAAGGATCTTAACTTGAGAAACTTCTTATTTCAGTCTCCTGGACAAAACCATGTACAATGCAAGGGGTGCAAATTAGTATTCTGTTTTGCACCTAAGTTAAATACTGACTGTTTTTTCATGTAGCACACAAATACTTGATAGCTTATTTGTACACTGAAATTTAAAGTTGCTATTTGTGTGCTGCATGAAAAAACAGTCAGTATTTAACTTATGTGCAAAACAAAATACTAATTTGCACCCCTTGCATTGTAACATGGTTTTGTCCAGGAGACTGAAATAAGAAGTTTCTCAAAGTAAAATCCTTAATGAATCAGGCCCCATCATTATCAGTATACACATTGTCTCTATTTGAACTCTATAACATTATATCTTGATTTTTCCTGCCACTTCCAACAATAAAATATCACTTATAGAATACATGTAATGTAGCTGTTTTTTTAACATATTTTCCCACTAACTCAGCATACATATTAAAAAGAAGTAAATATCCTGTCTGAAAACAAATATAAAACTGTAGCAATAAACTATTATAAAACAATGTATTTTTTTTACAGAATAAAAAAAGTACAAAACAAGAACATTTTAATATCCCAAATAAATACATCTTTTAATAGAATATGGTATAAAAATAAATTTTGTTCCATCAAAGAAATTTCATATTTTTCTACTTTTATAAAATATTCCCTTATAGACAGTGGTCGAAGAGGAAATTTGGAAGTGGCGGTAATGAAAATGTAAGTGAATGGAATTTAATAGTTTTATAATGAAGTCAGTAGGAGATGTGTTTTATAATGAAGTCAGTAGGAGGTGATGGTATGGCGTACCTTCCTGTACCAGCCTGCTTCCACCACTGCCTATATATCTATAAATGTAATCCACAACCTCAATAGTACAAAGGATCACTTAGTCACTCTAATTCCTGTACTGTGGTAGGTGTGGATATGAGGCAACAATGCGCTAAACCATGGGCTAAAGCATACTCACATATTTCAATTCCCCACGCCGTTCTAATATTGCAATGTTGTGTTGTTAACAATACTAACCCATCTACTCATTTTCACATTACCTTTCTGGAAATGGTCAGTAAATAAATGGAGGTGAACACACAAAATAAAAATGATCAGGTTACTTCACAAAAAAAAAAAAGAATAGTTGACTATTGACGTTCTCAAGGGCATTTTTCATGATCACCCGAAACTCACCTAAGCACATTATTTAGAACAAATAGCTAGGTTTACCTAAATTTTCAGTCAGGTGGTGCAGTGTAATGGAACACACTTTTTAATGAAGTCACTGTGCCTGGGTGCTCCTACCTAACGGCTGCATGTACCAGTTTGGTGGGGTTTTCTGAGGTGTACAGGATTTGATAAAGAGTGATTTGAAGTTTTCTTTGCTTTTTGACATCTGCTCACAGCATAGGATTGCTATATGTCATAAAGGTCTGTGTGTCGCTCATATTCTATAATAAGCTAAAAGGCCTGGAGATGGGGAAACATGGAGGTGCTCTCACAGGGCTTAAGTGGCATCATCAGCTACCTGCAAAAGAAGTTACTTTGTCCATTGTAAGCACATAGGATGCACTTAGCCCACACTAAGGCATTAAAAGATATTCAAACTATAGCAATTATTTCAAATAAAGACAATACCCCCTTACAATCACAAGATATTTAATGAGGGTCAAACAAGCAGCATGTTAAGAGAAATTATAAAAATGTAAAATCTGTGAGCGCTAGGGCCCAGGGCCTACTTACCTTGTCCGGAGAGGGGCGGGGTGGCATCTTCTTTTCTTGTGGCATCATATCCCAGCACCACACTCCCAGCCCATTACCAAAATGGAAGAGCAGCAACTGGGGGCTTCACAGGTAAGAAGCTGCCGACTGCTGCCCCTCTATATCATTTGCCGGAGCTCAGTGTGGGGGCGCCTTGGTGAAAATATGGACACTGAGGGACTCATTCATTAAGGAAAGTTAAACAAAAGTAAGTAAGGCAAAACCATGTTGTATTGGAGGGGGTGGTAAATTTAAAATGTGATGGCTGATTTATATTTGGGGTAGGGTATGTCCTAGATCAACTTCAAATGTCAGTGTACAATTAAGCTATCAAGTATTAGTGTGCTACAAGAAAAAACAGACAGTATTTTCCTTATGTGCAAAATAAACTAATTTGCACCCCTTGCATTGTAACATGGTTTTGTCCAGAAAACTTGAGTAAGAAAACTTACTCAATTTGTTGGCTTAACTTTCCTTAATGAATCAGGCCCTGAATGAATAATATTATGTCACTCATTCAGAATTTTAGGCGCACCATAAACCCTGGCAACCTAGGCAACCACCTAGGTTTGCCTAGTAGTAGTGCTGGCCTTGGGGTGGCCAAATGTTATGCGCTTTCACCAATGCAACATCTGTGCACATTTACGTTACAGATCACAAGACCCAGTCGCTGCTCAAAAATCAGTGCAAAGAGGGCTCGTTGAGGCCTGACCAAGAGGGCACAAACATGCAAATTCAGGAACAGTGGTGTAAAACGAACAACGCTAGTTAGCTATGCACTATGTGCTTACAAAGATCTACCAATGTCTTGTTATTAATAGGTGAATTTATGGAAATAAAATACTACAGGGGGTATCAACAATACTAAGTAAACAGTATACTTGTAGAACAAAACATCACAGAACAACAAGAGGACACATGTAACAATCACACCATCTATGAACATACTTGCCATGACAGATAAACATCCTGTATTAGATTGAAGCATTAAAAGAAGAGTTTTTATCATAAATCACATTATTTATGTAGGTGGTTACCGATAATCAAAGCTATCTTAACAATATTTTCGGATCGTCTGGCACAAAAATGATAATTGAACAATGCAATGTGTTTCATTCAAAAATGACCTAGTATTTCATATATAATTTTTTTTTTATAATAACACCTCATATTTATTATGCAGTAATATGAGAGGAGCTTTTAGTCATATGCAAAACCTCTATGGAGTTCACATGACCTAGGGGCAGATTCAATTAGACGCACCTTGTCGGCTAATACAGTTTTAGAATCTCAACTCATTTACCCTTGTATGTCTGTGGGATGCAAGGGGAAATGAGCAGTGTTTTTAGTAAAATCTCCGCCGCAAAGTGTCTCCGCGGACTGTACCAGAGACACGTCACTGCACCTTGTGGCCCATTGAATTATCCCCATAGAGGCTGTAAACATATTTAAAAACTTTTTCAAGAAAATCTCTTTTGTCAGAACAAATAATATTTTCTATTTAATTGGCTTTTTAAGTCAATGTCACAGTGCTGAAGTCAGTAACAATCATCTCTGCAAAACCAAAGAAACCTAAATAATATAAATATCTTCTGCACAAAAGACATTGTCTGCTGAGGAGGAGCTTAGCAAACCTGCATCAACAGGTCAACAGAGAGAATTTGAGGCATAATAGGGCATATCATGGGGATTGTGGAATGGCCAATTGTATCTCGATTTTTTATTTGGGAACCCAGATATCTCTTCTGTAATTTTTTTTATTTAGTAATTCACCTAGCAGTATAAACTGTGACGATTCACATGCATTTAATGGGAGCTTGATAAGGGATCCTATAATTATGTAATGATAAAACTGCACACCGTGTGATCTGAAGTTTCCTCAGGCCCAAAAAATGACCCTATGTTTCTGTTTAGGTCCAAATAAGGTAAAACAATTATAATAACATATTCATACTTGCAGGGGCGGATCTAGAGAATTCTTCTACCCGGGGCGATTTAGGGGGGGTGATTTAGGCCACGCCCCCTTTTTTACATCTGAGGCTGCCGGCGGCTGCACACTATGTGCAGGTCCGTTCAGCAGTGACAGGTAGGGACAGTGTGCTGCCCGGATGCTCTGATTGTGTTTAAAACACAATCAGAGCAGCCGGGCAGCACACTGTCGCTGCCTGTCACTGCCGAACGGACCTGCACATAGTGTGCAGCCACTTGTCATGTTAATTTGGTTGCTCAAGCGGTCTGAATTATAGAACACTACGTAATGTGGAATTCATTTTTTGGGGAAAAAAATGAGGACTGTCCTGGAAAAACCAGAAACTTGGGTCTTGATTCACCAATTGTGTCATTCTCCTTTGCTAGGGAAGCCTTAGCATTGTCACAAATTAAATCTGAGTAACCAGCCACCTGAAAATTTCTATAACAAACTTAAAATTCATTTGAATATTATTATATATTTTATGACCCAACACAAACTAAAATGTTTACTAGTAAAGAGATCAATGGGTCCATAACAATTACAGACACTAATACTTTAAATAATTAACAACAACAGGTGAGGAGGTATTTTTGGGTTGTTTTGCAGTCTTAATATTCCAACACTGGTACTGTGGCTGGTACCCCAAGCTCAGGGCCTGACTTTCATCAGCAGTTAACATCCAATGGGAGCTAAGTAGGGGCATTGTCATCACATTCACAGTTTACCAACTGAGTGAAGCAAAAGATTTTCTGCACCTTAACTGCTGAACAAATACCAAATGGTAAGATAACAAAGCTCATTAAAAAGGGGTGCCCCTTGTATCACACAAAGGGAACCTCTTGGGATATCGTGTTATGCTAAGTTTCCCTCAGTGGCATATTAAAATGAAGTTTAAGGACCTCACAAAAACGGGGCCCACAAATTAAAGGTTAAGCTGTTGCCTTTTTTCACAAACCAGTGCCCAGACAGCTTCCTCACTTGTGTCGATATAGAACATATATGTCCTATGAGGAGGCCTGGACAAAATTATTTTCTCACAGGCTATACCATGCACCTCCTCCCTATTGTGCTAATAGTACCTCTCTCACACTAGAACCAGTCTTGCATATGTCTGTGTACTGTGATGTGCTTTGTCTTCTTTATTAAGGGTTGTTCAGACTGTTATTTACGGTAGCAGGGATTTACTCACATTTGATCAGTAATTCACGTTTCAAGACTCTAGAACACAAAATTTAAAAATCCCTACTCACTCAACATCCCGCTTGCGTATAGACTTTCCAGATGCCATCACTTCTGCCACTTTGGATACAATAGGGTCATAGTTCATACTGGCTACTGCAATTACCTCATCATTCCTGAAATATACAGAAACAAACACATTTTGACTTCTTTAGTATGTGCATTTTAACATCAACATGTAAAGTACCTAGCTCAATTTCAGGATTGGTTTCACAATCCTATAATGTGTTTTAATACTCTGAGTGATTGTCAAACTTAACACAGTATACAAAACATAGTTTCTATCACTGAATAACCACTGTGCAGATATTGTGGGATGATTCTAGGTCATTCAGACTAAGACATGCAGAAGAAAACACCAGCTCATCCCAATCAAGCAATCATTTTTGGGGGAGGAGTCATCTAGAGTCCTGAGCAGAGTTGGGTCAGAGGTAATCTGAGGATTACAGCCAACTCTGCAAGGGGTCGCATGTAGACAAGTTAATTCCCCTCCAACAATATGTTGTTTGGTTTATATTGTCCCAAAGTGAGTGCAGTGCATTCATGCAGTCTATGTAGCAGATTGGTCTGCAACTGGATAGAGATGCACCAGTAGGTTAACCTACTGTCAGGGCTGGGAGAACACTTCATGCTGAGCTCATAATGTGATCTGATATTTCCCCACAAAAATAATTTGCAACACTCTTTTGGGGCAAGAGCTACTTGTGATGCCCCAAAAATATCATGCTGAATGTAATGCCGGCGGCATTATAGTGTGGCATGTCTCACTGTGAAGGCATGGGTATCGCAATAGGCGCAGCAATACAGACAACTGTGTCATAATGAGTGGGTGCGGAGTTTAGCGTTGCGAAAGTACCAGCGCTGGATATAGGGTAATCACATGGGGAAGCAGAGTCTATAAAGACTCTGGGTTGCCCGTGATCTGAGGGCAATAGTCATCTTGCAAGCTGGTACCCGGAAAGAAGAATGGAGGTCCAAGGTCCCCGCAGGGGGTGCACAGCAGATTCCGCAAGTAAGGGGCAGGCTGGACTGGGGGGCAGGACCCATAGTGGGCTACTGTGACTGGATCACGTAGAAATAATTTATTGTAGAAACTTTTTTCAATTAGTGGTGCAGGCGCCAATTTATACAATTACAAATGTACTTTTTTTATATACTGGTATGTGTTTATATAGAAATGTATTGATTTTTGAGACAGTATGTCATGTACGGGTTTTGTAACCTTTCTATAGGAAGTCCTAAGTAAGCATCTGAGTGGGGAGGATGTGTTATTAAAACTGTCTGGAGACAGGTAATCTCATGTTAATTAGACCTTTTCATCATTGATTGACCAACACGTCTGTTGAGTCTGAAACCAACGAGGTAATAATTAGAATGGCTGGTAGACTTTTTATAAGTGTAAGTCTCAGGATGCAAGTGATGACAGATTAATGTGAATTTTGCAAGTTAAATTGTGAGATTAGAGAACATTTTATATCCTGATGGTAAACATTCACTGTAAAACCTCAGACGCTGTGGGGCCGCTAGTAGAAATGTAAAAAGGTGTGAGACTGAGTGATGTGCAGGCTGCATGAAGCGCTTGGATTAGTTAGAGGAACAGGAGACTGGATTAGCTCCTTCCAAGGTATGTGTGTAAATCTGTGTAAAAAGCAGACTGTTTGACCATGTAATGTATCATTATACCATCTGTACTTCTGGAGATCACTAATACCTTAAACTAGTGTACTTGAGCTAATAAAACATCACTGCTTCAAGATCCTGTTTTGACACCTTCTTACCTACGACAATTCCTGTGACCTACAGGCGCGGGTTGGGATATATCAGCCAGGGGGGCGCACAGGCGGCCGCATCACATGACACGCAATGCAGCCGTGTCCAATGAAGCGGCCGCATCGCATGTCATGTGATGCGGCCGTCTGTGCGCTGACACGGCCGCATCCCATGTCATGGGATGCAGCCGCCGGTCAAAATCATTAGATTTTGCAATGGAGGAGCGGCCGGCCGGCCATAACAGCGCTGAAACAGAGCGACCCGGGGGACCGATGCCCCCCTGCCACCCGGGCCAGCCCGCCCCTGGTGACCTACATATTATACCAATCTAATCTGTATCCAGCTGTTCTGAGGTTGGGACCCAACATTCTAGTACCAACGCTCTACCCGCTACATTGCAGCTCTGACCAGTGTGATAGGCCAGAGGGAACCATCTACAGCAACCCTGATCTAAAGGAATAGTTCAGGGGTTCCAGTTCAGGTGCCAAGCGAGGGGGTACCCCAGCAGCAAAAGTTACCCAGAAAAAAACAGTTCTAGGCACTGGTGTAGGAGCTTAGTGGTGGCAGCAGGCTCCTCCTACTGCGACAGGAGGGGCGCAATTTGGGATAAAGAAAGGGGACAGTGGCAAGGCAAGCCTAGCCAGTTGCCAGCAACAACAGTCAGGGTGGCATAGGAAGTCCATCCTGTCACAGCTACCTTGGACTGGGTCACTGGGCCACCTGCATTTTTTCCTTTAAAATGTTCCTAACAGGCTGCTAAGGCGAGTCATGCCCCTGGGCTAAAATTTGCAAGCCCTACATTAAAGAGGCCCATTAGGAGTACCCCAAGAGTAGGCACTAGTTTGATGATCTCAGGTGGATATGCAGAAGGGGAATCTCTTCCAACAGGAAACCCCACATAGGAGACTTAAAGAAGAGGCCCCTGAAGAAAGTTAGTTTGTGGTGGTTACCACTAGAAAACAGATCAGTCTAAAGGGAAGAATGTGGGAGATGTATTACCAAGGCACAGTAGTGAGGAGAAGTAAGAAGAGTTACACATGTAAAACCCTGCAATAGAAAGGAAGTAAACAGAGGGGAGAGGAGTGCTGTATATAGAAGTGTGGCTGCAGTAGTAGAGTCTTTGGATATTAGGATGGATATAAGGGAAGCAGCCTGGATGACCCTACGTGAAGAGCCCTGTCAGGAGCTGTGAGGCTAACAGAGATAGAGTCCCTGGATATGGGGGGTTGATGGTATGTGCAGCAGCAGGAGGAAAGCCCCATTGAAAAACTTCCCCATACCATGAGAGTGGGTCACTGGGTATAGGCAGCGTGTCTACATGAAGAGGAGGAGTCAGTGGCTTAGGGGATGGCTGCTAGCTGTGACATAAGAGAATTGTGGAGCTACTGCTCCCAGTGAACCTACTGGTATGTACTTTGTTATATACAATGCTGCAGGGCCGGATTCACCACTAGGCTACATAGGCACTTGCCTAGGGCCCATCAGTCCCCATGGGGCCGGAAGCAAGGCGGGTGGTGGGGTATACCAGCCAATAAAAAAAAAATTGTGTCAGAGGGAGAAAAAAGAAAAATCACATGATTGCAATGGCCCCTGGCAGCCTCCTCCCCTCCTCCGTTGTGTTGCACTGGATGTCGGGCGTGAGTCATGCCGTGTGACGTCATCACGCCCGACATCATATTCAGAGAAGACTCACTGTGGAGTGGAGAGGAGCAGCACATGCGACGGGGCAAGAAAGAAGACAAAACAGAACAGAAGATGAGAAAACAGAATGAAGAAAACAGAAGAGAAGAAAGCAATAGAAAGGTAAGCAAACTAACGGAGGCACAATGGCACACTATAATAAAGGGTAAACAAGTTGTTTCACACACAATTATCAAGGGGCACAGTGGTGATGTGAAGGGGCACAGAGGTGATGTGAAGGGCACAGAGGTGATGTGAAGGGGCACAAATGTGATGTGAAGGGCACAGAGGTGACTTAAATACTTATTAGGTTGTTTTGACCCAACTACTTAAAAAACGGGACTGCTCTGTAATTATTTAGTGTTGCCTTTTTCTGTAGGAGGGTGGCCTAGCTCTTTTCACATGTTAGGTACACCCGACAATGCAAACCACGCCCCCAATGGTACGGCCACCCCTTCTTTTGCAGCACATAGCTTTCCTTTTACTCAACTATAGGGGTATATGGTATGCTACAAAAATATAGTGCTATGTATTGTTTCAGGTAGGGGGGCCCCAAACCAGTATCTTGCCTAGGGCCCCATGAGGTCTAAATCTGGCTCTGCAATGCTGTATCAAGAACTGTGCAGGAGGGGAAGGAGTCTATGTGGAACCTTCTGGTCGTGGATGCCACACCCACGCCATAGCCGGAACTCCAGAACTAATGAGGAGAGAAACAGAGAGGAGGATACAACACCACATACTGCCCACTAGTGGCCCTGAGGCCACAGGAAGCTCTCAATTTTTAATACACCAGTGGGTAAATGTTTAAAGCTGCTAGTTTCCGGTGGGTTTGAAAAGTGGAGATGTTGCCTATAGCAACCAATCAGATTCTAGCTATAATTTTGTAGAATGTACTAAATAAATGATTACTAGTATCCAAACAAACCAAATAACATTTGCAAAGAAAAATAATCATTATTCATCCTAAAACATCAAAAATGCATAGTAGCAGTACAAAATGCAGACAACATCAATGTGAACAATTATTATATTGTTTGCCATTCATATTCATTGTTTATTAAACATGCAAGTATTTAGGTTAATTAACAAAGGACTGGCTGGTGGCTTTCTGACTGCTGGGCAAAATAAGTTTGAGAACCAAGCTCAAAATAATTGTGCCAGCCAGAGTTGATATACAATTACTAAACATCCGTTATACAACCAGGACATGTGTGTTAGTGAGATTAATGGCGGAAGGAAAAAAAATGCTAGTAGCCCAGTGACCCAGCCTTAAGTAGCCCACTATGGGATTGGCCCGGGGGGCAGATGTCCCCCTGCTCCCCAGCCCAGCCAGTTCCTGGTATTATAGTCCATTAAATACAACAATTACATGTATATCATGCAAAACTAAAAGGGAATACATTCTATTACCAACATCATGGTTCAAGTCCCTAAGACCACTGAACTTGTGATTTGTAATGGTTGCTGGATAAAGGGAGAGGATAAGAAAGGAAATACCACATAGTGTGAAATGAAGATCCCACTGGAAAAAATATTAAAAAGACTGAACAATAGAGTTACCACCTACAGGACAACTTTGAAAGAACTGTGCCGTGTTCCTATAGCAAGAAAAACTGTAAATGAGCACTAGTGGGTGATATTGTATGTATGCAATGCAGGTTACAAGCAGAACTAGCCTGAGGTTGCATCTTAAATGGGCAGTGAGACCGAAAAGGGAAGATTCCAATGGTGCCATTTAAACAAAACTGTACCTGAAGCGGCCATATGTACACGTTTTCCAGGACAGTCTTGTTTTTCTGGACGTGTGACTGTTTAAGTTATAATTGGCAGTTCCTTCTAAGATCTTGTACACACAGGGTAAATCTAGACTGTTATACCCCAGGCACAGTCAGCAGTAGATCCAGATACAGCTGTATACAGAGACATCCATGAGTACTATGAACACGACCTCCGCACTCACTAAAGATCAGGACACACCTAAAATCATACATGTTGGACTTCAGGTGCAACCTGTTCTTAGTTATCACAGATATTTACCATAGAGATGAATGACCTCTATAGATATAGATGCTGTATATGTCTGTAGCTGACTGTATCTCTTGTTTTACCTATGGTGTACATAACCTAATTTTATATATTGATAATAATAGTATCCAATGTATATAAATCTTACTTATTGCTGCAATGAAGTGGCTAATATATCATAGTCCTGCAGCCAGATATAATCATTTGCCTTTAGTAAACTAATGATAAATCCATGTCTGGTCACTTAATGTGGTCTGACTAGGTAGTCACTATATCCATTGATCAATCATTTCTTCAAAATAAACTTGTTTTTAGTATATTTATATGAACTGCAAAAGCAACAAATGTTCTTTGCATGTATAAAACTGTATAAAACTGGTAGAGCATGGTAGTCAATATCATTAAGGCACCAGAAGTCCGGTTGGGTCATTTTTTATTGCTATGCATGATGGGAACAGACGTGTCCCTACAAAAGGGTCTACCATTCAGAAAAACAAAGACAGTTTATAATTTCCAATTTGCAGATGTAAAATAGTGTTGTGAAAAAAGTTTTAAGGTTTTAAAACCACTACAAGACGCAAAAATGTAAACAAGATGTATAACGGCACCAATATTATAAATAAGGAAGTCAGCTCTATTGTTCAGTCTAGAAGACACCAGAGAAAGTAACCTTTAACCTGGAGCCTTCAGTGAGTGCTCCTAAATATTACCTCCATTGCTCTACGCAGGATGTCATCTTACTATTGGAATACAACCTCCTTTTGGATCGCCTAAACAGTAAAATAATGTACATCTTTATACAAGTATTTTGAGGCTCCAAATAATAACCTGTGACTGAGGCAAGACTCAGAATATTCATTAAAGTTAAATTTCCATGTTAGTATTAATGAATTATAAGTAAGGACAGAATACTAGTATTTTTATCGACATTCATTTTTGTCTATCTCTGATGGCATAATCATGCAGACTGTAGAAATCTCCGGTATATTCTCTTGTGTGTCATTCAACTGATTCTGAAAATGATGCATTTCCAGACGGCTCAAAGGCTATTTAAGTTAGCAGGAGATTCACCGATGGGATTCAAGCCTTAGTTGGCTCTTGTGGCATATATGATACAAGAAAAGCATGGAAAATGTTAAAACTATTAATCAAATATGTATGAAATTGAGCTTTTACACTATAAAATATGTACACCACATAAAACCTGTTACTGGCAACTATTCAATGGGCCTTTATTGTAGTCTGACACTGATTTTGTTTACTTGTAAAAGTATAGACTTGAAAATGTAAAACATACAATAACATAAAATAAACTTATCATTTAAACCACAAAATCACCTAAAATAATTGCTTTGGATCAGGCCAGTTGACACATTTTGGCGATGTGCCCATTTCTCAGGGAATAACTTTTGTACATCTTAGCATACACAAGTGAATATTATAGAGCTTCATTTTGATAAAATAATAGTATAAATATGGTTTTTATTGTATGTGCATTATATAGTGAAGACCAGGCAAAATCCGTTTTCCTTGATCCTTCCTTAGTTACTTTTGCATGATTACTGTTACATAAATATTTATCTCAAAATGTTATGAGATAGCTCGCCTTAGATACCGAATATGTGCACGTTATACAAGGTCTAACACCGGGGTCCAGGGTCTTATAAAATAGTGTACCAGTGTACCCCTGTTCAAGAACCCGTCTGGAGAACAAACAATGGAGGGATGGTACCACTTGAAATTTTGGGATGACCTTGACTGTGTGTGACAGTCAAAAAAAAATGTGTGACACTTATACAAATGCCTGATGGTTTTATTGATCTGGGGAGGGAGATAGGGAAAAAGATGAGTTTTATTTTTTTTTGAACAACCACAACACAACTAAAGGAATCTCTGAGCCGGATCATCCATTAGGCAACCTAGGCACTTGCCGGGTCCCAGTGGGCACTGAGGGGCCCAGATTAACATAACCCATTTTTATGTGTCTGTTTTTAACAAACAAAGCAAGCAGAGTGGGGAGGGGACAACGCAAAAAGGCAGGAATCGGCATGACATAAAAAAGTCTTACTTTGTATAGAATGCCACAAATTTTGATTCCTCAATATCCCCTTGAATTATGACATCATCAAAACCTTCCCCATTGCCTGAAACAGAAAATAAGGCAGTTAGAGTATGGAGGTCTATGTACATTGTGAACATACATGTATGATTTATTTCAGCTGGATATGTAGCAATTGTTTGCTAAAGTAATATAAATTTATGTGTGTATAGTACATGGTGCACATTATCCATGATCAAGCATAGTGTAAAACTGTGCATCAGCTTTCTTGCACTTTGTCTAAAACATGCCTAAATTTAACAGATTTAACAGATTTTTTTTAGCTGGTCTGGCGTAGGATCCATTTGTAAACCCAAACTCCTGTGCCAACCATGCACTTGCAAAGGTACAACGTTGTGTCTAAGTACTGCCTAGCTGTGTTGCAACATTCTCATGTGACCACTGTTTAACTGTTCATTTAAGCCTCCTGTTATCATTAGAAGGGTTGTACACAGTGGGCACTTTTGGTACTTAGTGAGGGTGGTGAGTTCAGTGCTGTAAAGAGGCTCCAGTCACCATCCAAGAGCGAATACTATCTCTATTCCTCCAATGCTGTCAGTGAATGGTGGAAGGAGTATATGTGACTTGAGTAACCCTGTGATCCTTCTATAATCAATCACTGCAGAGTGATCAGTGACCACTCCAGGATTGTGCCGCCTTTCCGTATAGGAGGATATACAGCCACACTGATGAAACTCTAGGTTTGCATTGCCCCTGGCCACCGTAACTAGCTTCTGATATGTCTTTTTATTTTGTCTATGTGGTTATTGGTAACAATTTTCTCTTTTATATATTCTTAATATTATTTAATTATTCTTTTCTATGAGCAATCCCCATAATTCAATTATTGTTTTCGTATTATGTCCAATGTAATGATTATTTCTTTCTTGTTATCTCTCCATTACCTATAACATTTCCACCTCATGTCAGGACTTTATAAATCTCTCATATATCATCATATTTCTCCAGTTTCTTCCCTGTTATCCTATCAGTTTTTTTTATCATGGTTGTTAGTCATGTACAGCTTAGTGGCAAACATTGTGACACGTGGGCCTGATTCATTAAGGAACTTAGGGAAGAAATTTCTTACTTAAGTCTCCTGGACAAAACCAAGTTAAAATGAAAGGGGTGCAAATTAGTTTTCTATTTTGCACATAAGTTAAATACTGACTGGTTTTTCCCGTAGCACACAAATACTTGATAGCTTATTTGTACACTAAAATGTAAAGTTGATATTTGTGTGCTACATGAAAAAACAGTCAGTATTTAACTTATGTGCAGAATAGAAAACTAATTTTCACCCATTGCATTGTAACATGGTTTTTGTCCAGGAGACTTAAGTAAGAAATTTCTTGCCTAAGTTCCTTAATGAATCAGGCCCACAAAGTCCTGCCATTCTGGCTAGTATAACAACACTTATATTTCCCAGGCTGATGTTATATATACAACTTTAACATACACGATCATACTTTTACCTGCATAGCGTATGCTCTTCCCAAACATTGCAGTCCATAGGTATGGAATCGTATTTATTTCTGTACCTTGAGCCAACATGTTCAATGCTGCTATACGGCCTGGAACCCAAAATAAAAGAAGTCAGAATTTAAAGGGAAACTGACATCACTACATCTGAATTATGTCAGGGAAGGGTTGACAACTGACCTGGGAGGTAATTACAAGAAGGTTTTATTGCAAGATATTATGATTTTAATTTACATAAATCTTAATTAAATATTTTACTAGACATGGATACATAGCAAATAGGTACATTTGTAGATTCATTCATATGCAATGAATCAAAATTCAAGAGGAGGTATTACGACTCTATATGCACGAAGAGTACTAAATTATACTTCTGCAGTTAGCCGCTAATACTTCTACCTAGAACTACTAGCATTGAATAGGTATTGTCTTTAAAACATTAACCATAAACAGGAAGGTACACTTAACACGAAAGAGCTACTAATCATTTACAAAACTATATTTGAAAGTTTTATTAAGATATTTGAATTAAGGTTATTTCTGTTGGGAGCCTCACATAGAGAGCTGTACACAGGGCCGTTGTGGGGAGCTCCAGCACCCCCAGCTAGGAGTTGGCGCATGCACCATGATGTCTGGCACTCTAATCTCTCTAATGGCTGCACTGAGCATGCGTTGCTCTCCCATACCTCCACACTTGTTCTTAAAGTGCCACTTTGTTCGACCCCAGAATTTTTTTTTTTTACGGCAGACGGTGTGTGTTCCACCAGCCCTGGCTATACAGGCAAAATATCTGTCTTGGTATATGAATAATTGTGACTACTATAGGATATATTATAACGAATAAAGCAATTTAGCAGCCCTTTAGAAACATGCTGTAAAGCATATGAAAGGCGGTAACTTTCCCACATGCCACTCTTCAACACAAAATGGCAAAATCACAGTACAATTCTACACAAAATAAATTTCTTGGCAGAATAGTTCTGAAAATTTGATTAAGCTCTAGTAGAAATCTTACATGTTATATTGTTATTCTTATAACATAATACCATTGGTTTGTAATTACATTTTTTTTACTATACATTCCTTTAGTGTTCTCCATAAAGATAAGAAGTGTTCTCTCTAATTATCTTTATTATAGAGCATAATCTGACAAATGAAGAAAAGTACAAATTACTTAATTACATAATAGTATATTTCAAAGTTCATGCTATGCCATTTAAACATATAGGTATAAAGTGATAATTAGGTGTTATTTGATTCCTGTTGTGTATGAAGTGACATGACAGATTTTTTCACCTTTGAACCCCCATAAAAGGATTTGTTTTCACCACTAATCTGCACAATCTCTCATGCTAATTTAAGGTAAGAGTTCTCAAGATATATTAAACTGATAAATGTAATTGCGGTACATTTTATTAGTATTTTGTTTTAGTGGTCATTCTCTGAAATGGATTAAAGAATTCCCAAATGTCCCATTTTGTACAGACTCTCCTTCTTTGAGACCCAAACCTCCCATGCAGTTAATTCAGGAGAAATTAAAGGGACCACCTGGACAATTGAAGAGAGCTTCCATGTAAGTCCAAGTAGCCTGGCTTTAGAATTCATGCCTCAATCTTCACTCCAAGGGAATTCCCTGACTCTCGCTCATCATGAGGTTTCCGGAAATCCTGCCCCCATTTGCCAGCTGCGTCTATTTTGCATTTTTATATTTTGTTAGGGCCATAAAATGTCAGTAGTTATGAAAGAGTTTATGCTGATTTGGCTCCACTGCTATGTTGCCTTTGTAAACCAATGTTTCCATGCAAACATAATATGGAATAGTGTGGCCCTTAATATTTATCCCACTTACCATCTGGTATACCTTCTTTGGTTATTTAATGTGTATTGTTAAATTGTTTTCAATTTATATTGGAGGATTTCTATAGATGAGTTTGACATGAAACACTCACAATTACCTTGCATGTGCGCCATCTGCCAGTGAGGCACATTGAGTTTTTTGTTATTTCGAAAAGCAAGTGGAAAAATTACAACATCACCTGCAGCAAATACACCAGGAATGTTTGTCTGCATCATCTGGAGAAAAGAAGATGTTGTATTTTAATGTACAAGAGTGACTTTAACACATATAACAGTATAAGTGCCCTGATATAACTGTTGCTGGTTCACATAACAAGTATGTATTTGATCGCAATAGCTGTGTATGTTCTATGGAATGAATCAAATTATAGTATTGTAGTATTTTAGCTGTTGTATTACTTTTGCTAATATGGAGCGCTATGCTCCATCTCCCATCTTGGTAGTGATGTGTCCTGTGATTTAGTGAAGACAGAAAGTGGGGCAGCCTCCAGCCATTGGCATCGCTCTACTGAGCATGCCCAGACAGGAAATTGGGCTCTCAGCAGTTCTTCCTGTGACAGTTAAACTGAAAAGACGTAGTTAACTGAAGCTGCACCCATCTGTGTAAAACTTATATAGAGAAACATAAAGTGAGCGGAGAAACAAAAATATATATAAGCAACTTGTTCTCTGACATTGCCCACAATATAAACTTACTACCATCTGCATATATGAATGTACTATAATAGATTTAAGTACATTAACTACATAAGCTTGTCATACTGCCTGTTGGTTGCAGTCAGTGTCAACTGTGAGCAACTGTATATATGTATATATCATCTGTTACAACTAGTTCTGAAATAAAACCAACAAATTGGTTAAGTCTAAAAGCTTCTTGTAGTTTAACATCTACCACCATTGCTGCTAACACCTATTACATATAACAGTACAAGTGCCCTGATAATAGGTTTCTGCCAATACTTTTGCCATGTAAATATTACAACAAATATCAAGATGGACAAACAGTGCAGACAACCATGTACGAGTTTGAATAATGTTGTTAGAAATTGCATTACTTTAGGTAGCTAAGGACAATCAATCTGGGGTAAGATTTGTGACCATACATATGCCAACAGATGCATACAATCTCATCCTGTTGCTTGCCTATTAGCATATTTAAATAAGACTTATATGATGACGATAATGTCTGGTAAATATCTTTGAATGCTCATCACAAACATATTTCTATGGTAACTGTATTAGGATGTGCAAACATCTGAGATCTGGATTGCTGACAAGCTGCTGCTTATGTTGGTTTGATAAACAGAATACTGGCACGTTGTCAGCTGACTCTTAGTCAATGATTTAATGTGTGGGATGGTCATTAATCACGTCACAATAAGTGAGGAGAAGATGGCATAAGACAGAACATGTGAGAAAATAAACAAAACACTCCATTCTGTATTGTAGGATTGGGGCTATTAGTTATAGACATGGGTTTTATATATATATATATATATATATATATATATATATATATATATATATATATATATATATATATATATATATATTTTATGTGTGTATATATATATATATATATATATATATATATATATATATATTTGGGCTGTCTTTAAGGTTTTCTCACATTCATTCAATATGATATAGTTGTTTATTCCATAGCAGTTTAACAGAACATATTATGATTGCATACAGATGCATGTTTTGAAAACCTGGCCATTCTTTGGGGGTCACTTAAGAAGTGGATAAAATACTGCTACACATTTTATATATAAATGTGCCTACTTTTCAGCTAAACTCATACTTTCGAGCACACCTCCTCCTTCTTTTTGAAGGTCAATCTAATAGCAGCCAATTAACCTACCAGTATGTTTTTGGAGTGTGGGAGGAAACCGGAGCACCAGGAGGAAACCCACGCAAACACAGGGAGAACATACAAACTCCACTCAACTAAGGCCATCGTCAAAAATCGAACTCATGACACCAGTGCTGCGAGGTAGAAGTGCTAACCACTAAGCCACCGTGCTGCCCAAGGTTGTGACCTTACTTATCTGTAATCATGGAAGCAAACATGGTTACAGATGTTGCTGTGAAAGGCCAGTTGGAGATTTCAGTACATATTGTGATAACTATATTTTTTGCCAGTAAATATGTATTTTGGATATTACATGTAACCATTAAAGAAACAGCTGTGGTAACTGATAACATATTGTATGTTTAGAAGCCTTAAATAAACAATGTCACCTTGTTAACAGGAATGTATCCTTTGGAATCAATGGTAACACCACTTTGTCTTAAAAACCCAGTAGTAGGACTTGCTCCTAAAAATAAGAGACTATTGTTGTAACTAGTTCTGTTTTGTATATTTGGTGTGCAACATTTCAAACAAAGTTATATGAAAACAGCATAACATTGAATATTACTGGCAATGGTGTTTCAGTTCTGTAAAATAATATTGCATTGATCAATGTCCCCTTTGCACTGAGCGGTCTGGCAATGAAGGAGGTAAACGTTCAATCATGAGAACAAACCCACAAAAGGTTGTATTCAAAACCCTGTGGTCACTGACGTGCTGTAAAATGGACTTTTCTGAATAGAAAGTATTAATAATACAATTTCAAGCTTAGAGGAAACATTGATGCTAATTATCATCACCAACATCATCAGTGTGTATTTATCATGTTTATGTGGCCCAGAAAACCAAGACAACAGAACATTAATGATAAAAAAAAATTTTTTACTGAAAGCCTGGGAACGTGCTTTCAAAACCCAAAGTGCCCAAAAAAAGGTGCAAAACCAATAAAAAAAGTGCACAAAGGAGTGCGGTACTTGACCCTTCCTTTAAAAAGAAAAGGACCCTGGTCCCCGATCCCCGGAACCAAAAGGTCCCATAGGGGCCAAGGGTCTTCGGACCCCCTTCACCGCAAGGTGAAGGGGGTGGACTAGATGTCGAGCTTTAATGATCAATTGCCCACTCGCAGCTTTAATCAGAGGTGATGAAGGACGCCAACAGCAGCGCAATGATACATAAGCTTGACTAGCTGAAACAACTCCATCAGTCTAATGGTACACAAGCACCCCTTATTTTAACCATACAAACCCATCACTTATACTCTCTATTTGCTTGCACATAGCACACAGTGTAAATGACAAGTTACAGGCACACTGTTATGATAATCATGCACTTGTGTGAGTGCAGATTTGACAGAAACAGTACAGTGCCATGATTTCCTGCTGCACTTGTCTTACCTATTCCAATCACACACACATCGGCTCGAAGAACTTTTCCACTCTTCAGCACCACTTCTTTTAGCTGAAAACCAAGTTGTCCAATTAGTGAAGCGCACTGTTTAATAGCAGTGAACCAAAAGTAATCATTTCTTACTAATTATGTAAGTCAGTTGAGATATTTACTCACAAGCAAAGTATTAAAGTAATTTTGCAGCACTGAGCTTAATTCACACAATATACAGTATCTTCAAGTTGTACCATAATCATACATAGGCTATATTTCAGTAGTGGGTAACATGATATTTATATGCAGGAACCACACACTGTCATGGTGGATAAGCATCACATCAATTTGTAAGACCAGAGCAACCTATACAATAAGTTAGCCAATGTGTAGCTAGTCCAGCCAGTTAGAAGGTACCACAATGTGATTATGGTCTTGCTAGGCAGACTGTGTTAATAATCTGTATTCTCTCTCTGGCATCAGTGTCCCCAAAAAAATATGTTTTGGGTACATAAATGTAAGTACGTAACAACCTTATAAGTAGAAATGCTCACTGACCCCTGTGAACTGGTTTTGATTTTGGATCTGGATTAGCTTTGTGTTTTGGCTTTGGTTTTGGCAAAACCGCCCTCACATGTTTTGGTTTTTTTAGAAAAAATCCTAAAATATGCTAAAATCACATAATTTTGCTCTTTTTTTTGTTCCTACATTATTATTAACCTCAATAACACTAATTTCAAGCTATTTGCAGTCAATTTTGACCACCTCACAGGTCACATTATTATTTTCGTACACTTTTGGACAAATACTGCAGCGACCTGATTGGATGCTAAACGACAGAGCAATGACATTAACACACGGCAGTTCCTAGCACATCAGGATACATTGGCACACAAGAGTAGCAGTAAAGAAAAATGGGCGTCCGCCCTCCCTCCCACCCCCGGTTATGTTGGATCTTAAAAAAGAATCCAAAACTCACGAGATCCGAAGTTTTCACAATGACGTTTTCCCTCGTTTTCAAATCCGAAAAAGAACGAAGGTACTGAGCGCTCGGTACTTGGATCCCCTAAGTTCGGGTATATTCATTTCTCGGGAAACCGAGCTTGAGCATCTCTACTTATAAGTATTTATTTATATCATTTACTTTTTATAAGATAAACACATTAAACAGATACGTGGTTAGAACTCTTATTTAACACACTTGAGCTCTCATTAGCTATGTATCTGATGGGTACCCAGAGCAGCTTATTTCTTTGTGAAAAGAAAATATATGAAAACAAATATCAAATGAAAATGTGTTGCCTGTTTTCTTAGAGAAGGTCTACATCTAATTTGTACAATATTAGTACAGTGTCAAGGCTATCATCTCTAGCTATGGGTTTTACATTGTTTTATAGGAAACATTTGTCCACATTGCACTAGTCACTGTTAAGAATGTTGAGAATATCCATTGTGTTCCTGTAAAGTGACCCATATGTGTGCAAGAAGTCCTCCTATTTATTAGTTACCTTTCCTTCTTGTTCTCTTAGTTCAGACACTTCTGTCTGCATGTAAAACTTCACCCTGTTGCTTTCAAACACCTGGAATAAAGACATTGCAACATTTATCAACTATATTGTTTCACTTTGTGCAGAACCCAGAGATTATTGTGTTATTTTCTTGATACTTGGAATCATTAACAAGTGCGTTGTAGAGTTCACAAAGTTCTATGCAGTAATCCATGTACTTGTGTGGCCCACAGAAATCACACTATTTACAGCAATAGTTGTAATACAACAGTTGAATTGAGCTGTTTTGGTAACAAAGGCATCTTAGCTCAATAGGCATTAGTTACACAATGTTTATAGTCATAAGTAGGAATAACCATTTATCTTCTTGAGCTGTAAAAACTCTAGACAACCAAACCAGACATATAATAGCACGAGAAATAAAGTAAGTCATTTCACTTGCAATAAATAGGGATTAGTGATTCCAGTAAAACAATGCGGTACTTGTAGCTTCTCGCTTCATTATATGGGTTTTACAGCATTTAGTAATATTGTTTGTGCTTGGGTGTATGTACAACCTAGTCTTTTAGGAATGCAGTTGTAAAAGGTCTTGAAATATAATTTTCATCATCATATAACATTTTAATCAACCTCAAGCATAATGAAATATTTATCTATGTGTCAACTTAACAAGCAAGTAAAGCTACTATTTGACATTACTATATCTCAAAGGCTATGTATTACTATATAATAATATATATAAAAGTAGGTTGCCATGGTAGTAGGGAGATGCTTCTTTAACAGTAGGCAGACATTGGTAGATTTGCTTTGCAGGAAAGAACACTGAACAGTTGCAGATTCACAGAGGCGGGGCCATTAATGTCACAGCAGCTCAAATGACTGTAGTCTTAGCTTTCTGACTTGTATCAGATCCTAAAGATGTGGGAGAGGCTTAGCTATCTTTAATGGAGTAGTAAGGTTATTCTTTACTTTTTAACACAGCTGCAGTGGATTTACAGGATAATAGTTAATGTACGGTATTCTACCTTCATTGTTAGTATATCAAAATGTTTAAGGTTTAGTGGTCCTTTAAATATCACTAGGAATGTTTGGGGATTGTCATGATCATATCCTCCAAACAGACCGCGTTGCGCCCTGGGCAGTCGCCCCTATCGCACAGCCCAAGTTACGGCCATGCCTCCAAATGATTCTTGTATTGATTCTTCTTAATAGAAGAATGTTTAAAAATGTCTGGGTCAAGTTTTACAAATAGAACCTTACGTGAGTATGAGTAGCCATAGTTTGTAGTACTTAGTACTACTAACTAGGGCGACTCATACTTAGTAACTAGCACTACTACTAGTTAGTAGTAGTAGTACTTTTTAATGTAAAATGAAAACTACACTTTTCATACTGCAGTGGATGCATTTCTACATAGAAATGAGATGTCTGAGACGGCATTTTGTTAAACTTTAAGACACAGGTTCAAAAAGTTGTGTTTGTCATTCACTGGAATTTTTCACTTTTGTTGAAACAATGAGAACGTCTAACCTTTATCATATGTATATATGTACCTAGAAGTGCTCAGCTAATCCATCCATGTTTGACAAGAGAGTGGCTACAGGACCAGCAATGGTTAGGTTAGTAGTACTAGTGTCAATAGGATATTATGATATGAGCAACCTACTCTAGTGCCCAAATCACCCAAAATACAAAGGACTATGAAATAAATAAAAATTGTACTCACTATTTTGTAATTATACCAGATTTCTAGCACCAATAGTGAGATTCTCATGAAGGCAGGAGGAAGTAACATCACAGATACATAATAATAAGGTTATATATATATATGTAAATGGTTGTCATCTGCATAACATGTGCAGTACTGTACCAAATATGGACAGGGCCATATTCAGTAGTGATGTTGCCCTTGGTTTTGTGAGTGAATATGCATTTGCTCATTGATTCCCAACATGTTCTTACACCACTACACATCACCCCCTCTGCTATTAGTTTTACTAGAAAAAAGTGGTGGCCAAATAAGTAGTAAAAAACTAAATACATAAAGGCATTTTCACCCTGTTCCATAAATAGTGCTGGTATAGGTATGCAGCCTCTTTGCTTCTAAAGCCCCTTTTTAGTTAAAATCCACTTAAATTGTTTGTTTGCTATAGTTTTTCAGCAACTGATGTGTCCATATTACCATAATTGTTGGGGACATGTTCCTATAACTTCCATCCTGTATCTACCACCCAGTAGGAAGATGTTATATATAAACTCAGTGCTATTCGAGTAACAAAAGCAATTTAAAACATTACACACATCCTGCATTACAATTATTAGATATCAATGACAGCTTAATAGCCGGTCTGCTATCATGTCATGGATTATACTGCTCTGGCTCATAAATCCATTACTACCATTGATATGAGGCCAAGTTGTTGTTGATAACCTCAATAAAGCATAATTCATGCAAACACAATTGAGACAAGTTTTGATCTATAATAGCTTCTGTTTACTGTATTATCTTAATGCAGAAATCTTTGCACTTCTGCCAGGTGTAAAATTAATAATAACCCATTGTATAAGATATCTTATCACACATATACAGTGTGACACAGGATTGCTTGAAAAGCGTCCCACCGCTTTAAAGCCAAGAAGTAGTCCAGCACATTTAAGGATGTATAACCGATAATGTTGGATGCAATGGTTGCTTTATAAATACACATATGTTAATGTTAGTGAATTGATCATTATATAATCACAGTGCAAATGGTCAGAAATCACTGTTCGCCGCTCTAAGTAACTACATTTTCTTTTTGTGTACATGAAATGTCATTAATATCCCACTATACACACCTTATTATTTAGAATAAGTAAGACCAAATGTTCAACTAAAATAAAATGATATTTTGTTGGAAGTATCTGTCTTACATAATTACATGCACATTGTTCAGCTGTGGCCTTCTATATGTATTTAAATATGTATGTTCATAGTGTTATTACCTTCATGATTGCTAGTCCAACCTTTTCCCCTAGAAATTTTTTAAAGGGGATGTTCTCCAGTTCTACCACAGAGACGGAGTGAGCTTTTTCACACAGATAGGCTGCAACTTCCATGCCTGTATGTCATGATTCATGTAAAGAAAGAGAGATATAAAATTATGCACAGGTACGGTTCAATAAAGTGATATCACATAATCTGCTGTTTGATATATTCAAGTCATTACCGGACCAGGGCTGTGAGATGCGTATGAGATCTATCACAGTTGGAACAGTAATTTGATACATACTTGTGATACATTAGGAGTCCACTGGTATATTTGTTAATAAAAGACTGGCTAGAATAGCACATAACTGAAAAGGAGGCCACTACATTGTACTTAATTCATTAATTGTACTTAGTGCTATGGGTGCAAATGTCCATGAGCTTGAGTTAGACGGCATCATCATGGGGGCAGCACGGTGGCTAAGTGGTTAGCACTTCTGCCTCATAGCACTGGGGTCATGAGTTCAATTCCCGACCATGGCCTTATCTGTGTGGAGTTTATATGTTCTCCCTGTGTTTGCATGGGGGTGCTCCGGTTTCCTCCCACATCCAAAAACATACTGGTAGGTTAATTTGCTACTATCAAAATTGACCCTAGTCCCTGTCTGTCTGTCTGTGTGTGTATGTTAGGGAACTAAGACTGTAAGTTCCAATGGGGCAGGGACTGATGTGAGTGAGTTCTCTGTAAAGCTCTGCGGAATCAGTGGCGCTATATAAATAAATGGTGATAATGATGATGATCATAGTGTGCTTAGTGTAAGGAGTATTGCACTACATTTATAACAATTTAAATGTATTTCTTCCCTGATTTGTAATTTCTTCCAGGAAGAAACACTGAGAATTTACATCCCTGTGCTACATAAATGAGCATACAGTATACATACATATATAAAATATATATATACATAACGACTGTCACTAGAGCAATTTAAACATATGGGAGCAGAAACATCACCTAGGAAAGATGCTCCCACAATCACAGCGTTTCTACTAGTTGCCAGTTTCACTACCCTGTTGGCATCCTCAGGAGATCGTAGCGTGAAAACATTGTCCAGTTCTTTTCCTTTACAGGTCAAAGTTTTGGGGCTGTGGAGAAGTCAACTTGTTACTACCCACAATAACTTTTAAACAAACACATCTGAACATATGTCTGAGAGTGACTTATTTTTATGTCACAAGATATGCTAAACAAATAAATGTCCTTTTTAATTTATTTATAGAAAAAGCCTTTAAATGGTAAAACGCTGACGTATCAGCTGTGTTACTGTTAGATTAGCAGCGGTTGGAATAACAGTGTCATGTATTCAAGACTACACCCGCGCTGCCCCCCTGGACTGGAACAAGCTCCCTCCCTCCATCAGAACTTCCCCTAATCTGTCCAGTTTCAAACGGGCTTTAAAACCCACCTTTTTCTTAAAGCCTTCCAGTCTCCCACTTAACTTCCTACCTTTTCTTCTGCCTCTACCCCTCTTTCCCCTTCCCTTATCCTTATCTTCCGTTCCTCCTTCTCTCCCTCTCTCCCCCGTGTCTCTCTGTCTGTCTACTCCACCCCTTACATTATACGCTCCTTTGAGCAGGGCCATCTCTCCTCCTGTCTTCACCACTTTTAACTCTGCCCTCCAGCTACCTAGCCCTCCTCCTCGAGGACCCTCCACCCCCCATCCCCTCTCGCTCCCTTCTCTCCCCTCTGGGGGTCTCCCTGTCATTCGTGCCCTCCCTCTTGGACTCCGTCGTTGGCGGACCTTCCACTCTCCCCTCCTCCACCCCTTTAGCTGTGCCTTGAGCTCACAGAGTTACTGTGCTTATTGTTTACTGTACTGTGCTGTCTCACCTTGTATTGTAATTTTGTTTGTCCCTGTACGGCGCTACGGACACCTAGTGGCGCCCTATAAATAAAAATTAATAATAATAATAATAATAATTTAAAAACCATACCAGTCACTTGGTGTATGTCAACCACAAGTCAACCATAGAATAGTTCAAAACTTTGTCTTAGAGAAATAAAGGACAAAACAAAAATGAACTCACGTGCTTCCAGTGGCGATCAGCAGCTTGTTGTATTCCATCCTAAATCCATCTTTAAAAAGAACCGTCTTGCTCTTTGTGTCCACATTGACAACCTGAAATCATTTCTGTACAATGTGAATTTAAGAGAAGTTTGAAGTACAGGTAAATGATCACATAAAATAAGGGCCATTTTAATGACTTGTCAAACCTGGCACTTTTCCTGAGCCCATCAAGACAGTGAGCCCAAAACTTGTAATTACATTTTAGATTAATTTATAATCAATATATTATTATATATTATCAATACATTATATTATATTAATATATTAACCAATATATGTTTATATTAGTTCAGTTAGTATTCTAAAATAACCTACCAAGTCATCATTTTTATTTCTAGATTATTTCAGTCTGAATATTCAAAATATAGTATTTTTCCTCATCCAAATGTTTTACCTGGGTTTCAGTCAGAACTTCGATGTCATATGTATGGAAGAATTCCTTGGATCTAAGCAAAATCTGTTCTGCCTGAGAATCCATTGACTGCAATAACAATCAATCGCACAAGTTGCTGCATTACTTTAACATACACCACTAAAATATGTTTTCAGTCATTATTTATGCAGACTATGGCTTAAATACATGTCATTTGAATACTTTTTGTACACAACATTTAGTCACATTACTCTGAAACCTAAACAGTTAGAGATACAGTATACTGAAATTGTAAACACATACTTTGCTTAATTTGGATCGATCGTACGGCAGATACTTCTCAGACGTACACATTACAATCCTGTCTGAAAATCCCTCCTGTCTTAATGTTTCTGCACACACTAAGCCAGCAGGTCCTGAAAAAAGTACATATTGATGTAATATGATACATAGTATTATTCATAACAAGTAATGTTCTGCACTAGATGAGCTTTTTTTTTACCTGCTCCAATTATGAGAACATTAGTAATCGCTGTGCTATAATTACTGAGTGCTAAACACTTTGCCATAACTTTGGTTCTTCTTTGTGACTGTAGAGCCTATAGAAAAAAACATTAATACACATTTACTTCTGACAAAAAACTGTGAAGACTTATAGACTGATTCATAATTGAAAACAATTAATGCTCACATTACCTATGTGTAGTATGTATCATTTTCTGTCCTGAACCTATATTTATGATAATTAGATATATTAATTCACTGAGAAGCAGTAACATCACTTAGGCTTGTAAACACTAAGGGCTAGATTTACTAAGCTGCGGGTTTGAAAAAGTGGGGATGTTGCCTATAGCAACCAATCAGATTCTAGCTTTCATTTATTTAGTACCTTCTACAAAATGACAGCTAGAATCTGATTGGTTGCTATAGGCAACATCCCCACTTTTTCAAACCCGCAGCTTAGTAAATCTAGCCCTAAGCGCCTGATGCTGAGTTGGATGGATGTGTATTTTTTTTTTGCGTAAAAAACGCTATTTCCTTACTGTGCATGAATAATGCGTAAGCGCAAGTCCCTATGTAGTGTAAGACATATCTCATTTGCTACTTTCTACCCTTCGAGAGACAGGAGAGGGAAGGCGCAAGCATGTATAGCTAAGTACAGTAAGGGCCAGGGGAGGGCTGGCAAATTTTAGCCTGGGGGGGCAAACCTCGACTCAGCAGCCTATTAGGAACATTTTAAAGGGAAAAAATGCAGGTGGCCTAGTGACCCAGCCCAAGGTAGCCCACTATGGGGCCGGCCCTAGCGGAAAATGGCCCCCTGTAAGGGCATCTCTGGTACTTTCTGCCCATGCAGAGGTAGAAGGATCTGCAGATACATCTGTCTGGTGGTGTATCTGTAGCAGCTGCTCTATCCCTGGTGCAAAATAGTAAAAAAAAGCATGGTGGGAACAGTCCCCCTGAAAAATCCAATACCAGCCCTAGGCTCTGACAGGCATTGCTGGTACCACTATAGCAGGGAATGGAGTCCCCCCACCATAATGGCAACCAATCCTAGCCCATTCAGCATGGGGCTGAAGGCTATATTCAACTATTTATAAATAACACATTTAAATGCCAGTCTGCATCATCAACTTGATGACTGGCTTCTCTACTGCTTATATGCTTAAAGCGCATGATATAGTTTAAACGTATCTTCATTCAGTATATGTATTTAATGTAGTATGCTGACTCACAGGTATGTTAAGCTGTGTGCAGCTTTGCATGCTATGGAATTGGCTATAAATTGCGTCAAATTCAGAAACAGCCCTTAAGTGCCTCAGCAATGTCACTGGTATAGTGAATACAGGGGACAATTAAGCAGAACACAGGATATTGAAACTTGGATTGGGCTATTGTTAGGCAGTGGAGATTGAATGGTTAAGTTTGGCACCCGATACAGTCATGTGCCCCAGGCTGTCGCCCAGCCATACTGTAGTTTGGGCCAGCTTTGTTTAAGTTTATACTGCAAATTTTTAGGATTATTGTAAAGCTGATTACTTGCCTGTTTACTTGCACGAATATATACTCTTTCCTTCTCTATTTTAACCTGCAATGCACATAAAAGCAATATTAATCCTAATAAATAATGAAAAACTTGCCAAAAACATTTGTTAAGGAATTTCTTATATGAATTGCATAGGGAAACCTATTGATTGATCCCTATAGTCAGCAAAAATCCCAATTTAAATTATAATGTGTGCTGCATTTTGATATATTGGATTGTAAAAAAAATGTTTTGATGTGAACAGGCATATTCAATGAGCATAGTGACCAATAATCCAGATGTCACCGAACATTTTCGATTCAATGCAATCAACACCACATGGAAAATGCATTAAAAACTTGAATTCTATTTCCCGGTCTAATGTTTGCTCTTGAAATTAAAACAGAAATATCACATTGCTGGCTGGCTCCCGCATGCACATTAGAACCGGACTGACTGAAAATAAAAAATGATAAAAAATACAAATAATATTTTTAAAATAATTAATTTGGAGGTATACCCAAGTGAAAAAAGATAAAGCATTTTTTACATTCAAAATACCCTTCTATCGCTGTCCTAAGATGACGACAACAAATGCAGGATGGCAGTGGTGTTCTACCACTATCCTTGTCATATAGGGTTCCCCATGATTTGTAGAATGTACCTGAAATTTTGGCAGGCCATCTAACCCTGGAAAATCTTCTATATCACCAGTTGCAATGTTGAAGCATGCCCCATGCCATGGGCAACGCACTCGTCCTCTAGAGAGTACACCTGTCAGGTATAAAGAGCTATTAGTTATCTTGAGGAGATCACGGGTCAATGTTATCATACTGCAAATATATAGAGTATGTAGAGATAAATAGTAATAAAAAGAGGGGAAACATGAAAAGCCCACTACCTGCCCTCCTAACCATAATAAAAAAGGGAAACATTTTCAATATAAGCAGACTCCAGACCAAGTCACCTTGGAAATATCCAACCAGTTTCACATCCCTGGTGATTTCCCAGAGAATTGGCAAAGATGGTTTCAAGGAAATGGTCATAATCTCAATGTTATTAGCTTGTTAAAGTTTACATTACACTTTCCTAAACTCAATCTTTATCTATTAAATGGGGGGCAATCATAGCAAATACAAAAAAAAAATCACTTTCATGTAAATTAATTCGCCTTTCAGTTAAAGAATATACTGTATTTTAAACCTGGTAAATTTAATTAATAAGTGTGAAGTTGCATCAGAACCACTATGCAGTAAATTGATATAGGAAACATTTCCCACCAGTCTCCTAAAAGTGTATTTATCCCCTGTACACATTGGAGGCAGCAATTATTTAACAAATATTCATAATAATGCAGCCTTTGTAACCATCAGTGCAATTACTGAAGTCTGAGGTATAGTATTTGTGTCGTTCCTAATGGAAATGGTCCCCTACATGTTGTGTGTAGACGTTGATAGGCTAAGGCTGTTCTTGGTGAAATCCGACAAACAAATGGAACGTGGAAAGTGTAATTCAGACAAACACTTCATATAATGGCATTAAGACAATTAAGTATGTTGCACCGTTTATTGAAATTCAATTTTCTCCATCTGTATTTTAACACTAAACACAATTTGGTGATATTTTTAACAAAGGAGTATAGGTGCAGGATACTGAGCATGAGTAATGATAGAGGGGGAGTTTAAAGGGCTAACGAGTTATGACAATGAGCAGTAGGCCACTGACGAATAGAAAAACATTAAAGGGAAATGGTAATGCTAACGGTTTCTTGACCACAATTTATGAGAAATTATTCAGAGTTCAAAATCACAGTGGTCCACAATGTTCAGATGAAATAAGAGAAGAATAGCCTGTCAGCCAAACAGGGAGAATCAGTCACCAGCAAAGTGTCGCAGTAGCATCACTTGTTTTAGTAAAGATGTTCGCTCTTTTTTTGCTTGTACCTCATAAAGGTGCGACCAAAAAAGAGCAAAGTTCTCATTACCGTAACTGACAGTAATACGCAGATAACCGTAGTCATGAGGTTACTACGGAGGCTAATTGATTCTCCTCCAATGAATAGACAACATGACATTAGAAAATACAATGTGCGGGTATTAATGGCTGTGCAGTCCATGTGTAAGACCAACAGAATACAGTGGAGACATTGAGAATACAGTGGACTGCTCAAATCCAAACCTTTCACTAGTGGTGCCCCATAGTGCGGGCATTTGTGTCCCATTGCATAGTATTCTCCATTCTGCTTAATTAGCAAAGCTTTACCACAGCCCAAGTCAACCTCCCGCATCCTAGTGATAAACATAAACAAAATAATTAGCAAACCAAAAATGATCTTTGCAAACTCTAAATAAAACACATTTAGGGCCTGATTCAAGGAATGTGAATGGCGATATGTGCCGTATTTTGCGTAAAATCACTCTGCGCATGCCCAGAAGCTGACTATACACCAGTGGACGCAAGAAAATCCAATACATCTTCGGGCGCAAAGGACAGTCTACAAGTTCATGGATGAAACAAGGAGGGGAAGGGATGTACTCACATAGTCAATGTACAGTAAGGTATGCCAAGCTCGAGCGCACACAGCAGTGTCTGATTCAAGCTTTGGGCATCTCTAAGTAATGTGTTTTTCTGTCGTATCACCTGCACCAGCTACAGGGCAGGTGACAGTCGTATATGCATGCTAGAACGTGTGCTTGCAATCGGGAGGTACTGTAAGAATGCATTTTATATATAGACATTAATAACATCATGATAAATGTATTTGATTGAAAAATAATCTTTTTTTTTAATTATTTCATTAATGACTACATTATTAACAGGCGATGCTAATTGTTTTTGTTTGTTTTTCAGTGTGCCCTGCTGAGACTTTATATTCCACATATGTATTGGACGTATCCTGCAGTGTATTGTGTCTATCAGAGCAGAGCGCACCTCGATCCATATACATAACAAGAGACGCAGTTAAATGCAGACATGAGTGTGCCCGAATTTTGTGCATTTTTAAAAAATTCCATTTAAATTCGTTTTGTGTGCCATAATGAATCAGGCCCTTAATGTTTAATTTCTGATGGGTTGCACATTTATAAGAAAGCAATCAATACAAACCATTAATGGATACATTATTTAACTTCAGTATTGCTTTAGGATAGTTATGCACACATTCCAGCTAGCAATAGGAAAAAAAATACTACTAATAATAATAAGTAAAATAAAAAAACAAAATGAAACAAAGAATAGCCTAAGTATATGCAGTACTATAAAAATTACTGGCAAACCTGAGAGTGGGCCATTAATTGGTGAAACCTGTCAGCCATTTTGTTTACTAAAGACTACATCACACTGCCAGCTACAAAATTATCAGTAAAACAAATCAGCAGCATTATACTGATTAGGACATTAGCACATACTGTCCATTTTCCAGATCCTTTACATGGCACACGGAGGCTTCCACCATATCTTTGGGGTTTGTATAAGGATTGAGAACAATGGGTCTTTCCTCGTGGTGATAGTGTCGAGTTGTTCCATTTGTTTTATATGCAAGAGGACTGGCTTTCCCATTGGGAGACATTTCTTCTTTTTCCCTTTCTTTCTCAGGTAAAACAACTTCAACTTTTACTTCAACTGTAAAACAAACATCAGTTTTACATCTTGTAAATAGTTTTATTGCAATGAAATGTGAATAATGCTGTAAAGAACACTAAACCCCAAAATTTACATGTTCATATATAAACCATGAATGTAAAATAAAATACATTGTTCATTACTAATATGACATTCCACTGCAGCTATATTAAAGGTATTACTACCTCACTACACTACAGACATCTGCAACTGTCTGGTAGTGGCCGGAAAGCTGACACTTAGCTGCTGTGACTTCACTGGCCACACCCATGTGTATGAATCAACCAATCCAAACTGTGCATTTCTGAAAAACAAGTCTGCTTAGCTGTCAGTCACTGTCTGCTTGTTTAGTATAAGAAGCACATACAATCTAACATGGAAACCTGCTGCAGAGGAACACATGGTGGATATATTTATTCAAGTATAGACATTCAAGTTATTTCATGTATATTATTAAGCTCAATAATACACAGCCTTTGCTATATACCAATGTCAATTAGAGACATTACATGTTCTTTAAAGAGGACTGAATGGTATTTTTCCTAAAACTTGGCTGTGCAACCTTTTTAAGTCTGTGCAACCATTTTAAATGACATAACTGGAGCATCTAGACTCATAAATGTTGGTGTCCTTGACCCATCTCATCGATTACCCATACTTTTCACACAGAACCTTAAGATTAAACCAGCAATCCCGTGATAAAATCAGTATGTTTCTGTGTAGTAGACTGTCTGTGTCTGGCAGACATTTTTATTAGCCAACCAGAGAGCTTTTGCAGACAAAAAAACAGTGATTTGTAGGAGGATACTTAAAGAGTACTTATCTTGTTATTTGAAGAAAAAAATCTTATATGCGGGATTGCTGATTTAACTGGTTCTGTCACAAAGAACCAATATAGCTCCTCTTCTGTACACAATTTATTCCCACTTCAGTAAGACCTACACAAGTTGATTTTTGTCATTCTCTCATTTTTTTTACGGATAAAAAAACAAAAGTTTATCATACATACTGTGTAGAGAAAGAGCCATCTCTCAGACACCTCTGCCAGGCTTAGGCACAGGTCAATTGTGTCTAATTCTAAATGCAAATCTACCTCCAAGATTGTACCAATATGCTTAAAAATCAATGATTTTGCTTGGAGCTAAGAAGCCTTACTGCAGATTGTTGGGGGTAACTGCTTGAAAAGGAAGCCCAGCGTGCCCAGGGGGAAAGATGACCCAGTGCTTATGTGCGCCATATTCAGTCAGAGTTGTCTGAATGAGTAGCAGATGCGTTCACTTGACAACAGACACAATCTCAGACACTTACGTCCAAATAGCGAACATATACAAAAACCTTTTATTTTATATGTTACAAAGCAGTTGCAATGAAACATCATTTAAATTTGAATAACCTAGCTGTCAGGATGAGAGCATAAATCTGATATGATGAAATAGAATATTAAATGTTAGGGCCCACATAAAATATTGCATTGATACATTATTCCACTTCCTAATTGACTTCCTTTCAATAGGCAGTGTAAACACAAAGAACCACTAAATGTAAATGAGAGAGCCAGATGCCTGGGTGAGAATCTTGGGGATGAAGGCAGCAGTTTGAAGGCCTGTACAGGTATATAGAAATATGAGCTTCAAAAGGAAAATGTCTTCATAGTTAATATTTTGGTAAATCCGGGTGGAACTCCATACTGAGGAGCAGAAATCACACTAGGGTTGTGAATGACAGGAACGGGTGGTATACGTGAACAGCTAAAATCACATATCTTTGGAAAAGGTATGTCACATTGTCAAAATTTCATCATGTTTGGTAATAAAAGATGGACAAAGTCATAAGGGATTTATTAATAATAAAATTGAGTCTGTGTGATGCTCCACAGAAAAGTTAGGTCACATGGTAGAATTGAGTAGTAAATCAGACAACATGCATATGGTTATTGAAAAAGTGGAAGTGTCTTTAAAAAGCTGAAACCAGTTACAGCAAATTGTTTTTGGGAAATTAATTCACATTGATAAGCTGTCCATCTTCCAAGCCAATTTCCCTTGGCCAGAAAAGGCAATTCATGTAAGTGCTACTCTGAATCTCTTTTATTTTAAACTGTATTGCTTGTTATGTCAATCTATTAATTGTTTATTCATTATTTTTTTTATATCTGTATGGCCTGTACTTTTGTATATTAAATATATAATTTAATAGGTTGCATCCTTGATACTCTAACGAATCCATTGGCCTGTTAAGAAGAATATAGCTCAACCAAGTTAACACTTTGAATGCCAGCATGTGATTTGTTTATACATTTGATTAACAAGCTGTGTGTGCTTGCATTTATATTTGTGTAACAGTCTGGAGGTGTGAAGAGTTAACCCTTTGCTTACTGGTGTGGGTCTTGCTAGTCTGTGAGCAGCTAGAAGCCTTGTGTACCAGTGTGGGACAGTATATTGGGGTCCTATTGCCCGTATTCAATAGGTGGTGGCAAACCTGAAGTGTGTGAGGTGTGAGCGCTGTTTGGGGGCGATTCAGTAGGTCTATAACCTGTGTGATAGGTAAAGAGAGACTGCGGGCTGGAATCGGGTGACCTCATACAGCAAACACCCCCAAAGTCACAGCAGCTGGGATCGTGTTCATGACACTAGCGAATACAGCAGGAACAACTTCCCAACATACGTACAAAAAGTCTCTGTAAGTTTCTGCGAATCATATGCAAAACCTCTAAATATGAACAGTTAGCTAATCGGGTGTTCGCCATTATCCGCTGCTTACACCCGCCACTCACCACCCGCAATTAAAATATCTTTATCAGTCATATCTTCCAATACATCCCAGTCTGAATATGTACACAATTGATTGAACACGACCTTACTTACATTGCCTACATTAGAACACCTCTTCCCTCCCCTGTCAAACCTCTTTAGCCGTAAGGAGTGCCAATAAGTCGCAGGTCTGAATAGCTGCAGTTGTGCACGTTCACTTTCTGAGTATGTGTAGTGCAAACATACGTACATGTCACTGTGAGACAGGCCCTTACTATGTTCTTAATGTGCTGTCATGCAAAAGAACGGTGATAAAATAAATATGTATAAATTACAAATTGCAGATATAAAAAAATAAACAATTATCTATGTTCAATTATCTTTGCAGCATGGAAGCGACTAAAACCCCACACATTAACAAAGAAGTCCAAATTTTCCACACAGTTTGGGTTCCATTGACATTTTCGTTAATATTTGGTTGACTTTTATATCTAGCATTGTCATTGCCTGGTTCTAAAATATGTGCATAATTATAATAAGCTATTTACAAAGTTATGAAACTATATTAATTTCCTTAATAGTTAAAAATAAATCTTTCTTGTATTTAGCATCAACTGCCAAAACCATGCACTTATCAAACTACTCCCCACTGCTATAAGATTGAAAGGATTTGGCATTTTTATCATTAATGTGGCATAGTCTTGCAGGGTACAAACTATATTAGTTCAAGCTCATTATAGTAAAATTCCAGCTGAATGTTCTGTATGTGAAAGAAAGCAGAATAACATTTTCCTGGGATTAATTGTAACCTAGAGCGCTCTTTAATCCTCCCTGCAAGAGCGCAGAATTAACATTCCTTCCAGCAGTAGCCCCGCGGAGTCTGTAAGTCTGTACATGGCTCATTGTGCACAGCATTATGACATGAGCTGCAAAATAACCTTAATGGGTTCTCACCTGGTTTAGGTTTGGAGAAGCATCTCCCCATGGTGAATTAAATGCGAGAAATGAAAATGTACAAAACATACAATGGTTCCGTACACGCAGGTCCCAGGTGAGATGTTAAGCCATGCTTTAGTGAAGTACATACTAGAAAAGCCTGCAAAATAATAGAAAGGACATCCGTATCGTTGGAGGAGCCTGTCTTTTCATGCTGCAAGGTTTCTTCACCACCTGTATAGGACACAAGAGTTACATTAATTGGTGGAAGACCCATGAGTCAGGTTTATTACTTTCAAAAGAGAAAACTACGACAAATATCTGCCACAAATCCACAATACATAAAAAAATGCCACTATGTTGTCATTTGTAGCAAATCAGTAATAGTCAGGGGAGGGCTGAAAAATATGAGTCCGGGGGGCAGGACTTGACTGAGCAGCCTATTAGGAACATGTGAAAGGAAAAAAATGCAGGTCAGGGGCAAACGCAGGATTTGTAGAGGGGGGTTTCCACACCACACCGCCAGTGGGCGTGACCAGCATGCATGGGGGCGTGGCTATAATTTTAGATAGTGCTTGGCTGCTGTCCAACTCTTCCTATCCCCATAATATACACAGGCAATGCTGCGTGCACTACTGTTAGATGCACACAGCTCTCTCTTTTCAAGCAGAATTATGTGAAGCGGGAGTGCCCCAGGCTTGAAGGGGGGTTTCCAGGCACTAGGAAACCCCCCCCCCACCTTCCTTGGTTTGTCTATGCAGGTGGCCCAGTGACCCAGCCCAAGGTAGCCCACTATGGGACTGGACCGGGGGACAGATGTCTTTCTGCCCCCCAGCCCAGTCTGCCCCTGATAATAGTAAGGTGACAAAGTCATCTAATTAATTGAGAACATATACATCGAACTGTGCATGTCATGTGGATTACTCGCCCTGGCTACAGATAGATGAAGATACAACCAATGCATCTTTCCTGCATAGCAAAGTTACAGAGAAACCCAACAGAAAACTGTAATCTCTGTGATGAGCAGTTGTTGTTTGTTCAGATATCAAGTCCACATTTAATAGGAACCACAGAGAAGAATTAATACACATAGAGAAATTGTACAAACTGCAGTTTGTTGTTAGTTAGTAGGAGCGCTTGGGGTTGTGTTGAACTGAAGTATTACAGTATTGAGAAATTTTAAATTTCCAAATAAAGACAAGTTGCAAAGACTTGTCACAATCAGCATACAATGGTGAGTGTAATGCAATTCTGTAGCACAATCCCTTTGCATTAGCTACAATGGCCGCCCATGTGACCCCACCGTATCAGCATCAATTTACAATTAATGACACTTGGCAAGATGCATTTCATAGAGCTGTCTCCTAAGTTACAGGAATTAATTGGCACACAACCCAAGAGTGAAAATAATCTATGAAAATAATCATTCCAGGTAAAGATTTCCTTTGGCAAAACTGTGAGAACCATTGAACATGCCAAGTGATTATTAAGCATCTAAAAAGAAATGCAAGATTACCCTTTACATGCCTAGTTTGGATTGCTTGCATAAAAGATATTTACCATAATACTGAGAAACCAGTGCAAATGCTTGTTTCTCCCCCTTTGGTGATGGCATGCACCTACATTAAAATAACAGTGACAGAGCAAAATTTGAATTAGGCATTTAATAGTGATTGCAGGCTATTTGCAGTAATGTACAATAATTAATATGGGAGGAAGAGATCAGTGGTCGAAATGGGCTAGTATACGGTGTTATGCCGTAACTCCACTTCTCTCACTGCCTTCATTGTAAAACTATCAAATGCCAATCACTTACATTTTCCATACTGCCACTTCTAATTTCTCACTTTGACCACTGGAAGAGATAATGAATTTCAGTGGTAGAAACCGCACAATTTTTGAGTTTTTGCAGATGTCAGCAGATCCCTTATAGATGCAGACAATTGCTTAAGTTTTGCACTTAAACTTTAACAGGGCTCCCTTTCTGTCATCTAGTAATATTTTATATGGCAAAGTGCATTTCATTATCCACAAAACATTATAATGTAATGTGATGCCCTAAGGATGTTCCCTTTTTCTCATGACTTTATTAAGACACAAATCAAGCACCAATGAGCAGTATTTTAGGAGAAAAAAGTAAGGCTGGGTACACACTACAGAAAGTTTCTCCCGATACGACATCTTTAACAATTTTACGAACAACTGAAAAAAGTCCCGATCAGCATGCTGATTCATGTGTACACACTATACACGTTTTACACAATTTACCTTCAGATCTGTGCTCTTCATTTGTCAAAACCATCTGCTGAAAAGATTGTGATTCTGTACATTCCATATAGATCTATGGACACAGCCGGTCATGAGTGCATACACACTGCAGAATTGGAACAACATCATCCCATCGTTGAATGACATTTTTAGTCCAGATTAAGAATGAAATGAATCAATGTAATGTGCTTTGGAACGATAATCGTTCATCGTTTGAGCATACACACTAATGCAATATCTAGCTGAACATTAATTTATCGTGTGATTGGCCCGATAATTGACTGAAAGCCATGTAGTGTGTACCCAGCCTAAACGTTATTACTCATTAAGGCGAGGTTCAACCCCAATTGACAGTAGGAAGTACTTTGAGGTGATGTTTTTACTTTGGCAGACATGTATATCACCATGACGGACTGTAAGGTCAACAAATGTATCACAAATTGTCTACATGGATTGTTATGATTGTTGTTAATTTGTAATGGCTCACAAAATTTGTGAGTCTCCCAAATATTCTAGGATACTAGGCAAGTGTGAGATGCACATTAGCAGAAAAGCAAATGTCTAGGTGCATTTTTGACCAATGTAATAAAAACCGTCAAATAGACAAAACTGACACATGTAATAAAGAAATTCAGAATGTTTCCTCACTCTCATGATTAATTTAAGACAGGCATGAGAATAAATGAAGCAGTATGTAAGGTGAAATGCGTTGAGCTGAAATGAGTGAAGGAGGTGATCCTAAGCTGGAAGTGGGTTGGAACTTGTAGTGAGGTTTTACTAATCCCATCATAAGCATTTTCTATAACATCCACAACCTGCATATGTAGGCGCATTCCCTCTTACAGAGGTGTTTCACCTGGGTATGTACCATAAAATTGCGATTGGGGTAGAATTATGCGCAAACAAAAAAACCTGTGAAGGTCGGCATTTTCTGCATATGCAAATTAGCCTTAATGCTTCTTTATCAAGGCAAGATTAAATATAATTCATTTACAATAACAGATCGGGGATACCCAGTGACTAATTATCATAAAATGGCAGAATGTTTGCATTACTAAACATTATTATTATCTTTTATTTATAGAGCGCTGACATAATATGCAGTGCTGTGCACTGAAAGGATCATGGCATGAACAGATTATATACAATGACATGAAACACAAAGTAAAGATGGCTATGCCCAAAGGATCCTGTAGTTTAAGAGGTTTGGGGAACACGTGATACATAAGTTAGAGGAATAACACTTGAAGCAGCTGGAAAGGAAAGTTTATGTTATCCCAATTCATTCCATTCATTTTCGACAGGGTGAAACCAATCTTTAACAGCTGATCGGTAATCAGCCTGAACATCTAGGTGTGCCATCTACTTGTATCCATTGTCAATACTTTATTTTCCATGAGATCATACTGGTCAAAGGGCCTGTAGTGAGGTATGTCTGTCACAATGCTCTTGTCAGCATTCATGTCTGCAGCAATTGGTTAAATACATTATCTAGGAGGATCTGTCAGCAAATCTCTGCAAATTGGACAAACTCCTAAAGTAGCAGTTAAAGCAAAGCTTATGGCATTGTCTTACAAAAACCCACCTTAACAAATGAAGGAAACGTGAATTTTAGAAATGATGGGGAAAGACGCAAATTATCTGTCTCCCCTAATACAATGGCAAGAAGCTGGGAAGTCAACAAGCATTGTTTAACTATTTAAAACATCATGTCCCAGAGGGTTCATTTACTATGGTTATTGGTACGGTGTATTAAAATACTTGGCTATGGGCCGGAAAGCTTGGAACAGTGACAATATAATCCCAGCTTTAATTCCGCATTTCTTATAACTTATCCTGTCTGCAAATTACCATTTTTCTACTTATTTAGTCTTCCAATACTAATCCTCTTGTGGTTTCACAAAGACACAAGTACTTATAAAGGCACTACTTGTTCTACAATGTTATTATTGTCTGAGTTACAGATTTTCCTGTTTTTTTGTTGTACCCAGACTGCAAGGGGATCTTTTAATTTTACCTGAAATGGAATTTTAGTGAAGATCAACGTGGATGATATACTTTTGCTTCATTTAAAGCTGCACTATCACCTACTGTAAAATATCACCTACAGTAAATGTTACTAAAGTGCCCCCCCCCCCATCCAGAGCCATGGGGGCTGCACTATGACTAAACCTATGACCCGCCGATGACATTTTAAGGTGCAGCAAATATTTTTTCCTCACATAAAAAATATGAAAATAACAGTGGTCCATCACTGGCATGAACAGTATCCTTAAGGTTTTCTTTTTCATAATAAAAAAGGATAGTTTTGATAACTAACCCTTGGGCTAGCCAACTTGGTGTGGCACACATTAACTTTGAGAAACACAAAGCATGGAGACTGCACTAATCATAGTGGTAATCACACCCTGGGCATTTCAGCTTGGTGCTTACTGCTTTTAATATGAGGATGCCAAAATAAAGTGTGCCCCCATATAGGCAAAACCCAACCAAGTGCAAGGGCTCTGCCAAGTCAAAATGGGTTCAAAGTTAGTAAAATGTGCTAACAGGGGATTTTGAAAACCATTTCCTGGTCACTCTAGTGTTTGGGTTGTTAAGCTTATTAATTGGGACTATCAGAGGTGGTAACTATGCGAGGTCTATAAAGTCTCTGTGAAATGGGAGATCAGAATAAACCCTGTTCATTACATTACAGTAAAAGTGCCTTTACTGAGATTTTTTTGGGATCTTTTATACCACTCACTGGTCATATATTGGATGACATTTTGATTTTTTCTAAAGATTTTGATTCGACACCATAACCAGGTCAGGTAGGTTCTCAACCTCCTCCGGTCCAATCAACTCTATTGTAAATTAGAACAATGCCTCTTTGGTGCAAGGGAAACCCATATTCCTCAGATTACTTGTATCAGGTCAGGGTCTTAAAATGAATCCAGAGAAAGTGGCACCAGTCCTCAATTGGGCTCAACCTTTTCGTTTCAAGGCTATTGAACGATTTGTGGGATTCACTTATTATTACTGTAAATTTATCAAGGACTTCTCTTCGATAATAGCTTCCATTACTGCTCTTACCTGTAAGGGAACTTCTCACAAGATCTGGCCATCAGAGGCAGTTTCTGCTTTTCAAACTCTAAAAAAGACTTTCTCTTCTGCATCAGTCCTTATGCATCCAGACCTCACCCAGCCATTCTACCTTGAAGTAGATGCCTACATTAAAAGGATTGGTGCAGTTGTGTCCCAAAAAGATTCTACTGAGAGGTTTCATCCCTGTGGGGTTTTCCTATAAGAAATTCTAGCCTGCCAAAAAACAACAATGGAATTGGTGATATAGAATAATTGGCAATTAAATCAGCACTTGAGGAATGTAGTTAAGTCCTAGAAGATGCTGTGCACCCTATCACCATATTTACTGACCATGAGAATTTAGTCTACCTTCAGACAGCTCATACCCTCAAACCATGACAGGCAAGGTGGTCTCTGTTCTTTACACACTTTAACCTGATCCTAACCTATAGAGCGGGTTCCATGAATCAACAAGCCAATGCTCTGTCTCGTTGTTTTGATATCTCGGATCTTCAGATGTCTCCTGACCAAAAATCAATCCTAGATCCGGTCAGTATTGTAGCTTAGCAGTACCTCTTCTAAAACTCTGCCAGCAGGTTGTTTCTCTTTAAATCCTAATTTCTAATCTAAGGTGTTTTTTTGGGCTCATGACTCAAATATAGCAGGACATGCGGGAGTCAAAAAGATCCTCTCTTTGATTTCCAGGTATTACTGGTGGCCCACTATTCACTAGGATGTCCAGCAAAATGTCCAGGCTTGTACAACCTGTGCTTAGCATAAAATTATTGGCACTCTCCCATGGGTCCTCTCCAGCCATAACCTATCCCTGACAAGCCTTGGTCCAGCATCTCTACATACATCATAACTAATCTTCCTGGTAGCAAGGGTTTAACACAGTCTAGGCTACGGTTGGCCATTTTTCATTAATTACTTCTTTTGTCCCACTGAAAAGATAACCCTCCGATCCAACCCTGGCCAATCTCTTTATAAATTAATTTCTCGGTTTTGCAGGGCATTTGTGATAAATTAAATGCAACTTCTCCTCTGGCTATCATCAACAAACGAATGGGCAGACAGAAATGGTGAATAAAGACCTTGAGCTCTTCTTGAGAATTTTCTCTTCAGAGAATCAGGATAATTGGAGTAACACCTGGGCTGAATTTTCCTACAACAACCATCTTCATAATTCCTCTGGCTCTACTCCCTTCTTCATTGTGTTAGACACTCTCCACGAGTTACTTGTATTTTCTTCCCTTAAGAACTCTACAGTTCCCACTTTAGAGTCACTGTTCCATTATTTTTCTCGCATTTGGACCCAAACTAAAGAAAATTTTACAAAGACGCTTCTTCGCTACAAAAGAGTTGTCTACAAAAAGCAGCAACCAGTACCAGTATTAAGGTGGAGACAGAGTTTGGTTATCCACCTACAATTTAAGACTCTGGTTGCTACCATGAAACTGTCTTCTCATTATAATGGGCCTTACCGCATCTCACCAGTTATCAAACCTGTGACTTTTAAACTTGAATTACCTCCTTCCTTCAGAACCCACAACATATTCCATATTTCCTTATTGAAGCTACTAGTTCTGAATAAATTGTCTGTCCCCCTTGTATTGAGTTGTTGAATTCCTAGATTTCCAAAGGGAGACTTTAATTCCTAGTTGATTGGAAGGGTTATGGTCCTGAAGAAAGAAATGGTGAATAAAGACCTTGAGCTCCTTGGTTGAAGCTAAGGAGGTTATGCTCCCAATTTCTCATAAAAGTACATTTTCGCCTAATTATCGGCACACCCTTAAAAGGGGGGGTACTTTCAGTGCCAGCGGTGCTAGGCAATGGGCCTTAACTTCCGGTTCCCGGCTGGTATGAGGTATAGGACGCGACCCGTTGCTAGGCATTTATTGACCATTCAAGTCTGCTGCCTGCCTGAACCTTGGCTTGTAACCAATCATCGTGTCTGCTGCCCGTAAAGACCTCAGCTTGGTACTGTGTACCCTGTCTGCCACCCACATTGACCTCTGTTTGTTAACATTCATCCGGTCTGCTGCCCATACTGACCACTGCTTGTTACCAATTATTCTAGACCTTAGCTTGTGACTCTCACAAATTTTGTCAGCTGCCTTCTCAAACTTTGTATTGCATCTTTTTCTGTTCCTGGTATTTGTTACTTCTCCTATTCCTATTTCTCATGTTATTATATTCATTTACCTTTTGTGGGGTTAGTCTCTTATATTCTTTGTATCCATCCATGTATAAACCTTTACTACTGCACACAAGACATGATGGCAAGTAAGTACTGGTAAGCACATAGCGCTCTATGGGAAATAGGGGCTGCTATATGTGAAGACCTCATGTAGTTCTATAGGTTTATTGTTATCATTATTTAATTATAAGACACCACAGATTCCGTAGTGCCAGACAATCGTACAAATACAGATAATGCATTACTAATACAGTAAGCAAAATTACAAATACATGAAACATATAAGCAGCAAAAATTAGTGTGAATAAGACTGTAGGGACTCACACAGAATGTAGCAAAATATATGACAAGAACATATGAGTAAGATGGACAGTAGACAGTCATTATGCAACAGGTAGAGGTCCCAGCCTGTGAGAGTTTACATTCTAGAGGGGGTGGTGGTGTTGAGAGACAGTAGAAAAAAACTAGGACAAAATGTCGTTGGTGGAAAAAGGAAAAGGAGGTGATGGACAAGGAGGTCAAGAGGGGGTTGGATAGGCAAGCGTGAGGGGGTAAGTTTTGAGGGTGCATCTGAAGGATTGTAGGTTGGGGGAGAGTCAGGTGAGGCAGGGTATGGAGTTCCAAAGGTGAGAGGCAGTACGGAAGAAGTCTTGGAGGCTCTTCTGTTATCTCCCTCACAAACAGATGAAAATTGTTAAAACACAATTTATTATTTTAACAAATCATTTTTTTTATGTGTACATTTTTTCATTTTATAAAATGTATCTAGTTTTGAAAAATCCAGCCCTCCCACCTTTGTCCAAAATTATCTCCAATATCCAGGAGACAAGATATGGAAGCCAATGTGTTTTGATACTCTACCCCAGTCTCCTGCCCCCTGATTTAATGCCAGCAATGGTTTGACTATTACACGGAGCACATAGGCACACCAAACTCTAATTCTATTACGTAACTTAGTGTATGTCCTTTTATTGTCTCTTCCATCACTTTGTACCATGTAAGTTATATTCTCAAATATTTGATATGTGTAAGTCTGTCTCATAAGGAAACCATTTTATATATACTCCCTTTCTTTGTTCCTTCCCCAGTTTGATGTTATTCTGCCCCGTTGTTCTTATAGTGGGCAGTATGGTGGCTCAGTGGTTAGCACTTCTGCCTCACAGCGCTGGGGTCATGAGTTCAATTCCCAACAATGGCCTTATCTGTGTGGAGTTTGTATGTTCTCCCCGTGCTTGCGTAGGTTTCCTCCAGGTGCTCTGGTTTCCTCCAACACTCCAAAAACATACTAGTAGGTTAATTGGCTGCTATCAAAATTTACCCTAGTGTGTGTGTGTGTGTGTGTGTGTGTGTTAGGAAATTTAGACTGTAAGCTCCAATGGGGCAGGGACTGATGTGAACGAGTTCTCTGTACAGCGCTGCGGAATCAGTGGCGCTATATAAATAAATGATGATGATGATTGTTACTCTATATTTTTACTGTTTTTCCTCTTTTTTTCATGGCTATTTATGCATATGACCTTAATGGAAAAATCTTTTAATAAAACGATATTGAGTTATAAAAAAAAGAATATATTTTTAAACTATTTTTTATTAGTGCAACTGAAACTTGAAATCAGGCATGCACATATCTGTAGAGCTGCCCCAGCAATATTTTTAATGGTAAATTGCAGTGATAAGAGATCTATTACCTCCGCGATGACTTGTAGATAAAAAAAAGTCTTAATCATCGGAGAAATGTCCTATTCATATATAGGACCGTACATATTGAAGGTAAACAAGAATAAATGTTGAATTGATTTGGATTGAACGCTGCTTGAAATTAGTTTCTCTTTAAAAAGTCTATTGAACAAGTTGTGAATCAATGCGGTACAGCATGTATGTAAAATGAATGAGGGGTAGAGTTCAGCAATTAACTAGTGAAACACCTGTATTTCTTGCTCTGTTGGATTTCTTCCCACAGGGCATCTTCACACCTGTGTATCCACCTCACTTTAACAGGGTCACTTCTGGGCCAGTATTTCTGTTGCGATGTTGTGATTTAAATGTTGTTATTTCCTATCTTACCTGCAGGCCCAGATCTGCTTATAAAGGGTAATAATAGCCCATAGCCAAAAATATTCTTATAGGATATACAGTGCGCAAGGTGCTGCTGAACACCGTGAGCATATTTCCCAGTACTACGATATCCCAACATCACACCTCTATGGGGTGCGAAGAGAAATCTGCGATGTTACATCGCCGTGGAACGCCCCAGCATCCGTTCCAGGGGCACTCCGAGGACAACTGAATTCCTCCAACAGAGTGAAATATCCATAGACATACAGTCACAATAGGTGATCAAGAACCGGATAAGTTTAAAAGTGTTTTCTACCTTTGTAAAATGGACTCTAGCACCTAACACCCTTGTTATATGTGCAGTGCAGCTGTCCCTCATACATGTAGGGCTGCTGCTAGACAACTGCATGATTTCAATGATAGCTCCACTCAACATTAAAACAATTCCTTCAAGTTTGCCCTGTCTCCCACAGTTTTATATAAGAGATGTGTATTGATTTGGATCAAAAATCTTTTTTGGCGTTGTAAACGCTGCAAGTTGTAGCTAACTAGATGTACAGGAAGCTGATGGACAGAAATTGCAGAGTGTACACCTTAATACTCGCACTTTTAGGCAAAAGGACGTGAAGATTCACAGTCTGGCATATGTGAGGAATTTGTAATTAGTATTGCTGGCCTGAGGAATAGAGAACAACTCGCAAAATCTTGTTGTAAAACAAAAATGAATAAAAGACTGTCACCAGCTACTACAGTGCTTAAACAAGACAATGAAACACCCCACTACCAGCAAGACCACAGTTATCAGCCAGAAGAAGCTTATGTACTATTATTATGTATTATGAATGTGTATATTATTTAATCAATATTTTCTCATGTATTAGCATGAGGAGATTCCTCTATTCTCTGCTGCACTTGAACATAAATGTATACATTTTTAAACAATTAATATTTTAAAAATGATCAATAACACCAGGGTGTAAAAGTATCAAGCTGAGAGTTTTCCGGTGGGTTTCAAAAACCAATCAGATTATAGGTATTATTTATTTTGTACATTCTACAAAATGATAGCTAGAATTTGATTGGCTTCTATAGGCAACATCTCCACTTTTCAAACCCGCCAGAAAACTCTCAGCTTGATACATTTACCCCCAGGTGGCTTCACAATAGCAGGTCAGTGATTGAAGGATTCTCTATCTATATAGTGGAGAACTGGGGTCCACTCACCATAGCACATTAGTTATGGGTCATGGTAGCAGTTGTTTTCATACATGCCTGTTTATTTAGTTATTTGTGGCTTTCTTTATAGGATAAGGACGGAGTCAGGCTCATCAGAACAAAGAAAAATGGCCCCAGTTCCAATACCATTGGAGAGATTAATTAAAAAGTAATTACAAACGTTTGTTTTTAACAAACTGGAGGTAATTTAGTACCATGTGGTCAATACCACTCTAAATACGTTTATCATCACGCCCCGCCATTCTCTATTTGCTTAGAAGATTGCACCTTGTGTGCTGCATATACTAAGTACACAGGGTGCATAGGTGGAAAGGTCAGGACAAAGTACTGTCTACTTTACACTTAGGGCACTCTTTAACATATATAATTGTTCCATTTTTTTTTCTTCAAAGAAAGGCTAATTTGATCCTTGTTTATCAATTTATTTCTTAACTTATACATATTTTTATGAAAATATTAGGATAAGTTAAAGAACATTGAGTGGAATTAACATTTAACAAGTAAAAGATAACAACTGATGTTTATTGTTTCATAAACAATCGTAATAGAATATAATCTATTTATTTTACATTTGGAATAGTACATTGGTATATTAGTGCCTAAATGGCAGCTCAGAGAAAGCAGTTATTTAGCACCAAGCTGGTATTAAAACCAAAGCCTTTGGCAGTGTTCAAAGTAGAGAATACCTTTATACATGTCTTTGTCCATGGGCTTGTTCCATTTGTCCAATGCAAACTGTCTGCCAAATTATGTACCTTTAACTCTTACCCGATCTAACTCTGTTTTACTTAAAATAAACAGCCCATCCACTTATGTCACATCACTTGTGTTAAAATTATGCCATAATCTAAAATATAATAATCATTAAAGGCACAACACACATAGATTTAAAGACAAACATATTAAATGGATATAATATAGGTTAATGTATTATAGGAAATAAGGAAGCATAAATATTTTGGAGAATTTCTTGGTGCTGAATATACTACACCATATCTGTGCTCTTACCAGGTGGATAGTTGAGAATGGATCCATTGGATCAATCCACCTGATTGGACAAAGCAGTATTTGATACAGATTAGTTCTGCAATATTAAGATTTGGGTAAATATAAAGCTCACTACAGGACTGTCCTCATGTCCGCATAGATCCTCACCGTGGCTCACACTCATGGATTAACATTATAACAGGACTCATTTATTTTTTAATATTATTAATCATTGATAAACCTTGCAAACATTGTTTTTTTTAATAATAATAATCACATCCTATCTTAACTTCACTATATTAACTGAACCAATATATTTTTCCCCTTGACAAAGATGAAACACAGATGTCCACAAATGCAGAAAGAGATACTGAAAAACTGAAAAACATGTGGGCCTTGAGTTAGTAAAGATGAAGATATATCACTTTCATTTTGCTATGGTGACGTTATGACACATGCTCTAGTATAGCCAGTATTGAAGTATGTCTCATAACATAATGATAGCAAACTTTAAATGATATATTTTCATCTGCACTGTACTAACTCAAAGCCCAGCATGTTTTAGAGCTCAGAGTTTCTTTCTGGAGTCGTGGAATTATTTGCTTGAATTGAACCCGGCTCTTAGTACAATAAAATATTATATATAGCCCTTGAGCTTATTATTTTGTGTGTTCAATTCAAATAATATGAATACTACCATAGCAGGTTATGGGCCTCATTTAGAGTCGGACGCAAAGTCCATTTCAGGCGCATCCTGCACATTTCCACTGACAAGCATGCGCAGTAAGCAACAGTTCCCTGTAGTTCCGTCTGCTTTTCAGACGCAAGTGTAGACTGCGTCAGCTTGCGTCTCAGTACGAGGGAAAGGCTGGAACACAGAGCTATGTAGGCGTGACGTGAATAATTTAGATACTATGGGCGTCTACCTGCAAAAAGTACCCTAGTCGGATCTAGACGCAGGCAAAACACACGTCAAAACAAGACTGAAAAAGTGCGGCAGTAATTAGGTGGGGCAAGTAGTTAGCTAGCTGCAGGAACTGGTCACAGCTTGGTAAGGTATTACGAGTGAGAAGCAACTGGGGTTGCTTCCCACTCGTAATACCCTACCAAGCTGCGGCACACTCCCACTCCTACTCTTTCATATAAGTCTTAGACGCACATTGCGTCCGACTCTAAATGAAGCCCCATGTGTTCAAAAATGAAGGCAGGAGGAGAGTGTTGACATTAGTACCTTTACTGAGTGAAATAAAATGGAACAAGTAAATTCTGACCATTGTTACTCATTCTTTTCAAAAACATCATCAGAAGAACAATAACATTATAATTCACATCTTAATTTCAATACATTTCTTTAGTACTCTCTCTAAAACACTGTAGATCATTATTCTATTACAAATAACTAACAGTATTAATCAAAATACAAATAATGACAGTATTTGATTTAGTGTCGTATTGTTCTGTCTTTGTCTTACATCTCCCCTAACACGTACACCAAAAGCCCCATTTCCCTGAAATCTGCAGTCTGCAGTCATGCAATTTTAATTAAGTTTCAGAATATATACCGCCACTTCTCCTATTGTCTTCCTTGGAAAACTATCAAATTCCACTGACATTTTTCATACCGCTACTTCTAAATATTTCACTTCGACCACTGGCTGTACTAGAGAAATCACAGTTTTCATAAATGTTCCCCAATATTTTTTGCTCAGTTATAAACTAATTTATTCGCCATATTATGTGGTTGGCAAGAGACATGTCACATGACTCACAGCAATGAAAATTAGAAGATAAATGGTACAAGTAGTCAACACGATGATACTAGCAAAATAATCCTTATATCACGTACAAAAAATGTAAACAATAATTATTATGATAAACTGGGTTCTATAAAGACATAACAATCAAAATGTTTGCTTGTGTTATAATGATTAGACAGTATTAGGCAAGCTCAGCAGTTGCAGATAATAATAAGGATATACAACAGATGTGTCCAAGTTCAGTCCTCAAGGGCTACCAACAGGTCATGTTTTCAGGATTTCTGTCTGTAGCAAAAGGTGGGATAATTACTGACCCAGCCAAATATATCAACTCACCTGTGCATGATTAAAGAAATCCTGAAATCATGAGCTGTTGGTAGCCCTTGAGGACACCTGTGATATAAACAATAGTGTTAGTACTCATGTCCTGATACAATATAGCAAATATAATGGGGACACAAAGCTGTAATTCTTTGCTCAAATACATTTTGATACTGATATCTTCTACCTTTGTGCCCTAGGACAATTTTATACCGTAGAATAGGGAATATTTACCTTTGTGCTCAAACACAAAAGATATACTAAGGCCTAAGATTTGGATACTGGTTCCTTGGTAACTTACATTGATTTAAAACTTTAATATTATTCTATTTGGCTAATGATTTTGCATTGTACATCCTTAGATACTGAAACCAGCTGGGCTTGTCCAAATTTATTTATGGCTTCGACTAAACTGAAAATGATTGGATATAATGCAAGAAGGACTTTTACACTGAAGTCAAAAGGAACAACCATGTAATTGTCATGTCATTGTATCTGGCAACAACTAACAAGAGTTAAAGTGACTTTTCTGCCCACCCGTTGGTCTATAGCTGCTTAATCCCCATGTTTAATCTATTTACTACTGAAGATGAGTTTAAATGAGTTTCTTGCATCACTAGACATTGGCAAGTTCTGCACATTCAAAGAGAGAAATAGTTGACTCTGACATGGAAGTTGTTTTTTATACAATAAAAGTTTAAGGAGTTTTAGGATTTTTCTTATAGAGGAAGGGTGAAAGAAAGTGGAGTGTCTCCAAAAAAACCCCAAATAAAAATAAATTGGAAATGGACTTCGATTCAGTAATAAAATAATATATGTTTCAAATTAGTAAGGGTGGATGTACATCATATTTTATGTCAATGCTCTGAGTCACTTACAGTTTGGAAGGTTGGAATGTCTGTGATTACATAGAAAAAAAAACTGGTGATAAAAGAAACTCACTGAGATTGGCAAAAAGGAGGAGTTATTTTGACAAGAAAAAAAATGGAACTAAAAGAGAGTAAAATCAGTATTTTAAACACACATATTTGAATTGCAAAATGCATTATATCCAGAAAGTAAAGAGCCCCTTGTACGTACTGATCTCCAGATGTTCACAAATTTAGCACAAATATCTATTATACCCAATATTTACTCTTGGACCAATCCTAGTTCATACAATTCGTACACCTTAACTCGCTACAACAAGTCAATTCCCAAAGCTCCAGCACAAGGTAATGGAGAAAAACTTTCATAGACTTGTGAAAAAAATAATTTAACTTTTTTGGCATCTCTGCCATATGTGAAGCATAACCTCTCTGTGCAACAGCTTCCTGGGTAGCCTGGGACAAAGTGAATAACCTGAGCCAGACCAGATGACTTCTATATAGCACATTAAACAAGCACTTCTCCTCAATGACACCTCACACATGATGTCAGGGAAGGCAAACTGTACATCGCCCTTTGCACTGATAGTTCAAATTCCTAAGTTAGGTAAAAAGGGCAGTTCAGGTTACTAGAATAAGGGTTTTAACAAGGGACAGGAGGGAAACATTGTTCAAAGGAAGAGAAGTATTATAACACCAGGACATGCAGTGACACTGGAGGGAAGTAGGCTCATAGGAAATTTGAGGAAAAACGACTTCACATAAAGGGTAGTGGATAAGTGGAATAGCCTCCCATCAGATGTGGTAGAGGCTAATACAGTACAGCAATTTAAACATGCTTGGGATAGACGTAAGGATATCCTTATAAAGATTAAATGATCAAATAGGGTTTGAGGTTACCATAGGTTAATAAAAAAAATGGGCATACATAGGACTGACAGTGCTATTTTGAAGCCCCTATTAGTTATGAAGTCCCTGGGGGGATGATTTTGTTTATCTATAATGATCTGCAAAATGTTTGAAGATAGTTTAAACATTTACAGGAAATCAATGGTACTTGTAACATTATAAGGACAGGATGTAGGTAGAGAGTTCTATTGCATGTGTTAGAAGACTGGGAATACTGTAGGAAAAGTTACTAATTAGTGGAGTTAACATGTAAAATAGATATTTAAAGGGTAACTGCTCTAAGTAGATTCAGTGCTTCCATAATGTTGGTGAGCTCTTCCCTGTAAACTTAATTCAAGTTAAAACTTTTCCTTTAAAAAAATCATTAGCAATTACACTTTCATTATTATTCTTCTTCTTCTATTATTAATTATTATTATTATTATTATTATTATGAAGAAGAAAACGAAGAAGAAGGATGCTTACTGTGCAGACACAATAATACAACAGTTTTATACAGTGTGCTTTCTAAAGATTCTTCAGTACATTAATTGTGTCAGTATTTATCAGGGGCGGATCTAGATTTTTTTTTTACCCCGGGCGATATAGGGGGGGTGATTTAAGCCCCATCCCCTTTCTAACTTCTAAGGCTGCCGGCGGCTGCACAGTATGTGCAGGTCCGTTAGGCAGTGATAATGTGCTGTCCCGCTGCTCTGATTGTGTTTAAAACACAATCAGAGCAGCCGGGCAGCACATTATCACTGCCTAACGGACCTGCACAGTGTGCATCCGCAGGCAGCAAGCCCCGATCGCCCCCCCCTGGATCCGCCACTGGTATTTATACTAAAATGATTATTTACATTTACAAATCTATCACAATTCAGGGCTGCAGTCATATATATAAAAACAATGAGTGGCAGTATATATAACATATATAAAGGTTATAAAGTCAAATGTATCTTTCAGTACACTAATCCCATAACTATTACACTCTTAAGACAATAACATTTTACTGGAGAACAAAATAAATTAATATATAGAAGTGCATTTGTAAAATGTGGCAAATGTGTCTGCTTGCATTGGACAAATTGAAATGTTGTAAAATTATTAGAATGAAACTATATTAAACACACCCAAACACACATAAACATTAAGCTATCAGTTTTTGGACTGTGGGAAGAAACCTAAGCACATAGGAAAACCCCACACAAATACAGGGAGTATATACAAATCTCACACAGGTAGTGCACTATTTGGAATAGAACAACACCAACAATGTGATGCAGCAATACTAACCACTGTGCCACCCTATATATATATGTTTTATTTCTATGATACTATAGAGTCTATAACTAAATACACATACATATAAATAATATATAATCAATAATTAATAGGTGAGATGTGAAGATGGAGATGATATATTTATAGGTATATATTCCCCAATTGATAATATGATTATTTGCAAACATTTATTTTTACTTCAGTCTATGGTTCTCATGTTTGAATGGGAGATTTAAAATGATCCTCTTGTCTGCAGCTCTAAGGCCTCTTACCCAATGGCATCAGAACTCCTGCTTTAACTATCATGTTTCACCTCTAGTACAAGCAGGTAACAAGGTATGGAAATGGAACTCATTCCTGTGCCAGCATACCCGTAATGCACTTTCAGTCGCAGGACAGCATTGTTTCTAGAACACTACCTGTCCTATTGGGGTCAATGGAGTGTCCTTCGTTGACCACCCTGACTGCAAGTGTAAAGTGGTTACGTTTTCGTAACACCATTGGGTAGCAGCCTAAGGGCTAACTGTTCTGGGGTGAGTTGCAATCTTGTTTCAACAAAGTAAAATAAAACAAACTTCTATTGTAGTTAATAGGGAAAGGAGGGGGGTAAAATGATCTCAGATTAAAATAGCAAAATCTCCAGCCCACAAGTAGGTTAGAAATAAATAAATAATATTGATATGGGTCCACCAGAAGGCAGCAGAAAATGTGCTAAAAATTAAATAGAAAATCATATTACTATAAATTATATTAAAAATAATTGCATTCTCTTTTAAAGGTGTACATGACACTTTCACTTGTATGTCTCAGAGCATATTTGTACTATATATAGCTCACATGTTAATTGCTACATGGGCAGAGTGAGAACTAACTCTGGGGCACTCCCAGCAATACTAAAAACCCTCGTTCTTTCACGTCAATCATTATATCCTACAGCTACATTATCTATTACAATGAGACATGTTATGTAATGTTATGTAATAAACAAATTATAGTAAGATAGTCAGCAGTTCTGTACTCCTCAATGGAAGCCAGGCATACCACGGTTTTTGTGTAAGGATGTAAATAAGTTTATCCGTGCAGATATTAAAGGGTTGGTGTGCTCAGGCATTTGATCTGCACCAATTACTGCTCCTTCTGTAGCTAAGAGAATCTGACAGATACCCTGGGCTGCACATGCTAGTGTACAAGTATCATTGCACATATTTTTCCCCATGCAGGGGAAAAATAACCTGCCATGTCCTGCTTTGCACATGGTTTTACCATCCAAGAAAAAAGGCTAAGAGATACCAATATAAAGATTGTACCATTAGCCATGCTGCATGCAACTGCATTCTGACAAACTCCAAACCTGCATTGCAATAGAAGGTGTGTAGCCCAGCAATCAGTTCTTCAGTCTGCAGGTTTCCTGATGTGCCTCTCTCAGTCCATTTGCAAGTTGACTATTACTATGACTAGTGACACAATAATAAGCTTCTTACCTTATAAATCAGTATAAATCAGAGTTACACAGAGCTTCTTTTGGTCCCTTCAAAGCATGCAGGACTGCAAATTCTTTGCATTGTATTCCACTAAGAGTGTCTTTGGAGGTGGCTAGCTGGCGAACAGAGAGAAAACTGCTAGTCCAATGTTTGCAGCAGTGAACACAGCCAGCTCCCTACAGCTGCATGCAGTATTGATGAAGTAAGTCAGGATGCAAGCACAGCAAGAATTGTCAAACACTCTGCCCCCTCCCACCTAGTCTATCCCATAGCGTGAGCAAGCTCTACTTCCAAGTGAAGAAATCCCTAGAGTAATAAACCTTGTGTCACCCTCAGGTTGGAAGTTGGCTTGCCTATAGCAGTGCACCTGAAAGACTGATAAATATCTTACCTGGAGATGTTTTGTGTCAAACTAACCTCAGTATTTATCTTAAATTTACATCATAAACCTGAATGCTGTGGAAATAACCTGTGTAAGAAGAACTTTATGCTGACAGGTGATGTCCCAGTGTCTCACCCTATGGAATATGGACATTGCCTGGTACATTTACTGAAAGAGTTCTATATTTACAATTATATCCTTACTCAATTGGACTGAGGTATTTTCAACAGGTTTACTAATGCTTCAATAGACCTGTTTCTATCATAAATGGTGTCACATAATGAGCATGCTTCGTGCCATTTAGTCTCTTTAAAGGTTATTTACTAACTGCAGAATTTGCATTGAATGTACCCCCATTCAGGGGCCCACCCAAAAAAACACAGCAGCTCCGTTTCGGCAGCACTGTACTATACAGCAGCCGCGGCGTTGTCAAAGAAGCGTCCGCGGTGGTGCTGTATACAATACAGCGCCGCAGCTGCTGTATAGTACAGTGCCGCAATGTAGGGGCACTTCTTTAGCAGAGGGGAAGGGTTTCTGGAGACCCAGAAACCCCCCCTGCGTGCGCCCCTGCCATTTGCATGGTGAAAAAACCCCAGCAGGTACCCACACCTATGCAGAGTTGCAGACATCCACACTTGAACCTGCTTGTGCCTGAAGAGGTATAACAGGACGGGGGTTTGGGGAAAGGGCATTCTAAAGTAGGCAGAGTAAGAACGAGTTTGCGTAATTGCAAACCGATTAAGACCTGAACGTAGCCTTTTACTGCCATATTATTTGCATCAGCTTAGGGGCTGGTGTAAATGCACATTGCTGATGATGATCACAGCACTAGCTAACCGCTTCTGATTGGCTGATTTCTAATTAACCTCTGAAGTTGCTGGGTACTTTCTTTATTGCTCATGCATATATTATAGGATTGTGTGTTCGTATTTAAAAAACTTTTTTGTGTTAATTTCATGCGTAAGCGAGAAGAACGGTCATATCTGCTGTATTATATGAAGCCAAACAGCAAATGTGTGTTTCGCTGTGAAAACTAATGTCTACAGAGTTTTATTGACTTACGATCTGGTTATGTGTATGGGTATATTGGTATAAGTACATCTGCCATAAATCTGGTGCATATGCTACAGAGGCAGGGCTAGATGCAGTTTGAGATGTGCGTGACGCAGCATATGGGCTGAAATACAATATTTTTGCACTTTTTGGGGGCAAAAATTACACCCAAGAGGTAGGACATGAGAGGGAAGGGGCTTGTAAGTACAATAAAGGTGTGCTCGCATAAGTCAGATCTGGACATAGACCACTATAGGAGCCATATTTCTTGCGGCTGCTGGATGGCTGGTGCAATGATCTTTGTAGTTTAAACAAAGAAAGACTTAAAATAAATAAATAATAATCTGTGTGCTCCCTACTAGTGATGGAAGCACCAGCGCTCCTAGCCTTGTAGTTACAAGTACAGCTCTCCCCCTACAAAATCCTCTACCAGCACTAGTTATGACAGACTGGGCTGATGACGCTATAACAGAGGACCGTAATGAAGGCAGTGCGGCAGGTACAGCAGCCCAGGGAGAAAGACCACAGCCGCCCATTTGCCCCAAGCCCAGCATACAACAGGACCATGGAGAGAGGCACCCGGCTCCCTGCTGTGTCGCTGATGTGATTAACTGATGTTAGTGGAGAGGAGCTGAGAGGTGCCAGCAAGGAGAACAAACAGGGCAGGAGAAGCTGAGAGGAGCCCTAAGGTTTATAAACTACTGGGGAGCTGGAAAGAGAGGCGAATTTTCTTTGTGGTACATAAATATATGAAACATAATATATTATAAAAAGTAATAAAATATACAAATATAACAGTTTAATTAAATGTGAATGCTTCTAATTTAATTTTTGGGGGCTGGTTGTGAGGAAGAAGGCTTATTTATTAAAAGTAAACAGTATTTGGGGGAAATAAGCATATTTATTAAATGTGAATGCTACTAACTTAGGGAAAGAGGTCTATTTATTTATTAAACAAAGGCTCTATTACTTTAATCTGGGCTGTAGGGTGGACTAGAACAGTGGTCCTCAACCAGTGTCCTGAGCACAACGATGTGCCACGTGGCAATGCCTCCAACATGAGAAAAAGCACAAGATTTATGTTGGTACAGGCGTCATACTATGGTTAAATGGAAGTGTGGTGGTCGAGTACTGATGGGAATCCTTCCCTTACCTTGTCCTCCAGACACGAGTCAGGTTCTTTTCTGTTCGGATATCCGGTGGTCAGGAGATAAATACTTCAATGAAATGGACAAGGATTGGTCAAACAACTTGGGTTTATTGAGAATGCGGTAAGGATAGTTTCGGTAAGACACCGCACCACTGACCCCTTCAGCTCAATAGTAATGACAAAATAATGCGTCTGATCAGCATAGAGCACAATAGCATTTAACATATGACATACACCTGGTGAGTATAAGGCAGAATAACGATAACATCTTTAATACACATTGTCTAATAAGGCACACTGGTAATCACAGTTACTACTTTCACGTTAACAATATCTGACTGGTGATGATGCAATAACCATCAATAATAACCCATCTAGACTCTCACGGTTACTACCGCGCCCACTAGAGGGCTACTTCTTATTCAGGTGTTTGGGGTACCGTGCTATTCCCTATGGGTCAGGCGCCCCACTTTTAGCATCTACTGCTAAGTTAACTTGAACTGCAGCGGTACCACTAACACTGAATATCACACCTTCAATATTAATAAATCAATTCTTAGGTAAATCACATAACATTAACATCCATCTCAACATTTGGTGCACCAATATTATCCCTGGTAACGTTACCATATTTTCCACTCAGTCCTGGGCTGACCTGTGCACAGGAATTTGGTAGTGTTCCAATGTCCTGCAGAGGTTTCCATCAAGGGTTAAGTATTATAGTAGAAAGCAGGGCTGTTGCTCATTTCAGCCACAAGATGGCGCTGTTCTCTCAACAGTCAATGAATCTCTATCAGCACATGTGCTCTGCAACAGGGTATGGTGTCCAGATATCAGCACACACACAGGATATAGCTGAAACGACCGTCTTAATTGTTCCCTGCAGCCTGTGTGAAGGTATGGTCTGGGGGAAAAGCTCTCACAATCCTTCCTTGTACAAGAATGCAATGTCAGTTTTGGATAGATTCTCTCATCACTCTTCCCTCTGACACTAGGGTGTGTGCAGTACACTGCAGGCTAGGGTTTTACCTTGAGACGGTTCTGCAGATAGTGGAGACTGTCTTTGGCACCCCGCTGCGTGTCCCCAGCTGTTCTCCGTCCGCTTTGCTGCAATGTCACAGTTCTGGCAGCAGCTCACTCTTGTCTCTGCTCGGCTGCACGTTCTCCCCCTTGTTCCTTCTACCATGCTGCTCTCTCTCTCTCCTCCTTCCTGCACATCCTCTTACTGTTACTCCCCCAGCCAATAAGGGCCTTCATCCTCCTCCTGTCAATCACTCCTGGGCACAAGTTTTCAGGAGCACAATTAACCCCTTGTAGCCCTGCATTTTAAAAGCGTTTATGCACTCCTCTGTGCTGTTCAACAGGGCTTTGGGGTAGCACAGAAGACCTTACCTTAAGGAAATCATTTCACCCTTTGTTCCATATGTTTTCTTTGTAAAATATTTTAGTGAAATAAAGAGTTAATTATTATTATTATTATTATTATTATTATTATTATTAATATGTTACGGGGGTGACACGTATGAATGTATCGCATACGTGTAACGTTCATGCAAGCGTGTTCTTTATCTCTCTGCTGCTGTCCCTGCCATAGTTGCCAACTCCACTTATAACAAGTAGAATTGGGCTTGTTTTTTTTTCAAGTTGCGTTTTTATTTTTGCAGGTCGCGGGTTACGGGTTATTGGGTGTGCTACATGTGTTGCGGGCTACACGAGCTCAGGTCTGTCTCGCCCTTGCTTTAGGTACTTCCTGAGAGTCTAAGACACTCCTAAATTTCTGCCCCTCCTCTCTCTCACGTATGTTCCTTTCCTAACTTCCCCTCCCACTGAACCCAGAAGTGCTGCCCTCCTCCCTACTTATCCTTTCCCTGGATATGGAGCTAGCACTGCCCCTTTGTTGTTACTTGCTGTGGTTATCCCGTATTGGTGAGTTTAAGTTCATTTAATGTTCTCTCGTTTAACCACTGATCTCCACCGTCTCTTCCCTCCAGCAGTCTCTTCCTTTCTCACCCACATTCACAGCGGCTCTCTCTGTCTCCAGAGTTAAAGTGCTAGCTCTTCGGAACAGGGACATCTGCAGTCACTTCCTATAGAACGTTTCATATTGTGCAATGAAACTGGTGTACTTATCAGAGTTCATGTAAATAGGGCTCAGCCTGAAATAATCCACGAAGTTCATTATTATCATTTAGGCACTGTTCAAATAATCACATAGATAATTATTGTTTTTGGGGACCATGTCTTTTACTTGATACTGCACAAATAATTTGGTGTTCAGCTAATTAGAAGGTACTGTATTTATGCTAGCTGTAGAATATGTAGAAGGCCCTTGACCAAGAACTTCAAGTTGCGCTGTCAAATATCGAGCCGAATATAAAACTATTGTGTTCATTAAAACAAGCACAGGTATCATATTAGTTGTAGTTAAAAATTAATATTAATTATAGTTATAAGCTAACACAGTTAATATTGTTTATAAGAAAAAAAAATTATTAGCTGCAATGTTAAATTTAACACATAAAAAAATAACAATTAAATGTAATTTCTGTATATGCACTTTATAATTCCTGCTTTTTTTGTATATTTTTTCTTTTGGTGTACCGCGGGTGAGAAAAGGTTGCGGAGCACTGGACTAGAGTGTTCACTCATTGCTCAGCTTTCCAGAAGGTGAATTGTAACCATGTCTTTTCCAAACAGGACCCCGACATTGCAGGATCCAGCCAAGCAACAACTGAGCTTGTGATACCAGCAGCAGCACCAGGTAGTCAAAGCTGCAAGAACAGATAAGAGAACGGTCTAGTGCTTGTATAGGGCTAGGCACACCCCCACAGTAGGATGGTTATGCCACCTACTGTTGTGCACCATTGCGGGGCAGCAGCATTTACTCCCACCAAGATGGAAGGCGGTGGAGGCACCAATGCTCTCTCATACCCAAGGCAGTAACATGTCTAGTCACGGCTCTGATGTCACACAGTGCTGGTCTATTCAGCATGGGGCTGAATTCCTAATTGAATTGAGTGCAAAAATCTCCATCCATTAGGGAAAAAACACCCTCTTTCCGAAAGCACTAGGACTCCTCCCAACACCCGTAGAAGGGAGGATGGGGTATTGGGAAAGTATTGTAATAATAAGTAGTTAAAATAGACAAATAAGCATTTTTCTAGTGAAACTACTGGCAGCCATATAGTTATAAATCGGAATCTTCTTTCCTGAAGTATTCCAAATAGAAAAGTCATTACATGAGCATACCCTTACTATACTAAGCTAATGCTTGCCCATCCTTATTCCACCTGTCCAGGTGTGAGACACTCGTGAACTATGCGCACAATATGGAAATGCGCATCTTGCGTCCAATTGTAAATGAGCCCCTTGATGTCCCTTGACAGCATTTCCAGAAACTACATCTTCAGTCTTTTGTTAACTGCATTGCTTTGTAAGGCTCAATACAAGCTAACGATCCCATACAGTATCCAGACGCTCCATACATTAGAGGGAAAATCCATCTTTTCACCTAAATCCTCTTTTTTCTCTTTTTTCTTAAACATATCCCTTCTTCAGTTCTCCTGTGTAGATATATTCATAAACTGGCTACAAAGGATGTCTATTTGACTCAAATATGTATACTATCATCCACAATTTAAACTATTAGATTTTTATAGCTTTTTTTGTGATTTGAATGTATAATACATTTTGGTGGAGCACTTTATAAGGTGGATGCTGGACCGGGGGCTCAATGCAATTTAATATGATCCTCTGTTAGCCATACTGCAACAGCTGCAAGCCACATTCCACATACAACATCTGCCAGTTACATTAAAGAGACTATTGCACAAATCACCCAATAGAAAATGACTCCTTTTCACATTTGTTTTCATATATGCTCTGTCTTCCATTGTAGAGAGAAATGAGGTGTGTTGCTGTATTGAAAATTCTTGCTGCAGATCACAGCTTCAAGCTTCCTTTAGTGCCTCACAGAGCCTTCTTATGTTCACTGAATCACAGCTGACTTCTGGAGCTTTATCTGGTGCCAAATATATATAAAGAGGAAACATATCTGTATTTACCAGCACCTGCTCAAAATGTTTGCTCCACTTCTTAGCTCTGGTCACCCCAGTCCTTTTGACCTCCATCCATTCTCATTAGTAATTCTGCCTCCTATATCCTGATCACAGCAGCTATTAGCCTCCTGGTTGATCCCACGGTTACCTCCCCTGAACTAAACTTCAAGGGGTATAGTTACTAAACTGCGGGTTTGAAAAGTGGAGATGTTGCCTATAGCAACCAATCAGACTCTAGTTATCATTTATTTAGTACATTCTACAAAATGACAGCTAGTATCTGATTGGTTGCTATGGGCAACATCTCCACTTTTTCAAACCCGCAGTTTAGCAAATATTCCCCCAGAAGCCATTCTGAGATCTGTGTAGGAGCAGATCGCTGCCAGTGATAGAACAGGCTTATAGCCAGGGCTGGATTAAGGGAATGGAGGCCCCTGGGCTAAGGGGCCCACCATTCCCCGCGAGGCCCCCAATGTGAGCCGTCCGCCGCCCCCCGCGAGGACCCCCCCCCCCCCAAGCACTTACCTGTCAGTGCAGTCCTCCGTCCCGGCGCGCTGTAAGCTCCTTACTGAGGAGATCTTGCGAGAGTTCATGAACTCTCGCGAGATATCCTCAGTAAGCAGACTACAGCGCGCCGGGACGGAGGACTGCACTGACAGTACTCAGCAGCATTGATCGGGCTGGGGGCGCCCCCACCCCTGACCGATCAATAATGCTGCTGAAGAGTTTGAAGGGCCCCCTGGATGCCCGAGGCCCCTGGGCTATAGCCCAGTTAGACCTCGGGTTAATCCGGCCCTGCTTATAGCTGTTCAACAATTCATGACAGATGGCAGTAATACACTGTATGAAATCAATGCCATTTTGGCAATTCCCAACTAGCGGTAGTAAAGCACATCTCAGCCCTCCTGCGGGTAACAACAATTAGGGCTAAAGAGCAATACCTGATTGCAGTTCATATATACCTTCACTCTCAGTCTAGCTCTGCAGGAGCAAAGTCTGGATTACAGCATTGATTTGTTTACAGACTAGTACTGGTTTGTTTTTTTTACCTCTACTTTCCAACTATTCTACAGTCTTCACCCCTATAACCACAGCTTACTCCTGCCACCCTCCTACTCTCTTTGGTGAGACAGGTTTGTAACATATATGATTTACTGTAGAATCCAGAGGTCGTATACGGTGGAATGCCATACCGCTACTTCTCCTACTTCCCTCATTGAAAAATTAACAAATTACATTTATTTGTATTCCAATTACATTTTGCATACTGCCACTTCTAAATTTCTACTTCAACCACTGGTTAAATCAGAACATATTTATATAGTTGCAATTTAAAAGGAGACTAAACGATGACTAGAGATTATTGAGAGGAAAGGACATGACACTTCTTCTGCATATTTACATTGCATGAGAATTGCCATATTGCACATGTTGGCATTTAATAGACCAAATATATAAATAATAAAATTACATTAGAAGTTGACAGCTGTTTCAATAGAGATTATTATTTCTATATACACATATATACATACTATTTTGCACTTAATAATCAAAATATCTGATAAGGTGAATATGCAGTTGTTTTTAAGTGGATGTTATTCAAGAAATTGGTGCTGCTCTAGACTTCATTTACAAGACTGATAAATACTGTAGTCTTCTTAGTTTCCTCTATTTAGAAATCGAATGTGCACTTTCTAAAGAAGGATTTCCTGCAGAGATTATCAGGTCTATTCATCACATTCTCCTGTCTGTAACATTTAGGTTAAAACAACTATTTATCTTAAGTCTTCTGGCTGTTAAACTAGTGCAAAACAATAGCAGCTAATTTATTATAGCTGGGGAAATGGCAATTTCAACTTCATGAACTCTAACATCCAAGAGACACGGGCTACTTGTTGTTCAAGAATAATTGTTTCAGAACTTTTTTCTCTAATGGAAGTGAGAGGAGTTTAATTAGTTCAGTGATTTAAAGCATTGAGCTCTTTGAATTACTGGGGCTTTGAGGTGACAAATCCATGATCCAGGTTAAAGTCATGGGTTAGAGACTGATGGGTCCCATCAGGACACATTCAACTTGTGAGTAGTGACTGGAAGTTAACTACAGCTTATTACTGATGTTATAAAAGGAAGGTCATACCAAGGACCGATCCAGAGCAGCAAGAACTCTGTGATCCCAGAGCCTAGTTCTGGGTCTGCTAAGCGGATTCCCCCTTATGTCTTTGGGACCTATAGAAGTTGTGGACCGAGTCCAGTGTGGATCATGTGTGGCTCAGACGCACATGTCAGTACTACACTTATTCAAATATAAACCTTTTTACTCAGTGCACAATGCTCTCCTTCCAGTGCTGAATTCTGTCATGTGAACTGTCTTAGCACAGGTTACTGCAATAGCACAATACGAAGAAAAACTAGGCCAGATTTGTGAGAAACCACATAGGTTTGACCCTAAGGAACCGGTATTACAGAGGCATCAGTCTGCTCATTGCTTCTTCCTTTTACAATGTTTGCTTTTCCTACATTTTCTGCCCAGGTGCTACTAAATCAGTGATTGACCTTCTCATTAATTTTATATGTACGTGAACTTCTGCTGGTATTAGGGGATGGAGTTTGTTATCAAGGTCACCTTAATGTATTATTGGGTCCAGTACAAAGACCACATTAAAGGTGTCCCATACCACTTTGCAAAACATGAAGTCACCATGGAACGTTTTACTGGTAAATGCCCTCTTTTCTACTCTACTAAAGTGAACCTGTGTATTGTCATCTTAAAAAATATGTTCAATTTAATTTATTACTTTTTTACAGATAGAACTTGGTATCAGTTGAAACCATGAAGTTCTGCTCCGTGACGGGCAAGTGGAAAGCAAAATAACAGCCTAGACATGCAAAAATAAAAATTAAATCCAAGTGCTATAAATTGACTGCTTCCAGAATTTTTCTTTTCAGTCAATATTTTGACCTTCTCTAAAATTTTCTTAAACCATGAAATTAATTATTCACTGAGCTTATCTATTCTTAATTTCATAATCATGTAAAATATGCCAGCACAATTATACCAATTTGTGATAACCTCATTTCCTCCCATTAGAGTAGCATTCACTATTTGAAAGCAAATAAATACCTTTACATAGTTTGTCACCTGCAGAGAAAGCACTATACGCTAAAAGCCAGGGCCTCTCTACCTGCTGATTAATTAATGAGTGCATCGTTATCTTCTCATTCACACAAGAACCTCCCTGCATAGATAACTGCAAAGGATTCTATGAATTTGTATATAACTGGCAAGGAATGCTTTACAGATGACATATACATTGTTTGAATGCAGTGGCTTTATTTTGCTATTCTTCACTAGTACTATAACAAGTGAATACTAAATTGAAAACACAAATGTTTCCATCTGTCATTTAAATATGTAATAATCCACAGTAAATGATAATGATCTTAGAAGCCACCAAGGAGCTCCATGTCCAGCTGGATTAAGACCCCCATGGGGCCCTAGTCAGGATACTGTTTTGGGCCCCATGTACTCTGATATATCAGATCTTGTGAGAAAGTTCTCCGGTTATAAATACTGGACTGCAGCTAAGAGCTCATATGTGGCAGAAGCTCTTAGCAAGCTAGTAGATGAAGAGGATGCCAGGAATCAGAAATCATGGGGCCCAGTACGAGCCTCCCACCCCTCCATGAGCAACAGCGCAACACAAACTTACCTGGGGGCCCGCTGTCTCGCAGTCCTCTGGTCTCCGCTACTCTGCACTGATGCCAGATCACATGATCGCAGGGGAATGATTCCTCCACCCCTGCGATCGCATTCTGGTGCCTGGCTGTCATGGTGACAGCCAGGCTGAAGACATCAGCGCAGAGTAGCGGAGACCGGCGGACTGCAAGACAGCGGGCCCACAGGTAAGTTTGTGTTGCCCTGTTGTACCTGGCCCCCTGGTAAGCCCGGACCCGATACAACAGTGCCCCCTGTACCCCCCTGATGGCAGCCCTGCCAGGAATGTCCATGTGTATATAGGTGAGCAATAAAGAGGGTCAACTAGGGGAGTGTTTATTTCAAATAAATATGTTTTTTTATATGGCGTCTGTAATTTTTTTTTTACATTGTTCCCTAGTGCACTACAGATACTAGCATGTGGTTCACCAAGTGCCAGAATGCCATATCAGCCATGGGTATGCTGGCTCTTGTAGTACTACAAGTACAGCGATGCCCATACACTTAATGGGGGTGTGGGCATGCTGGGATCAATACTGCACCACTGAGAAAATGGTTAATTAAATATTTTATTCATTAAACCACACCCACTGCACTAGGCGGTCATGCTTTTTTCAAATTATTATTTATTTTATTTTTTCATACACAAGCTCTGTGATGATAATCACCAGTATGGATTTTACAGCAGGGTGGAAGCAACTGAAACACATACACCTCCTAGAGGTGTATCTGCAGCTACTTCCCCACTAGCATAGTACGTACTATGATTTTGTCTACCCGCCCCTACCTCCCCCATTCTTCGTCTCTAAGCGTAGAGATGTGCAAGAGGGAGATACGTCTTAGTCTGCGTTCATACTGAGACATAAATTCTTCTACTGCTCATGCACAGTTCTAAAAACTCTTTTTGCATTTAAGAGTTGGGCTTAAGTCCGACTATACCTGACCCAAGTGAATAGAGGGAGAGGATAAAGAGTAGGACTATGAAGAGGGATAATTGTAACGAGTCGCGGCGGCTTCAGGCACCACCGCGACTCGCTCCTTCAGATGTCTTCACGTCCCGGCCTTCGTCATGATGACCGGGACGTCACTTCCGCTTTGTCCCGGCCGTTGTCAAGGCAACGGTCGGGACGCTCTTTGGTCTCTAGCGCCGCGTCCCGGCATCTAGGGCAGCCGAGCGCATGCGCAAAGCAGTAATTAGGTGCCAGCTGGTTGTACTCTGCTCCTGCTTTCAGGACAATTCCTATTGGACCACATTAGTATTTAAGGCAGGAAGGGGCAAGCCCTCCCTGCCGGGTATAGTTCCTGCTTGCTGCTGACTAGCCTGCTGTATTTCTGGTTTCTGCTACCTTTGCATTGATTCTTGCTGCCGACCTTTGCCTGACTCCTGACTTCGTTTGATTGCCTGTGTCCCTAGACCTCTTTGCCTGGTATCCTACACTGCTAATTTGCCTGTGACCTCTGACCCCGGATTGGTATCTGGATTTTCTGTTTGCTGCCGGCCTCGACCTTTGCCTGAACCTCACTCTGCTATCGCTCCTGTACTCTATCGCTGGGTTCTCCCCAGTCAGCGCACGACCCTCAGCTGTCTGCGGCCAAGTCTGTCCCCACCACTAGGGGCTCCAGCGAAAACCAGACTTCTGAGTAGACTCCGGGTTTCTGTGTTGCTGGCTGTTGCGGGTTCCTAACAATAATGGGGCAGATGAAGAGGTATTGCAGTCCCAAGGGCTACACAATGATAGTTAACTCAAAAACAATTTGATATGCTGTGTTCTTAAGCATGACGAAGCAAGGCAAAATAAATGCATTTAGGGAAAATGTTGACTGAGTCTGACAGTAACCTCTATATGCCTCAGTCTCCACTGAAAATGGATCCCTCCCTATACAGGTGCATGTGGCACTGAAGTGCGACGGGGTGAGGGCTTGGGGTAGCTCAGTGCTTCTGAAGCACTGGGCACAATTACAAAGGAGGCGGCACGCCCACAGTGACAGACAAGCTACCTTCTAATGCACATTCTGCCGCACTCTGTCCCAATTTTTCTTTTAAAAATGTAGGGAGACATACATATGGGAAGGGGCGGGGTAACTAATCTTGCGCAGAGACTCAGTAATTTGTTAATCCCATGGTGGCCACCCTGATAGTGATTGTATCTTGCTACACTGTCTCTGTGTTATTGTCATCATCATCTTGAACTTAATAACATCTCTAAAGCGCATCTGTTCACACAGGGCAGCAATGTTTTTGATTTCAACTGAAGCACAATACAAAATAAGTTGCCTGCCCAAATAAGCCCCAGTCCTCCACCTGAAACACACCTGGGGGTAAATGTATCATACTCCGGTTTCTTCAAGTAGCCGGAAATCGGCGAGTTGACAGCTAAAATTTAAAGCGGCGCTGCCTTGTAAAGGCACGTTTCTCTTTACAAGGCAGCGCCGCTTTAAATTTTAGCTGTCAACTCACTGATTTCTGGCGACTTGAAGAAACCGGAGTATGATACATTTACCCCCTGGTCTTAAAATAAATACTTGTTCTGCTGGTCTGTCAACAGAAGTATAGATACAAGAGTTTGGTGAGACAGACACAGCCTAGAAAGAAGAGTTGGGATTGGTACTTAGAGTGTCTTTCATGAATATATTCTGTTTTGCCTTCAAAACTACTCTCCAACCACGGCCTCTCACAGTGGACAGATTCTTCTACTCATTGGTGTGGCACTACCTTGATCTTGTTTTCTTTGGACAATGTTCAATTTCTGATTTCTGACACTCCTTTCCACCTCTCAGATGATCACATTATCACCTGGAAGCTCTCGTCCTTTACTTTAAACAATCTACTGTCAAACTCTATTTTGCTGTCAAACTCTAACAACTCTCCACCTCTCTGCAACAACTTCTCTCTTCAATTGCTACATTCTCCTCTTCTGACAGTACCACATCTTAACCAAATCCTAGAAACAACCATTGATAAAGTGGCTCCAGCTACACATTACACTCTGCATCAACAACAACGTTGGCGGTGATGTGGCATGTGGATATCGCGCTGTGCACATTGCCAGCAATTACGGTAGAAATCTCTGCACATTTTTCTTAGCGAAAAATGAGTGGAGATTTCTGTGAAAATCTACAAATTGTCTCCGGAGTTTCGGTGAGATACTGTGGCTTATTGTATTCCCCCCTAAATGATATCTAAAATCCCTAATAGTTTACAGTATGGGCGGCATGGTGGCTTAGTGGTTAGCACTTCTGCCTCACATCACTGGGGTCATGAGTTTTATTCCTGACCATGGCCTTATCTATGTGGAGTTTGTATGTTCTCCCCGTTTTTGCGTGGGTTTTCCTCCGGGTGCTCCGGTTTCTTCCCACACTCTAAAAACATAGTAGAAGGTTAAGTGGCTGCTATTAAATTTACTTTAGTCTCTCTCTCTCTCTCTCTCTGTATGTCTGTGTGTATGTTAGGGAATTTAGACTGTAAGCTCTATTGGGGCAGGGACTGATGTGAGTGAGTTCTCTGTACAGCGCTGCGGAATTAGTGGTGCTATATAAATAGATGATGATGATGTCATTCCTTATAGCAAAAGTTTTCCTAATTAACACTGATCAGCAATCAGCAACTTTAAGAATTGACACCAAAAGTCAACATTTAAGAGTGAATCATATTTATATGTTAGCATAAATTGCCTCTTATATGCCATATACCTCATACAGCACTTTAGGCCCAAATTAATTTGACATAAAAAAGCAGCCCGAACGTACATGCAAAAATGCATGTAGACAGAAATATATAAAAATATAGATTTGGTTAGAGGAAAGATACGGCATCCATCATCATCAACTTGATAATATGACCGTAGTTTTAAAATAAATAGTAACAGGTTCTTCAAAAAAGGTAGAAACATTATTTAATACAACTGTGGAATTACAAGTCTGGGTATGACCTGGCAACCATGGCCGCTAGAACATGTAATTCCACAATAGTATATCAGTAAACACCCACACACAGTTATCAAAATATTTTAAAATAAAATAAAACCAAATTACTAAATCCAAAGGCAATATTCAAGTCTTAATGAAACTTTCAACTGCTATATGTTTGGTGTGTAAGATTATAATATTGAAGAAATATTGTAACATTGTTGTATAAGCAAATTATACTATTATATACATATGTGTCTGCATTGTGATTGGCCTTCATACAGTAACTACTGATCAAAGAACTCTGCAAGAGAGGCGTGTTCTTTAAGCAATGGAAAGAAGTGGGACTGGAAGTGTGAAAATGGTGAGAGTAATTAACAACACTATCTAGGAACAGTGTATGGAAATAGTGAGCATAAATACATAAGCACATATTTAATACACCTTAATTTCCTGCTACATAGTTTGTAAATAACCTTTATGGCCTCTCGTTCTCCTGCTGATTCTTTTGATATTTTCACATATTTTAAAATCTCGCCTCGCATAAGCTTCTAGTTGTCTTGCTTAAAATTCTATATTTATTATTATCTCTACTATATTGATATAGTGTTATCGTTCATTAAAGTGCACTTTAAAAAGCAAAGTGTGGCGAAATGTAGTATATCTAATGATTGATTGTTATTTTCTGTTGAATTTATGGATAACACTGTGAATATTTTAGTGTATAGTGTAAAGTGTATTTGGTTAACTGACCTGAGTCTGACCTAGGAAAGTGTCAATGGTCTTGTGAAAGTAGCCAGGCCCAGGCACAGATAAATCTCTGAGTAGTTTGTGTATGCAGAGGAGTTAAACTTAGCCAAGCTGAACAAACCAACAGAGGTGAGACTTCAAGGTCCTGCATACATTCCAATCTCAGCTCACTTCGAAAGAACTGTGACATTTGGGAGATCAATCTGTCTTTATTGACAACTAAATTCCTAAGGTGAGGGGGTGTAGAGCCAACAAGAAATGGTTTAAAATCTTCTGCCTTAGACATCAGATTGTGCATTTTATGAGGGGTCTATCAAGACTGAAATGTCCGATCCTTTTCCATTGTGTTCCCTCACACACAGCCAGTCTACCTCGTAAGTAGTACTCTGATTTTATTTCCTATTTTATTTCTGAAACTCTTTTGTGCAACATATTGTATGTCTTTTTTATTAATTTTTGTAAACCTTGGAAACATTTTTCAGATTAAATAAATTTAATCTAGTGTATTCTCCGTGATTCTTTGTGAACGTACGAAGCCCAGGGAGGCTCATGCTACATATGTATGTGATTTAAGTGTGAAACTTTAATAAGTGGTTTTGGTGAACGTAAGGACACCATAATAAATTCTTTGTGTTGGCAGAAAAGGTGTATTCATTGCTAAGTGACTAAGGTGACGCCAGTCACGGCCAGCTGTTCAGATTGCTGTATCTGGGACAGGCTGGGTAATCAAGACACAAAGTGCAAAAAAAAAAAAAGAAAAAGTGTAAAGGCATTGAAGGCAATTGACAGCTAGAAGTAATAAACTCATAGGAAGTAATGATCGGCTCCTGGTCTGAGGAGCTGGATTGAATTGTTCCATTTTTGGTTGTGAAAAAGTGGTGTTAACTTCATTATTTGTAGGTTGGTAAGTAGACAAAACTGTGTAGGTTCTAGTGACGTGAGATTGGAATTCATTGAAAAACATAACACGCGTGCAAAATTTATAGTCCATAGTCCTTAGACAAACAACTGATCTCTGCTCCATAAAAACACAAAATTGCTAACTAGCCCCTTTAATATTTCAATTTAATAATGATATTTAGCAGATTATTGAATTGTTCACTATCTTGTAAACCTTGATGCATGTTTACTATTTATTATTATGGTGATGAATGTCTTCAAACAATCACAATTTTACAACATCTATTATGCTATGTTATGCTTATATCTAATTTTTAAGATTTATTGCCCATACATAAGAATGTCTCCATATAAATGTACATTTTTATTCTTTAACTTCCCGGGACAAATGCTTCTATGGAGGCTTGTAAATCTTACCTCCTACACCTTGCCATGGTCACCAGAAAAAGCCTCCCTAACACATAATAATTATTATTTTAAATACCCTGAAGTCTGACAACATCATATTATTGCTAGGTCATACATCCTAACACTGGAAACCTCTTGAATCCCAACTTCACAGGAGTCGGCGACGAAAGTGCCAACCCCTTATATCAGGTTAAATAGAAGGTATGGTATGTGTGTGGCACACAAATGATTTAAAGCCCATAGATTGTAAGCTTGTGAGCAGGGCCCTCTTACCTCTCTGTCTGTATGTATTACCCAGTATTGTTTTATTACTTTGTTCCTAATTGTAGAGTGCTACGGAATTTGCTGGCGCTATATAAATAAATGTTGATGATGATGATGAAGCAATTTTATTTCACCCAGAATTACGGTTTAGAAATGTGACTGCCCATTAAATAAAAACAATTTCAATGTGAACAAATTGAAATTTAAAAATTAAAAATTGTGCTTACTCAAAATGTGAACTATTCATCCAAATAGACAAATTGGTTTTACTGAAATGTATAATATACTTCAATAGTTATATGTGGGTTAGAATTGTTAATTACACCCCTTCTGCAGTGATGGGGCACCGTTACTTTCAACAAAACGCTCTTTGGATTATCTAGGTGCATTTTATATAGGAAAGTAATCAAACAAAAAAATGTGATAATGTGACACACAAAATTCAGACAATGACAAAGTCCTTGTTATGTAACACAGTATTTCATGTGTAGCTATTAGTGGGATTGCATGTGCAGCCGACTTATAAAAGTGGCTTGGAGAAATAGGTAAATAAATCCAGTGCTTTTCTTGTCATAGAACTCACCGGAACTGACTTCCGGCACCTTTTTTCAACAGATTTTTCAAGTTTTAAAAGTAACTTTTGAACCTTTGATGTTTGGTCCACGTGGACTTGAGTCGCCCTGTCGAGCGTAGCTGGTTGGAGGCAAAATCATTAAAACACTGCATGTGGGCTGCTTGTGTGTCGAGACCGATGCATGCGTGCTCCGTCCGCGCTGGTTGTGTCGGCACTGCTCGGCTTGTGGCGCTGCTCAGCTTGTGATTTGGTCATGTGGTTGCGCGCTGAGAGCTTATTGTGGGCGGCGACCATTATGTTTCATTACATAACTGATGTGTGTGGGCGGGTGTACAGTGATTGACTACCTGATATGCGTTCCGGCACCTTTTTTCTTACAAAAAAAAGCAAGGAATAAAACAAATTATTCTTAGTTCATAATGATGCCCAACGACTATGCCTACCTTACTTACTTACTGGGGGTGATCTTAACACAGAAGAATGGGCAGTCCCTAAGTCTAACAGAAGCCATTACCCTGGTGGGGGCCTAGTGATAGTGACATCTCTTACATGCCATACATAAGAGGCACCATGCTGGATCTGATCAAGATTCCCTGTGTGAAAACATTTCATCCACACATGATTTCCCCAATACCGAAATCTTTATGTCCTTCAACACATCCAACAGCATGTTATTATCTATGATTAATTACTAACCTCAGCCCCTCCCCATATATTGTTCTTTCCTTGCAAAACTTGATTTTCTTGATTACTCAATTTCACCTTCCACCCAGGTAGCCAATTTGAAGACTTGTTTTTCACAAATAACATTAATGTCGTAAGTGTACAATTTGTATTTGTATTTCAAATTTGCACATATCTTAATTTTTATCTCTCAGATCACACACGCTCAGTGTTATGTGCCTCTTTATCTACTGCAAGGAAATGAAAACTATATCTGTTTTAAGCCTGAATTATGCATATGATCATCTAGCCACACATGTGGCAATATCACTAAAGAATTAAGCAGATTTAGACCAATTTTGAAATTCAGACCAAAATCATCACTTCAAATACACTAGACACTTATACAGTTGTTTGGCAAGCAACTGAACATGGGTGACTGTCTTAAGTCTCGTGGCTAACAGTTTCTGTCAAAGAAAACGACACAAACATTATAAGCGGGTATTCCAAGTGTGTGGCCATTTTGGCCACAGACTAGGATGACCAAATTGAACAGATCTGGTTGTTTAGTGGGTGAGCCGTGTGACTGAATCACAAGTAGCACAATGTTTTTTGTCAGTTGATGGTCAGAAACAGGCTGCAATGGTCATCTGGCAGCAGGAATTACCACTTGGGGGTATATTGACTAAATTGGGTTTGACAAAAGTGGAGATGTTGCCTATAGCAACCAATCAGATTCTAGCTGTCATTTTGTATAATGTACTAAAAAAAATTATAACTAGAATCTGATTGGTTGCTATAGGCAACATCTCCACTTTTTCAAACCAGCAGTTTAATAAATATACCCCTTGGAGTTTGATTGGCATTGATAGTAATGTTGGACACACACACACACCAGTTTTGAGGCAATTTGCTCTACAGCAACAAAATTGCTGTGTATTTGGTACTGCCACTGTATAGGTATGAGATAAATATCTCTCTTTGTAAGTTAAGCATTGCTGTGAAACTGCTTAAACTATCTTACATTTTTTAAATAAATTATTATGAAAACATCGCTGAGTTATTATATTGAGCTTTCTGGGCACACAGAAGCCATACAAACCACTAACAAACAGTTAAAATTTGTCACAATGTGCAAATCATATTTGTTCTATTTTTATTGCATTCAGCAAATTGTGTAAAATACATTGTAACTACTGCAGACATATTTTGTCTATTGTGGACAGACTTCTGGCAATTGCTGCTGACCTTCACAAGCAGGCATTCCCAGCACCAAGTGTATCACAGTGTATCATTTTGTATCATAATAGTTCTCCATGATGATGACTTGTGCATAATTAAATGACTGCAATAGTAAAAACTTAGCTTCACTGAATTTATGCAAGCTGACTTACAAATAAAGTATTAGAAATTAACTGTCTTATAAGAAGTGCAATAATATGATTAGGTTTCCCCAATAAGTTTGTTCAAAACTACCAGCAACTGTGTTGGGATCTATCGGAAATACACAGGTTATCATTTGTCTTAACTTGTATTTCCAATTTTTAATTATTTTTTACTCTGGGCTCAGTTAATTACTTGACATATACCAGTTCCTTTAACTTGATTAAATAACTGAATTAAAGTCAATACAGTTAAAAACTAACTGGAAAGTGAGTATGCTCCATTCTAGATACTTGTGTTTGGAGCTGTACCGAAGAGAGTTACAAATTCTATCACGGATGCACTGATCTTGGTAATTATCTGTTTGTCCTTATTTGGAGAAAGAACAGCTGTAACACAACCAATAAGCAGACCCAGGCAGGTGCCTAGGGCTCTGTCACACTCCGCTCCCCGGGTATCTCCACCAGAGCCTCAAAGCACTGATTCTCATATATAACCTCTTCTTGGTACAGGTTGTCAGCCACGTTTTACATCTGTGATTACTTCACCTGTGGTTTTAGTCAATTCGACTATTGGCCAGTTCCCCTTTATAAGGCTCCTCCTTTCATCTGTCCTTTGCTGGTTCTTCAAGTCTACACCTGGCCTGGTTCAGCTGCCTGTTACCGTTATATCTATTCTGCTTATTTGTTCCGTTCATCTGTGATAATTGCCGTGATCAACGCCCGCTAAGCTACTCTGCATACACCGCTGACTGCTGCTACTCTTTCCACGTCCCTGTGGTAAGCCGTGGGTCATCGTTTCCTGCATACTCAGAGTTCACTGATCTCTGCTCACCTGTTCCATTCATCTGTGGTATCGCTGTGGTCTACGCCTGCTAGCTCTTCCACATGTACCGCTGTCTACTGCTGAATTGGTCCACATTCTTGTGGTAAGCCGTGGCTCATCATTGTTGTCTTTCTGATTCTGCTGATCTCTGCTATCAACACCCACTAGCTACTTCGCATGGATTGCTGACCATTGCCGACTCGTTCCACATCTCGGTGGTGCCTGTGTCCCTTCTTCGTTATTGCATATATGGATACAATCAAACTTACATTCTATTTTACTTTTAGTGGTACTGGCTGTTGCTAATGCTCACTATGTATCAGCTTGAACCGTTAACTCCATTGACTGTGTCTATTCTCCTGTATAACAGCCGTGTTTCAAGATCCACAGTATTCTCGCCTGATTCAGAGTGAGATGTACATCTTTCTGCGTAGCGTATCTTTGCAGATTTTGGGCATGTTCAGAAGAAAGTGAATGTATGCATCTGCTGCTATTCAGACCTGTGACTTTTTCTATCTTACGACTTCTTAAGCCCGAAAATGTGTGACAGAGGAGGGAAGGGAGGGTTCTAATGTAGGCGATGTACAGTAAGGTCATGTTCAAGCAATTGTGTACATATTCAGGCTGGCATATAGTAGCAGATATGACTGAAAAAGTGGTTTTATTTGCCGGTGGTCAAAGGCAGGTATAAGTAGCAGATGATGCCATGCACCTGAACGGCTTGTAATTAGAGGTTTGCAAATGATTCACAGATGCTCATTGAGATTTTAGTAGTTGCTCACCCATTGATTAGGATTTGCCAAGTGTGTTGTAGCAAAGATAAAAAAAATGTTTTTTTTGTACGTCAGGAAGTTGTTCCTGCGGTAATAGTTTATTCAAGTTTAAATGATGCTACATAGCAATTATGGTCATAACACATAAAATAAAAGGTTTCTGTACATGTTAGCAGGCTAGAAGTGTCTGAGGGATGTGACTGCTGTTAGGTGGCCGTATCTGCTACTCATTCAGACCTGGATCTTTTACTCTGAATATGACGTACATACTCTTATACTTGGGTGTGACTTGTTTAATCGCTTACGCTTGCGTTCCACTCTGAATCAGGATCAAAGTGTCTGAGTATTTATGTTTATTAGCTTTGACATTAAATAAAAAATGACTGTAGTCCACTAGGACGGTGAGATACATTTGTTCCTGCACTGCACATGTCTGCACATTAACAGCCTGATCTCAAAGTACTCTCTACTATTGCATTTGGACATTTTTAAGCATTGACCTTCATTTTTATAAGAGAAAATAAAATAATGGCAGATAACATCACAATGTTGCAGATTGAGCTTTTTTCATACACTGTCCATAGGCACACACTGGGAAGTTCTTTGTAGAATAATAACTTTATATTAAACTGTACAGTTATATCATTGTATAGACAGAACACATTTTTGCATGTAACATCAACACGAGAAGAAACTAAAAGATTCTTTGTACAATTACTATAATACAGAGTGACAACACATTAACACATTTAGAAACAGCGCCACCTGCAGTCCCTCCAGTGTAATCACTCATATATTAAGTCTGAATCTGTTGCAATATATCAACATCCCTTCTCAACAGATGAGGCTTAATCTACCATACCCGTCTTTCTAGACAGTCTGTGATGTCTTTCTCAAGCTTTATGCACTAGTCTCTCTGCCCTTGTGCTCCTTACGTTCCACCGCTCTTCTCCAGGATCTTCCAATCTGGGCGTAGACTGTACCCCTTCTCTTAGCAGCCGCTTCCGCATCCACGTGTCAGCTTTCCCTTTTGGTAGGTCAGCTATTCCTTCCCTGTATATTGGCTGCTCTAACCTTATATGAGATGCGCACAGGTACTTTACCTTTTTCTCTGTTTAAAGCACCTAACTCGGCGGTTCCCAAAGTGTGCGCCGCGGCTCCCAGGGGTGCCACGACGCTGTCACTGGGGTGCCGCAGGCCAGCAATAGAAAAAACAAAGAACACAAAAATTTACCAATCCGCGCGGCGCCGGGACACAGCATCCTCCTCTCTCACGCAGCTTCTGCGTGAGAGAGGATCTGGATCCGCTGGGATCATCACTTCATTTATCATTTCCTCAACAAATGTCACACTGTTGCTTATATTCACTCTGTTTTTGGATTTAAGATTCCTTTGTAATATTCACTGTATCAAAATGTAAAATCCACTGTACAAAAATCCCTTCCACTGCCTGGTTCTGCAGTTTGCTGCGTCTTTCTGCAGATATGTAGATAAATACTTTATACCCAAAAACTCTAATATGTTTTATACTAGGTTTCTTGCCATGCCACAAATTATGTAGCGTTTTCTCCACTGTTCTGTAGAATAGTCTGTTCTGAAAAAAAGTAGCTGTCATTGCGGCTTCGCCTCAACATTTTTCAGTTAGTCCTGAATCTGTTAACATGCATCTGATCATTTCAGTCAAGGTTCTATTCTTCCTTTCAGCTGCCCCATTTTTTTCTGTTGTGTAGGGTACTGTCTTGTGGAGCTCTATGCTGAGCTGTCTTAGGAAGTGTACAATTTTGTTTTCTGAGAATTCACCACAATTGTCACTATGAAATGCAAGTGGATTTCTTTGAAATTTATTTCTAGTCATTGTTATTTAATCCTGTAATTTGTCCAGTACTTCATCTTTGCTTTGTGTCAGGTAAGTGCATCAGTGAAAGTCCCTATGTATCTGCTACCTCCTGGTGTGCGCACTATCATTGGGCGACATATGTCGCTGTGTATTAGATTAAGTGGTCTCAATCCTCTGCTCTCAGACTGTTTTAGGATCGTTATTCTTGTGGCTTTTGCTTATATATAACATTCACACCTCATGGTTGTTGAACAGTCTGATATTGTGAGATCCTTTGTTAGGTCTCTCTTTTGCAGTTCTTTAATGCTGTCTGGGTGTCTGTGTCCTAGTGCCACACACGAATACAGTCAATGTCTCTGTGTGTACTTAAACTCACCTGTTGTTTTGCAAAGTGGATACAGTGACAATACAGATGTTCTTCCACTTTAAGGCCTAGATTTACTAAGCTGCGGGTTTGAAAAAGTGGAGATGTTGCCTATAGCAACCAATCAGATTCCAGCTTTCATTTATTTAGTACCTTCTACAAAAGATAGCTAGAATCTGATTGGTTGCTATAGGCAACATCCCCACTTTTTCAAACCCGCAGCTTAGTAAATCTAGCCCTAAGTGTGGCTAATACTTTTCTTCCATTCTGGATAATGCACGTTGTCTTGGAATTTGACAGTATGTCCTTTAGCTGCCATGCACCTTACAGACAATAGTCTGCCATCCATTCTCGGAACATAGAATACATCTTCTATTTGTTATTGGTAAATTACTGCCGTTTGCATTGGAGCAGATGAGCAGACTGTGCCCTATACCTTCCACTGTGATATTTCTTCCATCTGCGAGATAGATTTCCTCTTCATGATTCATACCAGGTTCAGTGAAGAAATCTCTGTCACTTGTCATGTGACTTGTTGCGTCTGAATCTATTTACCAACTATGGGTCAGATGAGTTACTGTTGCTTTAAAAGTTCCAAGAGCACTTATTTGTTTGTTATCTCTGTGAATCTATTTTTAAGTCTCTGCTTGGACCCTTTCAAAACTAGTTTCTGCTGTTCCGCTTTCCATATTGAGCAGTTTTTCTTTAAATATCCAAATTTTCTTACATCTAAAACATGCTCTTATTTTATTATGCAGTTGGACATCTGTAACTTTAAGTGCCTTTTCTGTGTCACTGTCCATGTTATCCTTTGTCATTTCTTTTCTGCTCTGATATTCATCTATGAGTCTGTTTTTCAAAAAATTTAGTATGAGTTCTGCCTTTGGCCTTGTTTCCAGAGCATTTATCAGTGCACTGTATGTGTCAGGTAAACTGACAGGAGTGTGGCTACTATGTGGTTGCATTTTATATCTTCTCCTATAGACCTGAGCTGTGCTAAAATATCCTGCAGTCCAGTTTTTCTTGACACACTCTTGATTATTAATCTCTGGTCTGTCTGTGATTATAACCTCCCACAAGTCATCTTTAGACAGCAGCATTTCAACAATAGACAGTTTGATTACTGCAAGTCTAAAACCTGTGCTGTTTGCCATTTTCTTCCTTTTTGTATATTTTTATTCCCTCTTAAGTATACTACTGGGTTGCTCACATTTGCTGTGTAGATTCTCTCAGAGGTGGTTCTTGTGCCTAGGTTCTTGTGGCTGAATTCCTGTTGCTTGTATGTCTGGGCATCTGGTGTCTGGGTTCCTTATGCTTGTGTCTGGGCTTCTTTATCTTTGTGCCTGGGCCCATAAAATGTTGCCACTGTACATAAGAACACACAGGGAAGTTCTTTGTGGAATAATAACCTTATATTAAACTGTGCAAGTATATCAGCATACAGACAGAACATATTTTTGCATGTAACAACAACATGAGAAGAGACTAGAAGATCATTTGTACAACAGAGTGACACAGGGGCGGATCCAGAACTTAATTGTACCGGGGGCGATTTAGGGGGGGGCGATTTAGCCCCACCCCCTTTTTGACACCTAATTCTGCCGACGGCTGCACACTATGTGCAGGTCCGTTCGGCAGAGAGAGTTAGGGAGAGAGTCCTGCCCGGCTGCTCTGATTGTGTCAATCAGAGCAGTTGGGCAGAACTCTCTCCCTAACTCTCTCTGCCGAACGGACCTGCACATATTGTGCAGCCGCCGGCAGCAAGCCCCTGCTAGGGGGGGCGATCGCCCCGATCGCCCCCCCCTAGATCCGCCACTGGAGTGACAGCACAATAACACATTTAGGAAAAGCTCCACCTGCAGTCCCTCTAATGTAATCACCCGTGTAACATTAAGGGGCATATTCAATTGTCCACGGTTTCCATCGAGCCACGAGCTGAAATCCAGCGAGAAAAGTACCGTAATACCAGTATTTACGTGCACTATTACTGTAATGACGGTAATAGTGCGCTGGGCACGTTTCTTTTGGCTGTAACGCCAACAATTGAATATGCCCCATAGTCTCAATCTGTTCCAATATCTGAACACACAAGACAAAAAGAATTGGCTTTCCTGGAGCACCATTATATCTGGGGGTATATTTACTAAATTGCGGGTTTGAAAAAGTGGAGATGTTGCCTTTAGCAACCAATCAGATTCTAGTTATCATTTGTTTAGTACATTCTACAAAATGACAGCTAGAATCTGATTGGTTGCTATAGGCAACATCTCCACTTTTTCAAACCCGCAGTTTAGTTTATAAACCCCCTGGAGTGGAGACTGGGGAATCATTTTTAAAAAAAAATATTTATTGAAAGCCTGGGATCAGTGTTCGAAGTACAAAAAAAGGTGCAAAGTCAAAAAAAGTATCCAAGGGAGGGGCAAACTTCAGGTCCTCCTCAAAAGACGACGGGACCCTCTATCCTTTACCTCTTCAGTCTAAAGGCCCCTTAGAAGGCAGGGATCTGCCAAGGCTTTAACCAGGGACCAGAAATTAGTGCTTTAGATCTGGGAAAAATAAACACAAAAGTGAAAGTGGCAAACAAGATGTGAAATAAATAAATAAATAGTGCGTTGTCGGTATAGCCCCAGCCTAGTGGGGATCATAGACCAGAGATCTGGTGGTAGCCAGAGTGTTGTATGAGTATCTATAATGTGCCTGAGACTGAGGTGTGCACCTAATCAGAGCCCTAAATATCATAGAGCTACCTAGTTGGTCCCCTTCCTGTCCTCATGCAGTGCATAAGCAGGTCAGTATATAAATATATTGTATGTTGTAGCATCACACCTTGGAACTGGTTGACGAACAGCCGTCTAGGTTAACCCCTGAAATTGGGAGAAAGAGAGAGAGAGAGAACGTAGACGTTCCTTAATGAATCAGGCTCACTAACTCCAAATTGCCTCATTCTTACAAAAGTAGGCTTGTGGTGTCACAAAAAAATATAGCTCTGTGGCCTTTTGGATATGACCCTTAATAACAGATTTCAGTTACCATGAAATAAATCTCACCAGACTAGGGAAACGAAGTCGCATCGATGTCATCCAAGTGATGTTTACTACATGAGTTCAGCTCACTGTAATGAATATGTACTCGCTGAACATTTGCATACAATGCTCATATGAACTTGAGAAAAAACTTTGATAAATGGTCCCAGAGAAAAATAACAATGCTTTCATTCATGTTTCAGAGTCATTAATTCCATCTGATTAAAACATTGTACAAATTCCTGGCAGTTTCTTAATGTGTCTGTACATACAGAATCAATTGGGGTGGGGGTGGGGGGTAATCTGTCTGGCTTTTTCCAGAGTTAGACGCAGATCAGAGATCACAGCATCAATTGGAATAGAAAGAAAGGTGGTTACCAGACAAGGTGAAGTTGTGCATTTAAAACATAGTCAGTAAATTCAGTATATTAAGTTGTAAAACCTCCAGAAACATTTTATCTAATAACAAACATGTGTACGGGAACTTGCAGGTGCCTGGAATACCCACAAGCCATGGAATATCATCCAAGAAAGATAAAAAAAAAAGCTGCCAGCTAAGATCACCAGGTGGTACTTGGGTCATTTACAAAAGTGTGAAAATGTGGACTTGCGTGTTGCTTTGTGCAATTGCTGCTAATTGTCCAACGTCGACTATAGCTAGTTGCATGTCTACACTACACTTTTGGGGAGTGCAACCATTAGGGGGATTTAGCTTTATTTATGTCTTAAATCAAATCAGTAAATGGGCATTGGGTCTCTTTATATTATTATGTGTCACCTTTGTACGTGTCATTATTTACATATGAAATGTCCAGGAGACTCATGAATTTTGTGGAATCTTCCCAGACACCCAGAAGAGGTAGCCAGGCTCCCACCACTCCTTCTTGTAAAGAGGGCACGGCAAAAAAGTAGCCAAGTATGAATATTTTTTTTCCATTGTTGACAGTTTTTCTTCCCAGCTGTCCAAAGTACATTCATCTGTTTCCAGGACTTTAAGTTGAATATTAATCAAGATGCATAAAAGCTTGGAGGTGGCAAGCTACTGGGCCACAGTACTGTGCAATATTTATGAGGGTTTGGATGCCATTAACTCACAATGTTTAAGACATGCTAATCCTTGTTTATTCAGGCTTATTTGGTTTTTAACTGTCTGACAACAGAGAAAGTTTATAATAGACAACAAAATGTTATGATTGCTTGGCAAAATATCAACCCTTGTAACATTATAATAATAACATTGTGTGCCCTGTACAGTTATGCTGACCATTATGGAAATGTCAGTACCTGTCACATGTGAGCTTTTCCAGCTACACAGCTATAGTATAGGTTCAGATGGAGTCAGATTTGAGCACAAAAATAAACACCCAAAACCCAGCAAACATAATTCAATGTGTGCAAAATATTTTTTCTAATGTACTAAACTAAAAAATTAAAAAACAATAAGTAACAAAAGTAAGAAACAACATTAACTTAGATTTACAAAACATAGTTGGAACAAATAATAGATCATAAAAATATATTTTTAATGTGTTGTGTAAATATAAATTTATCTACGTTTTTCAATTTATTTTATTAATGCACATTTACGGACCAAAAAAATGTGGCTATTTGCCAATTTAGCACCTACAGACATCCTGGTCCTTGGAACAGTCCCTGGAAAATGAACCTGCCAGACTTGCAGGTCTACCTGAAAATGTGTATTGTGGAAAGAGTGAAAAGTACCTTCAAGTTCAATCTGCTAATACTCTAGGACCGCTCCCTTACACTCTAGGACCACTCCTTTTATTTGTTTCTATTTATCTTTATTTCTCCTAAGTTAGTTTTTACTTTAGCTTCATTTATGTATTAAATTAATTAATTAAATTCTAAATGAAAGTTAGGGGACATTTGTACTATATTCAATACATGTGTCATGTTTGTGTGTTTGAACTATTACATTAGTCAAGGGGGGGAGGGCAGCACGGTGGCGTAGTGGTTAGCACTTCTGCCTCACAGCACTGGGGTCATGAGTTCAATTCCCAACCATGGCCTTACCTGTGTGCAGTTTGTATGTTCTCCCTGTGTTTGCATGGGTTTCCTCCGGGTGCTCCGGTTTCCTCCTACACTCCAAAAAAAACATACTAGTAGGTTAATTGGCTGCTATCAAATTGACCCTAGTCTCTACCTGTCTGTCTGTATGTGTGTGTCTATAGTAGGGAATTTAGACTGGAAGCTCTAATGGGGCAGGGACAGATGTGAATGAGTTCTCTGTACAGCGCTGCGGAATCAGTGGCGCTATATAAATAAATGGTGATGATGATGATGATGATGAATTGAATTGGCCATGTTACTGCCGAAAGTAACGAGGCTTGCGCACTATTACCAATATTACGGTAATGCATAGTGTATAAGTGTACATAGAAAATACACTTTTCTGAAAAAGTACAACTGAAAGATGTAAAGTTCTTTGTGTGGGGAGGTGATCTCAGTGCATCCTGCTGTGAAGCAGGGAACAACCATGCAAAATGTACCTTCTCCACCTCTTTAGTACATTTAAATAATCTTGGCCCACAATCCAAAATCTCTTTTTTGCATATGAGCGCACAAGTAGGCACACTCATGCATTTAAATTCAGCAAGTTCCCAAATCTTCGATCAGATGGTATAAACTTCTGCAACCCCTACAGCACCATGACCCGCAAATCTATGTGCTTAACTTAGCACATCTTCTTTGAATGAGGCATGCTTTGCTCCTTAGATAAGACTCTTTTACTGTATATATACAGTAAAATATATTTAAAGCAAAAACATGCATGCAATCAGATATTTCTTGCCTGAGGGTTTATAAATACAACAGTTTACATGGCAGCTATTTTTTTAATCTTTCTTGGATGATATTCCATGGTTTGTGGGTATTCCAGGCAGCTGTAACATCTCCACTTTTTCAAACCCGCAGTTTAGTAAATATACCCCTTGGTCTCTGTAAAAATGATTTGAGCTCTCCTGTCAAACATTGACTTTTGTCTTACCAATTATGCCACCACTAACATTTTTTGTCAAGAGCTAACATCCTTACTTAGGAAGCCATTGGCTCTCTCTTTATCTAAACTAATCTCTAACAAACTACTTTAATCAGAGTTATCATAAGCCGAATGAACACCCCCCCCCCCCACCCAGAGTTATCATAAGCCGAATGATCTCCTCTATTTCAGCTGTGTAGAATTCTAATACGAAGCTAAGTCTGACACATGAATTTATAAGAACACAGAGACCTGAACTTGTTAAGTATAATTTAATATGGAAAATAAATCAACAGAGCTTAAGATGAAAAAGTAACAACATTACATACAAAGATATAAAATAATAAAAAGGATTAAACATATACATGCCCACTTTTAAGAAGTCATGTGACATGAGGAAAATTCATGGCATTGAATGGAGGGGGCGGAGCTTAATGATGTAATTAAGCCCCACCCCCTCCATTCACTGCCATTAATTTTGCCTACACAGATAAATGGTACACTCACAAATGATCAGACTTCTGCTTGCTGGCAGAGCATAAATTCAATGGAACACTTCTTAATATGAAATTGACTCCCAAAAGTAAACAAATCTGTTAGATATACCGGAAATTTTAAACATGCTTCAGTTGCCCACAGTCGACTGTGATGTCATGCAAATGAGATTTTACGAACATCTATTCACAATACCTTTCAGGTCAGTGTTTCTTTACACGGGCCTAACTTCTGCTTTGCATCCCTAGATGAGGCATACTATCCTTACTCAGACAAGGCATGTTATCCTTTCTCTACTCAGCTTACTCCCTCCCCCCATACTCCCTCTGCATTTGTAAAGAGTAACAAGGCGTATGCATTGCAGTTTTGGTGTGCATGCGCAATACATGAAATGTATGTTTTACCCCAATAAAACAAACATACGTCCAATAAATTGCAAGTAAAGAAGCATAGAAACTGCATTGCATTTATGTACTTGTTTGATCTGCATTAGTTTGAAACAGTGTTGATGCGAGTCAGACACACTGAATAGGAGCAATAAACATTCCAAATAACCCAATAAGGCACAAAGCTAGTTAATTGCATATAAAATAGCAAATATGTATGGTCTCATTTGGAGTAATAATGGTGTCATGATTTGTATTTAGACAACCTGTTTACAAGCACTTCACATTAAATAAACACATGATAAAAGCATAATTTTAAAGTGAGGTGGTATGGAAACTAAAGGTCAGTACAATGGGATTGGGAGGAGGTGCCTTCTACCCCTTGACAGTCTCCACTAATGCTAAGGACAATGAAACTACAAGATAGAATTGCTGCAGGTGATCAGCTTGTTCCTGATGGATTACCTATAAAATATATTTTAGATACATAAGTAGTGGAATGGTATTGACCGCTAAAATCATTGTTCTAATTTGTTCTAACTAATGAGACATTAAAGTGCATCAATGCCTTTCTGTTATAACTCGATTAGCCCACAAAATGACCACCTCCACTAACTCCAATGACTGCCTCATTGACAAAGTGCACAACTACCGAGACACAGTGCAAAATCCCTTTTTGTGATGTTCCGAGCCTTAATCTGGTGTGCCTAGATTTCTGCCACGGTGTATTGCAGAGCTAGATTGGCACATTTGCAGAGAAGCAGAAGTTTGTATCAGCCAGTAGGAGGGGTCGAGCGGAGAGAATGGCACTGGAATATGCGCACTGGTCCGCCTAGTTTTGTAAGGATTTCATTTTGTGTAGGAAAATCTCTACAATGAAATAAAGGGGTGTAGGGGGCACATTTTTAAGGGCATTCCTTGCTTTGCATAGCCAATTTCATGCAATAAAACCTGAATTTTGCCTTCCAGTCGCACGTAGGCAGAGGAGAAGTCCTAATACCCTCACACTCTCAATATTCATTTTTTATTAATTCTTCTAGACATGCAGATTGAGGTGTGCTGGGAAGGCTATATAGACACACAGGTGCAAAAAGAAAGTTTTGTAGAGCGCATCCAGCGAACTTCATAAATGTGCGTGAATGACATCTGCCATGTGAAGGTAACAGGTGCACTTTAATGGTACATTGTCAGAAAATTAAATAACATAATGCTTCATCTCTCCTAAATAGGCACAATCTGCACTGTAATAAATTCAGACAATCATGCAATTTTAAATAAATAAAAAAAACTGTTTATCCCATTTGAAATGAATGATTTACTGAGTTTAAAGGCCAACTTGACAAAAAGTAATTTCCTGACCTATGTTTAGACAAGTCCTTATTGTATGCTTTGAAGGCACTAATGTGATTTTATGTGGACATGATTCTTCTCAAATAGTTTTCCATTGTATAATAAATATAAGCGTTTCTAATTTAAATATGTTCACGTTTTATGGGGCAATAATGTTCTGCGTTTATGTTACTGTAACTACATTGGAAAATGTAATATCTCTGTAATAGTTTCATTCAACGCACAAAGTAACATTTTAAACTATGTGCAATACTCAAGTAAAGGTGTATGTATTTACATGTTATTACAATGGGCCCTTAAGGGCTATATAATACGTTCATGTAAATAAAACAAAGATTTTATATAGTATAGAGCTAGAAAAGTAGAATAAAAGTATGTGTAAAGGCTAAGAGGTGGCACTCCAGCTTTTATTAGACACCTTGGGCTATATTTACTAAACTGCGGTTTTGAAAAAGTGAAGATGTTGCCTATTACAACCAATCAGACTCTAGCTGTCATTTTGTAGAATGCACTAAATAAATGAAAGCTAGAATCTGATTGGTTACTATAGCCAACATCTCCACTTTTTCAAACCCACAGTTTAGTATATAAATATAAATATACCCCCTTGTATGACCATCATAGATGAGAGAGTGAGAGAGAAAGAGAGAGGAAGAGGAGAAAAAGAGAGACAGAAAGAGAGATAAAAAAAAAAGGCAAAAGACAGAGAAAGAGGGAAAGAGAGAGATGCTACTTTGGTTCATTCTTGAACACTGTGCTGTATAGGGCTAGAGGGAGTGTTCTTCAGGTGTTGAGGTGTGTACATATACTCAGGGGCGCACTTAAGGGGAGTTTCCAGTCACCCAGAAAACCCCCTTTCTCTAATCATGGAACCTCTCAGTTAATATGTATATTAAATGTACTATAACACTTTGTCTGCAGCCTGGGAAGTATTTCCATCTGCACTTGGATATGTTTCATGAACACTGGCCTCAACAAAATGGCCACCATCACTTTTGCCTCTAGTATATTATTTTTACAGTTTTGGATCTTACGCCCTGGTATTTGTCTGACATAGAAAATACAGAAAGTAAATGACCTGTTATGATCTGCAGTCTGATGTGCAGTACTGGGTAAGTAACTATAACACTAACTGTAATCGTTTTTATTTTAATTGGGTGTAAGAGGAAATTAGTATTAGTTTTGTAGACTAATATTAATTTAGTTAGATGGTCAGAATTATTTAAAGCAGTGTTCACATTAATTTACAGCTTACTTTATGCCTCATTCTTTTTTTTTGTAACATTCAACAAGTCCCACTTTTGTTAAAAGGTATGTTTTAGGTATATGAGTATTGTACTTGTATAAAAAAAATAGTACCTGGCTTTTATCTCAGCTGCAATGGTCATATGGGAATGGATGGTGCCTCTTGTGTGCACAGAATGTCAGTATTATACCCCTTCCTCCATAATTTAAACAAGTACAGACAAAATATCAAAAATTAGTTCTGAAATTATGCTACTCATTCAGTTGTAGCCTCATCTCCTAAGTCTCAATAGAGCCCCTACCTGTTCAATTTTGACTTATTAAACACAGAATCTCCCATATATCTCATTGACTTCTCTGTCAGAGCAGCCCCTGGTGACGTCTCCTACCTCCCCTCCCCTCTTTCCTTGCCTCTTCCCTGTAGGTTGTGACTTCCCCTGTTTTGTCTTTTTGGTTTTATGTTGTAACGGATTACTGGATACACTACTAATCTTGATTAGCGCTGGCTTACCTGAAGTGCGGAGTCTAACGATCTCCCCGGTATTCACCAAGAAGCGCCGCAAGGCGGGATGGGCTTTGCTGCCAGGAGTATAGGAGCAGGAGGAGAATGGTCGGACAGGCCGGGTTGGTACATAGGCAGGCAATGCAGACAGAATCAGGAGGCAATCTCAGAGTCAATCAAACCGGGTCGGTACACGGGTCACCAGAACAGATGCATAGTCAGCTAGCCGGGTCAGTACACAGGAATGGCAGATAAACGTGTAGAGAGAGGAGCGTGAGACAATCCGGGTCAGGAGCACAGGCAATCAGGAAGGTCAGAAAGCCAGGTTGGTACACGGGAGAAATGGAATCCAGAAGGGTCAGCAAGCCGGGTCGGTACACAGGAGGTCAAACATGCAGGAAGCAGGAACAAGGAGAACACAGGAATCAGGAGCCAGCAACAGGTAAGTTGCTCTGACACTCCTAGAGTGTCAGAGCGCTGTTTAAATAGGAAGTCCCTGTTTGAATTCCCCACCGTAGGTCTGGCGGTCATGTGATTGCCGAACCTGGAAGTGCGGCTTCCGGGTCAGACGGAGCGGCGGGGGAGCGAGCAAAGGTAAGTATCGTTACATATGTATACTTATGTTTGATACCTGATGCTTTCATCTGTCACTTAAATCACGATTGCCTGTATACACTTTTTTGAAACATGTAATAAAAACTCTTTGTTAAAAAAATTGGCTCTAAAAACAAATGAGTCTTAGGTATCCCACATGAGTTCAGCTTTCTCCGAGGGGGAGATTCAACTCAGCACGAGGTGTCTCCGGAACTTCAATAGTGACACCTCGCGTCTGAGATTTTACAGGAATCTACGCTAATATTTTCTCGCACCCCATAAAGGTGCACATAAAAATTGAGCGGAGATTCGTATTGTAATGGCCGACAAAGAGCGCACGTCGCCAGGAAATAATTCTCCCCCTGAGACGAGAAAGAAAAGAATAAAGTAGGGGTGAAAGTATGTTGGGGAGAGGGGCGTTTGCATTACATACTTTTTTGTTAATAAGTGTTATGTGTTTTTCTTATATGCTCTTTAGACTCAATAGTTTTATAGGGTATCAGATAATAAACGGTTTATGGTGTTCCCAGGCTGAGATGACACACCTGTGTTACAGAATAAGGCAATCCACTTTAACCTGTAAATTACCTTTTAACTTCATCACAGTTACCTTACATATGTACACAATGTTCTTTGTGACCCTTCATCCTGTAATCGGTTATCTCACTGATGATAAAGATTACATGTGAGTTCATTACCTTTAACACTGTCTAGATTATTTTTGAAACTTAAACTAAAAGTAGTGACAATCAGCATAGTACAAAATGCAATGAATAAGGAAATGGCCTAAAATACAAATGATAATATTAAATGGCATTGCTTTGTTGTAAATTCAGTTTATTTAAAGAATACCCATTGTTACAACTAGAGATGGTCACTGATCCCCGTGTTTTGGTTTTGGTTTTGGATCTGGATTACTTTCGTGTTTTGGTTTTGGCAAAACCGCCCTTGCGTGTTTTGGTTTTGCTTTTGTTTAGTTTTGTTTTGCAATTTTGTTTAAAAATCAATTTTTGGGGGGCTAAAATAACTTAATTTAGGTATTATTTTGTACCTAAATTATTATTAACCTCACTAACACTAATTTCCAGTCATTTCAATTCAATTTTGACCACCTCCTAGGTCACAATATGATTTTCATACACTTTCAAAGAAAAATTGCTGCAGTTCTTGCCAGTGATAAGAAAAAGGCCATTGTCATGCCTGGGCATAAGACCAAAAATCCACCTCTTAAGCGTGGAATTATTTTCACACAAATTCTGACAACAATTGTCTAACCATTTGTAGCGTTTTTAAAGCCACACTCAGTAGAGGTAGGGACCTTAACCATCTGGGATCCTCATCCATGTTACGTCATTTTTCAGCGAGTTCATGGAAAGCTGTTGGGAAAATCAGAAATTTAGTTTAAAAAAAATAACAACAAGCAGTCCAGCATAATCTACCTCCCTTCTCTCATCTACATCCCAGCACCTGCAATCTACACCCCCAACACCTTCATCATAAATATCCCCAGAAGCAACAATTGACAGTTAAACAATCCTTTGCAAGAGGAAGCAAGTATGAAACCTGTCACCCAGTCGCAAAGCGGATCACAGACGCCCTGGGTACTATGCTAGTATTAGATCTGCGTCCAATGTCCACTATTAATACAGTTGGTTTAAGACATTTAGTTGAGGTGTTCTGTCCCTGTTAGCAAATGTCATCACTATACCATTTTACTAGAAAAGCTATTACTCACCTGTATCGGAAGGTTCCTAAAAATTTAATTATTGGGCTACAAAATGGCATTCTACCCACTGTACACTTAACCACATATATGTGGACAAGCGGAACTGGGCAGACTAAAGATTATATGACTGTGACAGCCCACTGGGTTGGTCATTCGCCTTCACCAGCAGGGACAGCAGCAGCATGTACCCAAGTACGTCACATTTTTCAGAAGTAGACTACTCTGTGTATCAGCAGCTTCACTAAGAGGCATACAGCTGACAATCTGTTACAAAAACTAAGGGATGTCATTGAAAGATGGCTAATGCTGCTTGGACTCTCCTAAGGATATGTCATTTCTGATAAAGACACCAATATTGTTGAAGCATTACAGCGGGGTGGAATTCCATCACATTTCCTGTTTTGCTCAAACAATCAACTTTGTGTTACAGAACTTTTAAAAAATGACATGCAGGAGATGCTGTTTGTGTACCGAAAAATTTAGGGTCAATTTCTGGTTTCTGCAACAGCATGTAGGAGAATGCAGCAGCTGCAAGAAGACTAGCATTTGAGGGGAATGTACTTTAGTCCAGCGAAGTAGTCATCTGTGAAGAGAGTGCAGACACGGTTAGCTTGAGTCAAGTGATTGCCTTAATAATACATTTTGACAAGGAGCTACAGAAATTTAACGTATGAAATAAAACAAAGTAAATGTGCTAACTTTATTTAAATTGTAGATTAAATACTTAATTCGCCAGGATCCAAGAGCTATCAACATCTTGTAATGACGTCTTCTCCTTCAGTTTCTGTGGCAACTGCTTGTTGGAAAAAAAATTGCTTTCCCAAGACACCCAGTGGTGATGCAGATGAGTCCGCACAACATTTTGATATTTGCTCTGCTGTAAAAGAATTGGCCAAAAATCGTGACAGCTCTGGCCTAAAATGAACTACTAATTCCATTTGGAAAGCCATTATCGGCAATTACATCATAGTACACATACTTCTATGATGGTGGATTCCAGTGGGGATGAATTAGTATTGTTTGCTCTATTATTTCTATTTCAGCAATTACAATTAGCAATGGAGCAATGGAGCTCTTCTGTTTGGGTGTTACCTATATAACGCAGTAGAATTTGCCTGCAAATTCTACAGACAAGCCTGCTTGTCTTCCTCTTCATCAATGACTCTTCGCAATTGAGTACTCGTCATTGGGTGTATATTACACCCAAACCTTATTAGTGCAAATTAGTAAAAATACAGTTTAATCCCTGCTAGGCCCTCCACCATGCTTTGCATGTTAATAGTAGGATTGGTTGGAGTTATGGGCAAGGTCACAAATTTTTTGGTCAAATCTTTCAAACCAGCCCAGATGTCAAACTGTTGTGGTCTGCCACCTGCGTCATCCCTGCTTGTGTTTCGAAAGTGCAAATTGGTGCCAGAACCTCACGTGCCAGAACTGCTGCCACTGGTACCACACTGCTGCCACTGGTGCAAGACTTACACAATCAACCGCATCCTCATCAGCGCCCTTTTTGGCTACCCAAATCTCCCCCTCATCCTCTTCTAATTCCAAAGTGTCATCCTCACTTGGTGTATCACCAGCTACACTCGGGCTGTTCAGGCACACATCATCAGAAATGCTAAAAGGTCCCTTCTTTATGGGTACACTATCAGAATGGTCACGATTACACATACCACTCGTGGATGGACTCTCCTCGGGATTGGTGTCATTTTTGATTCTGAGCATACATTTTCCTCTAATGCCTTACTGTTATCTTGCAGCTCAGCTTTCACATGTAACAGTTGTGCACCACTTTTGGACTTCAAATTACTTGGTCTTGCTTGCTCACGAGGGACCTTACAAGAAGAAGGCTCAGTAACTTTTAGATCTGGCAGTAATAGAGAAAGGCAAAGGCCTCATTCTTTCTTTGCCACTGCGTGTGTAGAATGGCATGTAGGCAATTTTTTTTTCTTGCCATTTAACTTTTCATCAGTTACAGCTCTTTTTCTCTTGAACACGGTTACATTTTTTTAAATTATTTTTTTCCTTGACTTAAAAAGCCTATGTACTTTTACATAGGCTTTAACAGATGACGTACAGGGAAGACTACCATCAGGACTGGTGCCAGCACCTGCTTGCTGATCCTGCTCATATGTGGACTGCTTTGAATCAATTTTAATGAGCCCAAAACACTTGTAGTGCAAAATATTAAATAGATAGTGCTGCTAGATAATACTTTCAACACCAGAAAAATTGTTGTTTCACACTGGGGAATATGGGACACCCCAAAGAACTTGTAGTGCAAAATATTAAATAGATAGTGCTGCTAGATAATACTTTCAACACCAGAAAAATTGTTGTTTCACTTTGGTGAATATAGGACACCCCAAAGCACTTGTAGTGCAAAATATTAAATAGATAGTGCTGCTAGATAATACTTTCAACACCAGAAAAATTGTTGGTTCACACTGGGGAATATGGGACACCCCAAAGCACTTGTATTGCAAAATATTAAATAGATAGTGCTGCTAGATAATACTTTCTGCAGCCAGAAAATAGTTTCTGTAGGAGGGAATTTGACACCCCAAACAGTTGGTAATGTTTGCAAAAATGCCTCCTCTATCCTCCTCTCTTCCTGCTATAACAATTGCTAGAAGAATTGCTAGAAGAATTTCAAGAATAATTGCAAGAATAATGTATAGAATAATTGCTCTCTTCCTGGTCTAATGCTGCCTGCGACCTTAACCTTCTCTCTCCCTCTGTCAAATGGCGATGGATTGCTGTAGAGGCGGGTATTTATTAGAGATGGGCGGGTCCGGTTCTCCGAGAACCGAACCCACCCGAACTTTGGGTATCCGAGTACCGAGCTGAGCAGCTCGGTACTCTCCCGCCCATTCCGAATCCAAATCGAGGCCGAACGTCATTGTGACGTCGTCGGATCTCGGGGCTCGGTTCTCGCGATACTTCAACTTTATAAATACACGCCTCCACAGCAATCCATCGCCATTTGACAGAGGGAGAGAGCAGGGTGTAGTCATAGGCTAATTAGAGCAGGGACAGAGAATACAATATTGTTCTTGCAATTGCTCTAACCAAAATCGCTAGTGCAGAGAGGAGGATAGAGGTTTATTATTTTTTCTTCATATTTGGCACTCCCCAGCGCTTTTGGGGTGTCCCCCATAATTGTGCATAAATATTTCTGGCTGTCAAAAGTCATATCTGTCAGCAGTATCTACTAAATCATTTTTAGCACTCCTCAGTGCTTTTGGGGTGTCCTCCCTAATTGTGCATTAATATTTCTGGCTGTCAAAAGTCATATCTGTCAGCAGTATCTACTAAATAATTTTTAGCACTCCTCAGTGCTTTTGGGGTGTCCTCCCTAATTGTGCATTAATATTTCTGGCTGTCAAAAGTCATATCTGTCAGCAGTATCTACTAAATAATTTTTAGCACTCCTCAGTGCTTTTGGGGTGTCCTCCCTAATTGTGCATTAATATTTCTGGCTGTCAAAAGTCATATCTGTCAGCAGTATCTACTAAATAATTTTAAGCACTCCTCAGTGCTTTTGGGGTGTCCTCCCTAATTGTGCATTAATATTTCTGGCTGTCAAAAGTCATATCTGTCAGCAGTATCTACTAAATAATTTTTAGCACTCCTCAGTGCTTTTGGGGTGTCCTCCCTAATTGTGCATTAATATTTCTGGCTGTCAAAAGTCATAACTGTCAGCAGTATCTACTAAATAATTTTTAGCACTCCTCAGTGCTTTTGGGGTGTCCTCCCTAATTGTGCATTAATATTTCTGGCTGTCAAAAGTCATAACTGTCAGCAGTATCTACTAAATAATTTTTAGCACTCCTCAGTGCTTTTGGGGTGTCCTCCTTAATTGTGCATTAATATTTCTGGCTGTCAAAAGTCATATCTGTCAGCAGTATCTACTAAATCATTTTTAGCACTCCTCAGTGCTTTTGGGGTGTCCTCCCTAATTGTGCATTAATATTTCTGGCTGTCAAAAGTCATATCTGTCAGCAGTATCTACTAAATAATTTTTAGCACTCCTCAGTGCTTTTGGGGTGTCCTCCCTAATTGTGCATTAATATTTCTGGCTGTCAAAAGTCATATCTGTCAGCAGTATCTACTAAATAATTTTTAGCACTCCCCAGTGGTTTGCGCTCAGAATGGATTCAAAGCAGTCCACATATGATCTGAATGAGCAACCAGGTTCTGTCACCAGTCCTGATGTTAGTGTTCCCAGTACGTCATCTGGCCAAGGCGATGTCAAACAACAGAGTGTTTTCAAATTAGTGCAAAAAACAAAAACCCGAAAAAAATTTACTGTATTGAAGCGAAAAAGAAGTGTAACTGAGCAAAAGTTAAGTGACGATAAAAAAAAAATTGCAAGCATGCCATTCTACACATGCAGTGGCAAAGAGAGAATGAGGCCTTCACCTTTGGCTATTAGTGGCAGATCCCAAAAAGTTACCCAGCCTACAATTGGTGCACAACTACTGTTACGCGTCAAAGCCGAGCTGCAAGATAACAGTGAGGCATTACAGGAGAATATTTGCTCTGATTCACAAATGACAACAATCCCTGTGGAGAGTCCATCCAACAGTGGGATGTCTAATCGTGAGCATTCTGCTGATGTGTGCCTTAATAGCCCGAGTGTAGCCGGTGATACCCAAATTGAGGATGCCACTTTGGAATTAGAAGAGGATGAGGGGGAGATTTGTGTAGGCGACGAGGGCGCTAATGATGATGTTGATGATTATGATGCAGACAGATACCAAATTGCCTTTCTCAATTTCTATTTATATTCTAGATTATATAACGGCTGAATAGTTTTCTATTTTACTCCTAGTGGAGAGAGGATCTGATGCAGACAGATACCAAACTGCCTTTGTCCATTTCAATTTATATTGTACAGTATATAACGGCTGAATTTATTAGTATTTTATACAAGTGGAGGGGGGCCTAGAGAGACAGAAACCAAACTGGCTTTCTCCATGTCAATTAATATTGTACAGTCTATAACGGCTGGATTTTTTTGTATTTTATACAAGTGGAGGGGGGTCTAGAGAGACAGAAACCAAACTGTCTTTCTCCATGTCAATTAATATTGTACAGTCTATAATGGCTGAATTTTTTAGTATTTTATACAAGTGGAGGGGGGCCTAGAGAGACAGAAACCAAACTGGCTTTCTCCATGTCAATTAATATTGTACAGTCTATAATGGCTGAATTTTTTGGTATTTTATACAAGTGGAGGGGGGCCTTGAGAGACAGAAACCAAACTGGCTTTTTCCATTTCTTTACATATTTAACTATAAGTGTAGGGTATAATATACATTCAAAGACGATGGCTGCATTGCCAATATGCATAGATGGAGAGGAAGACAATCTGTTTTGTGTGTAGAATAGGCCTACCAACGAAGAATTAAACTGTTTTTTTGGATGATTTATTACCTCAACAATTAGATTACTTGTCTCTAAAACAGTTGGAGCACTAAATTGGGTTAATTTAGGCCCAAAAACATGGATTTTCCAAAAAAATAGCAAAACAAAACCAAACAAAACCAAAACCAAAACCAAAACACGCAATGGCAGTTTTGCAAAACCAAAACCAAAACCAAAACACGACGGTAATCCGGATCCTAAACCGAATCCAAAACCAAAACACGGGGGTCAGTGACCATCTCTAGTATTTATGAATTTCAAATATCGCGAGAACCGAGCTCCGACGACGTCACGATAAAGTTTTGCCTCGATTTTGATTCCAAATTGGCGGCAGAGTACCGAACCTGCTCAGCTCGGTATTCGGATAGGTGAAGTTCGGACGGGTTCGGTTCTCGGGGAACCGAGCCCGCCCATTTCTAGTTACAACCCAGACAATCTCACCACGGCACCTCTAGTGGTTAGAGTATGTTTGTACATGCTTTTTTGTAATTGCCCATACCCTATATATGTATGTCATGTCAGCTCTTCATAAGAACTAATGATAATCTCATTTTAGCAATCCTGGCAACACAATGAAGAATAACCCAAGACTGAATGGGGATAATCTCCTACTAAACTTTGGGCAACATTGAATGAACAAGCATACATTCTAGTGTTGAATTTAAATAATTGAATAAAGGTGGTAGTCAATAATTTCTGTACACTAATATCGGTTGCGATGCGATTAATACACAACCAAACAATGATCTTAGCAAATGACAACATGCAAATAAGTTTAATCTATTTATTTTAATTAATATAAAATATAACCTGGTGAAGAAGCTAATTAATGTTTCCAACATATTACTTACATCGAGTTTCTATCCACAATCGCATGAGAACGTTTCCGTTATTATTAACATAGCGTTCACACATTGCTAACGCTAGTTATAACTAATATTACATTTCATATAACAACTAGTAACTCCAGGGATGTCATAAAAGAACCAGTTTATACAGGTCTAGAGGCGGGAGCCTGAGGAAGAACACCTGGACACACATGGAAAATGAGCCCCACCTGAAGGAACAATGACCAGAGGAATCAACCAATGGGGCGTCGAGTACTTGGGAGGTCATGACCCATCGACCTATGAATGTGGACCTTAATACTGTAACTGTATCTTTGTGATGTCACTGCTTTTCATGCCTGTACAGTGCATAAATTGTTTACCTTTGGCTTTGGAAACCTGAGCGCTCTGATAGAAGCTTGTTGTTAGTGCTAACAGCGCAAGCGTATACATACGATAATTTGCCCTGTAATCTATTATGCAAATTAAACCTTTGTGCTTTGGAACCATAGTGATTGCATCGGAAAATCTTTATTCTATATGACACATGCAAACGTCACACAGTGCACACAGTGGGCCTGATTCATTAAGGAACTTAGGCAATAATTTGAGTAAGTTTTCTTACTTAAATTTTCTGGTCAAAACCATGTTACAATGCAAGGGGTGTAAATGAGTTTATTATTTTGCACATAAGTTTAATACTGATTGTTTTTTCATGTAGCGCACAAATATCAACTTTATATTTCAGTGTACAAATAAGCTATCAAGTATTAGTGTGCTACATGAAAAAAGAGACAGTATTTTCCTTATGTGCAAAATAATAAACTAATTTGCACCCCTTGCATTGCAACATGGTTTTGTCCAGAAAACGTTAAGTAAGAAAACGTACTCAAATTCTTGCCTAAGTTCCTTAATAAATCAGGCCCAGTGTTTGGAGCAGTGCCTTTGTAAGATAACGTTAGGTTATCATTCCCATTCTCAAAACATGATGGGTACATTTTAACTAAAAGACAAGTTGTAAAAAATTTAATATTTACTGTATTTCTATACATAAACTAATGGTAAAACAGCAACCGAGAACGCTTTGTGAGTAAAGGGTCTGCACTGGTTAAGTTTCATCTGCTCTTTTTATTTTATTTGTCTAAACTGAATATTATTGGTGCTTTTAACGCTGTAACAGCCAGGGGTCTGTGCCAATTGTGCACCCCGGACGTCACATCATTTTTAGACAGGAATAATGATGCTTGAGGGCATGCGTTGACTATGACAATGCAAAAACCTTGATTTATTTTGTTTTTCAGCCATTCAGTAGTATTTTTGTTGGTGTGCTTAGGATCATTGTCGTGTTGCATGATCCAATTTTGCCCAAGCTTCTGTTCTCAGATGGCTACACATTTTCCTAACGAACACTATGTTATAAAGAGGAAATAATATTGGATGCAAGGATTGCCTGTTGTCCAGGTCCTGTGGCTGCAAAACAACCCAAAATCATAACCCATCCACCACCTTGTTTGATGGCTGGTATGAAATTCTTGTGGTTATAAGCTGTGTTTGGTTTTTGTCAAAGATGACCTTGTTCATTAAGATCAAACAACTCTACGTTGGTCTTATTAGTGCAGATAAAAAAACACACACACAGGATTGTTGCTTTAACATTTCAATTTGGACTACTGCAGAAAAGAAGATTCTTAGTTCAGGGGGTAAACTACAGATGTGAAGGTGTTTGTATTTAGCCACATTTCACATTTATTAATAACTGTCAAAACAATATTCTCACTTGCAGGGCCGCCTTCAGCAATCATGGGGCCCAGTACGGGCCCCCAGTGTCACCCGACCCCCCCCATGAGCGCGCCCCCCACCCCCACGAGCAACAGCAACACATACTTACCTGGGGCCCTGCTGGTCTCCGCTACTGTGTCTTCAGCCTGGCTGTCACCGTGACAGCCAGATCACATGATCGCAGGGGGAATGAATCCTCCACCCCTGCGATCGCATTCTGGTGCCTGGCTGTCACGGTGACAGCCAGGCTGAAGACAGAGTAGCGGAGACCAGCGGGGCCCCAGGTAAGTCTGTGCTGCGCTGTTGTAGCGGGCCCCCTTGTGAGCCTGGGCCCGGTACAACAGTACCCCCCGTACCCCCCTGATGGCGGCCCTGCTCACTTGTGCACTTGACATATCATTCATTACTTTATTATAATGTGTACAAATAGGGTAATGCGTTTACTACTAAAATTATGAAGCCACATCTCTATACTAGCCTTAGGCGTGTACGTCTGGTACCAATACTACTGTTTCTGGGCTGGACACATCTACTCAACTTGCCTATGTGAGTATACTTTTATTTTTCTTAAATACATGCTCTACCAGTAAGGACACTCTGGATGAGATGATCTGAGTCTAACTCATACTTGCCACCTTTGGCAAATAATTTTCTGGGAGGTCCAGGGGGCAGGAGGGGGTGTGGGGACGGGGCTCGAATAATCGCATCATTGGCTCTGCCCCTAACCTGTCCTCACCATTTTTCGACCTATAGCACCAGGTGACTGGGCAGCGGTGATGCGTGAACCGCGTCATTAAGCCCCACCTCCTCCATTTAATTTACCGAACGACCGGGACCCAGGAGGCTGCCCAGCTTTCCCAGGGGTCCGGAAGGACTTCCAGAAATTCGGGAGTCTCCTGGACATTCCGGGAGAATAGGCAACTATGGTCTTACTAGATTCAGATCTGATGATGATTAATTCCCGATACATGGGATTAGGGCTGTTTTTCATAAAGGGTTAGAGTTGGATAGGACAGGCTCTAAAGAAACTTCCCATCCCTAATGAGTATTGTTTTAAAGAGGTAACTCCTCCCTTTCAAGTTAGGCGTTGCTTGACCAAAATGATCTTTAGATCCCCCAGGTCAAATAAAAAAATAATAATACTAATTTTAAGTTAAGAAAAATTGTTAATCCAGCTATGTACATTTCTTTTACATTAACCCACTACTTAAATCTAAAACTACACAAAGTTGTAACCATAGACTTAACCAGCCTATAGCCGAACCGTACAGCTGAAGGGAGCAGTATACGTTAAAATATTCCTGAAAAAAATACAGTATTACTTCACCACAGTCACTGCTAAGAACGCAAGTTAGGATCCACTAATATAACCACTACAAACTCGCTTCAGGCTCTCTTATTAAATCAAATGAATATAAACCTGCACAGATATGGAAATCTGCTGTATTGGGGGGAATTGTCGGTCCCAACATAGAAGATAAACAAAACAACCAAATAAACAAAACAACCAAATAAACATGCAACACTAAGCTTACACCTGTTGGAATTGTATATGTCACCAATATAAAGGACCACGTATATATTAACAATATTATTTCAAATATGAATACACTAAAATAAGATATCTGGATCAATATCTCAAATCAACTTGTTTGAAAAAACATACATTTATAAAACCAATTTAATAACTCACATGAAATCAATAAACAAGTAACATAAACTAATTAGTACCAATTAAGTATCATAACAGCTGTTATTATATACATATATACAGTGGTGGGATTCAAAAAAATTAACAACAGGTTCTATGTCCTAATGACCATTTTAACTATACCAAAAGATAAACCGAAAGGTAGTCTAACAATTCACGCATTAAATACTGCAATAAGAACAGTAAAAGAGGTAAAGACAACTAGATTATGTGTAACGTAAGATTTTAAATATTAAATACCTCATAAACAGTTAGTGAAGATATTTCCATATTGCTGTTTGATTGTCGTCCTCACTTGCAATTTTCTTTGCTTTTATCCGAGCATCATCAGCTGTGTGATTTACCCTTAACCATCTTACTTCTTATTTTGCTTTGCTTTCCTCATTGACTCAGGCCCATATAATTTAACACAATAGACGTAAATTCAAAATGAAAAAATAAAAATCATTCTAAAATAAATAACTAATGCGGCACGTAGCATACACTAAAAGACTAAATCAGCACAAATACTGCACAACCAACAATGTGTTTAAATAAGTTGCATACCCTACAATAATGAAGCAATTGAAACAAATATGTTACTAAATACTCCTAAATATGAATATTCATAAGTGTTCTCCAGCATTAAATTTAGACAGATTGTGCCATTGTCTCTTACCTGTTCTTGCTCTTCTCTCTTGCAGCTTTGTTGTCCTCTCGCTGGCTTGTGAAAGTTGGAGTCCTGTATTGAAAATGCAAAAATTGTATTATAATGCAAAATGTTAACAAACCCTGAATGATTAGGCTCCTTAGTTCAAACAAAACACTTCATTATGGACAGATAAAACTACCCCATTGTACAGGCATATATAAGCAATATCTGAACATTTGTGGTCAATAAAATATTAACCTCTACCAGCCCCATTTCACTAGTATTTAATATTCTAGTGATCGCTGAGACCACAGAGAGCATCCATGTAACCGTCATGCAATAAAGTTATCATGCCTCCCAAAGCTGCTCTATTTATTAAATACCCCCTAAGACATTTCATTACCCCTGCAGGTATTTTCATTACAATAACAACTTCAAACAGGGAATAAACTCAGATACACAAAAATAAATTGTGTACTTCCAAAATAGTTATTACTTCCCACTGTAGCTGTTAATATGGACTATTGTGCTCCCTCTAACTAAACCACGCATCTAAACACAACAAAAACAGCGTTGTGGGGAGTAAACTGTATAAAGATGTATATAAATATATATATATATATATATATATATATATATATATATATATATATATATATATATATTTATATACATCTTTATACAGTTTACTCCCCACAACGCTGTTTTTGTTGTGTTTAGATGCGTGGGTTAGTTATTATATATATATATATATATATATATATATATATATTTTAACAAAATATGTATAGATAAAAAACTTGTTAATTAATAATAGCAAAATTCATTTAACTACCCACCTTCAGTAATTTTCATTTCCTCCTCTTATAGCCATTGCCCCCCCCCCGGCAGCCATTTTTCCTTACTCCCCACTGCATGGTATTTTCATTAGCCCTTTCCTACAGTCATTGTCACTCCTGCAGGTATTTTCATTTCCCCCTCCTACAGCCATTGCCGCCCCCTGCAACCATTTTTACTTATCCCCCCCCGCAAGTATTTCCTTACACCCCCCCAAAGTAATTTCCTTATACCCCCCCGAAGTCATTGCCTCCCCCTGCAATAAATTTTACTTATTCCCCCCCTGAAGGTATTTCCTTATACTCCCCCTGGCCTAAAGTAATTTCCTTATACTTTCCCCTGCAGTCATTGCCCCCCCCTGCAATAATTTTTACTTATTCCCCCCGCAGATATTTCCTTACACCCCCCCCCCCCCAGAAACAATGACAAAAAAAACTCTTTCTTGCTTAAAACCAGAACGAAGGACGAATACAAATTAATAAACAAATTACCTGAGCAGGCTGCTGGCATTCACTGTGCGCACCCAGCAGTGAAACCGCGTAGTCAGAGGCTCCTAGGCGACTGCGCATGACATCACGGCGGCTGCGTCAGGATGTCACATCGCGCAGCCGCATGAGGTAATATGCAGTTTTCCAGCAGAGCATCGGAAGCTCTGCGTGATGGATCGGGGGAGGGAGCCGGGAGCCGGATGCCGGATCGGGTGAGAGCCAGGAGCCAGTGCCGCACAGCAGGCCAGCAAACGGTTCTGCCGAACCGCAAGTATTTTAGGAATCGGTTCTATAGAACCGGTGCGAACCGGCTGAATCCCACCACTGCATATATATCATCTATAGATTGTATCATAAAATCAAACAATGAATACATGATATGCCTCTTGCATGAATTGATGTCAACAATACTGCCTGGGCTAGCTGTTGTAGTGGGAGATATGTCTCAATAGGAACCTCTATTTAAATATTCAAAGGCGGTTTGGAAACCTTCCTGGGTGACAAATAGTCCCACTTATCAAGGGTCAAACTGTCACTAAATAGTAAAAGAAAAAAGACGTGGTTGTTATAAGCACAATAGCTTAAACTAGGGATGTGCACCGGCGACTTTTGAGGTCTCGTGTTTTGTGTTTTGGATCCGGATTTTCGTTATTTTTGGGGTTCGGATTTGTCTCGCAAAACACTTGACGAAAGGTCTCGGTTCGGATTTAAGGTTTTGGATTCGGATTTTTTTTGAAAAAAACATAAAAAGTTTAAAAATCAAGTTTTTGGGCTTATTTTCACTCCTAGGCTATTATTAACCTCAATAACATTCAATAACAAGCATTTCCACTAATTTACAGTGTATTCTGAACACCTCACAATATAGTTATTAGTCCAAAACGTTGCAACAAGGTATCTTTCTGGACTGCGTAGAGGAGTGGGTCACCACAATATATATTAAAAACCCTGAACTTTTATGATTCGCACCAATAAATGTACCTGGACTGCGTAGAGGAGTAGGTCACCACAATATATTAAAAACCCTGAACTTTTATGAATCGCACCAATAAATGTACCTTGACTGCGTAGAGGAGTGGGTCACCACAATATATTAAAAACCCTGAACTTTTATGAATCGCACCAATAAATGTACCTGGACTGCCTAGAGGAGTGGGTCACCACAATATATATAATAAGAAAACCATCAACTTGTATGATTCGCACCAATAAATGTACCTGGACTGCGTAGAGGAGTGGGTCACCACAATATATATTAAAAAGTAAAAACCCTGAACTTTTATGATTCGCACCAATAAATGTACCTGGACTGCGTAGAGGAGTGGGTCACCACAATATATTAAAAACCCTGAACTTTTATGAATCGCACCAATAAATGTACCTGGACTGCGTAGAGGAGTGGGTCACCACAATATATTAAAAACCCTGAACTTTTATGAATCGCACCAATAAATGTACCTGGACTGCGTAGAGGAGTGGGTCACCACAATATATATAATAAGAAAACCATCAACTTGTTTGATTCGCACCAATAAATGTACCTGGACTGCGTAGAGGAGTGGGTCACCACAATATATTAAAAACCCTGAACTTTTATGAATCGCACCAATAAATGTACCTGGACTGCGTAGAGGAGTGGGTCACCACAATATATTAAAAACCCTGAACTTTTATGAATCGCACCAATAAATGTACCTGGACTGCGTAGAGGAGTGGGTCACCACAATATATTAAAAACCCTGAACTTTTATGAATCGCACCAATAAATGTACCTGGACTGCGTAGAGGAGTGGGTCACCACAATATATTAAAAACCCTGAACTTTTATGATTCGCACCAATAAATGTACCTGGACTGCGTAGAGGAGTGGGTCACCACAATATATTAAAAACCCTGAACTTTTATGATTCGCACCAATAAATGTACCTGGACTGCGTAGAGGAGTGGGCACTGGGCACCACAATAAAATATATAAAAAACCTTCAACAGGTCTGCATTACACTACACATACGGCTGCTCCTCCATCCTCTCCATCATATACATGTTGGAGTTTTAGCGTGTGACAACCTCTTGTTTTTGATAATGTCAGTGCATTTTGAATATTTTTCAATTTGCCCCACACCACTGAATGTACTTTATCTATGATACGCATCTATCTATCTTGACTGCGTAGTGTGGTGGCCCCGGTACCCAATTTGATACCGGGGCCACAATAAAATAAATACACCCTCCACGTGTCAGAATTCCACCAAACAAGTATCTGGACTGCGTAGTGGGGTGGCCCCGGTACCCAATTTGATACCGGGGCCACAATAAAATAAATACACCCTCAACTGGTATGATTTCCACCAAACAAGTATCTGGACTGCGTAGTGGGGTGGCCCCGGTACCCAATTTGATACCGGGGCCACAATAAAATAAATACACCCTCAACTGGTCTGAATTCCACCAAACAAGTATCTGGACTGCGTAGTGGGGTGGCCCCGGTACCCAATTTGATACCGGGGCCACAATACCTCCTCCAAACATGGTACAGACAATTCGTCATTGAGATCCCATCAAGTATGTTAAAGACAGACAGGGTCGAAGTGTTATTGGTTGACTTTGTAAACCAAAAAACTGTCCCTGTTGCACATAGTCGTGCAATGAAGACTGACTTTTTCATTTAAAGGCACCATCTTTCAAGTGTAGTGTTTGTAAGTCTAAGTCATATTATACTTTTGGTAAAATTGGTTTATTTTGTTCCTCTTTATGGTAACTACTAATAGAATTAAAGTATTAAATAGAAGCGGCAGTTCCTCTTTATGGGAATTAGTAATAGAATTAAAGTATTAAATAGAATTAAAGTATTAAATAGAATTAAAGTATTAAATAGAATTAAAGTATTAAATAGAGTGGTATAGAGTTGTAGTGTGGTATAGATAGAGTGGTCCCCACAATATAATAATAAAATCCTCAACTGGTCTGAATTCCACCAAACAAGTATCTGGACTGCGTAGTGGGGTGGCCCCGGTACCCAATTTGATACCGGGGCCACAATAAAATAAATACACCCTCAACTGGTCTGAATTCCACCAAACAAGTATCTGGACTGCGTAGTGGGGTGGCCCCGGTACCCAATTTGATACCGGGGCCACATTACCTCCTCCAATTTCCAAGTGTAGTGTTTATAACATCTTAACACTACACTAATTCTAGCACGTCAAAACCTCTTGTTTTAAATAATGACAGGGCATTTAACTTTTGATTTAATTTATTGAATTTGTTGGCATTTTCTTTTACTTTTTGAACATGGCAAACGACTGTTGAATGGTCACATAATGCCAAAAAAAAAGTTGCAAGATGGAATTGTCCTTGGGCCCTCCCACCCACCCTTATGTTGTTGAAATAGGACATGCACACTTTAACAAACCAATCATTTCAGCGACAGGGCCTACCAAACAACTGTGGCTGAAATGATTGGTTTGTTTGGGCCCCCACACCAATAAAACAATTCATCTCTCCCTGTACAAACTAAACAGGCTCTACTGAGGAAAGATGTCGTCCTTATCCTCAACCTCTGATTCCTCTCCCCCTACAGTGTGTACTTCCTCCTCCTCACACATTATCAATTCGTCCCCGCTGGACTCCACAACCACAGTCCCTCTGTACTGTCTGGAGGGCAGTGCTGTACTTCATTGAGGAATTGATTATTCATTTTTATAAACATCATTTTTTCAACGTTGTGAGGAAGCAACCTCCTTCGCCGCTCACTGACCAGGTTCCCCGCTGCACTAAAAACTCTTTCCGAGTACACACTGGAGGGGGGACAACTCAGTTAAAAAATAGAGCCAGTTTGTACAGGGGCTTCCAAACTGCCTTTTGGAGTTCTACCACGTCACTACCTCTAGTTAATTTAGATTGCAAGGCTTGTAAATATAAATACTTTGAAGATAAAAAAAAGCAGGCTGCACAGACTGTGGAGCTAGAAAGTGAAATTAAATGGACCACGTTACTTTGGTGGCTATCTATGCCCCCCCCCCGCCCTACACTTGTAGTTGAATATAAATAAAGCAGCCTGCATAGACTGTAGAACTAGCAATTCAAATATACAAAGAAATGGACAAAGGCAGTTTGGTATCTGTCTGCATCAGATCCCCTCTCCACTAGGAGTAAAACAGAAAACTTTTCAGCCGTTATATAATCTAGAATATAAATAGAAATTGAGAAATGCAATTTGGTATCTGTCTGCATCATAATCATCAACATCCTCCTCAGCGCCAGCTACATCAATATCCTCCTCCCAGTGTACAACATTCACACCTTCATTAGCCAAATCTGTAACTGGACTGTGGGTGATCCTTCCAGCATATGCAGAGGGCGTGCTGCAAATGCTGGATGGAGTCACCTCTTCCCGTACAGTGATGGGAAGGTCAGGGTTCACAACCAACAACACCCTTGGACTCGCCTTGGGGATTTGTGATGTCATCTGTTTAGAAGGCAGAGTTCTTTGCTGTTTTGTTGTTGTTGCTGACAGCATAACTCTCTTAAATTTTTTGTAGGGGGGGGGAGGAGGGCTTAGATCCTTGGGTGAAGCTGGACCACTAGTCATGAACACGGGACAGGGCCTAAGCCGTTCCTTGCCACTACTTGTCGTAATTGGCATATTGCCAACTTTACGTTTCTCCTCAGATGATTTTAAGTTTCTTTTTTTGCTGTTTTTTGAGAACTTGGGCTTTTTGGATTTTACATGCCCTGTACTAGGAGATTGGGCATCGTGCTTGCCAGACGACGTTGATGGCATTTCATCGTCTATGTCATTACTAGTGGCAGCAGCTTCAGCATTAGGAGGAAGTGGGTCTTGATCTTTCCCTACTTTATCCTCCAAATTTTTGGTCTCCATTATATGTAGCACAAGATACTGCAGAATGTGTGAACTTGGTAATATTGCAGTACCAATGGACTTATACTGCTGGATTGGTTATAATTATATATTTTTTTTTTAATTTTTAATTTTTTATTTTTTTTTACTTTTTTTTTATTTTTTAAAAACTTGGGAATAATGGGGAAATAACTATGCCCTTAGAAGCACAGAGCACAGGACACAGCACCACTGGACTGAACAGGACACGGCACAGGACCCAGCAGCACTACGGAACTCAGCAGGACAGAGCACAGGACACAATACCAATGGACTGATACTGCAGAATGTGTGAACTTTGTAATATTGCAGTACCAATGGACTTATACTGCTGGATTGGTTTTGCAAATTTGGTTATAATTATATATATATTTTTTTTAATTTTTAATTGTAATTTTTTTTTTACTTTTTTTTTATTTTTTAAAAACTTGGGAATAATGGGGAAATAACTATGCCCTTAGAAGCACAGAGCACAGGACACAGCACCACTGGACTGAACAGGACACGGCACAGGACCCAGCAGCACTACGGAACTCAGCAGGACAGAGCACAGGACACAGCACCACTGGACTGATACTGCAGAATGTGTGAACTTTGTAATATTGCAGTACCAATGGACTTATACTGCTGAATGTGTGAACTTGGTAATATTGCAGTACCAATGGGCTTATACTGCAGGATTGGTTGTGCAAATTTTGTGGTAATTAAAAAAAATTAAAGTCGTTTTTGGTATTTTTTTAAATAACTTTTTTTTATTTTTTTAAACACAGGGGAATATTGGGGAAATAACTATGCCCTTAGAAGCACAGAGCACAGGACACAGCACCACTGGACTGAACAGGACACAGCACAGGACCCAGCAGCACCACTGACCTCAGAAGGACAGAGCACAGCACACAGCACCACTGGACTGATACTGCAGAACACAGCACAGCACAGCACAGCACAGAACTAAACAGCACAGCACAGAACTAAACAGCACAGCACGAGATCTACCAGGACAGAGGACCACCTAACACACCCTCCCTCTACCCTGATCAATGCCCGAGTGAAGATGGCGGCGACTAGCGGGGAATTTATAGGATCCGAGTATCGCGAGATCCGACAACGGGATTATGAGTCAGAGCCTCAGTTTCAGATTTGAATTTGGCGCCAATACCCGGATCTGTCTCGGATCCGACTCGGATCCGCAACGTTTGGGTGGGCTCGGATTTCATAAATCCAAGTGCGCTCATCCCTAGCTTAAACCACCTGCTGTTTTTTGTTTTTTTTTCGTTTTTGCTTTTTTTCAAAACCACACATTTCAATCCCCCTCCCCTCAGTAATTCCTGCGTGTGCCTCTGCTTTTCAGTCCACATGTGTGGCACGACTGAATACATTGAGGCTACAATTTGCCTACTAAAAATTGAGAAATTGAGGTTGTCATTGCTATTACAGTGAAAATTTGCTTTTCGGACACTAGATGTCGCTGTAGTAACACACTAGCCTAACGCAGTGACCATAGAGCTGGGGTTGAGTAGATCGTCTCTGCAGTACGTCCTGTCTGTCTCTTCCCATCCTCCTTCCTGCCGGCTGGATGCAGCTGCCACTCCCTGCCTCTGCTTCTCTTCCTGGTATATTTCAGTAAACACTGAGATGGCTTATTCCCATTGCCAGCTTTATGCGCACGGCAGGCGAGTAGCCCATATTGGACTGGCTATAACTATACAGTAATACTGCACACAGGATCCTGTTGTACAATGGCTGAGGTCTGATAAGTGACATAAGACTAGGAGCTGACAGCACTATACACTGTCTAGTTATTGTACCCAATGGCGTGCAAGTCCAAGGTGGCCCCCAGTGTAGACTTTGATCACAGTTGCTCTGACAGCGTTGAGTACCTGACTTTGAATTTTGGGCCCTTTGAAAGTGTGCATCGCTGGAGAAGGCTGCTACCCTGTGATGAGTTTGTGGGAGCCAGGTAAGAGCTTTAGCTAAATGTCATACACTGAACAAATGATCTTACATTCAGGTTGTTTTTATTATTGCTAACATCAGATGTACATATCCAGGGATGCTGCTGATTTTTAACACTATGGGGCGTATTCAATTGTTAAAAAGTCCCGCGGCGTTAAAACTATTACCGTATTAACTGTTTTTCCGTGCACGATTACCGTGTGCGGACCGCGGGATTTTTGGTGTTTCCGCCAACAAATGAATACGCCCCTATGGCGTTATATAATATGTAACCACTGCTACTCCTTGAATTAAAGCTACAAGACACTGGTGCTGAAGACATATGTGAGTGTATATGTATAAGTGTGTATGTATACACACACATATACATGTTGATTTGGACTGGTATGCGATTGTATGCCAAAAGACCACTTCTCCTGTCTTCATTGTAAAGCTGTCAAATTACATTCACTTACATTTTCCATTTTGATATATATATTCGGCTGTTGAAGTATAAGACTAATAAAGGTCTGGTAACTTTGAGGCTGTTTTTTTTTGTTTTTCTTAGAGGTGTTGATTTTACAGCTGCACAAAGAATGACAATACTGGTCTTCATTTAATATGGCACTATATTAATACAATCATTCTCTTCCATGTATAGTGTAGTAATAACACACCCAGGGTTTGCTGTTATCAGTTATGTATATAATAAATAAAAGTGCATATTGTGCAAGCAAATCAAAGCCTGAAGTGGCATTGCTAATGTTTTATTTACTCTCTAATTCTAGGTGAGCATATCTGTTAGGCTGGGTACACACTACAGCTTTTTCACTCGATAAATGATTGTTAGGTCCGATATCGCATAAATGTGTACATTCTAATGTTCATGTTTTATCGTTTCAAAGCATATCTTATTGTTTGATTTTATAAACGGATTAAATATCTATAAATGATGGAACGATGTGCCAATTCTGTAGTGTGTATGCACTCGCCACCAGCAGTGTAGGCAGATCTCTCCATAGAGTTTACAGAGTCCCAATCTTTTCAGCCGATGGCTATAACAGATGAAGAGTGCAGATCTGAAGGTAAAACGTGTGTAGTTTGTACACATGAATCTGCATGTCGATCGGGACTTTCAGTCATTGGTAAAATCATTAATGATGTTCACTCCGGAGAAATTTTCTGTAGTGCGTACCCAGCCTAAATGTGACCACCTGCCAATCTTTATCAGTAACTGTGTTTGATGTGCATATACTAAAGCATGTTCTCTCATGTTTTACAGACGCAGTAAACATACAGTCGTAGCTTACAAAGATGCTATTTACGTTTTTGGCGGTGACAATGGGTATGTAGTTGGACATATTTTGCAACATGCATTAAACATGACAACTGGTACTCCCTTTATTTAAAGGTAATGGGTTGTGGACTTGCCATATATTAGTTTTCAAGTATTAAAAAATGCAGGAAATTTTATATTTTATATATATATATATACTTAAATTTTAAAAACTTTTATATACATTGCAGGCATCCTGTGTTTCTGCTATGTAATCAGATGTTTCCTGGATGATAGTTATACATAAGACGGTGCCAGACTGTATGTGAAATGTCAGTCTTACTGCAGTAAAGATAAGAAGAGTGGCAGGCATTCACATACCACCTCACTGCAGTCGCTGCTGGCTGTAGATCAAGATCATTCTGCAAACTTATTGTTGTGCAGTGTTACACTTGCCCAGTTGTATCACCAGTTCTGCACATGCTGTGAAGCAAAATAAGAACACTCTGTCCTACAACTTCTTTATTTACTTAGCTGCCCTGAAAGATTCAAATAATTCCACCAGATTGTTGACATCCTTATTGATGTAAATGAAGACTTAAAGAGGTGGAAATAATTTTTTTTAAAAAAAAAGTAAATGTAACAAACTGCAAAAAAAACTTGTCCTTAATATAATGTAATATGAATACATTAATCCATGCTAACTATGTGCAGCGTATCATAAATAATGTTCTGTACATAGGTATTCATCTATTTATTTCTTGACAGGAAGAACATGTTAAATGACTTGCTGAGGTTTGACGTGAAAGACTGCTCCTGGTGCAGGTACAGTTCATTGTGAATTCTATCCAAGCTCACTTTGCTACTCCAGATCTAAATATGTCTTTTTGGGCTTCTAGATGAGCTTCTATTGTCACATCATTACACCACTCCACAGAGTGTTTTATTATGTCCAAAAGGCTTTGCATTGTCTTCTTACATCCTTATTCTATATCACACTGTGTTTATTTAGTGAATTCCACCATCTCTTATAATAAATTCAAAGATACTTAATTTCTCAACTTATTGGAGATCTGTTTGGTCTCCCTGAGGTAGGCTGCCCCATCACTGTAGCTAGGAAGTTTAGATACACCCCTTTCAAAACGGTATCTACCTCATTCACTTATATAAGTTAGGACCCCTCATGTCAATATATTCACTATGTAAAAGCAGTTCATTGTATAATCTTTGGTCTTGTCCTAGTATCTGATATTCTGATACTTTAGGTTTTTCTAATTCTCCATGCAAGACTTCTCAGGAATTGTATTTCTTTGGTAAAGGGCTGGACATAATCTGTGTTATAGATATCAGTCCACTATGTGTGGACTGTTATTAAATGTATTAAACAAAAAAAATCTTTCAAGTTGAGTAGTGTGTAAAAAAAAAACAACAAAACCAACAATTTAAAGGACCTCTATACCACAAAATTGAAAAATTTTAGATATGAACTATGGAGATTAAAAAAAAAAAAAAACATTTTTCAGTGTTAATATGACAATCTGTTGCTTCCCTGTTTAAAAGTTCAGTATTACCTTCCCACTCCATTACAGACAGCTCTGCCCCTGTCCCTGTGTATGAGTCCAGCAGTTCACACTGCATTTACATAAAGCAAGTCTGCCTGGCTGTCACGCACTGTCTAGTTAGAGATGCACCTCCATCCTAACATGACAAGCTACTGCAGCTGTGTGAGAGAGAGCTTGGTGGCCACAGTTAAGCATAAACACTCCAGTTACTTTATATATATCATTCAGCTCAGTAATATACAGCTTTTGCTAATTTTAATGACAAATGGTGGCTTTTAACCAAAAATTCATTGTATATAAAAAGTATAATCTGTTTTTTTGGGTTTTTTTTTAATTGATATTAGAAACCTAAAATTATCTTTTATATAGAGCTTAACTCATCTCTACTTCTAAAGTCAAATATAAGTAATGCAATTCAATTTGCTGCATAATAGTAAATATGATATGTGCTTAAATTCACAGGGCGTTTACGACAGGAAGTCCCCCAGCACCAAGATATCACCATTCTGCAGTGGTCTATGGAAGCAGTATGTTTGTGTTTGGTGAGTAATGTGCAACATGAGAAACATGGTTTCTGGAGTATATAGCCAAGCACTCAGGTGAAGAACATCCAAGAGATAAATGAAAAAGTTGCTTTTTTTTGTTTTTGTCTTTTCATTTACTGTGAATGATGACAATAAATACATTATATTATAAAAATGTTTTTATAAAAAAAAAAAAACAACTATAGATACTTCAAAATGAAAATTGACTCATTTTATTTATGCTCTTTAAAACTCTTCTTGCAGAAGAAAACATTGGTACTCTCAGGTCTCTGCATTGTGAAAACAATCAACATCCCTACAGCGATCCATTATAATGTGGACTCTGCTGTAATATAATCTTGGCCATGCAAGCACTGTAGCAGGCCCCACACTTGTCAATATGGATGTATTTGCTGAGTAACTTATACAGTTGTGAATATTATAGGTATGTGTGTCCTGTGAGCTTCTTCATGACCAGAGGAAAAAGAGAGCCTTGCTTTGTATTTCTGTGATGGTGGTCAGGGGATGGCTGGCAAATTTTAGCCTGGAGGGCGAGACTCTGCTCAGCAGCCTATTCTGAACATTTTAAAGGAAAAAAATGCAGTTCGCCCAATGCCTCAGGCCAAGTAAGGGACCAGCCCGGGGGGCATATGTTCCTGATGGTGGTCCTAAAGGACAGGAATACTAAAGGCGTTTCTCTCCAAGGGTAGACTCCTGCTTGTAGGATGCAGGACATATTGGCACTTGTGACACAGACCGGCAAAGAATAGTGGATAACTGCTTCTCCTGATTGGCCAGTATGTCTCCAGCGATCTTGTATAGCAACCTGTTTGTGACCACTCATTGGTCCTCCTTTCTTATTCCATTTGTCCCAAAATCATCCCTTTTCAAGGATGCATTTATCTTTACTAACCTTGCTCTGTATACCTGGCCTAACAAGTAGCAAGTGGGTTTCTTCCTCTTTTTATGACTCCTCTCCCTTTAGAGAGGGTGACAGGGTAGTACAGATTGAGCTATTCTCTACCTGGATGTTGGCATCACTGATTCTCTTGAATCCATGTCCAAGAAAAGGAGCACTAGGCCCATAACCTTAGTGGTCCACCATTATCTATGTGTCAGATGGCAGTCTGTGGGGCAATCAGACCTCATCGCAGTTTTTCCTGCAAGCTAGCTCTTTTTATTATTTGGAGAATGGGTAGAAACAGACAAATGTTTTTGCGCCTCAGTTTTTTAGAACCCATTGCTGATTTTCTGTGGGAGATTTAGAGTTGTGGGAATTTTCTTTAGACTTTCAGTTTCACAATTGACTAGGAGGACAGCCATTCCTCTCCCAAATACAATATCCTTTAAACAGACCCTCAGACAAGAGATTATGTGGTCTCTGAAAGCAATTATTTTCCACCTATGGTTCAGCGCTTTCCACTAATATCTTGGATGTGTTGTCCTAGAAAGAGGATGCAGTGCTTCATTCTACCAGAACTACTTCTAATTTACAAGATGTTTTCCATTTGACCAAAGTGACTTACCTGTCCCTGATCACCACTAAGGGGTTTTTAATCCAACCTCTTCTCAGTGTCCAAGCAGGATGGTTCCTTCTGGCCCATGTTTGATCTGAAGGTCATCAATTAATTCCTCCTTTAGAGCAATTGAATATGGAGTATCTTTGTTTGTGATTCAAGTCATAATGGAAGGTGAGTTTCTATCCTCCCTTGATATTAAGGATGCATACTTTCATATCCTCATATGGGGGGTAGGACTTCCAGGGAGCTCACTTCCAGTTTTGGGTGCTTCAACAGGGTAATGACTTCAATGGCTCGCACTCCTATGATGTCAGGAGGCCATGGTCATCCTGCATGTGGATGACATTCTGATGAATGAGCATAAGGCTGCACAGGGCCCATAACTTGGGCAGTGCGATAGGGGCGACTGCCCAGGGCGGCAATGTTGAAGGGGGGAGCATTTTGAATATTTTAGGTTCATTTGGTTAAAATTGAGCACTTGGGGGGCTGCAGATTTCCTTCTCGTTCCAAGTGCTCAAATTTTAAGTTATTGGCTCTGGCTGCATAAGGGACCGTCTTTATTAAATGTTTTTTTGTGTGTGAAATATTTTATTACTTTTGTTTGTAGTGTGACGGAAAATGCACGTCTCCCGCCACTAAAGTGCAGTATGTAGGTGCACATTGGGTCCCATTAAAAGTATAGGATAAGACCTAAAGATGGGCAATTTTGAATTAAAAAAAACAAAACATTTTGCTGAGTGGAAATTACATCTCCAATACATTGAGCACCCTTTAAAATGCACCCAATTCTCCCTTTATCTCATTGCAATAATTGGCACCAGTTTGCGGTGCTTCCATCTGTTATAGATTTTACGAGTTGCAGACATGCTCATCCACTGCTTTGTTCTCTTTTGGCTTAGGGTGTTCTTTTTGAGCTATATTGGATACGTTTTTAGGAACTTCTGCCCATAATTACCATTAAAAAAAAATATATTCATGTTGTGAACCTAAACTGCTCATTGAAATTATCTAGTCTCATATCAAAAAATGATTTTAGTATAAATTGATGATAAATTAACCGTGAAGTCATGAGTGTCCCCAATAATAAGAGAACTTTCTTCTTTATGATTATATGTTCTTTTCGAGCACTTTATCCTGTTTCCATGCATTTGGGGGGGGGGTCGTTTTTGTTTTTCATCTGGAAGGTCATTTTTCAGCTAGGTGGGTCTCCGTAAATTGGCAACTCCACCCTATTAGTCTCCATACCGTGTCTCCCACAAAAAACAAGGTGGTACTTTGTAACAGTCCGGTCATTCCACCCTGTGGTAATTGATGGTTTTCACATCAACCAAACTGTTAGTGTCCACAGTCATTTTGTCCTTATCCTTGTAACTCCAAAGAAGCAGCAGTTTGTTCCTCGGATGGGCTGTGTTGTCTGCCAGTCTGTTGTTTGGACACTTATGTCTCCTATTTGAGGGCCATAGAAGGGTTGCAGAACTTTCTTCAAGTCACTTTCTGGATTGTGTCGTCATCTGTGTGTTAAAGATTTTGGATGTCAGTAGTATAAGTTGCCAAGAAGATAAGTTGCCCGAAAACTGCTATCCAGCAATATTTACTTTATTCACTTTAACTATATCTGAATAATCCATACTTCAGTTTAACTGCAGCTGACAGACTTCTTTACTTGGCTGCATAGATGAGGCCCATCCATAGTAGTGTCCTGTTTTCCTCCATGTCATGCGGTTCTCACGTTCCTGGATCTCTGACATCACTTTCATCTAACTATTTTTACAGTCCTCCAGTGGGTCAGAGGACTGGAGCTGCAGGGAAACATTTAAATTGCTTGAGAACGTGTTCAATGACAATGCTAAATAAGTGATGTCTACGGTACCTGTCCGGTCAGGTGCCATTTTCACTACACACCCCTGGTGCAGTTTCAATTTTTCCAGACAGTTCCCGTCCTTTTTTTTTTTTTTTTTCCCTATGGTGGGAGATATCCTTAAAATCTTCCTCCTTCACTGTTTTATTGCCTTTCCCATATGTAAATTTCTCCCATTTCCTTATTTAATACTATTTATATCATTCCTTAGGAGGCTATACTGGTGATATCTATTCCAATTCCAATCTGAAGAATAAGAATGATCTCTTTGAGTACAAGTTTGGGACTGGTCTTTGGACGGAATGTGAAAGTTGAAGGAAGGTGTGTAGGCTGATATGCTGAGTTAGTAAAGTAGAACAAACGTAAAAGTATGTGTTATTGTCCCTGTACAAGAGATTATGGGGTATATTTACTAAACTGCAGGGTTGTAAAAGTGGAGATGTTGCCTATAGCAACCAATCAGATTCTAGCTTTCATTTATTTAGTGTATTCTACAACATGACAGCTAGAATCTGGTTGCTATAGGCAACATCTCCACTTTTTCAAACCTGCCGTTTAGTAAATATACCCCCTTTATGTCTGTTACTTCTCTCATCTGATTGGGGGCAGGAATGGTAGAAAACAAAGTGTCAAACTGGACAGCGGATAATTATAATCATTTGGACAAGACTAAAATTTTAAATGTTTTGAACGCAACTGTGATATGTATATATACGTTTTGTTGTGATACCCATAATTTCTGTCGTAATCATTTGGTATAACTGCAATTACTTGAAGAGTATTTGCGTCTTAAGAGTTTCCAGCACCGTTTCTGCTTTTAAACAGTCCATTTTACCTTGTACGGCTGTTGGTAAACTCTAATTATTCATGATATGTTTAGTCAGTTAGCAATGCTTCTGCATAGCGTTTAACCTAGAAAACAAAGCTTACTACTGTTCATTCTCAGCAATAAAAAAGCGAAAAATTCCCCTTGCATGCCCTATCCCTGTGTCTAGGACAAACACAGCCTTCATTAGTAATGAGAGGTGGCATCCTATAGAATCCATCGTCTCGTTCACTGCTGAATCTCTCCCTGTTCTTCCGTTCTCCCTGCTTACTGCATCTAAACTAATTTTGCCCAGATAGCATATTTATAGTATTACAATGAGTACCTGTACCTGGAATGTTACCTTGTATATCTTGCTGTCATAACCTGAGCCCAATATGGGGCCTGTAATTATAGCATCTCTAATAATACTTAGATTACCATTACCTCCATGCATGTACAGAGGTGTCTTACCCCATCATGGACTAGGCAAGTTTTACACGTTTACTGTGTATTCTACACCATTTCGTAAATCCAAATGTCTGTAATGTTGTGGTTTTTGGCTTTCTCAGGACAGTTAGGGACTTTCCTTCGCTAGTGTATTTGTGATAGTATCCTTTTCTTTGGACTGTATAGGACAACATGGGTCAAACAAATGTCATCTAATTTTAAAATAACATTTGCGACTCCAAAAATATTTATCACACTACTACTTTTATTTTCATTTAATACATGTCATATAGTATGAGGTTTATTGTTTGGGTGTGTTCTAAGGTACATGTTATCTGCAAAATGTTCTTGCGGAAATCTCTGTGCCATGTATATCATTTCTATTTGGAAATAATTCTCATCTGAGTGGGCCCTAAGTATTGGAGTTGATTACACCATTATATTCACATTCCATGTACATGGAATATTTGCCCCACACACTCACTAATCCTGTATCAGAAGCAGGGTTCCTTATCAGATGTGACCACAAGTGTTCAGCATTTGTCCTTTTATCTTTATTGCCTCCCCATAATGGACCAGGTCTTTGATGTTTACAAAAATGGGCTAATCACTTACTTACATGTCTAGTGACCTGTATTTATAAACATGGGCTAGTAGAGTAGAGGGGTTATCAACACCTAGGCTGGTTTTACTTATCTATCTGATGGCTAAACCCGGACCTGATCTCCTTTCAGATTGCCAGTGGCTCGATCAGCACATGGAGCCACAGTGTACAATGATAAGCTCTGGATCTTTGCTGGATATGATGGAAATGCAAGGTATGGTAAATGCTGTCACAACAGTGCCTGATATATCTTGAAGTATTCTATCTACAAATGTGAAATAAGTTTGTAAAACTATTGTGTGCTTGAGTCAAACTAAATAAAACTGCATGTTGTTGTGGTTTGTGTAATTCCTGTTAAAATCAATATTTGTAATATTGTCAAATTAAAGTCTAAATGAGATAATGTGTGTAGACTACAAGGATATTGGAAGTCACCCAGGAGTTTGGTGACCATGAAAATGCAGAAAGTTACAGGCGGTGGAGACCTGTGCAGAAAGCTACAGGCGGTGAACTCTATGCAATGCATGGAATTCATCTAACAATGAGAGAGGTATAATTTATTGTGTAGTTAGGTAGTAGTGAAAATGGGGATATTTCCAGGGGCAAATCTTTAAAGTCTAGGAGGTTCATCCTCTCCACCCTGGCTCCACTAAGTCTGAGCTGGGAAATTAAACCTTTAATTCTCCTTCCCAAAGTAACTTCCAGGATCCCTATTCTGCGCTACCTCCCAAGCCAAAATTGGCTGCAGAGAGCTGGTAGCCAGAGCCAGGGGGAACAGTCTTTCTGCGGCTGCTTCTGAAGCCCTTAGAAGGAGTCAATGCGGCTCATATATTCATTTGAATCCAGGAGGAGCCTTGAAAGGGCCCCCTGCTGCTGGGCTCTGTGGCTACATTCCAGGGCTGAAGTGTGGTGGGTGGATGTTGCTGCAACTCCTCCACTGGGCCACCAGGGGGACCCTCTGGCACCCCAAAACTCTGGTTCCTGCAAATGGGAACACGAGCGACATCATAATGCCGCAAGATTCTCCCTGATCCCTATTGTAGCACCAGGGTAAGTCCTTTTAACTGTTAACAGTTATAACTTTTTTACATACATTTAAATACTTTAAAAACATTCACACAAAGCACCGTAGCACCAAACATTATAGTTACGTATTTGGGCACGTTAAATAAAAAATCCCCCACGACACATGTGGAGAGAGGTAAGCTGGATCACTCAACATAATGTCTTCATAAATGGTTAATTTTACTGTTCACCTCTTGTCTCCACCTTGGGTCCAAATGCAGTAAGTGTCACAGAATTGTTCCTCATATCCATTAAAGGTCTAAAAAAAAAATATATCACCATCAAATTCTGCTAAAACATCTGCTGTAGGATTGATGGATTTGCTTTTCCTACATAAACATTTTTTACATTATGCTGATATGAACAATTCAGTTATACACCAACTAAGCAATTTTGTTGTTTTTTTTCCTTCCTTATATATAGGTTAAATGACATGTGGACCATCAGTTTGCAAGACCGGGACTTAACATCTTGGGAAGAGGTAAGAAGAAGATTGCATTAACTAAACTACAGGAATTATTGTAAAACAATTTAGGGTGTTGTTATATTCTGTGCTACATTTTGTCAGTGTGCCTTTACGATGGGATAATATGTACATGTAGGAGCAACAATAGTGCGTGATGTGTGATTGGTTTTTAAAAAAATGTCTATTAAAATTATTAAGGTTTATATAGCGCTTCTTCTCATTTAGAAAACATCTTACACATTATGTTTGTAAAGACTGTAGCACTATTGCTATATAGTAATTAGCACTGGCAGATGGCACATAGATTTTACTGCCTCTTACACGGAGTACATAAAGTAACATGCACCAGTTCAGAAGGACCTACATTGATGCTGATCATAACCACCCTGTATCACTGACTGCTTTCCCACTGTCATTGTATATGAATTCCAAGTTAACTGTTTTGAGATGTTGTATATGGCAATAAAAAACATCTACTCTGACCATTGGTGCCAATGTCATTTAATATTTTTTTGCAGCACGATTAGATGGATTTTGAAACTCAGCAGTTGTAACGTGAGTTTCTTATAAATGTATAATTAAATGTTTATGATGTATGTGTTGCAGATTGAGCAGAGTGGAGAAATTCCGCCGTCTTGCTGTAATTTCCCGGTGGCTGTCTGCAGGGACAAAATGTTTGTCTTCTCTGGTCAGAGCGGGGCGAAGATCACAAACAACTTGTTCCAGTTTGAGTTTGCAGAGAAAGTGTGAGAACCAAACATTTGCCCGACATGTAATATAGACATAATATTATAGTTGTGTGGTTTGAAATAGGACAGGAAGCAAATGTCTTGTCCGCTTGTGGTTGACCATTGCTGATACTGTTTAATGAGTTATTTTTAGTTTGCACAATTCATTTTGATGTGTTCAAAAAGGGGAAGAAGGCAGAGTCTAGGTATCCTATAAACATTGTATGGAGCTTATTCACAAATCTATTTTTTAATGTGATTTCCATATCAAAATGGTACAAACAAGGATTACATGAAAACGGATACAGTATGCTTAGATAGAATTGATCATTGTGCAATAAGCTTTGCCTGTACAGATGAGGGCACCTTTTTTTAGGGTCAATTTCAGTACAAATGGCACCTCTCTAGTAGGGAGACACAGATGATGAGTCCTAAAACTTACTACGCCTCCCTTTATCCCCCAACTCCCCCCCCCCTCTCATTCCTCGGCGACTTCCACAGGTTTCTCCAATGGTGGGTCTGGGATTTTGCCCTTATTTATTTTATTTTTATACTTCTTAAGGGCAGCCTTAGCTCTCCTCTGAGCATGACTGGGGGTGTTCTTCAGCACCATCCATACATCTGCTTCTACCGCAGGAGTCCCTTCGTCCCCACCATCTCAAGTCATGGTATAATTGAGTACACCGTAGTTTTAACTTTGTAGCCATTAGGTGGCAATCCAACACGGCTTGCCCAAATAATACACTTAGCGCAATGCATGGAGAGGGCTTGAATTGTAAACTCCAGGCCACTAAATGATCTGTGATTTTGTCCCACAGTTGGATGCGTATTCCTACTGAGCACTTACTGCGTGGGTCTCCTCCACCCCCACAGAGGCGTTATGGACACACAATGGTTGCTTTTGACAGACACCTCTATGTATTTGGGGGTGCTGCAGACAACACTTTACCTAATGAACTACACTGCTATGATGTGGATTCCCAGTCCTGGGAGGTGATTCAGCCCAGCCCAGACAGTGAGGTAAGGTCCCCTACAATATATTGATAGTACCTTATTTATTTATTCTTATTATTTACACAGACAGGATACAGTGCAGATATATTAATACCACATAGGTCATTTCTTTTGTAAACTATGTACTTTAGAACCTCTTCTATGTATGTCTACCTCCTATCTATATAATTTCTACCAGCCTGCAGGGGGTGTTTCTGCTCAGAGTTTAGCAGTTCAATCAATCAATCTTGTTTTATGTCTTTGCATGTGATAAAACAAGTGTGGTAGTGTATCTAGAATACGGGTATAAGGAAATGTGCAATGCTTGTCACACAGGATACAATATTCCCGATAGCCCAGCATTTGTTAAAGCGCTACAGAATCTGCTGGTGCTATATAAATAAATGATGATGACGATGAGGACCAAAAGAAAGATTATGCTGTCAGATAGTAAACTAAATCGGTTGGTTCGTGTTGTTCAGACATTATGGCAGGATTGGTCTGTGCGTGGCCAATTTAAATGAAAAAACTTTGAGAACACTAAGGGGGGTATTCAATTGTTAGCGTTAACGAAAAAAAAACGAGCGCTCAAAAAATCTTAGCGTTAATACGGTAATTACTTGCGGAATTTCAGGGAGCGGCGAGCTGAAATTCCGCAAGTAAACTACCGTATTAACGCTTTTCGCACGCAATATTACCGTATAAACGGTAATATTTTTTGAGCGCTCGTTTTTTTTCGTTAACGCTAACAATTGAATACCCCCCTTAGGCTCTTTTGTGAGATGACTGCATGTGATACGGAATGAGGATTTAGAAACACAAAAAAAACGACTAGGAGAGGCACCATGTACCACAGTAAATGTGTGAATTATTGAGTCTGTGTTGCAGGTATGTTTGTAGGTAATGTAAATGAGAATCAAGAGATTGTGACCTGATGTATAAGACTTTCCAATCAAAAGTAAATTATTTGTAACAAAAATACTTTAATGTGTGTTGTTCCATGAAAATCTATTTGTAACATTTCTTATCCACCCCACCTGCACACAGCATTGTATTTGTATAAGTCCCTGCTTCTGAATGTCAAATTTTATCTGTGAATCTTATTTAATCCTACATACTGAACCGTTCCACTATATGACAGGACCTTCTGGACACACTATCGGGTGGCAAGGGAGTTACCATGATTCTTGATGTAAGGAGGAAATTCAGCTTTTTCGTCATTATGTTCTGAGTAATGTGAACTACAATGTAATGAACAAATCTTTATATTACAGCTGCCCAGTGGCCGCCTCTTCCATGCTGCAGCTGTTATTGCTGACGCCATGTACATATTTGGTGGAACTGTGGATAATAATGTCAGGAGTGGAGAAATGTATCGTTTTCAGGTAATCAACTGCATAATAAAGAGAGACTGGCATCCGGGCTGGTCAGGGAGGCAGGCAGGCAGACCCATCGGGGTTGGTCAGGCAGGCAGGCAGGCAGACCCATCGGGGCTGGTCAGGCAGGCAGACCCATCGGGGCTGGTCAGGCAGGCAGACCCATCGGGGCTGGTCAGGCAGGCAGACCCATCGGGGCTGGTCAGGCAGGCAGACCCATCGGGGCTGGTCAGGCAGGCAGACCCATCGGGGCTGGTCAGGCAGGCAGACCCATCGGGGCTGGTCAGGCAGGCAGACCCATCGGGGCTGGTCAGGCAGGCAGACCCATCGGGGCTGGTCAGGCAGGCAGACCCATCGGGGCTGGTCAGGCAGGCAGACCCATCGGGGCTGGTCAGGCAGGCAGACCCATCGGGGCTGGTCAGGCAGGCAGACCCATCGGGGCTGGGCAGGCAGGCAGGCAGACCCATCGGGGCTGGGCAGGCAGGCAGGCAGACCCATCGGGGCTGGGCAGGCAGGCAGGCAGACCCATCGGGGCTGGGCAGGCAGGCAGGCAGACCCATCGGGGCTGGGCAGGCAGGCAGGCAGACCCATCGGGGCTGGGCAGGCAGGCAGGCAGACCCATCCGGGCTGGGCAGGCAGGCAGGCAGACCCATCCGGGCTGGGCAGGCAGGCAGCCATAAAGAATTCTTCATGTATATGTTGGCAAATGATTTCTAATATATACATATTGACTGCTTACTGTGCATCTCTGTATTTGGATGAGATTGGTTTTCTACTGTTATAATTTTACTTGGGTGAAATTGCATATTAAAATGAACAGTATGTCCTAGATGTCAGACATGAAAGGGGATTGTATAGCATAATTTATTTTCTTGGTTCCTTATTGTAGATTGTGATCACTACATATGAAGGGGAAAATAAATAAATAATAATATTAGAGTAATTAGTCCACTTAGAAGTATTCTTCAAAGCAACTGAAACACAAATGAGAGGAGGGAAGAGGAAGTAAGATGTGCAGAGGAAGCTGTTCTCACCCAAATGACTAAAATAGCATGTAGTGCTTGGACAAGCAGAATGGGGGAAAAGATTGAGGAGGGAGATAAAGGAGAGAAAATGGAACTGAAAGATGAAGCAAAGCTAAGAAATGTCGCTCTCTAACCCAGTTTAAGGAGCAATTTTGTAAAGGTAAATAAAACAAACCTTTTGCTAATCTTTTTATTATTGTTTCATAAGTAGATGTAACTACAAATGTGCAGAAAGTAATAGGAGCAGCAATAATAGAGAAACATTTAGCACAAAGAGAAAATGAATAAAACAATGCATTAAGGAGGGTATTAATATATAGTTAGTAGGAGGCTCCAAGTGATATGATGCTGAAATACATAATACATTACATATATACATACATGGAAACTGCACAAGAACACATCAAGGGACAGAATACAAATACAACACATATATTGTAATAAAGGACAGAGGTGGAAGTGGGTTGATGGGACTATTACAGATGGAGAGGTTACCTCTGCCCCTTGCCACAGATGGCAATCTCTGTATACACCTATAGAGAGAAAGTGTTTCTTTTAGGAAGAGATTCATCCAAACGCACAGGAACGGTTCATGAAATCCAGTGTCTCCAAATGTTCTGAAGCTTTTCACAAGGCATTTAAAATACTAGAGGGTTTATGAGAGATCACATCTTACCTTTAATTTAAACCAGGGCAGGGAAGATTATGGGCAGCGCAGTGGCCTAATGGTTAGCACTGCCGCCTCACAGCACTGGGGTCATGAGTTTGATTCCCGACCATGGCCTTTTCTGTGTGGAGTTTGTATGTTTTCCCCATGTTTGCGTTGGTTTCCTCCGGGTGCTCCGGTTTCTCCCCACACTCCAAAAACATACTGGTAGGTTAATTGGCTGCTATCAAATTCACCTTATTCTCATTCTCTCTCTCTCTCTCTCTCTCTCTCTCTCTCTCTCTCTCTCTCTCTCTCTCTCTCTCTCTCTCTCTCTCTCTCTCTCTCTCTCTCTCTCTCTCTCTCTCTCTCTCTCTCTCTCTCTCTCTCTCTCTCTCTCTCTCTCTCTCTCTCTCTCTCTCTCTCTCAGAAAACTTGGACTGTAAGGGACTGATGTGAGTGCATTCACTGTACAGCGATGCGGAATTGGTGGCACTATATAAATAAATGATTATCTGAAGAATTCAAGTCCAAAATCCTTAGACCTGACTATCGGACCGTGAAGCGTGTCTTCCTTTTCCCCACATCCTTCTATTCTGATTCTACAACTATAACATCAGTCAGATATTTGCCAGTTTGGGCTGAAATGTAAAGATCTTTAGTAAAACAAGGTCTATGTGAGTCTATGGTATCTTTAACCTTGACAGAAAAAGGTGCTTAATTTCACTCTTCGTGCTGAATAACATGCAAATGTTTTACAGAACAGAAAATGAGTGAAAATAAATCCTAATTAGAAGTCAGGTGTTATTTTCTAACGTGTTAACGATTATTTTCGGAGAATTCCCTTTGCAGTGTTTATTTCCAGCTAAATATGTCCTGTTTGCATCTATTACACATTGTTTTCCTTTTTTGGCAGTTCTCGTGTTACCCAAAGTGCACGTTACATGAGGATTATGGAAGACTGTTTGAGAACCAACAGTTCTGTGATGTGGAGTTTATTTTAGGAGAAGTGAGTCTTTGCTGTTAAAAGAAAAAAAAAGTCTTGAATATCTAGTATTCTTTTCTCAGCAATTTAGCAGCCGTCAAGAAAATTAGATCTGGAACAAAGTCTTAGAGGTTTTTTTTTTTACATACTCTTAAAACCATCGTCCAAAACGGGTGAATCTTGGGGCATAGCCTTTTAAATATGAAACCCCTTCTTTTTACAACACTAGAAATTTAAAGAATAACCTCACATACATTACGCTTAAACCTGTCCATGTACCATGTAAGTGACTTTACCATGTGCGGTATTTGGGTTTTTTTTATAGCGCGTCTCTGTTCTATTATCCCTTTTTTGTTTGTAATTAGAAAGAGGAACGAGTGCGAGGACACATTGCTATAGTCACTGCTCGATGTAAATGGCTGCGGAAGAAAATCACTCAAGCAAGAGAGAGGCAGAGACAAGTAAGTAGTTTAATGCTCAGTTGTACATGATATGACACATGGTTTGTACTATTAGTTACAGCTGTTCCTATGTGTGACATGTGAACAACATTTGATGTGAAATAGACAGGGACATACAGTTCAGTGACAGAATGGCCAAAAATAGGCAATTAACTGAGTAGGCGATGGTTGTTGATAATAGCTTCACCAGTAGAAGTGGCTTTAAATATGCATCCTATTGTGATTGACACAACCGTGTTCACAATACACTTAGGAGCCAAAAGACCTGCAGTCATTGGCAGTCCTGTAGTTTGAAGTGTTAATTGCAGAGACTTAAGGAGTGTGACAAATTTAACAGCTCTCAATAGGTTGTTTAGAAGCTTGAGATCATAGTCCTAGGCAAAGGGGGTCATCTGGATTGACTAATCCTAGATCCTGTTGTTTCATTGTTATTTCACAAGTGCTTGCAATGTTTTTGAGCAATTTCACCATCAGATTGAATGCTCAATATAGAGATGTATAGAGATCTAGATATATAGATATCAAGATAGATATGTTGTGATTTGTCCTATTATGGTTCTTGAAATGTGATTGACCCATAAGTCCAGTAAACAAAAACTAGAGACTAAAGCCCAGTTATGGGACAACATCACAGGTATTGTAGCTTGCAGTACTTACTACTAGATGATCTTCACTGGATTCATTTTTATTTTCAATTATACAATTCTTCACCCATGTGTTTTCCTGGCTTACACTGTACCAAACTCTATTTGTATTCTGTGCAATCGGGAATTAAAGCAGGATCTAGATGACGAAGGTCAAAGTGTGCAGCAGAAGCAGGAGAATGCCAGCGGCCATCAGAAGACGGGACACTCTCAGCCCATGCAGGAAGTTGTCATTCGAGACGCAGAAGCTCGGCCATTTGAGCTGCTCATGCAGTTCCTGTACACAGACAAGATAAAGTACCCACGGAAAGGTGAGCAGGGCCGGCTACTCAGATGTTCTACACCGGCTCTTGTATTTGTAATTCAGAAACTTGCACTATTGTAGGGGGAAATGATTGCAATAACATGTCTATGAAGCCTAATTTAAAAGCAAGGTTTTTGGTGGGGTGGGGAGGGCTTTTCTTGCACCAGTAAACCTATGCAGATATGTCTATAATGTGGGAAGTCATTTGTTTCCATTAAAGCTACATAGGTTTATTATCGTGGGGTCCTGTAAAAGCAGATCATGGTGGGAAAAGTACATATAAAATTGTGCATCTTTTTCTTATGGCTTAATGCTGTAAATCCTAGAGAACCTTTCTTATACATGTGTGCCCGCTTCCCTTTACCATCCTACATGGAGGGCTCAGCAGATGACTGCCAGGGCAATAATATGTTGGAGAGCAATAAATGACACTCATACAGTGCCACAATGTCCTTTGTATTTGTAACAATAGATCCTACCTCAACACTGTAATGTAGCAAATACGTGTCGGTAGTTAGAGAGCAGTCTAGTGCTTCTCTAGCCTTGATGGTACATACAGTCAAAATAAGAGTGACCAAACTGATTACTGTCAACTTGCAGTGCAAGATATGCAATGCACATTATTATTGTCAGGAAGAGACATATTGAGTGACCATCTCATTTTCAATAAGTCTCTCTTACAGTCTTTTTGGGTTGGGTATTTATCATACATTTACACTCCTGATTCTAAGCATCACATTTTTGTGACATCACTTTGTTGCTGGAGTGGGCATAAACTATTTAAATGAATTAGACAGTTTTTTTTCCCCAATTACTTGAAGTGACTGCATTAACAGGCTTTTACCGTAATGTAACTGCACAGGAAGTCTGTGGGTGCGTGGTAGAGACCGATGTCTGTTCACTTGGAACATACCCTAATCTAGTACCACCGGGCACAAAGTGAAACCTATGGCTTGTTTCCATGAGTAGAAAACAATACATAAAATATACAGAACATAAAACCAGGCATCCTCATAAGTTTATGAATGAAATCTTCATGTTTTACGTTTAAACATAGGAAATATTAATGGTTATCTTCTGTTTTACAGTAGTTTGTTCAAGGCCCGTTCCTGAATGGTTCAGGAGCTGGATTAACTCTTAGCATACCAGTACTGTACAACTTTGACATTTTGTGGTACTCGCCTAAACTCTTTATTTTCCTCTTCATTACAATACATTATAAATGTACATTATGTCAAATAAAATATTGATCTTCTCTGAGTCTATGTATTGAGATATTATGATTTTCTTATTGTTTCTCCACCCTCAGGTCATGTCCAGGATGTCCTCCTCATTATGGATGTATATAAACTAGCTTTACACTTTAAGCTCTCACGTCTGGAGCAGCTTTGCGTTCAGTACATTGAGGCATCTGTTGACCTTCAGAACGTCCTTGTAGTATGTGAAAATGCGAACAAGCTGCAGCTGGACCAATTAAAGGTAATACTGGGTCTACCCAGCTCAAGGCTGTAACTTTCCACAGCATGGGAAGAAGCAGGTGTCATGCATGTGATGTGCAGTATACTTCATACAGTCATTCTGTTAACTGTCCACCTAATCATTAGAGCTCCTCATTAACCATTCCCTGCCCACCTAGTACAATTGTAGGAGTCCGATACCTAGCTTTCATCCCTATTTATTGTGTGGCTCCATATGTTTGCCCACAAACACTCTAAATGTATATAAAATAGTTAAAAAGCTCTCCTGCCGTTTTAATTGACTCTGTTACTAACTTAACACTCTCTTCTCCAGGAACACTGCTTGAATTTTGTTGTAAAGGAATCCCACTTCAACCAGGTGATAATGATGAAAGAGTTTGAGCACTTGTCTTCCTCACTGATCGTGGAGATTGTACGTAGGAAGCAGCAGCCTCCTGTCCGGGTACACTCAGATCAGCCTGTTGATATAGGTTTGTCACTGCCTTTGGTAGATTGCTGTTTTGGATGACAATGTATGATATGATAGGTTCTGTAGCACTGTCGCTGTGTGACTTCATCCAGACTACATTTACATGGTTACACTGTGATTCCCTGAGTAACTCTGAAACAACGGAGTATAATAAGGGGATGGCAATCTATTGACAAGAAGACATGAAGGGAAAAAAGTCTTTATTTACTAATCTAGGTTTCGTTTAAATGATCTGCCTCATCTCATTTTGACTTGTTACAATTGATTTATGGAGAAGAATGGGGATATGTAAAGATGGTTGGTTATCTGTTTCTCTTTTACGTCAATTTTGGTCTAAAACAGATTTCTGTATAAAATAAGACTTGTGTGTCAGAAAATAACCCTTTAAGGTGCAATGTTTAATACAACTACTGATAAGTGTGTGTGTGTCTCAGGCACGTCTCTGGTCCAGGATATGAAGGCTTGCCTGGAGGGTGCAGGAAGAGACTTTTGTGACATCACTTTGTTGCTGGATGGGCACCCAAGGCCGGCACACAAAGCTATCCTAGCTGCTCGCTCCAGGTGAGCCTTGAATTGTTATACCTGCTGGTCTGCACATCTGTTGTGGGTCTTTATTAAATAAAAGTAACAGAGCATAGCAAAAAAACTGGTTATCGCTGTGCATAAGAATAACGCACACAAGATATTGAAAGTGTTTTTGAAGTGCTGGCTGCTGCATAAACCTACCTAATAACCATGTAATGTTGTTGTTGGTTCGGTTTCACGCGTTTCATTTTCTTTGCATCGTTAAATTTACATAAAACTGTTGGCTTTGCAGCATTTATCAGGAGTCCTTTGCTGTGACCTTAATGACTTGGTATGGGGTCCACTGCAAACAGACTTCTAGTAAGTAGTTGTCTGAGAAATGTCCTGGTGACTTCATCATATCTGATAAGGTGACCTATTGCCAATCTGTGAGACAAATAGGATAGATAAGAATGGAACTACGCCAGTAGCCAAGACTAGGCTTTCAAAATTAGAACCAGTATGAATTAAATACGCCTAGCTTAGTACAATTGGAACTTTGGTAAACAATGAGCTTATTAAAATGCATTCACTTAATTTCTGGTCAACTCTGCAGCTACTTTGAAGCCATGTTCCGCTCCTTTATGCCTGAGGATGGACAAGTGAACATCTCGATTGGAGAGATGGTGCCCAGCAAACAGGCCTTTGAGTCACTGCTGCGATACATCTACTATGGGGAGGTCAATATGCCCCCAGAAGACTCTCTGTATCCTTTTGCTGCCAGAAAAATAACTCTGTATTAGAAACCAATTCACCGAGCGGTTCTATTCTAGTGTTGGAGCCTAATTAAATGGCCAGCATTAAAAGGCTTTTACTGGACTATAAAATGTGTATTCACAATTGTGATTTAATCAAATAGTACGTACATAGCTTTATTGGAGAATAAGCTGCTGAGCCTGTAAAGATATGGCTACTTAGCATGAATTACCTGAAGAATGTCTGGGACTATTCCTTGATTTCTGTATATAAGGAACGCACTGTTCTAGTCGGCACCAGTTATTAAATCCCTCCTTAGAGGTTTCTACTATCTATCCTATTTGCAGCCGCCTTGCTGAGAGATCCCCCTCTGAATTTATCATAGTGCCAATTTTTCTACATGTTAGATTTTTGCCTGGTTTATTTTTATATCATACTAACGCTGTTAATTGTAATCTATTAATAACTTTACCACCTTATTTTCACTAACACAACCGCCTGACTTCCTCTGTGTTGGCATCTAGAATATAAAGTGAAAAAAATAAATATCCTTTGAGCCTAACGTAAATTGTTGCTGGTTTGCGAGTTAACCTAGTACTTGAAGTGATTGAATTGCTTTGTGCATTACAATCAATGGTTTAAGTAGTCTGTTCTGTAAGCGATCAGTAAACACACAACAGACATTATTCATCCTCCAAGCTTCAACAAGAGAATTACAGAGATGGATGAAAAGGACGTCTTGTATATGTTCCTTAACGTGAATCCTAGTTACTTGTTCTCTGCTCCTTATTACTATGGATTCTTCAGCAACAGACTACAGGCATATTGCCGACAAAACCTGGAGATGAATGTGACTGTTGAGAATGTGCTTCAGGTAGTAGGACCTGTTAATGATTGATCCTTAAAGCTGCTATTTTACAGTTTTCTGAAAGATGAAGTATGAGACGTTTAATATGGGTATGACTGTCTACTGATAGCTAGTTCGTTTCTGATCAGTCATGCAAGATTTAATCTATATAGAAATAGTAAAGGCATATCACTGACTTATCTCGGTCTTCTATTATTATTCTACTGCTGTTTCAGTCAGGATTATAAGGTAGCGCATTTTAATTGTGCTTACTATAAATCTGTGCTGTGAGGCCAGCTTTGTGAAGTGGTTCCTTTCTTTTGAAGGCCTTACAATCAAATTTAACCTAGGCCAAGAGGTTGCTTCTCAATGGGTGCATACAAACCATATTTTATTATAGTATAGTGCAAATAATTACTATTAAAAGCAAAATGTGTAGGGATATCTAATTATCAAGCAATGTGTGGCTGTAGTTGAGTTTTATGTGTGGTAGAGCAAATTCCGGTACTTAAGGGAGACTCTAGAGTTGTTCCAGGTATTAGATTAAACTGCGAGATATGAAGACCTGTAGTCACAGGACCAAGTACAAGTTCACATTTTAAATATCCATTGTTTTGTTTTAGATCTTAGAAGCTGCAGATAAGACCCAGGCTCTGGATATGAAGAAGCACTGCCTTCACATCATAGTCCATCAGTTCACCAAGGTTGGTGGCATCTTTTCTGGGGCTCTGGGAACATGTTGTCCTCTCATCTGTCGTGTTGGAGCAGTCTTTTCTACTGGCTCCTGAAAAAACACTGGGTTCTGTGTATTAGCTGTTATATTTGTGTGAGTACCACTTGTTCAGCAGTGCCTTGCTTGGTGAGTGAGCATTGTCTTTCTTCTGATTTCATCATGTATTTTATGAAAATTTGCCAATATCGTAATTGGGACTGTAACGGAGCACGGGATTTTTCCAAATCTCGCTGAGTAACTGGTTACCTCTACACCGCTATATATATATATATATATATATATATATATATATATATATATATATATATATATATATATATATATATATATATATATATATATATATATTATTACTGCTAACTGTACCAGAACAGACTGTTGTCTGTTGAGTTATCATCACTTTTTCTTTTTTTCCCCCCTTCTCTCCTCTTGCATATTGGCTCTGTGATTTTTGCTTAGACTACTTGTCTCTCCAGCTGTAGTTCTATGACAACTGGGGAGACCTCTGTTGCCCAACTCTGCTCTACACTGTCAAGCCTTCATTCAGAAACATTGCTATAGTGCAGTGGTTTCCAAACTGTGCGCCTAGGCTCCCTGGGGTGCCTAGGAGATCTCACAGGGGTGCCTCGGCCAGGGCCAGTGGTAATCAAGGCAGGGGGACTACTTGGTAATTATTTTGGCTTAGGGATGCCTTGAAAATTTTTTGGAGACCCTAAGGGTCGCTTTGAACTGAAAAAGTTTCTAATCCATTGCTTATAGTGTGATAGAATCAATATGATCAGCGGTACAGAATACTTCTGAAAATCTACTTGTTGCATTTATCTTTTGTATGCACCTTCTGTCTATTGCTGCTATAGTGCTCTTACCACTTTTAACCATGTGGACCAATAAAACAATTATATACTGTCCGTCTGTTCTGTCTCTGTGCATGGCTCCTACACTTTAATCAGAACATAAAGACCGACCTGCTGTTTGCTTGTAAACGCCCAGTCCATCCACATACTACAACTTAGGTGCGTACCATACTAACACAATATCTGTTAACCATCTAGCTCTTTACAACCTTTCACCAAGAAAGCCGACACCTATACATTTTTATACTTTAGCTTGTATGTATTTGTTTACTTATGTCAAAATGTACACGGCATCTGACAAGGGAAAATTAATTTTGTGGTGGTAATTTGACAGCTTTGGATTCTGTAGATCTGGTCACACACTGGTCAAGCAACGGGATCCATTTCCATTTTGGCCATGCATGGGTGGCCATATTGGTCTTGATCACACGGGTCAGGTTAGAGAGACCAACAAATGACTGCACAGATAGGATGTCAAGACAGATTTAAGGGCCCAAAAGTAATGTGATTTCTAACGGATCATTTCTGGGCCACAAACAGTGATATCAGGAAAATTTAATTATGTCCCTGTGTGTTAGTATAGGAAAAAAGATCCTATTTTGAAGAGCTTACAATCTAAGTTTACAGGGGACATGAATCTGCTTACGGGATTTTTTTACATAATTTGTAATTAGCCACAATAATATAAAATGCACATATTTATTTGAATTGTATATCCTGCTATTCACATCCCTCCAAAACAATTGTTCATTTACAACAGTACTGTGATTTGTTACATTGCAGTTTTGTCTTAAATGAGCGATGTGCACATCTTATTAAAAAAAAAATCAGTCCTATTTTTTGGGCTACAAATAAGATAAGAAGAATGAAAACCATAACATGTCAGCCAAGCAGATCACAAGGTTGTCTGAAGTCCCTCTCTCCTGTGCTCTAAAGAGGAGAAAGGGTGTCTGATCTAAGAGAGGAAACAGCAGAAACCGTTTCCTGTATGTTATGTCATTCTTATTAAAAGCAGTTGGTCAAATAGATTAATTCATGCAGGATTAAGGAAATCATGAAAACATGGCTTGCTGAGCAGAGGTATAGTTAGCAAGGACTATACACTATAGCAAAGTTACACAGCTAGATGGAGATGTATACATTTGTGTTTAGAAATTATTCAGATTCATTTATTAGTTACACAAGAGATCACAAATAGCAATAAATCATAAGTGTATCCTCGTAAAGCCTCTGGCTGGTCCCAGTTTCTGTCATTCTGGATAATATGTGATACTCACTACTAAAGCTCTGAAGGATAGGTGTGTTCCCAGTTTGGCCACACACACAATGTCCTGTTAGTGCGGCTGGCTGTTGACCGCACACACAAGCTGACATCAGCCATGTGTACAAAATGTATATCGGTTGGATTACTGTCGGGCATTTTGCTTAATTTGGGGCCACATGGCAGAAAATTGAGCTTATAACTAAGCATGTGTGGCCAACATAAGAAATGGAAAGTACATATTAACTTATGCACCAGCCGATTTGTTTTCCAGGTAGTAGATGGCACATCACTCCTCATTATTTTTACTCCTTTCCTCCCTCATTTGAAGGTTGCCAAGTTGCCGAACCTGCGATTACTGAGCCAGCCTCTGCTCATCAACATTATCGAGTCTCTGGCCAGTCACATTTCGGACAAGCAGTGCGCAGAGCTGGGCTCAGACATCTGAATGACGGACCGCTTTCTAGGACTCCGTCGTGGACAGTTTGGACATTCCCAGCACAGTGTTGAAGCATTCCTTGCTGCACAGTCAGGACACATGGGACCATGAAGTTGTATCTACCTGACACATGAGCAGCTGATGTGATCTGAATAAACAAGCAGCAGTCAATTTTATGTTAATAGTGACAATATTTACTCTGCAAATTATAGCAGTAATAAGCCATGTTTAATTTAATATTCAGTTATACTGGCACTGCCATCATATTGTGTATTATCTCTTTATTTAAACACTGCTTTATGGAGAGTTTAGTTATACATTTGGTGTAGATAAAATTATACAATAGTTTACTATCTCGTCTTTTTGATGGCTGAAGCTGGAGTTATCTGCAGCTTTTCAGTGGTTTCACCTTTTTCATTGTGTTGCAAAATACCAAGTACCTTTTATTCTGTTTAAATAGAGGATAGTGTGGTCTGTCCTTGACTTAGTTGGTGAAGAGATCAAGTGTTATCACCATGTAAGATTAAACTCCACTTTCTTTTGCTTAAGGCTTTTTAAGAGGTTAAATTTGCAAACACACCCAGACACTGTTTTGCAAATGTAACCGTTATCTGTAAGTGTCCTGCAATCAGCTATGGGTCATCCAACTTTATCATGCAATTTGCACTACACCATTCAAACCCTGTGTCTTTAGGTTTGCAATGCTTCATAGGGAAGCGTCCATAAGACTCACTACAGCCAGCCCACTGATATGGCAGGAGCAGACTGTATATAGCAAACACAGATAACATAGGTGTTGTATTTGCAAAATAAACATTACAGTTCATTTTTTGCATAAGTCATGAAAATAGACTTGGCCTTTAGCAGCTGTATAGGACAGTGGACTTCTCAAGCTGACACTTTATTTTTACAATATGTATTACAGGATACATCCTTATATTTAAAAGTATAAAGAAATATTTTCTCCCATGGATGTCACTTTTTAGTTACATTACCTGATTTGTCAAAGATTTCTCTGCCTTTTTAAATTATGTAACAACTTTATGATTATAGAGAAGCGAGCACAGTAACATCAGAGTAATTTAGCAAATCCAATCATTGTCTACTACTTTTCTGGTTTGTCATAATTCTAGTGGACAATTTGTTTTTACACTAATTTACATGTTTAAATATCACAAACTGGCGTTATGTAGCAATGAGGTAGGCATGCCTCTGAGATCATGGTTTTAACGTCTTGAGTTAGTTTTTGCTATATTAAATATTTTATTGATTTAAATATAGAATATGGGAATCTGACCTGTGTTAGAATAAAGTATAAGAGAATTAGGCTTTAGGAGAAGTTGCCCTGCACCATTGTACCTCCTTGAAACTGAAACCTAAATCAAAGCCCGTTGATTTTCTAGTACCTTACATTACTGTGTTTCCTAAAGCCACTATGTATTCATGCAAACAATAGCGCTGGGTCATGCAGTTCTATTGCTGGATCCATCACAAGAGATGCTGAAAATATCTGACTAGTAGGAAGAGTGCTGTCTAATTGGTAATTGCCATTTACATTCTGTGGCCAAGTCAATCCATAAACGTGTGATGTGTCAACTTGGCAGTGACTTGTGGATTTCTCAGTTAATTTTTAATTGAAAATGTGACTAACTTTGGGATTGTAATTGTTTTCCCAACTCCCCTGCTCAAAGCAAGACCCAGGCCACATTGCATTACAGTGACAAATACTTTGTTGCTGTAATAGTGAATGGGCATAAGATCACTATACTGATGCGTCAAGAACTTCATCAAGGGGTGGTCTACTTTTCCTTTAAAGAGAACCTGTCACATTTGTGTTTTAGTGAACTATGTAACGGGAGAGCATTGGCAATAAAGAAAACTGCATGTTGTTCACAAATGCAGGGACTATATATAAGATCCTGCCGGGAGTGAGGTTACTGTAGACTGTGGTTTGACTGTCGCACAAAGTTCTTACATTTACAAGGAGCCTGCAGTGTTTTGCTGTGTTCTCCACCAAGTGCGATGGGATCTCATTAATAAGAGGCACGTTTTAAAGACATTGCTGCACTTTTTACTAAATACCATGTTTCTCATGTTTGCTGCTGCAAAAAAAATTACTGCATGTTTATATTCTGTACACATGTTATTATCCTATTTTGAAGTTTGTGGTCTTCTGTATTTAAATGTACATACTATATGCATAATATGCCTAAGTATGTCACATGCTGTATATTATTGTGACAAGGATGCTAATCATTTACAAATAAAATACCTGATATTTATTGTAAACAGACTTTTTGATCTATTTGTTGTCCCAGCCACAGACACACATGATACAATACCACAATTTGATATTGAACAATTGACCAGATATCAGTGTGTGTGTTCTGAATGATGCCCTGTAGTGATTTTTGGAAAATAGATGACTGCTGTCACCCTGTCTGTGCGGTCATCTTCCAACTGCATTAACAAGCTGCCAAAAGTGATCCAGACATTTGGTCCATAGAACAAAATTGTTCAATCTAATCCAATTTGATCACCTACAGTCATGGCCAAAAGTTTTGAGAATGACGCAAATATTATTTTTCACAAAGTTTGCTGCCTCATGTTTTATGATGGCAATTTGCGTATACTCCAGAATGTCATGAAGAGTGATAAGATGAATTGCAATTAATTTCAAAGTCCCTCTTTGACAATTAACTTTATCCCAAAAACCACTGCATTTTGAGGCAGGGCTGAAAGGACCAGCTGACATCAGGTTAGTGATTCTCTCGTTAACACAGGAGAGAGTGTTGATGAGGACAAGGGCTGCAGATCACTCTGTCATGCTGATTGAGTTCGAATAACAGACTGGAAGCTTTAAAAGGATGGTGGTGCTTGAAATAATTGTTCTTCCTCTGTTAACCATGGTTACTGCAAGGAAACATGCAGTCATCACTGCTTTGCACAAAAAGGGCTTCACAGGCAAGGATATTGCTGCTAGCAAGATTGCACCTAAATCAACAATTTATCGGATCATCCAGAAATTCAAGGAGAGATGACATTGAGAAATTCAAGGAGAGTTGTGAAGAAGGCTTCAGGGCACCCAAGAACGTCCAGCAAGCACCAGAACCGTCTCCTAAATTTGATTCAGCTGTGGGATCGGGGCACCACCAGTGCAGAGCTTACCCAGGAATGGCAGCAGGCAGGTGTGCGTGCATCTGCACGCACAGTGAGGCGTAGACTTTTGGAGGATGGCCTGTTGTCAAGAAGGCCAGCAAAAAAGCCACTTCTCTCCAGTCAAAAAACACCAGGGACAGACTTTTATTTTGCAAAAGGTACAGGGATTGGACTGCTGAGGACTGGGGTAAAGTCATTTTCTCTGATGAGTCCCCTTTCAGATTGTTTGGGGCATCGGGGAAAAATCCTTGTCCGGAGAAGGAAAGGTGAGCGCTACCATAAGTCCTGTGTCATGCCAACAGTAAGGCATCCTGAGACCATTCATGTGTGGGGTGCTTCTCGGCCATGAGAGTGGGCTCACTCACAATTTTGCCTAAGAACACAGCCATGAATAAAGAATGGTACCAAAACATCCTCCAAGAGCAACTTCTCCCAACCATCCAAGAACAGTTTGGTGACTAACAATGCATTTTCCAGCATGATGGAGCACCTTGCCATAAGGCAAAAGTGATAACTAAGTGGCTCGAGGATCAAAACATTGACATTTTGGGTCCATGTCCAGAAAACTCCCCAGGCCTTAGTGCCATTGAGAACTTGTGGTCAATCCTCAAGAGGTGGGTGGACAAAAGGACAAAAAAAATCCCCCCACAAATTTTGACACTCCAAGTATTTATTAGGCAACAATTGGTGGCCATCTGTCAGTATGTGGCCCAGAAGTTGATTGACAGCCTGCCGGGGCGAATTGCTGAGGTCAACACTGCAAATATTGACTCTTTGCATAAACTTAATGTAATTGTCAATAAAAGCCTTTGACACTTATGCAATGCTTGTAATTTTACCTCAGTATACCATAGTAACATCTGAAAAACAGGTCTAAAAACACTGAAGCAGCAAACTGAAAACCAATACTTGTGTCATTCTCAAAACTTTTGGCCATGACTGTACATATATACGATCGAGCATCTGTGGGATGTGCTGGGAAAACAAGTCCGAGCCAACTTACAGGATTTAAAAGATCTACTGCTAACGTCTTGGTGCCGGATATCACAGGACACCTTCAAAGGTCTTGTGGAGTTCATGTTTTGATGGGTCGAATCTGTTTTGGCAGCACGAGGGGGACCTAAATAGTATTACGTAGTTGGATTTAATCTTGTGGCTGTTGCAGCACTTCTTTTTTTTAATGGGTTTATGATCTGTATCTTGGAGATAACCTGGTGAAGTCCTGATCCAGGAAGATGGCATCTTACCATCTCCAGCTGGGCTACCAAGCACCTTGAGTGACATGGCTGAGTTTGAAACAGGCCCAAATCAACACTGCCTCAAATGTCCTTTATGGTGTTCCTGAGCCTTAGTTTCAATAATAATTCTGTCCTCATGACATTTGCTCTCTCTTCTTTCTATGTCTATAATAGGGTTTAGAAATCCCATCTGGCCTGAGGCATGGAGTTTTCAGTCCAAGGTATTTTGTGTCTGTCCTTTGCTCCACCTCCAGAGGGTCCTGCAAAATGTCCTGACTCTGAATTATCTCAAGTTACAGATGTCTGTTCATTGTTTTTTCAGCACTAGCTGATGTCCATTTCAGATGTAAATGTTTTTACACTAACAGGCAAGAGTTCTGGACCCTCTGGGCTGATGACACATTTAAGAGAGTGGTTAGTCTTTCTTTGGTGCTACATCACAGGGTGTTGTTAAACAAGGGGTGCAGACCAGCCACCTGATTGCCCCCTCCATACTTTTTCCAGATTTTTAAAAGTCAACATTGCCACCCCTGCAGTTGGAATGTTCTTCAGGTCCATTTTTACATAGTTCTTCCCTGAGGAACATCCAAGGTCGGTCTATTAGCTGCAGACAGGGTAAAGGGGACTTTTGTAGAAAGCCTACAGTCTCAGAGAAAGGGATACAATGGTAACACAGGCCAACACACCCAGAAAAACATGTCCAGATTGCAAGCTGCCTTTAGCTTTTCTTGTCTCTATGCTGGGCGAAGTATGAATGGAGGGGCTGTATGGGAGTAGTTGGATCTTCTTTCTTATCTGTGTACTGCTCCTAGGTGTTAAACATATCCCATTCACTGTGTGTATCCCCTTATAGCCTCTGATAAATGGATGTAACAGTAATTACAAAATCCCTTTTTCGTCTTGTGGGATGATATTATTTAAATAAGATGAAAAGGTCATTTAGGGGGTGTTTATAGTTTTGCAAGGGGCTGCACAATATATTCTTGTCTGCAAAATGACTTTTACTGATACCACTAGTCTGGAATCATGCTGAAACTTTTAATTAACTTTATTTTGGATGTTCCAGATACATTTTTAAGGAACGGTGTATTTTAGCTAAGTAATAAAAACATACAATAATATAAAAGTGATGTAATATTCACAGGCCAATGTCACCTTACTCTCACTCGATTCATTTTACATATAACTGAGGATAAACTGAACCATATTTTAGGAGAAATATTGAAATTAATGAAGGGGGTCTGCTTGGCAGGACAAGTGATGATTTTACGGTCTCTATCATGTGCATTTCAGGTTAGACTCACAAAAGTAGTAACTTACACGATTTTACAAGATTTACTTTCAGATCTGTGCTCTTCATCTGTCATAATCATCTACTGAAAAGATTGTGACTCTGTAAACTATGTAGATTTGCCAATACTGCTGGCTGTAACTGCATACACACTGCAGAATTTGCTCGACATCGGTCCATCGTTTATACAGATTTTTATTCCAGTTATAAAATCAAATGAAATGATATAATGTGCTTTGGAACGATAAAACATGATCGTGGGAGAGAGTACACAGTTATTCAATATTGGACCTAACGGATGTTTATCGTGTGATTGGTACAATAATCAGGTGAAAAACTTGTAGTGTGTACCCAGTTTTATATTCTGCAGAAAATAGATAGTGATATCATATTTTCTGGTTCGAGCACCAGGGGAAAGACTAGAGCAAGCAGTATGAAACTAGCTAAAATACATGTTTATTGGGATTAAAAAATGTCAGACTCCTATCATGGCATGGTAAACTACTACCTACTACCTCAGCAGCTTGTACCCAGTCAAGCAGGTCCCTAACAATGTGTGTTTGATATTATAGTGTGAAATAAGATCTGCAGGTGTAGTTCATGGTTCGGAAAAGGCATCTTGGAGCGTGTCTTGCCAGACTATTATCATCACTATTAGCTATTTATATAGTGCTGTTAATTCCGCAGCGCTGTACAGAGAACTCACATCAGTTCCTGCCCCAATGGAGCTTACAGTCTAAATTCCCTAACATATAGAGAGAGACTAAGGTCAATTTTAATAGCAGCCAATTAACCTACTAGTATATTTTGGGAGTGTCTGAGTTGTGCTAATGTATTTTCTATCATATTTAAAAATTTAATAAGTAGTATTCCGGTTAATATTTGCCTGGACAGCAAAATAAAGTGCTGCACCTCTTCTACCCATATAAACCAGATTAAAGTAACACTATATGGAGGTTGGCAAGCATGTGTGCTGTATTCCCCCTATATACACAAAGCACCATATATACCACCCCAATCCACTGTCGGTTTGTGGGTTTAATTTTTCTGACTTATTTTACAACTTTTTAAGCAGTCGTATGAAGAGTCCTAAAAATAAAATTGTGAAAAGTGAAACTACATAACATGAAATTACATGTAACAATACCGCAACTGTATTTACCCAAAAAGGGTAGCTGTAGGGGAATTAACTTCATTCTTTAAGCTTTTACAGTGATTTAGGCTAGGTGCACACTGGAGTGTTTTCATCCAATAATGGGGCAAATCAGCCACCATACGACCATTCGGTCAGAAGTCGGGTTAATGTGTATAGTGACATAATGGTCAGAAGTCGTTCAAAAGTGGCGACTGTCGGCTCATTTGGTTGGTCGTACTGTACCAATCACCGACCTATCATGTAGTGTGTATGCACTCATACTCAGTGTCGGACTGGGGCATGAAGGGCCCACCAGGGGAATGCAGTGATAGGGGCCCACTACGTTGGGGTGTGGCCAACTGTAAAAGTGGGTGTGGCCAGTCAAGGGGGTGTGGTCAGCCCAAGGAGGACAACTTATAGCACTATAGTGTGGACCTTAAAGAACAAAGTGGACATTGCAAATTAGACGAGTTTCACATATATCATGTACACAAAACTATCGACAAATTATGTATCAATCAATAAATAACCTTTATAGTAATAAACACATGTATGAATACAAAAATATAAATTAGAACTAGAAAATTAAAACAAACAACTATTTAGTGTAACACTGAGAACATCTTGACACAACAATGCAAAAAAATATAAATAACATTCCTTAATATTCCAACACCACACAGTAGTGATTTTCAAATCACTTAACGTAAACATGTTTATAATCTGTTTATCACAGACAGTGCAATATACCCGCATATATAACCTCCTTCATTTTTTGGAGTGGTATTGTTAAAGGTTAAGACTTAAAATGTTAACATAACAACTATTTAGTGTAACACTGAGAACATCTGACACAACAATGCAAAAAAATATAAATAACATTTCTTAATATTCCAACACCACACAGTAGTGATTTTCAAATCACTTAACGTAAACATGTTTATAATCAGTTTATCACAGACAGTGCAAAATACACGTATATATAACCTCCTTCATTTTTTGGATTGGTATTGAAGAAGCATTATCGTTAACAGCAATTAAGCTGTTACAGAAGCAATCTTTGTAGAAGAGAAGATGAATGTGCAAATGTATCAATTATATCATCAAATATGAAATTTCCAACAATATCCCTTTCTATATTAAGAAGCAGAAAGGACTCTAATAATTCTTGGCCAATCATTGATCTCAATCTATTTTTTACAATTTTAAGCTTTGAAAAAACTCTTTCGCAAGATACCTGAGTACAAGCTAATGTAAGAAGAGTTTTGTACACAGCAAATAGATTGGTATATGCAGCAGAGTGTAAATTGTGATCATATAGGAGCCGGTAACAACAGGTCAGGCAGTTTTCACAGGCTTTCATTTTTATATGACTGGACATTGTTTTTTCAACGTTTGTTTCTTCTACACTAACACTTGTGCTGGGAAGAGAATATGGCTTTTTAAGCACAGAATAATTCTGCACAAAATTTAGAAGCTGTGCTTTAAGCTGAACAATGTCTACCTCAGCCAAATCTGCAACAGTTCTCAGAGCCTCTGTTGGTATCTCACACTGATCATTCATCATTCGGTTAAACATCCTTGGGTCAAAGTAGGTTAAATTCTGAATGAGGCTTTCATTTTTTGAAAACCTTCTATCAATACTCTCTACTGCTTGATCAAGTACAACATAGTATGTCTGTACTTTGAAAGCTTCTAGAGAGTCTTCAATTGGCTCATCCTGAGCTAACTCACCAGGCATCTTTTTTTTCCTTGCTGTCCTTTTTTCTGGTAGACTTTTTTGTACTTCAGCAGTTACAGAATGCTCTTCAAGCGAACTCTCAACTTTGTCAATAAATGAATTCACTAATTCAATTACTTTCGAAAATGAAGGTCTAAGCTTCTGAAGCAGACCCTTGGCAATATCAACCATTCGCCATGCCTGTAATATGTCCAAGCCAGCAGTCTGCAGATAATCAGAAACTGGAGTTGCAATTTCAAAGATCTGCATGAACATAAATGATACAAGTAGTGTTTTGTATCTTATCCAGGCATGGAGTAAGTACTTTGCCTCACTAAAGATTTTACTGTCAAACTGTGGTGACACTGAAATATACTCCAGGCAATAAAGCAAGGTGCAAGGTGCTGTACAATTCATTGGATTGTTCAGAAACTGATCCAAAAATTGTACTTAATGCCCTTGGTTTGCTCCACCAGCGTGTATCACTAATTTTCTTTAGTCGTGACAGTTTTTCCTGCCCTTGAAGCTGGTTGGAGACATGTTCTGCCCACACAGATGATCTCTTGTAAGACTTTGAAAAAAAAACATGCTGTTTTCTCTAAAAGCCCAAATAATGACTTTACTGGAGTAACACACTGTGTGATATCTACAATGACCAAATTGAGATTATGAGCATAACACCAAGTGTACACTGAATTACAGGACTCTTTTCTTATGTAGGCCTGTACTCCACTGTAGTGCCCACTCATGTTTGCAGCACCATCAAAAGAGCAACCAATAATGTTACTTATGCTCAGAGAGAACATTTCCAGTCGCTCCTTCAGAACGGAAAACAGAGCTTCCCCAGTAGTGCTTCTGACATCAACAAGACTGAAGAGTCTTTCAAAAACCATGCTGTCTTTGGTATACCTTAAAATGATGCTACATTGTTCCACAATAGCAATATCCTGTGTACTGTCCATTTCTACACTAAATTTCACAGCATCTTTCACCTCCTGGCTTATTTTCTGTTTTACCATATTTCCCATTATTATTATCAGCTTGTTAACAGTTGTTTTGCTTAAAAATGTCACCATTCCACCCCTTCCTTTACTCTTCTGATGGCGTCTTTTCCTGGCCTCCCTTTTTTCTACAGCTTGCTCTATGTGTTTTTGCAGTACACCATCAAATTTACTCAGAAGCAGAACTAACCCCAGAAAGTTACCGTGGTTGAGGTCACTATTGAGTAAAGTATGAGCAGCCTCATCCTGCCCTCTGTAAGCAAGCGCTTGCTTTGCAATGTAGAGTATAATAGCAATAAGGCGACTAATTACCATGCGATTGTGCTGCACTTCTTCTCTATGTTTGTTTACTAAATTTACATTGATTAAAGTTTCTATATCACTTTTCCTTTCTGCATGCAAATATGCACTGACAGCTACTTGATGTTGGCTAGATTCTTCATGTTCCCTTACTCTGTCATACACATGTTTAGTAACTTGCCATCCAAAAATAAAATTACTTTTACGATTGCTGCAAAATGCCATACAAGTTGAACAAAATATTTTTTGACTTTCAACACAGTACGAAAGCCATTTCCTCTGAATGGCACTTCCACCGGGTACCGGTCGAAAGTATACTTTATGAGCTTGAAAAGGCAAAGCATGAGTAGCATCTGAAGGTGGCTGCACAGGGTGAGCTTTCATAAAATGTAATTTTGCTGAAATACTGCATAATGCTTCTGGTGCAATAAAAACATTACATTTTTCCGATACAGATGGAATAGGTGAAAACAAGAACTGTCCGTATCTTGACCACGGGTCTCGGTGATGCCGATTCCACAAATGTTTTCTCCTGAGCCTTCCGGTTCACTTAATACAACGGACGGACCTTCGTCTGCACTAGACACTGATGCTGCAGCATCCTTCTCTACTGTGCTTTCAGAAACATGTTGAAGGCTTAAGTCCTTTGGTTTTACAGTAACATCCTTAGACTTCCATAGCTTTTGTTGGCCTGGTGCATTTCCTGCGTCTCTCAGGTTCTTTTGTGACGCCTGCAATCTCTTTACTGAGCCACTACTATATTTCTTCTTTTTAGGCACTTCCGCTTGCCTTTTGTCTTCTGAAACTGCACTTCTTTTGGAAGACATTTTGTATTGCCTAGCAATAACACAAACCATATTTTTGACATCAGTGATGCCCACTGAAGATTGCTTGATGCCCTGACTGCAGATAGTACCAACTCTGTTTCCTTCAATCATGCATAAAAATTTCTTGGATCTCATCATTTATCATGCTGTCCTACAATCTCTTCATTATAAACAACCTCATATATAATGATGCCAACATGGTAACATAGCACAATTACCAAGATCTCAATATAATCATGCCATCCTACTTAATTATAATCATGCAAGCCTACATCAAATATACATGCCATCCTACTTCGTTATAATCATGCCATGCCCTCCAACATGCCATTCCCTCAAAATATACTAATTATATGCAATCATCACATAATTAGGAAGATTATATAATCTGATAATCATGATATTCCATAAACAAAGCCGTTTTCATCATGTCATGCAAACTTAGTATACATTTTCCCAGTGGCTGACTAAAATCAAATATTTAGAAACATTCAAAAGATTATCATAGAAAAATGTTTTCCTACCTGTCTTTAGTTTCTATTGATCCTAGATTCTCAATCTGGGTGCAGCTCAATTCAAGGTTGTTCAGGTTTTTCTGATTATCTTCCAGTTTTCAAATGGGGCCCAGTGTGTTTTCTGTATTGTAATATACAAGATCATTTTATCACAAATGCTTTTGCCTCAGGGCTCTCCCCATTTCCCACTTTCATCCCTCAGGGCTCTCACTATTTCCCCCTTTCATCATATATATATATATATATATATATATATATATATATATATATAGTACAGCACTAAAACAAACTCATGCAGTGTATGGGGGGGTGACCAATAGAAAGCCACCAGCGGAGAACTTGCAGCTTCCTATGGTCTAATTAGTCACACCAAACCTCCATCGGACAGATCTATTCAGATGAGTTAACATTTTGCTAAGGGGAACAGTAAACTTTACCATTTAACTTCAAGTGCTCCTTTACATTAAGGGGATGGGTGACTATACTGCATTATAACCTCGCTTTGTCTCTGCAACAAACTTTATAACCCTTAAGGGTCATATAACACATCACAAATTGTATATCACCGAACTAAAAGTAATAATAATGTCCCAGTGTTTTCATATTATAAACTGAATAATGGAGAAATTGACAAATCTTATCCACTACGGGTCGTCACTCAGTACATGTCATTTGGACAGATAAGCCTTAAAATATATATGTAAGTGGTGAGCCAGAATACAACAAATTCAGCAATCTGTAACATACACAAAAGGAATGCAGCGCTAATAACCTAACTATCACACATCTATAGTAAATGAAAATGAAGCCGGGTCACGAATTATCAGATGTACAAATTTATTTCAATATAATATAACCATATAAAACAACTTTGCCTAAATGTGGAGTACTCCTCATAAAAATAAATCACCGTGCACTGTGATATAGTATATATATATATATATATAAAAGTACCGTTGCTCATGAGATGCTTGATCCAAACAGCTTACTACTGAATAAATGCGACAGCTGTCCCTTGTAGCCAATGCTGTATTAAAAAATCAAAAAATCAATCAAGAGCTTATAGAGTATTTACAAACAAATGTTATTGTTGATAATAGCCACCACTGTCTATAGATAATAGTAATCAATCACATCTACATGATGTTGTCTTCGTAACTGTATAAAACACCAAATGAGTTCTGTCCAAACAGAGGTGATATGGAGCCGTTGCTCAAATTGCTCAATTAGCTTGAATGTAGGAGATGTTACTACGGTATTTCCATCTATACCCCATATTATATATAAAACAATTCCAATTGTGAATAATCAATCACGTATAAGCTCACTGTCTCTGGCCGTGCAAGATAATATAGTGTCTCAAAACACTCCACATACCGCCATCAGATGAGGCTCCGATGGAAGATCTTACGCTGACTGTCACGTGTAGATAATATATCCTTTTGATCACAGGCGTACCACACTTGTGGGTGGTATCTGTAGTGCTTCGGGCTTGACGATATGCGAGCACACCGTAGCGAGCAGTGAACTGAATGAATGGAGCCCACGTGTCCGCAATACACAGCTGTGTGTGGAGTAGATATTATATACCTAATCAGTACCCAACATACATAGAATGTAATATAACATAATATATCTTCAAATAATATATATCTTTTATTATTATTATTTCCCTTCAGTATAGGAGGTAATAAATGAAATTTTTTATATAGAATGCCATTAGAACAAAATTTATTCTTTGATGTAATATATTTTTAGTATGTTTCCCTCCTATTAGCACAACATAAATAATGAATGTATGGATAACAAAAACATATAAAATAAAATAAAGTAAAAAAAAAACAAAAACAGCAATCTGTGGTGCAATAAATTATTCAATACATATTACTCCAGTCCAGTTAGACATCAATAAAAGTTTACATAATGTAATTATAGACAGTGTGCAGGGCACATATTTTTTTCAACACAAATCATAATGCTCAGTTGAAAAAGAATATATCCAATTAGTACTAATTAGTACTGTTTGCGTGGGTTTCCTCTGGGTGCTCAGGTTTCCTCTCACACTCCAAAAACATAATAGTAGGTTTATTGGCTGCTATAAAAAAAAAATTTGAACCTAGTCTCTCTCTCTCTGTCTGTGTGTATGTATGTTAGGGAATTTAGACTGTAGGGACTGATGTGAGTGAGTTCTCTGTACAGCGCTGCGGAATCAGTGGCGCTATATAAATAAATGGTGATGATGATGATGTTAGATCATACACTGCTGGTGGCCGTTTTATACACCAAATGGGGTTGTACACTTCTCCCATCCTCATGGAGCACAGTTTAGCCTCTGTTTTCTATCTCCTATAACTAGTCAGGATTCCTTGTATGCGCTTTGCTGCTGGCTGGTTATGTTTCAACCAGTATGAACAGGAAATTAGAGGCCACATAAAGGAGTTAACTCAATTAATTGATATAATTCAAAGATACAATAGTTGTTGCGTTGATAATTCGTACGCTGTTTTGTACTAGTGTACACAAGTATATGATTTTCCTGTATGGTATAAACTAAACATGTGTGTGAATCCATTTTTTAAATACAAGCAAAGGTATGGAATGTGGGGATTTCTTAGCCACAAATTCACTAGAAAGGAGAAGAAAAAAAATTACATTATTGCTGCTGCTCTGTGACTTTCTGGACAACCAATCAAATGCTGCATACTAATAGCAGGAATATATGTTTTATATACGAGTCCTTTTTAATTAAAATTCACAAAAGTTTTATTTGTGGGTGATTTACCTCTTCCCAGCGCCATTTCTGTTTTAGACATATTTTTTGGGTGAATATAAACAGATATATCTACACTCATGGGGATATAACATTTCAAACCCCATATGACGACAAGTTCTCATAAAAACCTCCCATATTAAACATAACATGTCCAGCCTATATATCCAGAAAGCTTTTCTTATGAGTGAAATTGTCTTTAAATTCTCATGGGCTGGCAACATAAAACTTACATAATGGCGATGCTCCTCTGTGCGGCCGCGGGTACTGACAGCTCCTCCTCCCCTGCTGAAGTTCACAACACACTACCGCGCAGGCGCAGAGAGCCGTGTCTGGGCAGAGATCCCAGACACGGCTCTCTGCGCCTGCGCGGTAGTGTGTTTCTTACACTGCCGCCGCAGACGACCGTCTACGAGGTGCTCCCTGCAAGCTCCGCCCCAATGTCAGAGGGGGCGGGGCTTAATCGCGCCCGGGCCTACTGGTCTATAGCCCGGCTGGCCGGCAGGCCAGTCCGAGGCTGCTCATACTCCCGATCTTCATAGAGTTCTTTTCAGCTGATGCTAGCGATGAATGCCCCGGTGAATAAATGTAAAGAGTGCTGTAGAAGGAATAATTCATGTGTTCGTTCTGAGACAGAATGTTTCATTTTAGAATTAATTAGGACATGTGCAGAGCTATAACAAGGCGGTTTAATCAGTGTGACAATGTGTCAAGAATGATTGAATGAATGAATATTGTGCTGTCATACTCTGAAGACTATAGGAGCAGATGAAGAGCACAGATCGAAGGTAAATCGTGTCAGTGTGTACGCATGAATCACTAGACTAATTGGACCTTCAGTCCTAGGTACAATCATTTGAGATAACACATTGGTTGGAAAATTCTTCAGTGTGTACCTAGCCTTAGTCTGCATGTATGTCACAATCCACAATACAGAAAAAGAATCAATGGAGTATAATTGTGTTTTTGTTTAAACATAGTTTTAAGAATGATTTAATGGTCTAATTATAAAGATAACATTTTCTTCTAAAGTTTGTATTTTTACTCCTGCATTGTTGAAATAAATGTCCTTAAGTTGTGGAAGGTGCTGTTTATCACGGTATCTTTTCACCTCAAGTCAACGGCTTGTCCCTGTGCTCCAAACAATAGGTAACTATATTTATGTGTCTATAGCCTCCTAGAAAGAGCAAGGCCGACTGAGCAAGATAAATCACAAAACTTACCGATTGCTGGGCAAAGTGACACCGTGATTTCAACTGTACAACCGAAAAATACACTGTGGCATTTTACATGTGAACAATTGCTTACGTCATGTTACAGATTCCTTTACTATATTATTTTTAAAACTTGTATTTTAGCCATAGTTATCAATTCACCTTTCAAACTCCTTCTGTTTCATGTGGCTGTTGCAACAGAAACAACAATCTCTTTTGGACTGAAAAGCAAACAGGAAATAGCAGATGGCCGGCACTCCAAAACACATTTATACATATTTGTGTCCTTGTCATATCAGGAAACTGTAAGTGCATCTTGTCTGCAACAAATGGCATTTTGTTTTACACAACAATATATTTATTCAACTGAGCTGTTTGAGGTGAAGATTGTTTGTATTCCAGGTATTGTCTATAAACTTACACCACCAGAGGTGTTGGAAATCAGTACATGGTCCTTTGCCCTATTTAGGAGCAGATAATACACAATGTGCACACAAACCAATATATTTCTTTTAAAAATATTATCAAAATGTATGTTACTTGAAAGAGCACTGCCCTAAAAGGGCCAAACAAACGATAAATAAAAATATTGTGGAAGAAAATTTTAAATTAATGAATTAATTTAATTAAATGAATGAGGAGGTGGGATAAATGAAATGGTATGGTATGGTATGCTCTGCAGCAATGTTTTCGGGGGGGGGGGGGTGCAACGTGCTTGTCCAAGTTCCACATTCAAAAATGTAGTGATTTCAGACATTGGCTGTTTCCGAAGCTTTTGTTTCAGAAACTTGCTCAATGAGAATATATACTGTATATACCATAGGTAAAAACGCCCGACACATACATATGTTTATGGCAAAGAAAAAGGTGCAAGTCTAAAACATTACATAAACAGTTCATCCTAATAGTATAGGAAGCCAGAATAACAGAACTAGTGTAAACATTGAAACATATTTATTCCATGTCAATAAATAGAAGGCTATTAATGTCTTCTTCATACTTTATGAACTTTGTACAAGCGTTTGTCATACTAGCCAACTCTCCCGGAATGTCCGGGAGACTCTCGAAATTCGGGTAGGCAAATATCCCGCATATGGCATCTTGCTCCTCAAAATGACGCAATTCGCAGTGAATCGTGTCATTTTGGCCCCGCCCCCCTGTGGCAAAAACAACATTTTGTTGTGGGGGTGGAGCCAAAATGACACAAATTACCGCGCCCCGCCCTCCAACCATGCCCCCCTGCCTGGGATCTCCCGGAATTAACTTACCAAAGGTTGGCAAGTATGGTTTGTATACACAACTACCTTACATTATCATTTTTATTGCATTTTCAGCATGAATAGTTTCATGAGCGCCTCTGATTTCCAAAGTCCCTGTCTCTATGTTCAGCACATCTGCTTCTTTTCAAATTATTTCTTGGGTTATGAATTCCACATGGATAAGGGCACAGTTACTGGTTTTAAAATCTGTATTGCAGCATTGTTTTTAATAACTGTAATGTCCCCGACTGTGCAATAGAAGTAAGGTTCAGTAGTTGTTGGAATAATGAATATAAAACTACTGAGGGACAATCACTGCAGCTTTTATAGGTAGAAGCAAAGTAAATAATGCAGATTATTCAAATCAAAGCACATGTTGAGATTACAATCCTTTTATCAGCTTTTTCAGAACTGATTCATGAACATTGAAATCTCTCTCGGATGTGATACATGTTCCTACAAGTTAGGAAACTGGAGAAAAGTGGAAGCAAAGTATTCTCTAGTTCCATATTTCTACTACACTTCACAGGACATGTTATGCATAGGCCCAGATAAAGCCTTAGGGCTAGATTTACTAAGCTGCGGGTTTGAAAAAGTGGGGATGTTGCCTATAGCAACCAATCAGATTCTAGCTATCATTTTGAAGAAGGTACTAAATAAATGAAAGCTAGAATCTGATTGGTTGCTATAGGCAACATCCCCACTTTTTCAAACCCGCAGCTTAGTAAATCTAGCCCTTAGACTAATTTGGGACTAATGCTTTCAATGCAATACCAATGTATCAAAACTGCTGCCTGAAAATGTTACATTTATATATTATAAAATGATGGTTGCTGGTCTGTAATCCTTTTACAGAGATGTGTATAAGAATAACATAGTGACCACTGATCCCTAGAAGCAGTACTTCACTATAATGTATATGAACATGGTGCTTGATCTCATGCTTGTAACCAAGAGCACGTAATTATGACCCTTTATATGTCAAACACAACTCAGATACTAAATCTCAGTCTGACAGAAAAAGTAATGAATGACGGGTTACAATAAAGTAGTACAGAATGGCAACCTTGGTTTGTTTTTTAATTTTTTTCTGTGGACATCAGTGGGGGTGTATACGGTGGTGTATACGGTGGTGTATACGGTGGTGTATACGGTGGTGTATACGGTGGTGTATACGGTGGTATGTCATACCGCCACTTCTCCCTTCATTGTAAACCTATTACATTCAATTCAGTTACATTCCCGTTACACTTTTCATATCGCCACTTCTAAATTTCCACTTCCACCACTGGTGGACATTCAGTACTCTTGGTCTGTATGCTGTGCTGTACAAGAGCTATAACAAGTGCAGTAAGAGCTGGAAGTGCACATTTCACTAGTTATACATTAATTGAGCAACTTACTGTCCAAGTATTTGCATGAAGAGGGCGATTTTCTTTTTTTTGCAGGATGAATATTATTTTTTTTTAAATCTGCCAATGGAGCTTTTCCACTTCAGGATACATTCCCACAGAATGTGATGCAAGTATATCACCAGGTAAATACCGCCAGCCAGGGATCGATTGATCCCTATGCTGTGATGTGTATGCTGTCCAAATAAGTGCAGGGAAGTAGTAAGTTTGTGTCATTTTGTCATAGTCATTCCATTGCCGTCCGTATGGGATGACCCAGCATAGTAATCAGCACTTTCATTGCTGACAGTATACTCATGTCAGGGGCAGGCTGGGCTTGGGGGGTCATCTGCCCCCTGGGCCAATCCCAAAGTGGGGTTCCTTGGGCTGAGTTACTAAACCATCTGCATTTTTGTTTCCTTTAAAATGTTCTTAATAGGCTGATGAGTTGAGTCTTCCCCCCCGGGCTAAAATGTGCCAGTACTTCCCTATTCAGGAGTATTCTGCTTTTGTGGAAAAGGCCTTAACTATATTATTTTTAAAACGCTGTTGTTTCCTAACTGTAAGCAGTAAGCTGATAGTTGATTTGTGCTTCTGTGTAAAACTACATTTCCCATACATTATAAATTTTAGAACAAAAAAAATAAGATTATACCTCCCAAATGTCCCAGTATCCTGACTGCTGAGAATGTTAGGTGATGTGTTCTACCCTCTGCCTGTGTGACCATACAGAGGTGGAGGGAAATCAGAAGTGGCTGCACCCTTCAGATTCACAAGATACCCTCCCAGGTTGTAGTACGCCCACAATATGAATTGACCACTACCCCCAGTGAAACAGTGAAATGTTAGGGGGTATGTATTATGAATCTAGAATTGGGCTGTATCAAGCAGTAGGAGAGGAATGATGAGACAGACTATGGTTAGGTTTTGTATGTTTCTACACTGACCAAACAGCAGGCTCTCTTTTCGGTATTTATATTTTTGGGGGGACTCTGGAAGGAACAGACCAATTAAAAATACAACGGATTGGCTACTAGTTTGATCACATCCAGCTTTATTGCGCCAATATCCATGGAGGACATTGGTGCAATTGTGTCCAAAATATTGCACTTAAGCCTCTATAGCAGGGTTTCCCAAACCCAGTCCTCAGGGCTCCCTAACAGTGCAGGTTTTCCATATCTCCTTGCTGGAGCACAGGTGTATTCATTACTGACTGACACATTGTAACAGATCCACAGGTGGTCCTAATTATGTCACATGTGATCCAGAAAACCTGCACTGTTAGGGAGCCCTGAGGACTGGGTTTGGGAAACCCTGCTCTATAGCATAATCCACAACATGAGTGATTATTTTTCCAATAAGTTGGGTGCTAGAGAAAATTCAAAGTAAAGCAGGAGCAGTAAGTTCTATACCTCCATGTTTTAGTTGCTAAAACTCTACACATGGGGTCTACTTGTCAGATGTACTAATAAAACATATCCAGAATATCATCAACCATATCAGGGAATATTGTGCAAGGACTTGTGAAACCCCTGTCTGCAAATATGGGGCTAAAATAATAACAATATCTCAAAACTGGTGTCTGGGAAGTGCATATTTACATTGTGCATATTTACATTTCAATGGTAGAAAATACTTCTCAGGTTAGTCAGGTAGTAGTACTGGCCTCTCTCACTTTAATATCATACTTGCCAACTTTTGGCAAGTATGATCCGGGAGATGCCGAGGGAAGGTGGGCGTGCAGGGGGCGGGGCTCCAAAAATGGCGTCATGGGGCCAAACACTGCGATTCGGACCAAATTCTGCCCAATGCGAGAGATTGCCATACTCTCCTGGGAGTCTGTGAGACTCACCCAAAATGCTTTAATACCTCCAACACATGCTGTGATGGCTGCATAGGTCCACATATCTACATTCACTTCTGATAGACTCCGACTACATCTCCTGGTAGGTAGTGATCATTCATCATATTACTGGTCCAAGGAAATGAGGGAATTCTGAAAATACAGTTTAACAGCATGTGCTACATGGAGTGTACCTTTTGTATAAGACTTCTACAAAAAGGACAACTTGAAGTATGTCTACATACAATAAATTCAAGACATCCAAATGAATAGTAAATAATTAGCAGCTGAGTGAGCCCAAGGTGGCTGTCTCACCCTCTGCAGCAATGTAAAGTGTTGACTCCTATTGGGAGAAAGGAATTATATAAATACAAAACATAATTTAGACTTTTGCTTTGCACTCATTCATCCACAGTCTGTCAGGATCGCACCCAGGCACAATAGGCACAACAGGCTTAAAATACTATTGAAATATTCCTACAGGTGAAACGCTAAATAAACAGGTTCTAAAAACATATCGGCTAACTTTAAGAAAAAAAACACTTTATAATAATGTACATTGATGTGAGTGAGTTCTCTGTGCAGCGCTGCGGACTTAGTGGCGCCATATAAATAGATGATAATGATTATAATTACATGGCAAGGGCAAAGTAAGGGAGTTGTTTCAAACTATCAGACAACATGAATCAAAGGAAGAGCTTAGAATCATAATATAAATGTATATATCTACAATATAAACAATGGCAGATGATGTATGCACAGCACAAATATTAGGAAACATTTGGTATATTTTTATTTTGTTGCTTTCTATAATAAACAAAAAAAATCCTTCTAATGCAGTCAGTCAGTCTGCATTATCTGTTTATTTACACACAGCTGGGTAAGTGATTAAAGAGGGTTTTTCTTCCCCCCAACAAAGAAAGCACATTCCCCTCTCCCAAAAAAAAAAAAAGTTCAGCCTTCAATGTGGGAGGTGCAGCAAAGCAGAGGCTAGACCCATTCATTTGTAGGTTACCTTTTACTAGATGTGGAGGCAGCAGAAGGTAAGAGGACTGGCTATTGCCTTGTAATATATACATATCCTTCCTGAGATGCTGCTATTGCAAACAAACCCAATGTGGAAATGAAAAGCAAATGTGGGCCAGGAGTTCTACTGTTGGCAGGTGAGTCTTCTGTGTTCAGTACATTTACTAACAGCAAGCTGCTGAGGTTGTTATATAGGATAGTCTATTTACAGCACAACGGTTTACCTACCCAATTATAAAGAATGAAAAGATGTAGTATGTGTGTGTGTATATATATATATATATATATATATATATATATATATATATATATATATTATATTTTGTTGTTGGTTAGACCGGACATTACTGTGGAACCACATGCATTAACTGGAAATTTATTTTTGGTACAAACAGTAATTGCTTTTGGTTTTCTTTTTAACCATTTATCCATGGGTGGAAATCTTCTATCTTTCTATCACATGGGCTCGTTACAGAAGGTAACGTTTACCACCCCAAACAATATATTGATGCTTTAAAAAAAAGTAGCTCAGATGCTTTCACTGGCTAGTTTATATTTAAGTCTAAAGACCTATGCAAAAGTGTTTGCAGCAAGTCTAAGTTGAGCAAAGACATTTTTGATGTGCTTATGTAGAATGTTTGAGAAAAGAAAAATAAGCGACATAGAGTAAATAACAGTCCTAATTGTAGCTGCAGCTCTTATTCATTCCATTTGTCCTAACAAAAATAATGAAGAGGTCACAGATCAGCACAGGCAGATGCAGACACACCATATGCAGCCTTACAGCATTGTCATTAATCCTCCCCCAACTGTGACACTGCTGCAACAGACTTCAGAGGCAGGGAGCACAGATTGTGTCTTAACACTTGGATGTTATTTATGTGAATGGACCTCCGGAAATAGAAACAACTCAGATAAAATAAGCTGCTTATAATCATGGTTTCAAATATTGAATCTTAACAATAATAATAATAATTAATAATAAAAAAAAAAACTTCAATGCAGTGTTGGTGAGCTGCAAGCAGGATTGTCAGCTGCTCTCCAGACTGGCTCCATCACCCTTGCTCTGGCTCCAGAGTCAGATAAAAACTCTCAGCTCCAGATATGGAACTGCTCTAAGGCAGCTTTTTTTAGTTGTAGCCCCCTTTGTAATTCAATGTGGTATATTTGGATATAAATAGTAGTCACATTTTATATTTAAATGTCAACATTTTGATCAGGAAGCGGAACAGTTACAGAACTCCAGGTATTGGAGCTAGCTATGGAGCCAGAAATCTGACTATCCCTACATCTATGTTTAGTAATTCTATAATCCCTGCCCGACATTCATGAGTGGTTACAAATTACAAGCTTACCTAGGTACCATGGCAGACCTGCTCCCTTCATCATCATCATCATCTATTTATATAGCACCACTTATTCCGCAGCGCTGTACAGAGAACTCACTCACATCAGTCTCTGCCCCATTGGAGCTTACAGTGTAAATTCTCTAACATACACACAGACAGAGACATGCTCCCTTGGTGCATAAACAATGTATTACCTATACATAAACAGCAAGTGAAATTTGCTTCCAACCTTTAAAAAGCACCATTCACCACAGTTACATTTTAATTGTACTAAAAAAAATAAGACATATTCCCTGTTTGTACATAGTATACATTTTATCTTCCAAATACAGTGTATGGGCATAACCTGTGTGCAAAGAACATGCGCTATGAAGATTTGTATTTATAAATAGAATTAGGAGCTTTTATATTGCAAGTCTGACTCCTGGCAGTTATCACTGAGAAATGAATACTCATGAAAAAGAGAACCTCACCTTTATCTACTTAACACTAGGTTTTTTTTTCAGAAAATTACCTTTACTATAATTAAAGATCAGAGTTTATTTGAAACAGATCTTTACTATATTACTGCTTGTTTTATCCCTCTACCATATAATTACAGCTAACTTGAGATAATCAGATATTATCCTTAGACAAGCTCAGACAAATGTATTATTGCTTTGTTTAAATTAGTGGGCCAATCTATCTCCCTTGTCAACCTAAACATCATAATTTAGCTCATATTAGGGATTTTATTCACTTGACCATAGAACTATAGGTACGTGACTAGTTGCAAGTGGCAATTAACTGGTCATCCCGTCCCAGAACCATTAGCGGTTAATGCTTAACAAGGACCATGGGGAAAGGGGCAGTAATTCTTTAGAATGTTTCAATGTAAACAACAGCTTTTTCCCAGCAGTCAGGTGTACTATTTACATGTTATATTAAACTGGCCTTGTTCAGCATGACCAATTACAAATGTTTTTACAATGTTGATTTGGAATCCTACAATCTCCAAGTACAGGTGAAGAACAAATAAACAAAAGGCAAAGAAAGTTCAGAGAGTGTAGACTACTGTTTGATTGCTTATCTGTTTGTAGGTGTCAGTGTACTTAGTAACTGTACCTCACCACTAGTACACCTATAAACCATAATATACACATCGCTAATTGCTCGCATTAGTGTACCTGTTAGTGTTCCTATTGGACTGACTCCTTACACTTGGAGAGGTAGAACATGGAATGGGCATGCCAACGCAGAGTACAGTAATGTCATATATACGTCAACTGTGACAGACCCTTACGTAGACACATAAACGCCTGCCGGTAACCATATGTCCTGCGGGTTGCACCTGGGGGCTGGTGCAAATACACTATATAACTTTGTGCATGTGTCCAACTCAGCATAAGACCCTATATGTCTAAAATCAGTGTCTCTTCAGCAGCCAGATCTCACTGAATTACATTGTACTCTATGCACAGTTAGGTTACAGGAACATCATCATCAGCTAGTTATATAGCGCCACTAATTCTGCAGCGCTGTACAGAGAACTCACTCACATCAGTCCCTGCCCCATTGGAGCTTACAGTCTAAATTCCCTAACATACACACACACAGACAGAGAGAGACTAAGGTCAATTTAATAGCAGCCAATTAACCTGCCAGTATGTTTTTGAAGTGTGGGAGGAAACCCACGCAAACACGGGGAGAACATACAAACTCCACACATAGAAGGCCAATGTCAGGAATCAAACTCATGGCCTCAGTGCTGAGGCAGAAGTGCCAACCACTAAGCCACACTGTAAGGAGACTCGCACTCGGCTCTGTAGTACCTGCACAACCTGCTATGTGTATTGTGGATGTGCTTGATATAGGGGTCAATGATTTCAAACTGCAGGTTGATACAGTGTATGTATGTATGTATGTATGTGTGTGTGTGTGTGTGTGTATATATATATATATATATATATATATATATCAGTTGTTTGTAATATTAATAAATCAACTTCACTGTACATTTTACCTTTTGTTTGAGGCAGTTTGTGAACATTCCATATCATTGGTGTTGTTACTCCCTTTGTCTTTAGAGAAAACAGTTTTATGACTGCTATTTTGCTGAAGACACATGAACATGTATGTATAACACTGTACATATAAAACAACACCACAGTGAATTGTACAATTAGAGAAACCATGTTTTTGACTGATAAGATGTCTGTATTGTGCGGTTATGTCAGAGTACACATAGTGGCTGAGAGTCTTTATGTATACTTAGTAATGGAAATATACAGATTCCTGGCACATGCATTTTGCACTTATATTTTAGTGCTTAAGTGGAAATAACATTTAGCAGGTTTACATGTGTCTATAGCACGTGACTCGCTGATTATACAACCTACCAATGGAGAACACCACACCAGCTGAGTTTTGCAGAGCTCAGACCTGTGCCACATTAGTTGCACAATCATCATTTTCCCTTTATCTCACACATTAACCCAGCCTGTGACTGGATAACTACCAGTGTCTCCTGGAGGTCACGCATCGCATACTTTCCTGAAGCAGAAACCTGTGTAATAAACACTGATGCGTTATATGCATCACTGCTTGTAGAACTCTCACACTAGTGTCACTTCCTCTACAAACTCTTCCCCAATAATACAGGACTATGTTCCTGCATGATGACCACAATAAGGGGGCACCTGCCTTTCTGGTGTTATGACTACAGTACACATGCCAAGTGTATTTTTCGAATATAGAGAGATGTTCTCTTTTTAATTTGGAAACGACTAGTAAATACTGGATTACAATAGAAGAACACTGTCTAATGCCAAAGAGTTGGAAGCATGAAGGATGGATCTGTGGATCCAATGGAAATATTCTGAAATAATTAGTGGTTTTAAGTCCTGATAGGTATTTCCAACATTCAGATGTCTTTAATTACGTCTAGACACCGACCTGCGTTTAGTAAACACATTCCGTTTTCCTTATAGTTTCTTTCTGTGCTTTTCAGCCATGATTTTATATAACTAGTAGAGTTGTTTTTTTTCTATTGCTGGCAATACGACACAGATCTATGCTCTTTACAATTATTCAGGGGGAAGCTTTGTTTCATATCCCAGGGTAAGGATAATAAAGCACACATTCTGGTTTTATAAATGTGGGGTTAAATAAGCATGGAAGGAGGATAGTCACAAAAAGAGAGCTGACAAAAAGTAGTACAAATTGCCAGGAAAAGTTATTTTTGTTTTCCTATACATTTTCCAACCATATTTCGTTATACATAGTCTCAGTAAAGAAGCCCCACTTACATGTTACAATTATTGTTGTATTCTAATTATGGTATAAATTGATTGAGCAGCTTCCTCTTTCTTTCTTTTACAGTGCTATTTAGGGAATAACCGGTAGAATGTGCCTTAGAGTAGATCTGGGTCTCCCATGGGTTATATTACCTGTATGGAGGGTAGGGTTTCCCTCTCAATGTAAAATGTATGTGTGACCCCCCACATTGGTATTCCTATTGATTAGTTAGAGCAGACGCACCTTGTAGGTGGTGGATGGCTCACACATATATTTGCAACTAAAACATCTGCTTTTAGGACTATTTTACAGGGAGGTTTAAATTCAGGACTTTTAGCTGTCTGGCAGAGGATTGCAGGGGATCCTATTGTATGTGCACCTGTAGTGATCGCCCCTCCCCTTATTTGTTTTGGCGAAATGGACAGATTTGCAGACCATCATGGTGGCATCAACAGAAATGCAAAATATTGCATCAGCCAATTGGATGAGTTGGGTTGATTGAAGATCTTCCTTTCTAAATTCAGATTAGATGTACGAGCGCAGGTAGTTTTGCATTGAAATTCTCTTTAATTTCTGGGACAGAATAATGTGAGATGAATGATGCATATTTAGAGGGGGGGGTTATCTGCGTTGTAGAAGGGAGCACATCCTTTTTCTCCCCACAAACGAACTTGAATTGTCCTCCACCTCTAATGTCCTGAAGATCAGACCTGATGGCTAAACTTATATTGGAACATACTTTGTACCTTTCAGTTGCACTTCTACCAATACAATAAAAACTTTAAAACGCACAAAATAATATGTGATCATGTCAGCCCTTTACTCTCATGATTCATTTAAGACGTACATGTATTTAAACGAAGCTGTATGTTGGAGAAAAATTGAACAGCCTTAAATGAATAAAGCAGATAAATCAGCAGTGGGTTGGAGTTGTACTGTTTATATGGTTACTGCTCTGTGCGTTATCTGAAGCATCATCTGACCCAAACCAAGGCACAGTGGTGGTTCCTAAAGACCAAGCATGGTGCCAAGTAGATGCACTTGTGGCTTTACAGATATAGCTGTAAATGACCCATAGTGATTGAAAAGGCATCAAGACATGAGGGATAACCATTGAGTGAGATATTTCTTTCTGGGTGTAGGGAGGAGTACTCACTTTCCCTCCTCACTACTACAACAATCATCATAATCACCATTTATTTATATAGCGTCACTGATTCCGCAGCGCTGTACAGAGAACTCACTCGCATCAGTCCCTGCCCCATTGGAGCTTACAGTCTAAATTCCCTAACTTGCACACACATAGAGAGAGAGAGAGAGACTAGGGTAAATTTTTGACAATGGTTTTTCTCTGGCCTCAGTCAGAATTAAATTCATTTTTAAATATTTATTCCTTGGGGAGAGGACAAGTAATACAAACAACTGAATAATAAGATGGCGCTGAACCAATGTCTGACAAGACTTGGCAAAACTGAACCTGTAGGTGAAACAAAACTAGGGAACTATTTCCTCTCCCATGTGCCATAGCCCTGACCCCTCACTCACCCCCTCAGCTTTCATTTCTTTGTATTTTGTTATGCCTCATACTTCACTTTCTGTATAATAAATATTTACACCTTTACAAAGATGAAGTATTTAAATATATCCCTCTTTCCTTCAACACTAAATATAACAGATCTTAGTACTTTAGATGGAGATCTGTCGTAGATATAACTTTGGCCTCAGGCTAGCATATCAAGGATTCCTTGAAAAGTATTTTCATTATCTGAACACAGTTTAATATCCGGAGATTTATCCAAGTCTTCACAATTTATTGAAATACACTTCAAAATGTAACTTGTATCTTTGCGATATATTGTGCCCAGGTTATGAGGTACACCTGTTTTCCCATATCATTGATTGCATCAAATGTGCTTACAATGCAATACATTTTAAAGCATATGCATGCGGATTGTGTGCATGGAATTCATGGGACATACAGAACGCTGACGTTAACCACGGCATAGGAGGGAGCGCTATATGTGCTGCCGTAAGTGTACCAGGAACAGATACATGTCATACATGCATGCCAGTGTCACAGGGAAATGTTCCAATAGCCAAATGAATTTACCAATTGCAAACTTATGGGCAGCATGGAGCCTGGTTTACAGTTAAATCGCCCTCAACCAGGAATTAATTAAAACTACAGTGCCCAAAAGACACTTATTATAATCAGCCACTGCCCCAGCATTAATCTGCACCTGTCAACCACAAAACATGACTGCTCCACTTTATCTAAGTGACAGCTGGACTTTATTGGTGGCTTTCTATAACCTAATTAAATAATTTCCATAATAGTGCTCAGTATTTTCCTATTGTAGTGACCGGCAACCTAATGCAACCTCATGGGCAACCCTCTAACCTGCAATCTGTTATGTAAAACAACCGTACGTAGTCTAAGAAAGAGACACCTATCTGTAATGAGATATCAGCAGGTATTTTATACAAGGGTTACAAGCTATAACAAACAAATCTGACGATAAATCAGGAAGGAGCTGGGGGTTGCAAGCGATGGCTCGAGGGCCGAGGGCTGCCTCTTGTCCATCACTGGTCTAGTGGATGATATAGGAGTGTAGAATGTTTCAGTAACATCAATAATTTACTATGATCTTTCATTTTCAGCCGTCCTGACTGCCATTGGTGTTGGTTTCCTTCCTCTGAACACTGCTGCCGCCGGTATACTGTTGTTACTGGCCGGTGGACCTACCACTCACAGGGCCACACTAACAGAACCTTATGACGGCAGGACTTATGGGAATCTCCCTACCGATACCAGTGGATTGGAGAACGGTTTAAGAAAAGAGACGTCATCACTGATTGCATCTAACATAGTTACGAACTCAGAAGAGACTTCTTATAACTTAACATCCACTGTAACCAAAATCCATTCTGCAGCCACTCCAAGCGGAGACATATTTTCAACTGAGATCCCGGACACTTCATGGATTACAGTAGGCCAGAGTACTGCTATAGACTCCCCAGATGTTAGCCCTGGCACAGGAAGGGTCACTGGGCCTGAATTAACTAACCATACAAATTCTTCTGCAAACCCATCCTCTACTGCAAAGTCGTCAGTTACACTTAATGTCACAACTGCAGCAATGGAGACGGACAAGGCTGTGTGTATTCGCCCCACTGGCATGACAGATGCAGAAGTCCTGGCCATCGTCGTGGGAGCTGTCTTCATCACTATTTTATTGAGTAAGTAGCAATTATTTTACAGAACGGTCTATGAAACAATGATAACATATTTATTGATGCCTACAAGCCCATAAAATACTACATACTTAGCTATTGTTAAGGTATACCTTAACAACAATAGCGACGTATGTAGCATTTATCTGTGTAGTGTATCTCTAAACGGATCTGCTGCCCAATCTTCAATATGATGTCGGAGGGTTGAGGTAGACGCCCCCAAGTGCTCAGAAAACAGGGTTTCCATTGGCATTCAAGGATAGCTGTGCAATAACCAGGCAACAATTTTAGTTAGAAGGGCTCTAGTATCTCAGACACAGAGGAAGGTAGGATATTCTGTTCACAAGATATAACACTCTGGGGTACATTTAGTAAACTGCGGGTTTAAAAAAGTGGAGATGTTGTCAGTAATAAATCAAAAGAGAAATGCTCTGCACAAGGATAGGGGGAGAAAAACAACCGCACACAGTGTATGTTGTCAGTAGCAACCAATCAGATTCTAGTTATCATTTATTTAGTACATTCTACAAAATGACAGCTAGAATCTGATTGGTTGCTATAGGCAACATCTCCACTGTTTCAAACCCGCAGTTTACTAAATATACCCCGTAGAAAGAATTGTAAATTAATGCAATGACATAAACATTTCTGCTACAACTTGTGACCCTCCAGAAGTAATATATTTGATGAATGGTGCTTAACCCTAATTCCTGTCATGGATTTGTTACCAATGTGGAGCAGAACTATAACCATTTTAATAAGCACACCTTAATATTGAATGAAGTAGTCATAGCACATCCTGCCTGCTCTTCACTGGAACGAGGCTCATGGATGGATGGTGACGGTAGGCTTCCTGCTGCTTCATTGGAGGTTCCCCACAGCACCCATATTGGCTTCACTCACATAAAACAGACCCCTTGCAGTGGTTCTCCGTGACCCCACTCAAGTTCCCTTCTTCATATGTAACCACTAGATAACACATGGGTGCTCCGTGTTGGGAAAAAATGGAAGAATACTATATTATTATTATTATTATCGTAGCTTTGTAAAGTGCCAAAGAGTTCCGCAGGGCCGTACAGTAGGGAAAACAGGACATACATAAAACAGGGACATATACGGTAGATAAAATAAATGCAGACATGAAAACAAAGGGTATGAAGGACCCTGCTCATTGGAGAGCTTACATTCTAAGTGGAAGAGGGAACAGCTGAAACAAGAGGACTAAATGTGATTGAGTGGAGATTGGGATAGTTGTGAGGGTGCATTAGTGTGAATAGTGTTATCAAGGATAAGGTCACCTCTAAAAAAGAGATGGGTTTTCAAAGAACTTCTAAAGATTTGAAGGCTGTGGGAAAGTCTGATTAAGCGTGGTAAGGAATTACATAAGTGAGGAGCAGCACAGGAGAAGTCTTGTAGGTGGGAGTGAGAAGTGGTTACCAGAGACGAGACAAGGCGCAGGTCAGAAGTAGATCTAAGTGGGTGGGAGGGAGATATTTTGATATGAGATTTGAGATGTATGCTCGGGTAGTTTTGTTGAGGGCTTTGTAGGTAAGGGTGAGTAATCCGAGTTTGATTCTGGAGGACACAGGGAGCCAGTCTAGGCATTTGCAAAGTGGTGCAGCAGATGTGGAGCGTTGAGAGAGGAAGATCAGTCTTGCAGCAGCATTTAGGATGGATCGAAGTGTGACTATATGGGTGTTGGGAATGCCAGATAGCAGGAGGTTGCAGTAGCCAAGACGGGAGATGGTGAGAAAATGGATAAGCAGTTTGGTAGCATGTTGTATAAGAAAAGGGTGTATTGTGGCAATGTTTAAGGTGGAGTCGACAGGACTAGGAGAGAGTCTGGATGTGAGGAATAAAGCAGGGCGGAGTCCAGTGTGACACCAAGGCAGTAGGCTTGGGAGATTGAGGAAATTTTGGTGTTATTGACAGTAATCGAGATTTGCGTGCAGGTGGTGACTCTGGTAGGAGGGAAGATAATAAGCTCTGTTTTGGATATATTGAGCTTCAGGTTATTGGGACATCCATGTGGAGATGGCAGAAAGACAGTTGGTTACACAAGATAGCACAGAAGGAGGTCAGGGGAAGAGATATAGATTTGAGTGTCATCGGTGTAGAGATGGTATTGGAGGCCAAATGAGCTAATTAGTGCCCCAAGAGAAGAGGTATACAATGAAAAAAGTAAAGGGCCAAAAACAGATAATGGGAGTGGAGGATGTGCCAGAGGTAGAAACACTAAAGGAGCGGTTCGATAAGTAGGAAGTGAACCAGGAAAGAACTGTGTAACGAAGGCCAATGGAGTGAGGGTGTGTAGAAGAAGAGGGTGATCAACAGTATCAAAAGCAGCAGAGAGGTCCAGGAGAATGAGTGTGGAGAAATTACCAGATTTTGCAGCAAGTAGATAATTGGTCAATTTTGTGAGAGCAGTTTTAGTGGAATGTTGGGTCGGAAGCCTGATTGCAGAGAGCTGAGAATGGAGTGAGAGGAGAGGAAGTGAGACAGGCGTTTGTACACTAATCGCTCAAGTAGTTTGGAGGCAAAGAGGAGGAGATAAATAGGGCGGTAGTTGGAGAGAGAGGCTGGATCGAGACATTGTTTCTCTAGAATAGGTGAGATGAGTGAACGTTTTTAAAGGAGGATGGAAATGTGCCAGTGGAGAGACAGGTTGAAGAGGTGGGCATGCTGTGGAAGAGAGGGAGCGGAGTAGTTGGGAGGAAATAGGGTCGAGAGGATGATTTATAGTGGCGGAAATCAGGATAGGAACGAGATTTCCTCCAGTGTCGCTCTACAGAGCGAGAGCACATTTGCAGGTACCGGGTCTGTATGGTGTGGCCATGGCTGGGGTTTGGATCGCCGGAGACTATATGCAGTAGCTGGAGCTGCATTGTCTAGGGCTGAAGTGAGTGTTTTGTCATAGAAAGAGGCAGCCTGATTAGGACAGGACAGTGCAGTCATTGGAGAAAATAGTTGTTTTAGTGAAACTGATAAGTGGATTGGGGAAACTTAGGTTTCGTTATGCACATGTGTGTTTGGGTGCAGGGAAAAGGGCATTAGCTAAGGTGAGGCTGAAGGAAAGGAGGTTGTGGTCGGAGAGTGGGAAGGCTAAATTAGAGACACTAGAGATGGAGCAGTAGCGGGAGAAGACGAGGTCAAAGGAGTGCCCATCATAGTGGATGGGAGATGAGGTCCACTGGGAGAGACCAAATGAGGAAGTAAGAGGAAGACTGTCAGAAAAGACAGTGGGTTTATCAATTGAAATCACCTAATATGAGAGTAGGCAGGTGAAAGGATAGGAAAAGAGTGAGCCAGGCCGCAAAGTTGTCAAGGAATTAAATTGGACCTGGAGAGTAATAAATGACAGCAACACAAGAGAATAAAATAGACGGATAGTGTGGATTTCAAAGGAAGAGAATGAGAGGGAGGGTTCAGAGGGTATACTTTGGAAGGTGCAGCTTGGAAAGAGTACCTACTCCACCATCTTGTCTGTTTCCGGGTCTGGGAGTGTGGCTGAGGGAGAGTCCCCCATATGAGAGAGCTGCAGGGAATGTAGTGTCAGAGGAGGTGAGCCAAGTGTCTGTAACGGGAAGGAGGTTGAGGGATTTAGAAATGAATAGATTATGGATGCCTGTAAGTTTGTTACAAATAGATCTGGCATTCCATAGTGCACAGGAGAAGGGAAGAGAGGGTAGTGGAGATATGTGGATAAGGTTGGCGGAATATGAAGTACAGGATGGATGGAAAGGTTTGGGGAGGAGCATAAGCAGATGATAGGGATTGTATGGGACCCAGGGTTAGGCGCAATATCACCAGCAGCCACGAGAAGGAGCAGGGTGAGAAAGAGGAGGATTTGTGGGTGTGTTTATTTCTGTTTATGTAGGCTGGTGAGTGTGTAAGGTGCAGGAGACAAAACAGATCCTGTGTACACACTAGTGAGGAGGGAAGTAGTGAAGGGGAAATCCTAATCAGGGAGGAATAGAATGATAGAGAAAGAAAAGGAGTTTAGAGAGTAGTATGATGACTGCAAACAGAAGAGACTGTAAATTGAGTAGGTGCATGATGGAGAGATGTGAATGAATGTGTGTTAGCTAGGGTAGGAAATGAGAGAGTAGAAAGTAACAATTGTTCCAAGTTAGGTAGGGCAATGGAAGAGGTGAAGGATACTTTACCGCCCCCTGGCTGGTGTTAATGGATTAGGCAGATTTTGCCACCCTGACACGACAAGGTCCAGGAGGATCCTGACAGTTGGGTGCAGAGGGTCCAGCAGCCAAAGATGGTAACAGCGATCACAACTGAGCTCAGACAGATGTTGAATACTTATAAGGCAGAGTCATTAGCCATAACAAGTCCTATGGCAGAATGTATTTACTGAAATTAGATGCCATTGTTTCAATATTACGGAAGCACATTGATAAGCTGGTATTTTATATCCCTCTAATTTGTTCTAGGTGCTCTTCTCTACCAGTTATCTGTGTTTATGAAAAAGAAGAAAAAAAAAAGAGAGAGCTCCGTATACGTCATTGAAAATCAACTACACAAGTATGACTTTGAAGCAAATGGGTTACAAACAGAGACTAAGCTGTAAATATAGCATGTCTGATGAATAAGTGCTAATTAGATGACCTAAAACACTCCTAATGACCACTGGAATAATAGCTGGCAGAGCGGAATGGATAAGGGATTACCAACAGAAGAAATATGTATGTTGCTTCATGTGAAAGTAAGGACACTGGTTATTTTTGTATGTATGTTATGATTAAATGTTTGGTTGCTGTTTTTTCCAGAATTAAAAATAAAACACATGTATCTAAACTTTCCAGTAAACTCAATTGATACAGAGTGGCATTCCCTGTCTGTGTCACTACATTGTGCCAATCAGAACCTATAGAAGGCGTTGGTGTGCTGCTTTATAGATTATCTTCATTGTGTTTTTATGGAATGAGCATGCATATAATATTCTGTTTCTATGCAGGATTTATTCTCAGATTAAAACTTCTATTTCCCTTTATACCAAACATTACAACTACTGAAGTGTACACATTGGGATGTGGTGCCTGAAGAAAATGCATACTGTAAACTTCTCACATACGGAGCTGCTCGATCTGTGCACAGTGATGGTGAAATTGAGAGGATCGTTATTGAGGTTATATGAATATGGAGAATGGTGGAAATCAGGTCAATGATCACACTAACAGGATGCCTTAAGATTAGTAGAAACCTCTGCAATAAACACATAGCATCTGTTGATTTAGTTTCCTAAAAATCACAATCAACGTTGTTAGGCAAATGTGGCAGTCACGTCCAGCAGCATAGGCAGATATCAGTAGTGTACAGTCAGTCTTTTCAGCAGATGGTTATAAGAGATGAAAGTCACAGATCTGAAGGTAAATTGTGTATCTGTACACATGAATCGGTATGTTCATCTGCACTTTCATTCGTTTGTGAAATCGTTACAAAAGTTGCATCTGAAGTAAGATTACATAGTTGTATACCCAGCTTTAGAACCAGAAGTGATCCAAACAATCAGCTAAACAGACACATAGTAAACAATTTGATCTCCTGTTTGTTGACAGATTGGATCATAATCCTGTTGCTGGACCCTTGGGTAGAGCTCCAGGATTTGCTCATGTGATTCATGTTACTTTCATAAATACCCCAGCTGATAATCTATATAAAATGTATACATATAAACATGTTTATTCTAAGATCTTGATAATGATCATGGTCCTGGGTGTGGGATCTCTGTGGTTCTAACTGCTAATGTATACTGAATAAAAAAAACTTTGTGTGTGTGTGTGTATATATATATGTGTATATATATATGTATATATATATATATACATATACATATACACACACACACACACCTATCAGTCCCAAAATTAAAACTACCGGCAAGTGAAGTGAATAGCGTCAGTTATCATTACAATGGCACCTGTTGAAGGGTGGGATATATTAGGCAGCAAGTGAACAGTCAGTTCTTGAGGTTGATGTGTTGAAAGCGGGAGAATAGGCAAGCATAAGGATCTGAGCAACTTAAACGAGGGCCAAAGTGTGAGGGTTAGATGACTGGGTCATAGCTTCTCCATTACATCAGGTGTTGTGGGGTGTTCCTAGTACGCCGTGGTAATGCCTACCAAAAGTGATCCAAGGAAGGACAACGGATGAACCAGTGACAGTGTCATGGGTGCCCAAGGTTTATCGATACACATGGGGAGCAAAAGCTTGCCCATCTGGTCTAATTCCACAGCAGAGCTACTGTAGCACAAATTGCTGAAAGTTTATGCTCATTATGATAGAAAAGGTGTCAGAACACACAGTGCATCGCAGCTTGCTGCAGACTGGTCAAAGTGCCCATGCAGTCCCCTGCCCATGGCTAAAAACACATACAAGGGGCATGTGAGTACCAGAAGTGGACCATGGAGCAATGGAAGAAGGTGGCCTAATCTAATAAATCACAATTTCTTTTACATCATGTTCACAGCTGTGTGCGTCATTTACCTGGGGAAGAGATGACACCAGGATGCACTACGGGAAGACGGCAAGCCGACAGACGCGGTGTGATGCTCTGGGCAATGTTCTGCTGGGAAACTTTGGGTCCAGGCATTGATGTGAATGTATCTTTGACACGTACCACCTACCCTAAATATTATTGCAGACCGAGTACATCTCTTCATGCCAACAGTATTCCCTGATGGCAGTGGCCTATTTCAGCAGGATAACGCGCTCTGCAACCCCACAACAATTGTTCAGGGATGGTCTGAGGCACATGACAAAGAGTTCAAGATGTAAGCTTGTGAGCAGGGCCCTCTTACCTCTCTGTCCGTTTGTATTACCCAGTATTGTTTTATTAATGTTTGTTCCCAATTGTAAAGCGTTGATGAAGGTGTTGACTTGGCCTACAAATACCCCAGATCTCAGTCCAATTGAGCATCTGTGGGATGGGTTTCAAAAACAAGTAAGAGCCATGGAGGCCCCACATCGCAACCTATAGGACTGCTGCTATCATCTTGGTGCCAGATACCACAGGACACCTTCAGAGGTCTTGTGGAGTCCAAGCATCAACAGGTTAGAGCTGTTTTGGTGGCACGAAGAGGACCTACACAATATTAGACAGGCGGTTTTAATGTTATGCTGATGTGTGTTATAGATATATTATTACAAATTTTTATTTATAGGGCGCACTAGGTATCCGTAGAGCCGTACAGGGACAGACAAACACGATACAGGGTTAGACAGCACGGTACAGTTAACAAAAAGCACAGTAACTCAGAAGATCGATGTACAGCTAGATGAGAGGTGAGAGCCCCCAGCGGGGTCGAGAAGGGGGAAGAAGGGCAGGAGGACCTCACGGAAGAGACAAGGAGCTGGAGAGCAGAGTTAAGGTGGTGGAGAACAGAAGGAGAGGAGGCCCTGCTCGAAGGAGCGTACAATCTAATATATATCTATCGAGAGATATATCTATATATATCTATTCATGCTTACAAACATCAAGGGGCCACTGTTATTGTGGCGCCTTCTGAAAAATATTTAGGTTTATACCCAATGAAGCTAGCAAAATGTATTAAGAAGTGTGTAAACATTGAAACGCACAAAAACATTTTGTTTCTGAAAACTTTTACAGGTTTTCCAGGAAGACAAAAAAGGGGAAAAAATAAGTGACCCTAAACACAGAAAGGATGCGATTCATTGGCTGTGTATTGTGTTGTCAGTTCCTTACAGAATGCCTAGCAATGTTATTTGTTTTATGACTGATGTGTGTTTATGAGCGCTCCACAGCACATAAACACATAATGCTATATACAAATGTCAGGAGACTCAATGATTTTAGGGACAAGAGGAAAAAAATCTGCCAAGAATACTTTTAATACATTTTTATTTATGTCAGAAGTAGACAATTTAGTGCACATAACATTTTTTGGGAAGAATAGTCAAAGAATGGTTATTTAAAAAATAGGACATCACCAACATATACTTCAAATATAGATTTCCTTGTCATAGCCAAGTGCTTAATTATCATCCACTTATGTCATAGAAATAAAGCTGCAGAACAATTCTGTAATGAGGACTTCGGATGATAATGAACTGCTCAGATGGCAAGGAATAGGCCAGGTCACTGGCTTCCAGCCACAATATAGAAATAATTTGTTTTAAATTGATGCAAGACACAGATTGCCTAAATTATTATTATTCATGGAAGTTCTGTGGGAAAAAAAAACCTCTAACGAAATATTGACTGCATAAGAAAAAATACAATTAGGCTTATTAGCTTTATCGAGCATTTTATCCCTACACCTTAGGCAGTATACACAGATACATACCAGTAAAAGGCCAAAAGTGAGATTTCTCCTATAAGTTGACAACGGATATGGGACCGACCTTTAAAAAAGGTCTATAAATGCAATAGATTACATTCTATATTCATTGTGGCTGGCAAGAAATGAAATTGACTGTCCTTTAAGATGTAAAGAACTGAATACTGGTCAACAGTGATGGGGTACTCCCGATTTCCAGACATGGGACCTTGCCCAAAATGGAAGTGACAAGGGTAGACAGATTGTGGTTTCATTGGCCTATGTTTTGCTTTTTTTCAATCAGGAATGGTGGGATCTATGTAACCTGCTAAACTTACAACACAAGTTGCCTTATAGTGAACGACGACTAATATGAATTGCACACACAGTGCTGCCTGTTTATGCCAGCTGAAACATAGTTCAAATCTGGAGTTATATACATAGCGAGGATCACATGTAATGGTATATGCCAGTGGTCCCCAAACTGTGTGCCGTGGCTTCCTGGGGTGCTGCGGCGATCTCACAAAGGTGCCGATGGTAAGCAAGGCGGGGGACTACTTGGTAAATATTTTGGCTTAGGGGTGCCTTGAAAAAAAACACCCCAAAACTTATGGAGAACCTAAGGTGCCTCGAACAGAGAGTTTGGGAGCCACTAACATATGCATTTGTTTGTAGAGAATAAGCTTTGGTGAGGGTGGCGTTAAACTGGCAGGTGGTAGGGAACATTGTATAAACTTCAGATATCTGGCATTATATTTACATTTGATGTGCTGCTGAGGACAAGTTATCGTTCTTTGTTATCAGACATTTTTGACTGCAGTGTCCATAAACCGGATTAATGACCTGAAGCGTGTTGTGTATATAACTTCCCCCATGATGATCCAGAATCTTTTATAGACTTATTATTTTTATTAGTAGCTATTGCAATTTTACAGATATTGCCTGTAAACAGGGGCATCTACACATTAAGCAAAAACTAAAAACAAACTTGTTAAAAGCGCACCTGAAAGACAGAAAAGAGTGCGTCACTGTACTGAGTTACTCAGTAGCTAATCGACAATGATGCCAATTCACCATCAATAAATAGATTTGATTTGCAGAACCTATATATACACATCTATTACAGTTTTTACATGATATACAGTAAGGCTTTATCATTGCACAATGTTTATGAAGAGGTTTAGTCATAAGGCTTTAGCTAAAAGCAACTCACGAAATAAACAGAGACCAGTATCATTACACTCACACTGTAGTACATCATTCAGAGAAATACAAGTGGCAGCAATGGATAACCTACGATGTACCGTGCTTATAAGAATCTGTTACACTATTAGGACAAGGTTCTACATTACCCCCTTTAGTTTCATAGCAGCATTTCGACACAATCCTTTGCACCTCAGTACCACCAAATAAAACAATTACTTATACTAATATTTTTTACAATGTGATATAGTGCAGATCTGTAACATGTATTTGTGTAGATTGTTGTACTTCGTCATCACGGACACAAGATTAATAGATAGGTCTATGTAATAAATCGATGACTTATCAGACTTTACAGGTATAGATTATAACTACGCAGCCTGTCAACCCTAATCCACAAGACATTTCTACTTGCAATGACAGCATGTCAGCAGTTAATGCAGACAGGGCCATTGCACAGAGCTTGTCAACCAAAGCCTGGTCTCTCCACATTGTATAAATACTATGAGCACAGATCCAGGGCTGGTACTCCTGTAAATATATATTAATCTTAAACTGAGGCTGTCTTGAAAAAGACAGTGTCCTATGTGAGTGACATGAAGGAACAGGGAACGGATATAAGTGTTGAATTGATGCCTTCAGAATAAAAGGAAATTTTCTATATAATCTGAAGTATAATTAACAAATTTATAACTATTTTAGAAATGTCACAAATCTCTAATAGGTGGATTACAATTAACTTGGAGTTGTAATATTTTTTTTTAAAGATGAACACTCCCTTCTAAGACTTTGAAAAGGTAATTTATTTCCTGCTATGAAATTACGAAGTGATTGATATGGAGAATCAATCCGGTTGCCATTTATGACATAAGGAAGCAGCTCTTCCCCCACAGTGATGATAAATTGTCAGCTGTCTTAGTGGGGCTGCATTTTATGTCTATGTCATTTTATATCTATATATCCGATCAGTTGAACTTGATGCTGTTAAAACAGGGATTGTTAATGTCCATGGCAAACTCGCATTTTAATTTATCAATTGAGAATGCATTGAAGTCCAACATGGTGGGACAGTAATAAACAAGAAAGCTAATAAGATCTGTTCTAGGCTCACAAATCAGCACCACATTAACTGCACAGGCCACTGTCTTTTTTTACACCTAATACTGCAACAGCAAAACTATTATTCATTGTTTGGTGCCTGGCAATGCACTTGAATATACTAGACCGCTAATTACCTTTCTATATTGAACTCTAGATGTTCAATGAACATATAGCTTTACTACAAAAATAGGAAAAACCACCAGTGCCAGGAGAGACAATTTATAGTAGATCTCCTCTGTGGGAAGGACTGGCTCTTCTGATTATATCGCTACAGGCAATTGTTGGTGAATTAATAGCACGACCATTTGATGACGTATGTAGCTGCTGCAGAACCAGTTACTACAGAGATCTCTCGCAAGGTCACAGATCACACCCGCGCTATGTGCTGCTCCCTCCGCTGCTTTTCCCTGAGCTGCTGCTCTTCTGCATGCGACTAGCACTTGGCTGGCGAGGGACCCTCTGACCCGAGCCTTCCCGGCTGCTCCGCTCGGCTATGCCTTGGCTGGGGTTTGATGGAGGATTCAGTTTGTTTCTGCCTGCGATCAGAGAAAGAGAGACATTAACAATCAATCTAATTAACACAAATACAGTAAGAATTGTTAATGTTCCTTAAGTAAGAAGCCAATAATAAGCTAGATTGATATCTTGAAAACCTGTACTGTAAAGTAGATCTTTCATGTGCATTTGTAACACTGGGAATATAATTTTATAATGAAGAAAAACATTCAGTCTGGGGATTTAATTTCTGTCACTCCTACAGCAAGTGATAAAAACACAGATGCTCAATATATGCAACTAATCTTCGCTATAATTAAATCAACAAGCTAGACAGCAATTTACATAGCTAAATATCAGCAATCTATTTCTCAGCTAAAGCAATGATCTGCCTTAATAAGAAATATTTCTCTGCTGGTAACATCTATATTTCCTAAAAGGAGTTTCCTTTTAAAAACAGGGCACAAGTTTGTATCAACACACTATTTAAAACATGATTTTGAAGCAAAATGTATATTTCATAAAGCTGAATAAAACAAGGGTACACTTCTGCATGAGAGCTATTACCTAGTAAAGCCAAGAAAGTCCAATAATAGTATAAATTCCGGTATAAGGTTACAGAATATTTATAGACCATGACAGAGGAAATAAGCCTTTTATAACCTGTCATACTGGTTAATAAATCTCAGTATATGGGAAACATTAAATTGCCAAGACTGACAATGGATGTACAGCTATTACTAATTCCTTCAGGAAACCTGGACACTTGCTCTTCCTGTAGGCTCTTGTAGGGCATTCTTCTGCAATGTTAGGCCACACACCCATGCATTTGACATAGGTCTGTTACTAGCATTATCACTAGTGATTGGTGCGATAAACAAAAACCAAAATAGATCACGATGCTATCCGAAAACTGGAAGGCAACAGGAAAGCTAGAACAACCACAAGTGCGTATGGCGACACTACAAACAATGGTTTCTAGAACAAGACTTGTTAACATGCCTTTTACTAGTGTTAAATACTGTAATAAAACACGAGTAATAAATGCCACTGGTTATGATCCCTTTTACTATTAGACAATTACAAAGACAAATCCACTTGGACTAAATGACGCTTTACCCTTGTATTGCAATAATATCAACCATACCATAACAACATAAATTATTCCTAAACACAACAAGATGTGTTTATAAACACTCAGCGATATCTTAAAAAAATGTGAATTTAAACTCCCCCTTAATTGCCACATTACAAATAAAAATAAATGAGCGTTTAAAACTCAAAACAAAACCGTCCAATTGTCAGTGTCCAATTTCAATCCAATTGTAATCCCAAGTACCTTAGTGTGATCTGATAAAAGCTCCTCTCTGAATTTGGCAATGATATACAGTATAAACTGCAATTTTGAGTTTTACATTTTTTTTTTTGTCCCACCTGCACATTTAATAGCGTAAGCTGGAACTACAATACTAAATGATCGGTTAAAGGTAAAGAACACCCGAGACAGAACCTAAAATTACCCTTATTTTATGCAGCAAACATATTTACCAAATATAGCTATGCTGTAAGTCATGTTACAACATAGCTAATCGTTGCCTGTTATACAATGTTTCATGTCTGGCTATTTGTACAAATTATTAAGAAAATATGAATTAGAAATATAAATAAGAAAAAAGTTAAGATTTATTTGAATTAGGGAATCCAGGACAATATTGTTTGTTGTTCACAGAAGATAGACTTTCCAGCATTGTCGTACACGTCAAAAGACACGACAATATATCCCCTGTTTTTATACAAGGTTATTTCCTTAGTGGGAGCACTAAAAAAAAATAGAATTAATGAAAATATTTTGTATTATAAGTGAAATATATTTTATGTATACAAATGCACATGGTTAGTAAACAAATAATAAAATAGTACAAATAAGGATATTTGTGGGATTATGTAAACTATTCGTTTTTTACTTCCTGCAGGACTGCAGACTAAACATTTGGTGAAGCCTAAAAGGAACATTAGCAACACAAAGTCATCAAAGCCAGTCTTATGTGCAGTAACTAGTAAGCCAGCCTCAGCCTCTGGGCACATTGATAATTTACATAAAAGCCACACAGCAAGCATTAAGCCACCTCTGCCCAGCTGTACCCAAAACCAAGCTCTGGTACTACTGCTGAGGAAAGCACGCACATGGCAGATGTAGACAGACAATCATGATTGACATTCTATGTACTATTGCAATATATACAGCATGTAATCGCTTTCAATGGAAAAAGATGGTACAAAATATTTACTGGTGTGTACATACATTTTTTTATATTAAATATTACAGGTGAGAAATTTCCCACATCCACTTTAATGTGTCAGCATGGAGTGTTTTGCCGCTTTCAATCTGGTACAGCTCTAGCATTCAAATCACTAATATGACACTACGCTTACTCTTGATTTAAGTTTTACTGGTAAATATTTGAGCCTGATCACAATAGAAAATAGCATGTGTAAAATTACATGCACTTTATCCTGCTGCTGACAATAGTGTGCATCAGATACTTCCAATGTATGATCTTTCCTAATCATCTTCTGTAAGCAAGTGCTTGTAGTTCTACGTACAGATGTTGCTGGAAAACATTGATAACTATATAACGCACACAAAATAGTGGGCTCTGGCTATGTGACACTTGTCTCAGATGTCACTATATTCATTTGTAAATGACACATGAATGTTAGTATTAGGTTAATGAAAACCAGAGCATGAATAAATGACTTTGTTTTGAAAGCCCAACTGAATTAACCAATAAAGTATATTTAAAGTAAAATATAGTCCATAAATAATAACACTGCTTATCTTCAGTTTAAGGACTCTTTTGCAGCTCATCACATGCAACCCACCAAATGTGCTTCATCTGCGGCACAACTCAAACACGTGAGGTCAACGAGGTCTACGATAAAAGTAACCTCCATAGTCATCTAGAGCAGTGTTTCTCAATCCGTCCTCAGGACCCCTAACAGTGCAGGTCTTCCAGGCTACGAGGGAAATAATTATACCACCTGTGGATCTGTTACAATTCGGCAGATTCAATTAGCCACGTTGTTCTCTATGAGCCGTGAAAAGAAAAAAAAAAAAATCAGCAGAGAAATCCCACGGCCACGTTGTTCTGAAGAACCACGCTGAGACTTGAACCTGCCCCAGTGTGTCAGTCAGTAATGAATACACCTCTGCTAAAGCAAGGAGATACAGAAAACATGCACTGGAAGGGATCCTGAGGACTGGGTTTAAGAAACATTGATCTAAAACAGGACACTCCTGAAATGCAACATGCACTATTTTAGGCATTGTGTTTACCAAAGACATCAACGAAATTTATAGCAGTAGCCGCTTTATTTGCGTCCAACCGAGCTGCGGACACAACCTAACGAGATAAAAGGCTAGCTGCACTGCTGGTAAAACACATACTTTTACCTAGTGCAAATGAGCCCTCACAGGTTTCCTATATTCTTATATCTTGTGTGAGATCACAAAACTATGCTCAGACAGCACTGGCAGATTAGAACAGTTTTGTTGTATGAGCTTTGACTGAATGCTGAGCATTGTGTAGAACGTATGCGGTACCTCCTCATCCCTTATCTTCACAATGATCGCCAGATCTCCCATGCAGAAGAGCGAGCTGCACTGTCTAAACAAAGACCCAGGTTAATTTTCATTGTAAAGAAGAACAAAAGAATAAATAAAAAATTAACTGGACAACAAAACAATAGCCCTACCGGCCATGAGAAAATAAACAATATTACATTTACGGTGTCTGGTCCAGGGGTTATTCTTAGTTGTCCAATGTAGTTATTTTAACATTAAGTACTGGTCCACCCTCTACTTTTGTGAATTTCTGAAATATTGTATAAAGAAGTTAAGTCATTAAGACTTTCATCTGTCTTCCTCTCCAGTACTTGACAAGTACCAAGGGCTGTTCGCAGAGTAGGTGTGAAGGATTAATGCAGAATATCCACATTAATGCAGATTCTGTCATCTAATTTGAGCCCGTCAGACAGTAGCAGTGATCACAGAAGCAGACCTCATGCCTGCTCAACACCTGGGCTCACTTCCCTGACTCGAGTCATCTCCTAGAAAATGTACATAGCTAAAACAAACAGGAAATAACAGTCAATATCATTTGCAAAATAGCCTAAACTCGGGATATAAATGTAGGTAAGCAGTGGGGAAGATCAGCCGTCTGTGTAATTAACAAAAAGAACCAGGCTAAATATATCCACTGATCCTTACAAGTGCCATTCCCCACGTCTACCATATTATCCTGGAAGTGTCAGACCGCCCCTCCTCTGCCATACACCTCTGAACTGCTAGAAAATGCTGTCGCTTTCAATCTGGTTTCCGCACTGCTAATTCTACTGAAACTGCACTTACTGCAGTTATTAACGACAATGACAGTGTTGCTAAGTCACCAAGTCTTTATAGAGGTCTCAACAGGTTCGGATACTGTAGGCCTCACTCTTGCTCCAAACTCTGCATGCTCAGGGTGATAGAGAAAGCATACTCCTGGTTCTCTTATCTATCCCAGGGCTCTTTCAACTAATGCTGTATTCAGACTACTCTAAATACAGCTGCAAGTTCCTCCCCTCAGACCAGATCTGTGGCTGTTATTTCAATGTCTTGTTTGGTTCCATATATATCAAAGTTATTGCTTTACTGCTATTCTTCAAAGCATTTTCCCTAGCATTACTTAGTTCATAAATATAAGCTCCGGTTATGCTTCTGCCCATTCCACGTGTGCTTCACTGAATGGTCCAAACTAACCTGGCTTTGCCTCACCTTAAACCCTTTGCACTTTGACCCTTGTGGCACAGGTCAATTTATGCACCAAATTTCTATTGTCTGTTTTCCATTAATCTCATCATGGGCCAGTGTTCTCTTGTGTGTGTGTTCTATACCTTCATTTACTTCCCTGTATTGTATTCATTCATAATCTGCATGCCTAATGGTGTTAAATAAATTAACTAAATACATAAATATCTAAAATGGACAATAAAATAATAAATATGTTTCACAGTAGAGGACATTCACAAATGACTGTAAAATATCAGTCTCATGTCAAATTATTGAGATTTGAGTTATTACACCTCTGCAGGCTCGAATGTAAGGGGTCTTGCTCCCTGTTGCCCCCTATAGTTGGGTGTTTGAATGCAGGATTGCTGCGTTCAGAGGGTCCTACAGTGTTCCCGTCCTGCTCCTCACTGGTTCCCAGTATAGAAACTGAAGGGAATGGATATTCCCAACTGTCAGACGCTTCAGCATGAGCCTAGGGCTTCTCAGTGATGTCCTGCACAACTGTGTGAGCAAGTTTAAATTAAAAAAAATATATTTTGTGGGAGCAGGATCAAACAGACAATATTAAAAATGAGCTCTATATATACAACAATGGGCATTTGTAAATGTTTACAACATCGTGAACTTTAACAAGTTATTCTATTTGGAGAAAAAACAAAATACATAATGATCATTCATTACACTGCATTGACTTCCAGTAGGGAAACACTATGTTAAGTCTCCTGAATCTCCCTTTATAACACTGAAACAACTGGATAGAGCTTCTACTTCCGCTGTACCCAGTCATCACCATGAACACACAGAATGCTTCCTCTAGATTCATAGGCTGCCACTGACAGACAGGAGTGCATATACCTATCCAATAGGGACTTCTTATTTATCTTTCTGTACTAGATATGTGCTTATATTGTATTTATCCAAGTGACACGTTTCTTTGTGTACCCAAAATGTTTTTTACAACCCCTCATGTTATACAGTCTTATATCACTCATTATTATCATTTATATAGCGTCAATGATATTATGCAGCACTATCCAAGACATGAAATTATTCACATCAGTCCCTGCCCTTTTGGAGCTTACAATCTAAACACACACGTCCATTTTGTGAGAATCCAATTAACTTACCAGTATGTTTTTAGACTGTGGGAAGAAACAGGAGGAAATCTACACAAACACGGGTAAGGCCATACAAATGCCACATATAGGACCCTGGTCCGAATAAAACTCATGAGCTATGAGGCAGCAATGCTAACCACTGTGCCATCAGGCTGCTACTTATATCATTATTTTTTACCAGCACTTGAAGAGCACTCCTCCCCACAGCTTCTACAACTATGGGGGTTTGATTGCTGTAACTTGGATCAGTGTATTCTTCACATAGTTCCACTGAACACTTTGCCTTTAGACTGACTCATATCCAGGATGATGTGAATCCATAAGAGTTCCATTAAGACATTGTTCTAGAGTTGTGGAATATGGCTTAGTTGGGTTGGGAAGTGTGCGGAGACTTCAGTAAACAGAGGGAGGGGTAACTGCTTAATCTTACTTTACTTTTTAACAGAGTTGCAGGGTAAAGTCAGGGTAACACTACATTCATGCTTCAGTTCTAGGATCTAATGATCCTTAAAGGTCATCAAGACCATAAATCTACTTCTATTGTTTACAGTAATATTGTGAAAAGAATGGTACTACAGAAAGAGGCTGTAAATAACATTGATATAAATGGATGTATTATCGCAGTAAGTGGAGAGGGCTCTACACCAAAACACTGAGTAATAATAGAATAATAATAATAATAATAATAATGAATGTACATACCATAATTCTAAAACAACTTAGGCCCTAGCTGCAGCAGTCAGATCACACTAGGAACCATAACTATTGTAAGTCTATTTAAAGGTTTTTTTTTTGTTTTGTTTTTTTAAGAAAAACAAACTGTTCATGTGTCCTATATTGCACAATAAACACATAATAGTACCACTGTAATACCTTTAGAGCAGTCAATGCCATAAAATACTTTAAAGTGCACCTGTCAAAATAAATTAATATTTTCTGATTTAATGGCTTATTTATCAGAAGATGCCCCTCCTGCCTTCCACAAAACAAGCAACTTCTATAGTATGAGTGCTATATTAGTTTCTTGCCTCCTACCTGTTCTGCTGGCATTTCCTACTTAATGCCATTGAATAACCAATGTAAATCATATTAAAACTGCACTCAGTTAGCCATGAGAGATACTTAAAGGGGGTGTGGCCACACAGACTAACAGGAGGCGCCAGCTCTAAGCTTGCTGTACTGTATAGCTTATCGCAGCACTCTAATACTATAGAACAGTTATTATATCTCTGTCGGCACAGATTTAGCACTGTGCTGTGATTTGGGTAGAGGATAAAAAAAAAGGGAACTAAAAAATAAAGTAAAAAAATTCCTCCCTATTTTAGCAGAGTCACCCTGACAAATCATTATTCTATGTTTTAGACATATTTGTATAATTTTCTGACAGGTTCACTTTAAAAGAATGCTACACGTCACTGTTACTATTGGCTAATAGTTGATCATGGATAATAATGATTCCTAGTGTGATAACAGACTATGGAGGAAATTTATGAAAAGAAACTGATGCACAAAAAGAAATGCTGGGACCAATCACATCCAGCTTGTAACTGTGTCTAGTGCAGGTCATAGAATTGAAGCAAACATTTTTTTTTTTTTTTTTATTTACTATGAATTAGTGCATATTCTTCATGGTGCACCAGTTTTTATAAAATGTCCCCCGATGCCACCCAAGTAGGATAAACTAATAAATGCAACCTGTGAATGGTGAGAAAAGGCAGCAAGAAAGCTGGAAGGAACCAGCGGGACCTTGAGAAAGAGGTGAACAAGCATCGACATTGCTGAAGACCACAATCTTAGAGCCTTTAATTCTTGGCACTCGAATGGAAGAAGAGGAAAAGGAGAGTGGTGCCGGAATTTTACTGTTCTTGCCTGAGATACATGAGAGCTCTAATTTAAAAGAGATAAATTGCAAAAAGAACACATGGCTGAATTCAGAAACAGTGGTGAACAGTAACTATTTCACCTACAGGCTGGTCAGACATTTCCCCCAATGTAACACACAGGCCCTTCTGGCAATGGAAGGGCTGACACACACATGCACAAGAATATAACAGAGATATAGAACACACATCACATGCAATAGTTTAGCACATGGCAGTGCTTCAACGCTGCTCTATTCCTGATAGACAAGCGCAGCATTTATGAGAACTACATTGGCAGCTGTTGTTGCACTGCAGGAAATGCTGTATGTAGCCTCGTCTTAGGGTGAATCGTTCCCTTGTGAAAGAGAGTGACTGTTTCAGTAGAACAGTGATTCAGCTCTTAAGTATGCTACACTTTCTAACTGGAAAATCGCAGCAATGCCTTGTGCCATTATCTGGGTTGTGTTGCTATAAAGTAATGTGCAAGGTAAATACAAAAAGAAAACATTAAGGGATGTATTCAATTAGGATTGGTGATCACGGCTGTGTGTGTAAAGTGACAATACTGTACCGCAGCATCGCAAATTTCCCTTTGCCACCCTATGGGGTGCGCACGGAAATCTGCGGTGTTGCGGTAATTTGTGCAGCCGCACATAATAACGATCATCAAACCTAACTGAATATGCCCCTAAAAGTGGTAATCAAAACAGAACGCAATAAATTACTTATTGTTTACAGCATCACACAAAGGTCAGTGTAATCTGTATAGTATGTGAACCAACTGGCCTTGTATGAATGAAATAATATGTCACACAGTCAGAGAAGTGGCTAAAAGTGAAATTAAACACGTACCATGTTTTTTAATAAACATGGGTGAACTGCATGTTTTTTCCCCTTTCAAAAATATCAAAACAACTCACTATAGTCACTGACTTGGATAAATAGCTCATAAAACAGAGTATACTACTGTAGATTTTTTTTTTAATAGACAGTCTCTGTCAAACAAAATAACATTGTATGGAATGTAAAAATGGCCTAACATTGGCTGATTTAAAGAGACAATAAACATAACAATTGGTGCAATATATAAATGCACATTTAAACATTTACAAATACATTAATTGTAAATAACTGTACCTGACAGAACTTCATATTATTTACATTTCATTTATATATGCTCAGCAGTCAATGGAAAATGATCTAGAAACAACTCTGATGGCATCAATCTAACATTAGTGACAGTAATCCATATATGTAAGACACCAACTAAACAACAGCTTGTCTGGTGGGGAGTAGAGCAGCCAGTGCCTTGGTCTGCGTATCAATGGTATCAATCCTGAAAGACATAAAAAGGGAACACACACATCTGTTGATGACCCCAATCAGGGACAGGGGTCTATAATGCAACAGAGCTTTATCACCATTTTTCTTTATAGATTACGGTCACTATTGATTGAGGACTTTGAGAGATGTTTCTCAGTACTTTCTTCTGTCCTATTTTTCAAAGGTTAATTACATGAGAGCCAATATCAGAGTAACTGCTTGGTTCTTGGTGTCTGTTTAGACTCTGTCGCTGTACTTATTGCTTTTTCAGACACTTGATATGCACCGGAGTGCAGCCTACTGTTCTAGATAGCAGCTATTTTAGGCTCAAAAGATGTAAAATACAGGAAGTCTTTTTACAGGAAATATGCACAGAATTTTTTTTAAAACATGACAGATCAATTCCCTACCTCTTGTATCTGAATGTGTGGTCATTAAAGACGTAGCGTTTGTCTCAACAGATACAGGATCTGTAAGTCTGTGTCCAGCACACATTGATTTCAGCATTTGGAACACTGCCAAGGGAGCCACATTCATTTTTAATAAATCGACAAGAATTCTGTTAATACAAAATATTAGAAAAATGTGATCGATAAACAGATAAAGCAATAAACAGGCTGATGGTAAATCTTGTACATAAAAAAAAAAAAAAAAAGATCAATAATACATAAGAATTAATTAACGCTTTGCACAGAAGTTAAACGGTTGTCCACACAAAACATAAACTATGCATAGCCTGTGGGCATTATATAGAATAAACATTTGACTCACCTCTGTTGCTCCACTGCAGTTCCTTCAAATACTGGCAAGCCTCCTAGTACCTAATTTTTCTCTGCCACTGGCTGCGTAGAAGCCAGAACACCACAGTACAATGTGAATTACAATGGGACTTAAACTGGTGGGCACATGGTTGTATGTGGTGGGCAAGAGGCTTTTACATTAGGCTCAGTGCTAAAAGTAGCAGCAAAAGACTTATCTTGGGTACAGTGCCATGTGCATGGGGCTTTCATGCTAAGCGTGGGGTTCACCACACGTACATTTGGTAATTAATTTGGGCACAGGTTATATGTGGTGCCATCAGGCTATTATACTGGGCAGTGACCTCCCCAGAAACTTTTGGCAGGCAGGTGGCATTAAGAAGTAGCTGGGTGGGGCAGTTGTAATACTTTGCAATAATATTGAAACCTGTTGTGAGGTTACTGCCCACACCTGCCAGGAATGGTGCAACAAGTGGTCTAACACTGCTGGCTGTAGTGCTCACACAGTGCCTGTGAAAACAGGTAAAACAATGGTTTATTCTATTATAATAGGACTCTATTGGGCTCCAAGAGCCAGATGACAATTAATAACAAACGGGTTTGCTGGGCTGTATGTGGTAAGGTTTATTTTGAGCTATACACTAGGTATAAATGCAATTTTATTTTTCCACGTTTACGATTTACTTTTGTGCCATATTGTATCATGCAATCGGGTCCTCCACCATGTAGTTAAAAATAATATTTGTCCCTCCATTACAGTATGTATATATAAATAGTTGAGGCGTTTATCAGGTATCGGTACTTCAGACCCAATAGGAGGACAGGACAATGTGAGGGAAGAGAGATTGGACTGTGAAATATGTATATTACCATCGAGACACAAAACTGACACTCTGTTATGTCAGCTAGAGGACACTGCACTAACAGGTAGATGCTCTAAATGTAAACACATGTCTGTCAACAGCAAGGATCAAGTCACAGCTGTAATTGGTGACAAATCCTCCACCCGTTATAATGTCACATCATACAGCATGATCTACCTGCCCCGAGGCCTGCCACTGCCACTCACCTGAACACCTCCTGGTCCATGGCAATGCCGGCCGCCTGCGCCAGCTCATACAGCTCAGTCTCCTCTGCGGTCAGCACCTTCTTCTTCTTCGTCACATACTTCTGTACAGAGCCGCTCACTGTGACCGCCGCGTCTAGGCCGAGACCGGCCTGAGGAGCAGCCATGGCTGGAGGCCACCTCTCTCTACGGGGTAACCAGGCACTGTCAGCTGGGGACAGACTCGGTGCCCGCACACAGGACTCTCCAACCCGGCTTTCCCGCCCAAGGCCGCCGCAGCCGTCACACCATTGCTTAGCAGTTGCCTAGCAACAGGCACCAACACAACATCGTACGGTGTACATCATCCGCCCGGAAACAACGACATGCACATAAGGGTTCCGAGGTCTTTCGCAATCAATGTTCCCCTTCCTTTATGAACAAGGCAATTTTTAGTTTTGGGTGCGTGTTTTTCGTCGGGAATATTCAAGTATGTTATTTTTTTTTTTGCTATTCAGTTTACATGTATTTCAGCACTAGCAGAAAAAGCAGCTAGTGCTATTATACACATGTAAGCTGGATAACAATAAAATAAATAAAAATACATCTTTCCTGGCTTCAGGTAGAGCTAGTTGATGACTCACTCATCTAATATCTAATACATACTTTCAGCTATGTTTCAAATTCCAAGGAATTATATTCTTATGTTTGTGTAATAACATGGTTTCTATGCACTTAATATATTTGCACTAGACAAATTACCTTTATTGCTATTATTATTATTATTATTATTGTAATGGTGGTTATAGGCCATATAGCAGCTGGTTTTAAAGCAGTAATCCCATGGGAAAACATGATTTTTTTGTGCTTGTTTTAAATAAATCACTGTGATAGGCAATAAGAACAATCTTTGTAATTACCATGTTCCCTTGGTTTGTTTCTTCAGACTGATATTAATGGTTTATAGTTATGTGTAATTTATACTCACCTCATTCTGCTCTGCCCTCTCCCTGGCTAAACAATCCTTCTTCAAGTCCCTGATTTCCTTTCAGTCCTCCAATCCCCGCCGCCTCTTTGCCACCTTCAACTCCCTCCTCTCTCCCCCTCCCCCTCATGTCCCGCCTTCCCTCTCCGCTTCTGAGTTCGCCACTTTTTTCTCTTCTAAAATTGAGGCCAATCCGACTGAACATTTCCTCATCCCATCCCTCTCCCGCCCCCCTCATCCCTTCTCTCTCCAACAACCTACTCTGGTGCTCCTTCTGCCCCACTTCGGGTAATGAAGTTCGCTTCCTCATTCTTTCCTCTCCACCCTCCACCTGTCCTCTCGACCCTATCCCCTCTAACCTCCTTCGCTCTCTCTCTCCCACTGCCTGCTCTTACCTTGCTCACCTTTTCAACCTATCACTCTCCTCTGGTGTAGTCCCCTCTTCATTTAAACACGCTCTTATCTCTCCCATCCTCAAAAAACCTAATCTTGACCCCACCTCTCTTGCAAACTATCGCCCTATCTCACTTCTCCCCTTTGCCTCCAAATTACTTGAGAGGATTGTCTGTTGCCGTCTCACTAGACACCTCTCGGACAATTCCCTCCTCGACCCTCTCCAATCCGGTTACCGCCCCCTCCACTCCACCGAAACTGCCCTGGCCAAAGTTACTAATGATCTACTTTTAGCCAAATCTAAGGGTCACTTCTCCCTGCTCATCCTCCTTGACCTCTCTGCGGCCTTAGACACCGTGGACCACCCCCTCCTGCTACAAACACTTCTCTCTCTTGGCCTCTCTGGATCTGTCCTTGCCTGGTTCACCTCATATCTCGCTAACCGCTCCTTCTCAGTATCCACGTCTGGCTCCTCTTCCACCCCCTTCCCTCTCCCTGTTGGTGTCCCTCAGGGCTCTGTTCTTGGCCCGCTACACTTTTCGCTCTACACCTCCTCCCTGGGGGCTCTCATCTCCTCATTCGGTCTTCAGTATCACCTTTACGCTGACGACATCCAACTCTACATCTCCTCGCCTGATCTCTCCTCCTCCCTCCTCTCTCGTGTATCTGACTGCCTCTCTGCCATTTCCTCCTGGATGTCATCGCGCTTTTTCTCAAAATTAACATATCCAAAACTGAACTGATTGTCTTTCCTCCCCCTAGACTCCCCGCCCACCACATCCTCTCTATTACTGTTAACAATACCACCATCTCCTCTGTCACCCAACTCCGCTGCCTGGGCGTTACCCTCGACTCCTCTCTCTCTCCTTCGCTCCCCACATCCAATCCCTAGCCCAAGCCTGTCGCTACCAGCTACGCAACATTGCCCGCATCCGCCCCTTCCTCTCCCAGGATGCCACCAAAACTATCATCCACGCACTCATCATCTCCCGCCTTGATTATTGCAACCTCCTTCTTACCGGCCTCCCCCATTCCCATCTCGCCCCCCTCCGCTCTATACTCAATACGGCTGCAAGACTCATCTTCCTTTCTCGCCGCTCCTCATCTGCCTCCCCTCTCTGCCTTGCCCTACACTGGCTCCCCATTCCTTACAGAATCCTTTTCAAACTCCTGACCGTCACTTACAAGGCTCTCTCTCAGTCTACTGCTCCCTATATCTCTAACCTCCTCTCCATTCACACCCCTGCCCGCTCCCTGCGCTCGGCCAATGACCGTCGCCTCTCCTCCACTCTGATCACCTCTTCCCACTCCAGAATCCAAGACTTCTCCCGTGCTGCCCCCCTTCACTGGAACGACCTCCCTCGCTCCATCCGTCTTTCTCCCAATCTGTCCTCCTTCAAGAGGGCACTCAAAACTTACCTGTTCCTAAAGGCTTACCAACCTTCCACCTAACCTCTCCTCCACCTGTTCTTCCCCTCTCTCCTCCAGCCCCCCTGTTCTCTCCCCACTTACTTCAACTTGCTCCCTGTGTACCTGAGATCTGTCTACCCTCCCTTAGGATGTAAGCTCATTTGAGCAGGGCCCTCTTCCCTCTGTTCTCCATACCTGCTCTTCTGCTCCGTCTTTACTGCATTAGCCTGCCCGGAGTCTCTGAAGTTTTGGTATTTTTAGTTAACCGTTTGTAATGTGTCACCTTGTTTAGTCTACTGTTTGTGCTTGTACGGCGCTGCGGAACTCTTGTGGCCCCTAATAAATAAAGGATAATAACAATAATAATATGTGTAGTTTCCACAGTGCCATGTGACTGTCAATGGCAACCACAGTCACATGGCATATGATGAAGTAAGCAGAGCCTTTGGTGCATGTGGGGGCACTTTGTGGAAAGTGGTGATCTGAATGGAATTTTGGAGCAAGTGAGGAGTATATGGGGGCATTTTTGGATGCGTGATGTGGGTGTGCCAAGTTGATTTGCAGCCTATATTTTCATTCTTTAACTTATGGGTAATGTATGGCTCTCTTGAATGTTAGAGGGCCTTGAAGTATATCAGGCTCCCAGTCACTGCTCTAAAGTTTGCCCTGTTTAGGTTTACATTAATCCTTTTTTATGCTTTATTGAATGTGGAATATCATTATTGCCATCAGCAGGGCTGAGTAGAGAAATTTGGGCCCTGGTACGGCAACTTTCTCCCACCCCCCAAACACAGTAGGAAAACGGTTGTGAGCTGCAACGCAGCAACATGGCAATGGGAGCATGGTCAACATGGGGTGTGGCTGCGTCACTTTAGACATGACATATTAGGTATTTAAATGTGGTTACTGTCACCTACCTCTTATTGCAGATTTCATAACCTTCTTGTATGTATTCTGGAATGTTGGGACCTGTGAGGGGGCTCCACCCTTCCACCCTCTTCCTCAGGTGAGTAACATGACACACACAATGATCTGGCGGTGGGGGACTCCACCCTCTTCCTCAGGTGAGTAACATGACACACAATGATCTGGGGGTGGGGGAAGCTCTACCATATTCCTCAGGTGAGTAACATGACACACAATGATCTGGGGGTGGAGGGGCTCCATCCTCTTTCTTAGGTAAGTAACATGACACACAATGATCTGGGGGTGGGGGAGCTCTACCATCTTCCTCAGGTGAGTAACATGACACATAATGATCTGGAGTTGGAGAGGCTCCATCCTCTTCCTCAGGTGAGTAACATGACACACAATGATCTGGGGGTGGACGAGCTCTACCATCTTCCTCAGGTGAGTAACATGACACATAATGATCTGGGGGTGGACGAGCTCTACCATCTTCCTCAGGTGAGTAACATGAAACACAATGATCTGGGGGTGGAGGGGCTCCATCCTCTTCCTCAGGTGAGTAACATGACACACAATGATCTGGGGGTGGGGGGCTCCATCCTCTTTCTCAGGTGAGTAACATGACACACAATGATCTGGGGGTGGAGGGGCTCCATCCTCTTTCTCAGGTGAGTAACATGACACACAATGATCTGGGGGTGGAGGGGCTCCATCCTCTTCCCCAGGTGAGTAACATGACACACAATGATCTGGGGGTGGGGGGCTCCATCCTCTTTCTCAGGTGAGTAACATGACACACAATGATCTGGAGTTGGAGAGGCTCCATCCTCTTTCTCAGGTGAGTAACATGACACATAATGATCTGGGGGTGGGCGAGCTCTACCATCTTCCTCAGGTGAGTAACATGAAACACAATGATCTGGGGGTGGAGGGGCTCCATCCTCTTCCCCAGGTGAGTAACATGACACACAATGATCTGGGGGTGGGGGGCTCCATCCTCTTACTCAGGTAAGTAACATGACACACAATGATCTGGGGGTGGAGGAGCTCCATCCTCTTCCCCAGGTGAGTAACATGACACACAATGATCTGGGGGTGGGGGGCTCCATCCTCTTCCTCAGGTGAAGCCACACAAAGCATACAGGGAACAGGTGGATAAAAGCAGCAACTGTATATGATATTGATATTTTTTCCATTTACACACAGATATTTTTATCTTCCTTTCTGCCTCCACCCTGAGATGCTGCTATTAACCTTCATTTCCTCTTTACCTGTGGTTTAAATAAGCTGAATTGTCATTCTTTCAGCTACCCCTATACAGCTCTCCATTGCCATCTCTGCCCCCCACCCCCAGTCATTATATCACACACCAATTATCTTCCCATTTCAAGAGAATGTATTAAGAGAACAGAGGAAAAACCATGACAAATAAATATTATTAAAAAAGCATTTATTAAGGTTTTCTTTACAATTAAGTTGTACATTTGTTATTCTGCATAATACAAGAGAAATATATGGCCCAACACTGGCCTAAGGCTCTTACAAAATTGTTCTTTAAGAGAACCAATATAGTGGCTTCCTCTGGACTCACGAAGAGTCGTCCTTCAGCACTCAGGAGAGGAAAAACCCCCTGTGGAGGAAACCTCTGAGGATCCATGGCTGCGAGGACTGCCCTCCCTCTGGGCATTAAGAGGCTATGCACAAATAAATTACTGAGCCTTATTCAAATATGTACATGTGAAGATGAAATGTTTGGTGATCACACAAAGAATGTGTGTTGATCACGCGAGGGTGTAATGTGTGTTGATCACGCGAGGGTGAAATGTGTGTTGATCACGCGAGGGTGAAATGTTTGGTGATCACGCGAGGGTGAAATGTTTGGTGATCACGCGAGGGTGAAATGTTTGGTGATCACGCGAGGGTGAAATGTTTGTTGATCACGCAAGACGAAATGTTTGGTGATTAGGTGAAGGTGAAATGTTTGTTGATCACGCAAGATGAAATGTTTGTTGATCACGCAAGATGAAATGTTTGGTGATTACGTGAAGGTGAAATGTTTGTTGATCACGCAAGATGAAATGTTTGTTGATGACGTGAAGGCGAAATGTTTGGTGATCACACAAAGGTGAAATGCTGGTTGATCACGCGAGGGTGAAATGCTGGTTGATCACGCGAGGGTGAAATGCTGGTTGATCACGCGAGGGTGAAATGCTGGTTGATCACGCGAGGGTGAAATGCTGGTTGATCACGCGAGGGTGAAATGCTGGTTGATCACGCGAGGGTGAAATGCTGGTTGATCACGCGAGGGTGAAATGCTGGTTGATCACGCGAGGGTGAAATGTTTGTTGATCACGCAAGATGAAATGTTTGGTGATACGTGAAGGTGAAATGTTTGTTGATCACGCAAGATGAAATGTTTGTTGATCACGTGAAGGCGAAATGTTTGGTGATCACACAAAGGTGAAATGCTGGTTGATCACGCGAGGGTGAAATGCTGGTTGATCACGCGAGGGTGAAATGCTGGTTGATCACGCGAGGGTGAAATGCTGGTTGATCACGCGAGGGTGAAATGCTGGTTGATCACGCGAGGGTGAAATGCTGGTTGATCACGCGAGGGTGAAATGTTTGTTGATCACGCAAGACGAAATGTTTGTTGATTAGGTGAAGGTGAAATGTTTGTTGATCACGCAAGATGAAATGTTTGGTGATTACGGGAAGGCGAAATGTTTGTTGATCACGCAAGGCGAAATGTTTGTTGATCACGCAAGATGAAATGTTTGTTGATCACGTGAAGGCGAAATGTTTGGTGATCACACAAAGGTGAAATGCTGGTTGATCACGCGAGGGTGAAATGCTGGTTGATCACGCGAGGGTGAAATGCTGGTTGATCACGCGAGGGTGAAATGCTGGTTGATCACGCGAGGGTGAAATGCTGGTTGATCACGCGAGGGTGAAATGCTGGTTGATCACGCGAGGGTGAAATGATTGGTGATCACGCGAGGGTGAAATGATTGGTGATCACGCGAGGGTGAAATGTTTGTTGATCACGCAAGACGAAATGTTTGGTGATTAGGTGAAGGTGAAATGTTTGTTGATCATGCGAGGGTGAAATGCTGGTTGATCATGCGAGGGTGAAATGCTGGTTGATCACGCGAGGGTGAAATGCTGGTTGATCACGCGAGGGTGAAATGCTGGTTGATCACGCGAGGGTGAAATGCTGGTTGATCACGCGAGGGTGAAATGTTTGCCGATCACGCGAGGGTGAAATGTTTGCCGATCACGCGAGGGTGAAATGTTTGCCGATCACGCGAGGGTGTTTGTTTGCCGATCACGCGAGGGTGAAATGTTTGCCGATCACGCGATGGCGAAATGTTTGTTGATTACGCAAGATGAAAAGTTTGGTGATTATGTGAAGGTGAAATGTTTGTTGATCACACAAGATGAAAAGTTTGGTGATTATGTGAAGGTGAAATGTTTGTTGATCAGGCCATGGTAAAATGTTTGTTGATCATAAGAAGAATGTTTGGTGATCACGCAATGGCGAAATGTGTGTTGATCACGCAATGGCGAAATGTGTGTTGATCACGCGATGGCGAAATGTGTGTTGATCACTCAATGGCGAAATGTGTGTTGATCACGCAATGGCGAAATGTGTATTGATCACGCGATGGCGAAATGTGTGTTGATCACGCAATGGCAAAATGTTTGTTGATCACGCAAGATGAAATGTTTGTTGATCACGTGAAGGCGAACTGTTTGGTGATCACACAAAGGTGAAATGCTGGTTGATCACGCGAGGGTGAAATGCTGGTTGATCACGCGAGGGTGAAATGCTGGTTGATCACGCGAGGGTGAAATGCTGGTTGATCACGCGAGGGTGAAATGCTGGTTGATCACGCGAGGGTGAAATGATTGGTGATAACGCGAGGGTGAAATGATTGGTGATCACGCGAGGGTGAAATGTTTGGTGATCACGCGAGGGTGAAATGTTTGTTGATCACGCAAGACGAAATGTTTGGTGATTAGGTGAAGGTGAAATGTTTGTTGATCACGCGAGGGTGAAATGCTGGTTGTTCACGCGAGGGTGAAATGCTGGTTGATCACGCGAGGGTGAAATGCTGGTTGATCACGCGAGGGTGAAATGCTGGTTGATCACGCGAGGGTGAAATGCTGGTTGATCACGCGAGGGTGAAATGCTGGTTGATCACGCGAGGGTGAAATGTTTGTTGATCACGCAAGACGAAATGTTTGTTGATTAGGTGAAGGTGAAATGTTTGTTGATCACGCAAGATGAAATGTTTGGTGATTACGGGAAGGCGAAATGTTTGTTGATCACGCAAGATGAAATGTTTGGTGATTACGGGAAGGCGAAATGTTTGGTGATCACACAAAGGTGAAATGCTGGTTGATCACGCGAGGGTGAAATGCTGGTTGATCACGCGAGGGTGAAATGCTGGTTGATCACGCGAGGGTGAAATGCTGGTTGATCACGCGAGGGTGAAATGCTGGTTGATCACGCGAGGGTGAAATGCTGGTTGATCACGCGAGGGTGAAATGCTGGTTGATCACGCGAGGGTGAAATGCTGGTTGATCACGCGAGGGTGAAATGTTTGCCGATCACGCGAGGGTGAAATGTTTGCCGATCACGCGAGGGTGAAATGTTTGCCGATCACGCGAGGGTGAAATGTTTGCCGATCACGCGAGGGTGAAATGTTTGCCGATCACGCGAGGGCGAAATGTTTGCCGATCACGCGAGGGCGAAATGTTTGCCGATCACGCGAGGGCGAAATGTTTGCCGATCAGTCGAGGGCGAAATGTCTGCGGATCACGCGAGGGCGAAATGTTTGCCGATCACGCGAGGGCGAAATGTTTGCCGATCACGCGAGGGCGAAATGTTTGCCGATCACGCGAGGGCGAAATGTTTGCCGATCACGCCAGTGCAAAATGTTTGCCGATCACGCGAGGGCGAAATGTGTGTTGATCACGCAATGGCGAAATCTGTGTTGATCACGCGATGGCGAAATGTTTGTTGATCACGCGATGGCGAAATGTGTGTTGATCACGCGATGGCGAAATGTGTGTTGATCACGCAATGGCGAAATGTTTGTTGATCACGCAATGGCGAAATGTTTGTTGATCACGCAAGATGAAAAGTTTGGTGATTATGTGAAGGTGAAATGTTTGTTGATCACACGAAGAATGTTTGTTGATCACGCAAGACGAAATGTTTGGTGATTATGTGAAGGTGAAATGTTTGTTGATCACGCGAGGGTGAAATGCTGGTTGATCACGCGAGGGTGAAATGCTGGTTGATCACGCGAGTGTGAAATGCTGGTTGATCACGCGAGGGTGAAATGCTGGTTGATCACGCGAGGGTGAAATGCTGGTTGATCACGCGAGGGTGAAATGCTGGTTGATCACGCGAGGGTGAAATGCTGGTTGATCACGCGAGGGTGAAATGTTTGCCGATCACACGAGGGTGAAATGTTTGCCGATCACGCGAGGGTGAAATGTTTGCCGATCACGCGAGGGTGAAATGTTTGCCGATCACGCGAGGGTGTTTGTTTGCTGATCACGCGAGGGTGAAATGTTTGCCGATCACGCGATGGCGAAATGTTTGTTGATTACGCAAGATGAAAAGTTTGGTGATTATGTGAAGGTGAAATGTTTGTTGATCACACAAGATGAAAAGTTTGGTGATTATGTGAAGGTGAAATGTTTGTTGATCAGGCCATGGTAAAATGTTTGTTGATCATAAGAAGAATGTTTGGTGATCACGCAATGGCGAAATGTGTGTTGATCACGCAATGGCGAAATGTGTGTTGATCACGCGATGGCGAAATGTGTGTTGATCACTCAATGGCGAAATGTGTGTTGATCACGCAATGGCGAAATGTGTATTGATCACGCGATGGCGAAATGTGTGTTGATCACGCGATGGCGAAATGTGTGTTGATCACGCGATGGCAAAATGTTTGTTGATCACGCAATGGCAAAATGTTTGTTGATCACGCAAGATGAAATGTTTGTTGATCACGTGAAGGCGAACTGTTTGGTGATCACACAAAGGTGAAATGCTGGTTGATCACGCGAGGGTGAAATGCTGGTTGATCACGCGAGGGTGAAATGCTGGTTGATCACGCGAGGGTGAAATGCTGGTTGATCACGCGAGGGTGAAATGCTGGTTGATCACGCGAGGGTGAAATGATTGGTGATCACGCGAGGGTGAAATGATTGGTGATCACGCGAGGGTGAAATGTTTGGTGATCACGCGAGGGTGAAATGTTTGTTGATCACGCAAGACGAAATGTTTGGTGATTAGGTGAAGGTGAAATGTTTGTTGATCACGCGAGGGTGAAATGCTGGTTGTTCACGCGAGGGTGAAATGCTGGTTGATCACGCGAGGGTGAAATGCTGGTTGATCTCGCGAGGGTGAAATGCTGGTTGATCACGCGAGGGTGAAATGCTGGTTGATCACGCGAGGGTGAAATGTTTGTTGATCACGCAAGACGAAATGTTTGTTGATTAGGTGAAGGTGAAATGTTTGTTGATCACGCAAGATGAAATGTTTGGTGATTACGGGAAGGCGAAATGTTTGTTGATCACGCAAGGCGAAATGTTTGTTGATCACGCAAGATGAAATGTTTGTTGATCACGTGAAGGCGAAATGGTTGGTGATCACACAAAGGTGAAATGCTGGTTGATCACGCGAGGGTGAAATGCTGGTTGATCACGCGAGGGTGAAATGCTGGTTGATCACGCGAGGGTGAAATGCTGGTTGATCACGCGAGGGTGAAATGCTATTTGATCACGCGAGGGTGAAATGCTGGTTGATCACGCGAGGGTGAAATGCTGGTTGATCACGCGAGGGTGAAATGCTGGTTGATCACGCGAGGGTGAAATGCTGGTTGATCACGCGAGGGTGAAATGTTTGCCGATCACGCGAGGGTGAAATGTTTGCCGATCACGCGAGGGTGAAATGTTTGCCGATCACGCGAGGGTGAAATGTTTGCCGATCACGCGAGGGTGAAATGTTTGCCGATCACGCGAGGGCGAAATGTTTGCCGATCACGCGAGGGCGAAATGTTTGCCGATCACGCGAGGGCGAAATGTTTGCCGATCAGTCGAGGGCGAAATGTCTGCGGATCACGCGAGGGCGAAATGTTTGCCGATCACGCGAGGGCGAAATGTTTGCCGATCACGCGAGGGCGAAATGTTTGCCGATCACGCGAGGGCGAAATGTTTGCCGATCACGCCAGTGCAAAATGTTTGCCGATCACGCGAGGGCGAAATGTGTGTTGATCACGCGATGGCGAAATGTGTGTTGATCACGCAATGGCGAAATGTGTGTTGATCACGCAATGGCGAAATGTGTGTTGATCACGCAATGCCGAAATGTGTGTTGATCACGCAATGGCGAAATGTTTGTTGATCACGCAATGGCGAAATGTTTGTTGATCACGCAAGATGAAAAGTTTGGTGATTATGTGAAGGTGAAATGTTTGTTGATCACACGAAGAATGTTTGTTGATCACGCAAGACGAAATGTTTGGTGATTATGTGAAGGTGAAATGTTTGTTGATCACGCGAGGGTGAAATGCTGGTTGATCACGCGAGGGTGAAATGCTGGTTGATCACGCGAGGGTGAAATGCTGGTTGATCACGCGAGGGTGAAATGCTGGTTGATCACGCGAGGGTGAAATGCTGGTTGATCACGCGAGGGTGAAATGCTGGTTGATCACGCGAGGGTGAAATGCTGGTTGATCACGCGAGGGTGAAATGCTGGTTGATCACGCGAGGGTGAAATGCTGGTTGATCACGCGAGGGTGAAATGCTGGTTGATCACGCGAGGGTGAAATGTTTGGTGATCACGCGAGGGTGAAATGTTTGTTGATCACGCAAGACGAAATGTTTGGTGATTAGGTGAAGGTGAAATGTTTGTTGATCACGTGAGGGTGAAATGCTGGTTGATCACGCGAGGGTGAAATGCTGGTTGATCACGCGAGGGTGAAATGCTGGTTGATCACGCGAGGGTGAAATGCTGGTTGATCACGCGAGGGTGAAATGCTGGTTGATCACGCGAGGGTGAAATGCTGATTGATCACGCGAGGGTGAAATGCTGGTTGATCACGCGAGGGTGAAATGTTTGTTGATCACGCAAGACGAAATGTTTGTTGATTAGGTGAAGGTGAAATGTTTGTTGATCTCGCAAGGTGAAATGTTTGGTGATTACGGGAAGGCGAAATGTTTGTTGATCACGCAAGGCGAAATGTTTGTTGATCACGCAAGATGAAATGTTTGTTGATCACGTGAAGGCGAAATGTTTGGTGATCACAGAAAGGTGAAATGCTGGTTGATCACGCGAGGGTGAAATGCTGGTTGATCACGCGAGGGTGAAATGCTGGTTGATCACGCGAGGGTGAAATGCTGGTTGATCACGCGAGGGTGAAATGCTAGTTGATCACGCGAGGGTGAAATGCTGGTTGATCACGCGAGGGTGAAATGCTGGTTGATCACGCGAGGGTGAAATGCTGGTTGATCACGCGAGGGTGAAATGCTGGTTGATCACGCGAGGGTGAAATGCTGGTTGATCACGCGAGGGTGAAATGTTTGCCGATCACGCGAGGGTGAAATGTTTGCCGATCACGCGAGGGTGAAATGTTTGCCGATCACGCGAGGGTGAAATGTTTGCCGATCACGCGAGGGCGAAATGTTTGCCGTCAACGCGAGGGCGAAATGTTTGCCGATCACGCGAGGGCGAAATGTTTGCCGATCACGCGAAGGCGAAATGTTTGCCGATCACGCGAGGGCGAAATGTTTGCCGATCACGCGAGGGCGAAATGTTTGCCGATCACGCGAGGGCGAAATGTTTGCCGATCACGCGAGGGCGAAATGTGTATTGATCACGCGATGGCGAAATGTGTGTTGATCACGCGATGGCGAAATGTGTGTTGATAACGCGATGGCGAAATGTGTGTTGATCACGCGATGGCGAAATGTGTGTTGATCACGCGATGGCGAAATGTGTGTTGATCACGCAATGCCGAAATGTGTGTTGATCACGCAATGGCGAAATGTTTGTTGATTAGGTGAAGGTGAAATGTTTGTTGATCACGCAAGATGAAATGTTTGGTGATTACGGGAAGGCGAAATGTTTGTTGATCACGCAAGGCGAAATGTTTGTTGATCACGCAAGATGAAATGTTTGTTGATCACGTGAAGGCGAAATGGTTGGTGATCACACAAGGTGAAATGCTGGTTGATCACGCGAGGGTGAAATGCTGGTTGATCACGCGAGGGTGAAATGCTGGTTGATCACGCGAGGGTGAAATGCTGGTTGATCACGCGAGGGTGAAATGCTATTTGATCACGCGAGGGTGAAATGCTGGTTGATCACGCGAGGGTGAAATGCTGGTTGATCACGCGAGGGTGAAATGCTGGTTGATCACGCGAGGGTGAAATGCTGGTTGATCACGCGAGGGTGAAATGCTGGTTGATCACGCGAGGGTGAAATGTTTGCCGATCACGCGAGGGTGAAATGTTTGCCGATCACGCGAGGGTGAAATGTTTGCCGATCACGCGAGGGTGAAATGTTTGCCGATCACGCGAGGGCGAAATGTTTGCCGATCACGCGAGGGCGAAATGTTTGCCGATCACGCGAGGGCGAAATGTTTGCCGATCAGTCGAGGGCGAAATGTCTGCGGATCACGCGAGGGCGAAATGTTTGCCGATCACGCGAGGGCGAAATGTTTGCCGATCACGCGAGGGCGAAATGTTTGCCGATCACGCGAGGGCGAAATGTTTGCCGATCACGCCAGTGCAAAATGTTTGCCGATCACGCGAGGGCGAAATGTGTGTTGATCACGCGATGGCGAAATGTGTGTTGATCACGCAATGGCGAAATGTGTGTTGATCACGCAATGGCGAAATGTGTGTTGATCACGCAATGCCGAAATGTGTGTTGATCACGCAATGGCGAAATGTTTGTTGATCACGCAATGGCGAAATGTTTGTTGATCACGCAAGATGAAAAGTTTGGTGATTATGTGAAGGTGAAATGTTTGTTGATCACACGAAGAATGTTTGTTGATCACGCAAGACGAAATGTTTGGTGATTATGTGAAGGTGAAATGTTTGTTGATCACGCGAGGGTGAAATGCTGGTTGATCACGCGAGGGTGAAATGCTGGTTGATCACGCGAGGGTGAAATGCTGGTTGATCACGCGAGGGTGAAATGCTGGTTGATCACGCGAGGGTGAAATGCTGGTTGATCACGCGAGGGTGAAATGCTGGTTGATCACGCGAGGGTGAAATGCTGGTTGATCACGCGAGGGTGAAATGCTGGTTGATCACGCGAGGGTGAAATGTTTGGTGATCACGCGAGGGTGAAATGTTTGGTGATCACGCAAGACGAAATGTTTGGTGATTAGGTGAAGGTGAAATGTTTGTTGATCACGTGAGGGTGAAATGCTGGTTGATCACGCGAGGGTGAAATGCTGGTTGATCACGCGAGGGTGAAATGCTGGTTGATCACGCGAGGGTGAAATGCTGGTTGATCACGCGAGGGTGAAATGCTGGTTGATCACGCGAGGGTGAAATGCTGATTGATCACGCGAGGGTGAAATGCTGGTTGATCACGCGAGGGTGAAATGTTTGTTGATCACGCAAGACGAAATGTTTGTTGATTAGGTGAAGGTGAAATGTTTGTTGATCTCGCAAGGTGAAATGTTTGGTGATTACGGGAAGGCGAAATGTTTGTTGATCACGCAAGGCGAAATGTTTGTTGATCACGCAAGATGAAATGTTTGTTGATCACGTGAAGGCGAAATGTTTGGTGATCACAGAAAGGTGAAATGCTGGTTGATCACGTGAGGGTGAAATGCTGGTTGATCACGCGAGGGTGAAATGCTGGTTGATTACGCGAGGGTGAAATGCTGGTTGACCACGCGAGGGTGAAATGCTAGTTGATCACGCGAGGGTGAAATGCTGGTTGATCACGCGAGGGTGAAATGCTGGTTGATCACGCGAGGGTGAAATGCTGGTTGATCACGCGAGGGTGAAATGCTGGTTGATCACGCGAGGGTGAAATGTTTGCCGATCACGCGAGGGTGAAATGTTTGCCGATCACGCGAGGGTGAAATGTTTGCCGATCACGCGAGGGCGAAATGTTTGCCGATCACGCGAGGGCGAAATGTTTGCCGTCAACGCGAGGGCGAAATGTTTGCCGATCACGCGAGGGCGAAATGTTTGCCGATCACGCGAAGGCGAAATGTTTGCCGATCACGCGAGGGCGAAATGTTTGCCGATCACGCGAGGGCGAAATGTTTGCCGATCACGCGAGGGCGAAATGTTTGCCGATCACGCGAGGGCGAAATGTGTATTGATCACGCGATGGCGAAATGTGTGTTGATCACGCGATGGCGAAATGTGTGTTGATAACGCGATGGCGAAATGTGTGTTGATCACGCGATGGCGAAATGTGTGTTGATCACGCGATGGCGAAATGTGTGTTGATCACGCAATGCCGAAATGTGTGTTGATCACGCAATGGCGAAATGTTTGTTGATTAGGTGAAGGTGAAATGTTTGTTGATCACGCAAGGTGAAATGTTTGGTGATTACGGGAAGGCGAAATGTTTGTTGATCACGCAAGGCGAAATGTTTGTTGATCACGCAAGATGAAATGTTTGTTGATCACGTGAAGGCGAAATGTTTGGTGATCACAGAAAGGTGAAATGCTGGTTGATCACGCGAGGGTGAAATGCTGGTTGATCACGCGAGGGTGAAATGCTGGTTGATCACGCGAGGGTGAAATGCTGGTTGATCACGCGAGGGTGAAATGCTAGTTGATCACGCGAGGGTGAAATGCTGGTTGATCACGCGAGGGTGAAATGCTGGTTGATCACGCGAGGGTGAAATGCTGGTTGATCACGCGAGGGTGAAATGTTTGCCGATCACGCGAGGGTGAAATGTTTGCCGATCACGCGAGGGCGAAATGTTTGCCGTCAACGCGAGGGCGAAATGTTTGCCGATCACGCGAGGGCGAAATGTTTGCCGATCACGCGAGGGCGAAATGTTTGCCGATCACGCGAGGGCGAAATGTTTGCCGATCACGCGAAGGCGAAATGTTTGCCGATCACGCGAGGGCGAAATGTTTGCCGATCACGCGAGGGCGAAATGTTTGCCGATCACGCGAGGGCGAAATGTTTGCCGATCACGCGAGGGCGAAATGTGTGTTGATCACGCGATGGCGAAATGTGTGTTGATCACGCGATGGCGAAATGTGTGTTGATCACGCGATGGCGAAATGTGTGTTGATCACGCGATGGCGAAATGTGTGTTGATCACGCGATGGCGAAATGTGTGTTGATCACGCGATGGCGAAATCTGTGTTGATCACGCAATGGCGAAATGTTTGTTGATCACGCAATGGCGAAATGTTTGTTGATCACGCAAGATGAAAAGTTTGGTGATTATGTGAAGGTGAAATGTTTGTTGATCACACGAAGAATGTTTGTTGATCACGCAAGACGAAATGTTTGGTGATTATGTGAAGGTGAAATGTTTGTTGATCACGCAAGATGAAATGTTTGGTGATCACGCGAAGGCGAAATGTTTGGTGATCACGCGAAGGCGAAATGTTTGGTGATCACGCAAGATGAAAAGTTTGGTGATTAGGTGAAGGTGAAATGTTTGTTGATCACGCAAGATGAAATGTTTGATCACGCAAGATGAAATGTTTGGTGATTACGTGAAGGCAAAATGTTTGTTGATCACTCAAGATGAAATGTTTGTTGATCACGTGAAGGCGAAATGTTTAGTGATCACACAAAGGTGAAATGCTGGTTGATCAAGCGAGTGTGAAATGCTGTTTGATCACGCGAGGTTGAAATGCTGGTTGATCACGCGAGGGTGAAATGCTGGTTGATCACGCGAGGGTGAAATGCTGGTTGATCACGCGAGGGTGAAATGCTGGTTGATCACGCGAGGGTGAAATGTTTGCCGATCACGCGAGGGTGAAATGTTTGCCGATCACGCGAGGGTGAAATGTTTGCCGATCACGCGAGGGTGAAATGTTTGCCGATCACGCGAGGGTGAAATGTTTGCCGATCAAGCGAGGGTGAAATGTTTGCCGATCACGCGAGGGTGTTTGTTTGCTGATCACGCGAGGGTGAAATGTTTGCCGATCACGCGATGGCGAAATGTTTGTTGATCACGCAAGATGAAAATTTTGGTGATTATGTGAAGGTGAAATGTTTGTTGATCAGGCCATGGTAAAATGTTTGTTGATCATAAGAAGAATGTTTGGTGATCACGCAATGGCGAAATGTGTGTTGATCACGCAATGGCGAAATGTGTGTTGATCACGCGATGGCGAAATGTGTGTTGATCACTCGATGGCGAAATGTGTGTTGATCACGCAATGGCGAAATGTGTATTGATCACGCGATGGCGAAATGTGTGTTGATCACGCGATGGCAAAATGTTTGTTGATCACGCGATGGAAAAATGTTTGTTGATCACGCAAGATGAAATGTTTGTTGATCACGTGAAGGCGAAATGTTTGGTGATCACACGAAGGTGAAATGCTGGTTGATCACGCGAGGGTGAAATGCTGGTTGATGACGCGAGGGTGAAATGCTGGTTGATGACGCGAGGGTGAAATGCTGGTTGATCACGCGAGGGTGAAATGCTGGTTGATCACGCGAGGGTGAAATGCTGGTTGATGACGCGAGGGTGAAATGCTGGTTGATCACGCGAGGGTGAAATGCTGGTTGATCACGCGAGGGTGAAATGCTGGTTGATCACGCGAGGGTGAAATGAATGGTGATCACGCGAGGGTGAAATGATTGGTGATCACGCGAGGGTGAAATGTTTGGTGATCACGCAAGACGAAATGTTTGTTGATCACGCGAGGGTGAAATGCTGGTTGATCACGCGAGGGTGAAATGCTGGTTGATCACGCGAGGGTGAAATGCTGGTTGATCACGCGAGGGTGAAATGCTGGTTGATCACGCGAGGGTGAAATGCTGGTTGATCACGCGAGGGTGAAATGCTGGTTGATCACGCGAGGGTGAAATGTTTGTTGATCACGCAAGACGAAATGTTTGTTGATTAGGTGAAGGTGAAATGTTTGTTGATCACGCAAGATGAAATGTTTGGTGATTACGGGAAGGCGAAATGTTTGTTGATCACGCAAGGCGAAATGTTTGTTGATCACGCAAGATGAAATGTTTGTTGATCACGTGAAGGCGAAATGTTTGGTGATCACTCAAAGGTGAAATGCTGGTTGATCACGCGAGGGTGAAATGCTGGTTGATCACGCGAGGGTGAAATGCTGGTTGATCACGCGAGGGTGAAATGCTGGTTGATCACGCGAGGGTGAAATGCTGGTTGATCACGCGAGGGTGAAATGCTAGTTGATCACGCGAGGGTGAAATGCTGGTTGATCACGCGAGGGCGAAATGTTTGCCGATCACGCGAGGGCGAAATGTTTGCCGATCACGCGAGGGCGAAATGTTTGCCGATCACGCGAGGGCGAAATGTTTGCCGATCACGCCAGTGCAAAATGTTTGCCGATCACGCGAGGGCGAAATGTGTGTTGATCACGCAATGCCGAAATGTGTGTTGATCACGCGATGGCGAAATGTTTGTTGATCACGCGATGGCGAAATGTGTGTTGATCACGCAATGGCGAAATGTTTGTTGATCACGCAATGGCGAAATGTTTGTTGATCACGCAATGCCGAAATGTGTGTTGATCACGCAATGGCGAAATGTTTGTTGATTACGCAATGGCGAAATGTTTGTTGATTACGCAATGGCGAAATGTTTGTTGATCACGCAAGATGAAAGTTTGGTGATTATGTGAAGGTGAAATGTTTGTTGATCACACGAAGAATGTTTGTTGATCACGCAAGACGAAATGTTTGGTGATTATGTGAAGGTGAAATGTTTGTTGATCACGCAAGATGAAATGTTTGGTGATCACGCGAAGGCGAAATGTTTGGTGATCACGCGAAGGCGAAATGTTTGGTGATCACGCAAGATGAAAAGTTTGGTGATTAGGTGAAGGTGAAATGTTTGTTGATCACGCAAGATGAAATGTTTGATCACGCAAGATGAAATGTTTGGTGATCACGTGAAGGCGAAATGTTAAGTGATCACACAAAGGTGAAATGCTGGTTGATCAAGCGAGGGTGAAATGCTGTTTGATCACGCGAGGGTGAAATGCTGGTTGATCACACGAGGGTGAAATGCTGGTTGATCACGCGAGGGTGAAATGCTGGTTGATCACGCGAGGGTGAAATGCTGGTAGATCACGCGAGGGTGAAATGTTTGCCGATCACGCGAGGGTGAAATGTTTGCCGATCACACGAGGGTGAAATGTTTGCCGATCACGCGAGGGTGTTTGTTTGCTGATCACGCGAGGGTGAAATGTTTGCCGATCACGCGATGGCGAAATGTTTGTTGATCACGCAAGATGAAAAGTTTGGTGATTATGTGAAGGTGAAATGTTTGTTGATCAGACAAGATGAAAAGTTTGGTGATTATGTGAAGGTGAAATGTTTGTTGATCAGGCCATGGTAAAATGTTTGTTGATCATAAGAAGAATGTTTGGTGATCACGCAATGGCGAAATGTGTGTTGATCACGCAATGGCGAAATGTGTGTTGATCACGCGATGGCGAAATGTGTGTTGATCACTCAATGGCGAAATGTGTGTTGATCACGCAATGGCGAAATGTGTATTGATCACGCGATGGCGAAATGTGTGTTGATCACGCGATGGCAAAATGTTTGTTGATCACGCGATGGCAAAATGTTTGTTGATCACGCAAGATGAAATGTTTGTTGATCACGTGAAGGTGAAATGTTTGGTGATCACACAAAGGTGAAATGCTGGTTGATGACGCGAGGGTGAAATGCTGGTTGATCACGCGAGGGTGAAATGCTGGTTGATGACGCGAGGGTGAAATGCTGGTTGATCACGCGAGGGTGAAATGCTGGTTGATCACGCGAGGGTAAATTGCTGGTTGATCACGCGAGGGTAAAATGCTGGTTGATCATGCGAGGGTGAAATGTTTGGTCATCACGCGAGGGTGAAATGTTTGGTGATCACGCGAGGGTGAAATGTTTGGTGATCAGGCGATGGTGAAATGTGTGTTGATCACGCAATGGCGAAATGTTTGTTGATCACGCAATGGCGAAATGTTTGTTGATCACGCAATGGCGAAATGTTTGTTGATCACACAAGATGAAAAGTTTGTGATTATGTGAAGGTGAAATGTTTGTTGATCACACGAAGAATGTTTGTTGATCACGCAAGACGAAATGTTTGGTGATTATGTGAAGGTGAAATGTTTGTTGATCACGCAAGATGAAACGTTTGGTGATCACGCGAAGGCGAAATGTTTGGTGATCACGCGAAGGCGAAATGTTTGTTGATCACGCGAAGGCGAAATGTTTGTTGATCACGCAATGGCGAAATGTTTGTTGATCACGCAATGGCGAAATGTTTGGTGATCACGCGAAGGCGAAATGTTTGTTGATCACGCAAGATGAAAGTTTGGTGATTATGTGAAGGTGAAATGTTTGTTGATCACGCAAGACGAAATGTTTGGTGATTATGTGAAGGTGAAATGTTTGTTGATCACGCAAGACAAAATGTTTGGTGATTATGTGAAGGCAAAATGTTTAGTGATCACGGGAAGGCGAAATGTGTGTTGATCACGCGAGGGTGAAATGCTGGTTGATCACGCGAGGGTGAAATGCTGGTTGATCACGCGAGGGTGAAATGCTGGTTGATCACGCGAGGGTGAAATGCTGGTTGATCACGCGAGGGTGAAATTCAGGTTGATCACGCAAGGGTGAAATTCTGGTTGATCACGCGAGGGTGAAATGTTTGTTGATCACGCAAGACGAAATGTTTGGTGATTAGGTGAAGGTGAAATGTTTGTTAATCACGCAAGATGAAATGTTTGGTGATCACGCAAGATGAAATGTTTGGTGATTACGTGAAGGCAAAATGTTTGTTGATCACTCAAGATGAAATGTTTGTTGATCACGTGAAGGCGAAATGTTTAGTGATCACACAAAGGTGAAATGCTGGTTGATCAAGCGAGTGTGAAATGCTGTTTGATCACGCGAGGTTGAAATGCTGGTTGATCACACGAGGGTGAAATGCTGGTTGATCACGCGAGGGTGAAATGCTGGTTGATCACGCGAGGGTGAAATGCTGGTTGATCACGCGAGGGTGAAATGTTTGCCGATCACGCGAGGGTGAAATGTTTGCCGATCACGCGAGGGTGAAATGTTTGCCGATCACGCGAGGGTGAAATGTTTGCCGATCACGCGAGGGTGAAATGTTTGCCGATCAAGCGAGGGTGAAATGTTTGCCGATCACGCGAGGGTGTTTGTTTGCTGATCACGCGAGGGTGAAATGTTTGCCCATCACGCGATGGCGAAATGTTTGTTGATCACGCAAGATGAAAATTTTGGTGATTATGTGAAGGTGAAATGTTTGTTGATCAGGCCATGGTAAAATGTTTGTTGATCATAAGAAGAATGTTTGGTGATCACGCAATGGCGAAATGTGTGTTGATCACGCAATGGCGAAATGTGTGTTGATCACGCGATGGCGAAATGTGTGTTGATCACTCAATGGCGAAATGTGTGTTGATCACGCAATGGCGAAATGTGTATTGATCACGCGATGGCGAAATGTGTGTTGATCACGCGATGGCAAAATGTTTGTTGATCACGCGATGGCAAAATGTTTGTTGATCACGCAAGATGAAATGTTTGTTGATCACGTGAAGGTGAAATGTTTGGTGATCACACAAAGGTGAAATGCTGGTTGATGACGCGAGGGTGAAATGCTGGTTGATGACGCGAGGGTGAAATGCTGGTTGATCACGCGAGGGTGAAATGCTGGTTGATCACGCGAGGGTAAATTGCTGGTTGATCACGCGAGGGTAAAATGCTGGTTGATCATGCGAGGGTGAAATGTTTGGTCATCACGCGAGGGTGAAATGTTTGGTGATCACGCGAGGGTGAAATGTTTGGTGATCAGGCGATGGTGAAATGTGTGTTGATCACGCAATGGCGAAATGTTTGTTGATCACGCAATGGCGAAATGTTTGTTGATCACGCAATGGCGAAATGTTTGTTGATCACACAAGATGAAAAGTTTGTGATTATGTGAAGGTGAAATGTTTGTTGATCACACGAAGAATGTTTGTTGATCACGCAAGACGAAATGTTTGGTGATTATGTGAAGGTGAAATGTTTGTTGATCACGCAAGATGAAACGTTTGGTGATCACGCGAAGGCGAAATGTTTGGTGATCACGCGAAGGCGAAATGTTTGTTTATCACGCGAAGGCGAAATGTTTCTTGATCACGCAATGGCGAAATGTTTGTTGATCACGCAATGGCGAAATGTTTGGTGATCACGCGAAGGCGAAATGTTTGTTGATCACGCAAGATGAAAGTTTGGTGATTATGTGAAGGTGAAATGTTTGTTGATCACGCAAGACGAAATGTTTGGTGATTATGTGAAGGTGAAATGTTTGTTGATCACGCAAGACAAAATGTTTGGTGATTATGTGAAGGCAAAATGTTTAGTGATCACGGGAAGGCGAAATGTGTGTTGATCACGCGAGGGTGAAATGCTGGTTGATCACGCGAGGGTGAAATGCTGGTTGATCACGCGAGGGTGAAATGCTGGTTGATCACGCGAGGGTGAAATGCTGGTTGATCACGCGAGGGTGAAATTCAGGTTGATCACGCAAGGGTGAAATTCTGGTTGATCACGCGAGGGTGAAATGTTTGTTGATCACGCAAGACGAAATGTTTGGTGATTAGGTGAAGGTGAAATGTTTGTTAATCACGCAAGATGAAATGTTTGGTGATCACGCAAGATGAAATGTTTGGTGATTACGTGAAGGCAAAATGTTTGTTGATCACTCAAGATGAAATGTTTGTTGATCACGTGAAGGCGAAATGTTTAGTGATCACACAAAGGTGAAATGCTGGTTGATCAAGCGAGTGTGAAATGCTGTTTGATCACGCGAGGTTGAAATGCTGGTTGATCACACGAGGGTGAAATGCTGGTTGATCACGCGAGGGTGAAATGCTGGTTGATCACGCGAGGGTGAAATGCTGGTTGATCACGCGAGGGTGAAATGTTTGCCGATCACGCGAGGGTGAAATGTTTGCCGATCACGCGAGGGTGAAATGTTTGCCGATCACGCGAGGGTGAAATGTTTGCCGATCACGCGAGGGTGAAATGTTTGCCGATCAAGCGAGGGTGAAATGTTTGCCGATCACGCGAGGGTGTTTGTTTGCTGATCACGCGAGGGTGAAATGTTTGCCGATCACGCGATGGCGAAATGTTTGTTGATCACGCAAGATGAAAATTTTGGTGATTATGTGAAGGTGAAATGTTTGTTGATCAGGCCATGGTAAAATGTTTGTTGATCATAAGAAGAATGTTTGGTGATCACGCAATGGCGAAATGTGTGTTGATCACGCAATGGCGAAATGTGTGTTGATCACGCGATGGCGAAATGTGTGTTGATCACTCAATGGCGAAATGTGTGTTGATCACGCAATGGCGAAATGTGTATTGATCACGCGATGGCGAAATGTGTGTTGATCACGCGATGGCAAAATGTTTGTTGATCACGCGATGGCAAAATGTTTGTTGATCACGCAAGATGAAATGTTTGTTGATCACGTGAAGGCGAAATGTTTGGTGATCACACAAAGGTGAAATGCTGGTTGATCACGCGAGGGTGAAATGCTGGTTGATCACGCGAGGGTGAAATGCTGGTTGATGACGCGAGGGTGAAATGCTGGTTGATGACGCGAGGGTGAAATGCTGGTTGATCACGCGAGGGTGAAATGCTGGTTGATCACGCGAGGGTGAAATGCTGGTTGATCACGCGAGGGTGAAATGCTGGTTGATCACGCGAGGGTGAAATGAATGGTGATCACGCGAGGGTGAAATGAATGGTGATCACGCGAGGGTGAAATGATTGGTGATCACGCGAGGGTGAAATGTTTGGTGATCACGCGAGGGTGAAATGTTTGTTGATCACGCAAGACGAAATGTTTGGTGATTAGGTGAAGGTGAAATGTTTGTTGATCACGCGAGGGTGAAATGCGGGTTGATCACGCGAGGGTGAAATGCTGGTTGATCACGCGAGGGTGAAATGCTGGTTGATCACGCGAGGGTGAAATGCTGGTTGATCACGCGAGGGTGAAATGCTGGTTGATCACGCGAGGGTGAAATGTTTGTTGATCACGCAAGACGAAATGTTTGTTGATTAGGTGAAGGTGAAATGTTTGTTGATCACGCAAGATGAAATGTTTGGTGATTACGGGAAGGCGAAATGATTGTTGATCACGCAAGGCGAAATGTTTGTTGATCACGCAAGATGAAATGTTTGTTGATCACGTGAAGGCAAAATGTTTGGTGATCACACAAAGGTGAAATGCTGATTGATCACGCGAGGGTGAAATGCTGGTTGATCACGCGAGGGTGAAATGCTGGTTGATCACGCGAGGGTGAAATGCTGGTTGATCACGCGAGGGTGAAATGCTGGTTGATCACGCGAGGGCGAAATGTTTGCCGATCACGCGAGGGCGAAATGTTTGCCGATCACGCGAGGGCGAAATGTTTGCCGATCACGCGAGGGCGAAATGTTTGCCGATCACGCGAGGGCGAAATGTTTGCCGGTCACGCCAGTGCAAAATGTTTGCCGATCACGCGAGGGCGAAATGTGTGTTGATCACGCAATGCCGAAATGTGTGTTGATCACGCGATGGCGAAATGTTTGTTGATCACGCGATGGCGAAATGTGTGTTGATCACGCAATGGCGAAATGTTTGTTGATCACGCAATGGCGAAATGTTTGTTGATCACGCAATGCCGAAATGTGTGTTGATCACGCAATGGCGAAATGTTTGTTGATCACGCAATGGCGAAATGTTTGTTGATCACGCAAGATGAAAAGTTTGGTGATTATGTGAAGGTGAAATGTTTGTTGATCACACGAAGAATGTTTGTTGATCACGCAAGACGAAATGTTTGGTGATTATGTGAAGGTGAAATGTTTGTTGATCACGCAAGATGAAATGTTTGGTGATCACGCGAAGGCGAAATGTTTGGTGATCACGCGAAGGCGAAATGTTTGGTGATCACGCAAGATGAAAAGTTTGGTGATTAGGTGAAGGTGAAATGTTTGTTGATCACGCAAGATGAAATGTTTGATCACGCAAGATGAAATGTTTGGTGATCACGTGAAGGCGAAATGTTTAGTGATCACACAAAGGTGAAATGCTGGTTGATCAAGCGAGGGTGAAATGCTGTTTGATCACGCGAGGGTGAAATGCTGGTTGATCACACGAGGGTGAAATGCTGGTTGATCACGCGAGGGTGAAATGCTGGTTGATCACGCGAGGGTGAAATGCTGGTAGATCACGCGAGGGTGAAATGTTTGCCGATCACGCGAGGGTGAAATGTTTGCCGATCACACGAGGGTGAAATGTTTGCCGATCACGCGAGGGTGAAATGTTTGCCGATCAAGCGAGGGTGAAATGTTTGCCGATCACGCGAGGGTGTTTGTTTGCTGATCACGCGAGGGTGAAATGTTTGCCGATCACGCGATGGCGAAATGTTTGTTGATCACGCAAGATGAAAAGTTTGGTGATTATGTGAAGGTGAAATGTTTGTTGATCACACAAGATGAAAAGTTTGGTGATTATGTGAAGGTGAAATGTTTGTTGATCAGGCCATGGTAAAATGTTTGTTGATCATAAGAAGAATGTTTGGTGATCACGCAATGGCGAAATGTGTGTTGATCACGCAATGGCGAAATGTGTGTTGATCACGCGATGGCGAAATGTGTGTTGATCACGCGATGGCGAAATGTGTGTTGATCACTCAATGGCGAAATGTGTGTTGATCACGCAATGGCGAAATGTGTATTGATCACGCGATGGCGAAATGTGTGTTGATCACGCGATGGCAAAATGTTTGTTGATCACGCGATGGCAAAATGTTTGTTGATCACGCAAGATGAAATGCTTGTTGATCACGTGAAGGCGAAATGTTTGGTGATCACACAAAGGTGAAATGCTGGTTGATCACGCGAGGGTGAAATGCTGGTTGATCACGCGAGGGTGAAATGCTGGTTGATCACGCGAGGGTAAATTGCTGGTTGATCACGCGAGGGTAAAATGCTGGTTGATCACGCGAGGGTGAAATGTTTGGTGATCACGCGAGGGTGAAATGTTTGGTGATCACGCGAGGGTGAAATGTTTGGTGATCAGGCGATGGTGAAATGTGTGTTGATCACGCAATGGCGAAATGTTTGTTGATCACGCAATGGCGAAATGTTTGTTGATCACGCAATGGCGAAATGTTTGTTGATCACACAAGATGAAAAGTTTGTGATTATGTGAAGGTGAAATGTTTGTTGATCACGCAAGATGAAACGTTTGGTGATCACGCGAAGGCGAAATGTTTGGTGATCACGCGAAGGCGAAATGTTTGTTGATCACGCGAAGGCGAAATGTTTGTTGATCACGCAATGGCGAAATGTTTGTTCATCACGCAATGGCGAAATGTTTGGTGATCACGCGAAGGCGAAATGTTTGTTGATCACGCAAGATGAAAGTTTGGTGATTATGTGAAGGTGAAATGTTTGTTGATCACGCAAGACGAAATGTTTGGTGATTATGTGAAGGTGAAATGTTTGTTGATCACGCAAGACAAAATGTTTGGTGATTATGTGAAGGCAAAATGTTTAGTGATCACGGGAAGGCGAAATGTGTGTTGATCACGCGAGGGTGAAATGCTGGTTGATCACGCGAGGGTGAAATGCTGGTTGATCACGCGAGGGTGAAATGCTGGTTGATCACGCGAGGGTGAAATGCTGGTTGATCACGCGAGGGTGAAATTCAGGTTGATCACGCAAGGGTGAAATTCTGGTTGATCACGCGAGGGTGAAATGTTTGTTGATCACGCAAGACGAAATGTTTGGTGATTAGGTGAAGGTGAAATGTTTGTTAATCACGCAAGATGAAATGTTTGGTGATCACGCAAGATGAAATGTTTGGTGATTACGTGAAGGCAAAATGTTTGTTGATCACTCAAGATGAAATGTTTGTTGATCACGTGAAGGCGAAATGTTTAGTGATCACACAAAGGTGAAATGCTGGTTGATCAAGCGAGTGTGAAATGCTGTTTGATCACGCGAGGTTGAAATGCTGGTTGATCACACGAGGGTGAAATGCTGGTTGATCACGCGAGGGTGAAATGCTGGTTGATCACGCGAGGGTGAAATGCTGGTTGATCACGCGAGGGTGAAATGTTTGCCGATCACGCGAGGGTGAAATGTTTGCCGATCACGCGAGGGTGAAATGTTTGCCGATCACGCGAGGGTGAAATGTTTGCCGATCACGCGAGGGTGAAATGTTTGCCGATCAAGCGAGGGTGAAATGTTTGCCGATCACGCGAGGGTGTTTGTTTGCTGATCACGCGAGGGTGAAATGTTTGCCGATCACGCGATGGCGAAATGTTTGTTGATCACGCAAGATGAAAATTTTGGTGATTATGTGAAGGTGAAATGTTTGTTGATCAGGCCATGGTAAAATGTTTGTTGATCATAAGAAGAATGTTTGGTGATCACGCAATGGCGAAATGTGTGTTGATCACGCAATGGCGAAATGTGTGTTGATCACGCGATGGCGAAATGTGTGTTGATCACTCAATGGCGAAATGTGTGTTGATCACGCAATGGCGAAATGTGTATTGATCACGCGATGGCGAAATGTGTGTTGATCACGCGATGGCAAAATGTTTGTTGATCACGCGATGGCAAAATGTTTGTTGATCACGCAAGATGAAATGTTTGTTGATCACGTGAAGGCGAAATGTTTGGTGATCACACAAAGGTGAAATGCTGGTTGATCACGCGAGGTTGAAATGCTGGTTGATCACGCGAGGGTGAAATGCTGGTTGATGACGCGAGGGTGAAATGCTGGTTGATGACGCGAGGGTGAAATGCTGGTTGATGACGCGAGGGTGAAATGCTGGTTGATCACGCGAGGGTGAAATGCTGGTTGATCACGCGAGGGTGAAATGAATGGTGATCACGCGAGGGTGAAATGAATGGTGATCACGCGAGGGTGAAATGATTGGTGATCACGCGAGGGTGAAATGTTTGGTGATCACGCGAGGGTGAAATGTTTGTTGATCACGCAAGACGAAATGTTTGGTGATTAGGTAAAGGTGAAATGTTTGTTGATCACGCGAGGGTGAAATGCGGGTTGATCACGCGAGGGTGAAATGCTGGTTGATCACGCGAGGGTGAAATGCTGGTTGATCACGCGAGGGTGAAATGCTGGTTGATCACGCGAGGGTGAAATGCTGGTTGATCACGCGAGGGATAAATGTTTGTTGATCACGCAAGACGAAATGTTTGTTGATTAGGTGAAGGTGAAATGTTTGTTGATCACGCAAGATGAAATGTTTGGTGATTACGGGAAGGCGAAATGATTGTTGATCACGCAAGGCGAAATGTTTGTTGATCACGCAAGATGAAATGTTTGTTGATCACGTGAAGGCGAAATGTTTGGTGATCACACAAAGGTGAAATGCTGATTGATCACGCGAGGGTGAAATGCTGGTTGATCACGCGAGGGTGAAATGCTGGTTGATCACGCGAGGGTGAAATGCTGGTTGATCACGCGAGGGTGAAATGCTGGTTGATCACGCGAGGGTGAAATGCTGGTTGATCACGCGAGGGCGAAATGTTTGCCGATCACGCGAGAGCGAAATGTTTGCCGATCACGCGAGGGCGAAATGTTTGCCGATCACGCGAGGGCGAAATGTTTGCCGGTCACGCCAGTGCAAAATGTTTGCCGATCACGCGAGGGCGAAATGTGTGTTGATCACGCAATGCCGAAATGTGTGTTGATCACGCGATGGCGAAATGTTTGTTGATCACGCGATGGCGAAATGTGTGTTGATCACGCAATGGCGAAATGTTTGTTGATCACGCAATGGCGAAATGTTTGTTGATCACGCAATGCCGAAATGTGTGTTGATCACGCAATGGCGAAATGTTTGTTGATCACGCAATGGCGAAATGTTTGTTGATCACGCAAGATGAAAAGTTTGGTGATTATGTGAAGGTGAAATGTTTGTTGATCACACGAAGAATGTTTGTTGATCACGCAAGACGAAATGTTTGGTGATTATGTGAAGGTGAAATGTTTGTTGATCACGCAAGATGAAATGTTTGGTGATCACGCGAAGGCGAAATGTTTGGTGATCACGCGAAGGCGAAATGTTTGGTGATCACGCAAGATGAAAAGTTTGGTGATTAGGTGAAGGTGAAATGTTTGTTGATCACGCAAGATGAAATGTTTGATCACGCAAGATGAAATGTTTGGTGATCACGTGAAGGCGAAATGTTTAGTGATCACACAAAGGTGAAATGCTGGTTGATCAAGCGAGGGTGAAATGCTGTTTGATCACGCGAGGGTGAAATGCTGGTTGATCACACGAGGGTGAAATGCTGGTTGATCACGCGAGGGTGAAATGCTGGTTGATCACGCGAGGGTGAAATGCTGGTAGATCACGCGAGGGTGAAATGTTTGCCGATCACGCGAGGGTGAAATGTTTGCCGATCACACGAGGGTGAAATGTTTGCCGATCACGCGAGGGTGAAATGTTTGCCGATCAAGCGAGGGTGAAATGTTTGCCGATCACGCGAGGGTGTTTGTTTGCTGATCACGCGAGGGTGAAATGTTTGCCGATCACGCGATGGCGAAATGTTTGTTGATCACGCAAGATGAAAAGTTTGGTGATTATGTGAAGGTGAAATGTTTGTTGATCACACAAGATGAAAAGTTTGGTGATTATGTGAAGGTGAAATGTTTGTTGATCAGGCCATGGTAAAATGTTTGTTGATCATAAGAAGAATGTTTGGTGATCACGCAATGGCGAAATGTGTGTTGATCACGCAATGGCGAAATGTGTGTTGATCACGCGATGGCGAAATGTGTGTTGATCACGCGATGGCGAAATGTGTGTTGATCACTCAATGGCGAAATGTGTGTTGATCACGCAATGGCGAAATGTGTATTGATCACGCGATGGCGAAATGTGTGTTGATCACGCGATGGCAAAATGTTTGTTGATCACGCGATGGCAAAATGTTTGTTGATCACGCAAGATGAAATGCTTGTTGATCACGTGAAGGCGAAATGTTTGGTGATCACACAAAGGTGAAATGCTGGTTGATCACGCGAGGGTGAAATGCTGGTTGATCACGCGAGGGTGAAATGCTGGTTGATCACGCGAGGGTAAATTGCTGGTTGATCACGCGAGGGTAAAATGCTGGTTGATCACGCGAGGGTGAAATGTTTGGTGATCACGCGAGGGTGAAATGTTTGGTGATCACGCGAGGGTGAAATGTTTGGTGATCAGGCGATGGTGAAATGTGTGTTGATCACGCAATGGCGAAATGTTTGTTGATCACGCAATGGCGAAATGTTTGTTGATCACGCAATGGCGAAATGTTTGTTGATCACACAAGATGAAAAGTTTGTGATTATGTGAAGGTGAAATGTTTGTTGATCACACGAAGAATGTTTGTTGATCACGCAAGACGAAATGTTTGGTGATTATGTGAAGGTGAAATGTTTGTTGATCACGCAAGATGAAACGTTTGGTGATCACGCGAAGGCGAAATGTTTGGTGATCACGCGAAGGCGAAATGTTTGTTGATCACGCGAAGGCGAAATGTTTGTTGATCACGCAATGGCGAAATGTTTGTTGATCACGCAATGGCGAAATGTTTGGTGATCACGCGAAGGCGAAATGTTTGTTGATCACGCAAGATGAAAGTTTGGTGATTATGTGAAGGTGAAATGTTTGTTGATCACGCAAGACGAAATGTTTGGTGATTATGTGAAGGTGAAATGTTTGTTGATCACGCAAGACAAAATGTTTGGTGATTATGTGAAGGCAAAATGTTTAGTGATCACGGGAAGGCGAAATGTGTGTTGATCACGCGAGGGTGAAATGCTGGTTGATCACGCGAGGGTGAAATGCTGGTTGATCACGCGAGGGTGAAATGCTGGTTGATCACGCGAGGGTGAAATGCTGGTTGATCACGCGAGGGTGAAATTCAGGTTGATCACGCAAGGGTGAAATTCTGGTTGATCACGCGAGGGTGAAATGTTTGTTTATCACGCAAGACGAAATGTTTGGTGATTAGGTGAAGGTGAAATGTTTGTTAATCACGCAAGATGAAATGTTTGGTGATCACGCAAGATGAAATGTTTGGTGATTACGTGAAGGCAAAATGTTTGTTGATCACGCAAGATGAAATGTTTGTTGATCACGTGAAGGCGAAATGTTTGGTGATCACGCGAGGGTGAAATGCTGGTTGATCACGCGAGGGTGAAATGCTGGTTGATCACGCGAGGGTGAAATGCTGGTTGATCACGCGAGGGTGAAATGCTGGTTGATCACGCGAGGGTGAAATGCTGGTTGATCACGCGAGGTTGAAATGCTGGTTGATCACGCGAGGGTGAAATGCTGGTTGATCACGCGAGGGTGAATTGCTGGTTGATCATGCGAGGGTGAAATGCTGGTTGATCACGCGAGGGTGAAATGTTTGTTGATCACGCGAGGGTGAAATGTTTGTTGATCATGCAAGACGAAATGTTTGGTGATTAGGTGAAGGTGAAATGTTTGTTAATCACGCAAGATAAAATGTTTGGAGATTACGGGAAGGCGAAATGTTTGTTGATCACGCAAGGCGAAATGTTTGTTGATCACGTGAAGGCGAAATGTTTGGTGATCACACAAAGGTGAAATGTTTGGTGATCGCACAAAGGTGAAATGCTGGTTGATCACGCGAGGGTGAAATGCTGGTTGATCACGCGAGGGTGAAATGCTGGTTGATCACACGAGGGTGAAATGCTGGTTGATCACGCGAGGGTGAAATGCTGGTTGATCACGCGAGGGTGAAATGCTAGTTGATCACGCGAGGGTGAAATGCTGGTTGATCACGCGAGGGTGAAATGCTGGTTGATCACACGAGGGTGAAATGCTGGTTGATCACGCGAGGGTGAAATGCTGGTTGATCACGCGAGGGTGAAATGCTGGTTGATCACGCGAGGGTGAAATGCTGGTTGATCACGCGAGGGTGAAATGTTTGCCGATCACGCGAGGGTGAAATGCTGGTTGATCACGCGAGGGTGAATTGCTGGTTGATCATGCGAGGGTGAAATGCTGGTTGATCACGCGAGGGTGAAATGTTTGTTGATCACGCGAGGGTGAAATGTTTGTTGATCATGCAAGACGAAATGTTTGGTGATTAGGTGAAGGTGAAATGTTTGTTGATCACGCAAGATAAAATGTTTGGAGATTACGGGAAGGCGAAATGTTTGTTGATCACGCAAGGCGAAATGTTTGTTGATCACGTGAAGGCGAAATGTTTGGTGATCACACAAAGGTGAAATGTTTGGTGATCGCACAAAGGTGAAATGCTGGTTGATCACGCGAGGGTGAAATGCTGGTTGATCACGCGAGGGTGAAATGCTGGTTGATCACACGAGGGTGAAATGCTGGTTGATCACGCGAGGGTGAAATGCTGGTTGATCACGCGAGGGTGAAATGCTAGTTGATCACGCGAGGGTGAAATGCTGGTTGATCACGCGAGGGTGAAATGCTGGTTGATCACGCGAGGGTGAAATGCTGGTTGATCACACGAGGGTGAAATGCTAGTTGATCACGCGAGGGTGAAATGCTGGTTGATCACGCGAGGGTGAAATGCTGGTTGATCACGCGAGGGTGAAATGCTGGTTGATCACGCGAGGGTGAAATGCTGGTTGATCACGCGAGGGTGAAATGTTTGCCGATCACGCGAGGGTGAAATGCTGGTTGATCACGCGAGGGGGAAATGTTTGCCGATCACGCGAGGGCGAAATGTTTGCCGATCACGCGAGGGCGAAATGTTTGCCGATCACGCGAGGGCGAAATGTTTGCCGATCACGCGAGGGCGAAATGTTTGCCGATCACGCGAAAGCGAAATGTTTGCCGATCACGCGAGGGCGAAATGTTTGCCGATCACGCGAGGGCGAAATGTTTGCCGATCACGCGAGGGCGAAATGTTTGCCGATCACGCGATGGCGAAATGTGTGTTGATCACGCAATGGCGAAATGTTTGTTGATCACGCAATTGCGAAATGTTTGTTGATCACGCAAGATGAAAAGTTTGGTGATTATGTGAAGGTGAAATGTTTGTTGATCACACGAAGAATGTTTGTTGATCACGCAAGACGAAATGTTTGGTGATTATGTGAAGGTGAAATGCTTGTTGATCACGCGAGGGTGAAATGTTTGTTGATCACGCAAGATGAAAAGTTTGGTGATTAGGTGAAGGTGAAATGTTTGTTGATCACGCAAGATGAAATGTTTGATCACGCAAGATGAAATGTTTGGTGATCACACAAAGGTGAAATGCTGGTTGATCACGCGAGGGTGAAATGCTGTTTGATCACGCGAGGGTGAAATGCTGGTTGATCACGCGAGGGTGAAATGCTGGTTGATCACACGAGGGTGAAATGCTGGTTGATCACGCGAGGGTGAAATGCTGGTTGATCACGCGAGGGTGAAATGCTAGTTGATCACGCGAGGGTGAAATGCTGGTTGATCACGCGAGGGTGAAATGCTGGTTGATCACACGAGGGTGAAATGCTAGTTGATCACGCGAGGGTGCAATGCTGGTTGATCACGTGAGGGTGAAATGCTGGTTGATCACGCGAGGGTGAAATGCTGGTTGATCACGCGAGGGTGAAATGTTTGCCGATCACGCGAGGGTGAAATGCTGGTTGATCACGCGAGGGGGAAATGTTTGCCGATCACGCGAGGGCGAAATGTTTGCCGATCACGCGAGGGCGAAATGTTTGCCGACCACGCGAGGGCGAAATGTTTGCCGATCACGCGAGGGCGAAATGTTTGCCGATCACGCGAGGGCGAAATGTTTGCCGATCACGCGAGGGCGAAATGTTTGCCGATCACGCGAGGGCGAAATGTTTGCCGATCACGCGAGGGCGAAATGTTTGCCGATCACGCGAGGGCGAAATGTGTGTTGATCACGCAATGGCGAAATGTTTGTTGATCACGCAATGGCGAAATGTTTGTTGATCACGCAAGATGAAAAGTTTGGTGATTATGTGAAGGTGAAATGTTTGTTGATCACACGAAGAATGTTTGTTGATCACGCAAGACGAAATGTTTGGTGATTATGTGAAGGTGAAATGTTTGTTGATCACGCAAGATGAAATGTTTGATCACGCAAGATGAAATGTTTGGTGATTACGTGAAGGCGAAATGTTTGGTGATCACACAAAGGTGAAATGCTTGTTGATCACGCGAGGGTGAAATGTTTGTTGATCACGCAAGATGAAAAGTTTGGTGATTAGGTGAAGGTGAAATGTTTGTTGATCACGCAAGATGAAATGTTTGATCACGCAAGATGAAATGTTTGGTGATTACGTGAAGGCGAAATGTTTGTTGATCACTCAAGATGAAATGTTTGTTGATCACGTGAAGGCGAAATGTTTGGTGATCACACAAAGGTGAAATGCTGGTTGATCACGCGAGGGTGAAATGCTGGTTGATCACGCGAGGGTGAAATGCTGTTTGATCACGCGAGGGTGAAATGCTGTTTGATCACACGAGGGTGAAATGCTGGTTGATCACGCGAGGGTGAAATGTTTGCCGATCACGCGAGGGTGAAATGTTTGCCGATCACGCGAGGGTGAAATGTTTGCCGATCACGCGAGGGCGAAATGTTTGCCGATCACGCGAGGGCGAAATGTTTGCCGATCACGCGAGGGTGAAATGTTTGCCGATCATGCGAGGGTGTTTGTTTGCTGATCACGCGAGGGTGAAATGTTTGCCGATCACGCGATGGCGAAATGTTTGTTGATCACGCAAGATGAAAAGTTTGGTGATTATGTGAAGGTGAAATGTTTGTTGATCAGGCTATGGTAAAATGTTTGTTGATCATAAGAAGAATGTTTGGTGATCACGCGATGGCGAAATGTGTGTTGATCACGCAATGGCGAAATGTGTGTTGATCACGCGATGGCGAAATGTGTGTTGATCACTCGATGGCGAAATGTGTGTTGATCACGCAATGGCAAAATGTGTATTGATCACGCAATGGCGAAATGTGTGTTGATCACGCGATGGCAAAATGTTTGTTGATCACGCAAGATGAAAAGTTTGGTGATTATGTGAAGGTGAAATGTTTGTTGATCACAAAAATAATGTTTGTTGATCACGCAAGATGAAATGTTTGGTGATCACGCGAAGGCGAAATGTTTGGTGATCACGCAAAGGCGAAATGTGTGTTGATCACGCGATGGCGAAATGTTTGTTGATTACGCAATGGTAAAATGTTTGTTGATCAGAAAGAATGTTTGTTGATCACGCAAGATGAAATGTTTGGTGATTATGTGAAAGTGAAATGTTTGTTGATCACGCAAGATGAAATGTTTGGTGATCACGCAAGATGAAATGTTTGGTGATTATGTGAATGCAAAATGTTTGGTGATCACGTGAAGGTGAAATGTTTGTTGATCACACAATGGTGAAATGCTTGTTGATCACTCAGTGGTGAAATGTTTGTTGATCACTCAATGGTGAAATGTTTTTTGATCACTCAATGGTGAAATGTTTGGTGATCACGCAATGGTGAAATGTTTGTTGATCACTCAATGGTGAAATGTTTGTTGATCACTCAATGGTGAAATGTTTGTTGATCACGCAATGGTGAAATGTTTGTTGATAAGCGATGGTGAAATGTTTCTTGATCCCACAATGGTGAATTGTGTGTTTATCACGCAATGGTAAAATGTTTGTTGATCATTCAAAATTAAATGTTTGTTTATCACGCAATGTTAAAATGTTTGTTGATCATTCAAAATTAAATGTTTGTTGATCACGCGATGGTGAAATATTTGTTGATCACACAAAGAATGTTTGTTGATTACGCAAGATGAAATGTTTGGTGATCACGTGAAGGTGAAATGTTTGTTGATCACACAATGGTGAAATGCTTGTTGATCACTCAATGGTGAAATATTTGTTGATCACTCAATGGTGAAATGTTTGTTTATCACGCAATGGTAAAATGTTTGTTGATGATTCAAAATTAAATGTTTGTTGATCACGCGATGGTGAAATGTTTGTTGATCACACAAAGAATGTTTGTTGATTACGCAAGATGAAATGTTTGGTGATTATGTGAAGGTGAAATGTATGTTGATCACACGATGGTGAAATGTTTGGTGATCATGCAAAGGTGATAAGTTTGTTGATCATGATACTCACTAAAGTAGATTCGGCTGAGGAAATTGTTAAGACGAAATGCCCCCATTCTCTCCCACCACTCAAATTGTTTTCCTCACAAGCTGCGAAATGTGCTGAAGAGGACGGCCATTCCCTTTTTAGAATCGCAGTAGTAGTGGCATCCAGCTAGAACCTCTAACCTTAGAATATCCAAACAAGCTGAAGGTCATATTTTAGTGTAGTCAAGCTCCAAGTCTGCCGGCACATCCAAATGAGGTATAGATTATTGGACAATATACTTACCTAATGCAGGCCTCCTTCAGCAAGATGGCTACAAGTTTGTGAAGCGGGTGGCAAGGTTCAGCGGATGTAGTGAGTATGTGCAGGAGAGCTGGTGATGTATGCTGGTGCTGGGTCAGTGTCTTGGCTGTGTGTGACGGAGGGTGGAGTCTTGAACCAGTGCTAGCAGCAGTTACCATTATGATGTCACATCATGACCTCACTCAGCTCAACATTCAATAAAGAGGAAACATCCACAGGATATTTATCTCCTATCTGTTCACATAGTCGTCTGTCACCAAGATGTTCTTTTCTTCTCATCTACCGTATATACCCGTGTATAAGCCGAGTTTTTCAGCACATTTTTGTATGCTGAAAAAAGCCCCCTCGGCTTATACACGGGTGAACTTACCTGGTGTCCGGTCCCTCAGTTGTTAAGTTCCGCTTTAAGGTAAGACACTCCGTTAAAAAAAAAAAGAGAGAGATTTTTTCAGCCTTTTTCTTCCCCCGCAGTGGATGTGCGTTCCACTGACAGGAAGTTCGGCATTTGGAACGCAAACTTGCGTTCCAAATGCCGAACTTCCTGTTGGTGGAACGCACATGCGTTCCACTGCGTGGGAAGGATAAGGCTGAAAAAATCTCTCTCTATTTTTTTTTTTTAACGGAGTGTCTTACCTTAAAGCGATCTTCATTTTTCAGCAGCAATGATTATGGCAACCTGATAAACACAAAGGTGCCGGAGAACTTGAAAATGGGGAAAGACAGGGAGGAGATGAAGTTACAGCATCTGGAGCCTGAAATCTCTCTAGCACTTTACAATAAAAAAGGTGCATTCTTTCACAGCAGCCTCATTGACCAGAACATAGTTGATTTCTTCATCCCCTTTCTGCCACTGGAGCGCCGGCATGTGAAGATGTGTATCAAGGAAGAGCTAAGACAATATGGGTTCCAGGAGGATGCACATATAATAGAGGCTGTGGCAAATATGATGCCGTACGTCCCAAAGGAGTGCAAAATATTTTCTGATAGTGGCTGCAAACGTGTGAGAGTGACCCTGGAACTCAAGTCCTGACAACTGACAACCCCACCAAACTGCAAGTAATAGATTTTCAAATTTCACAATTTACACACTTAATAATTTATTTGTATTTTATGTGTATACATATTCTTATTTTCCACAACAATGTACATAGGGGGTGAAAGCATACATCAAAATGACAAAATAGCAATAAACTGAAAAACACACGTGATATAAAAATGCATATACAGATGTAAATTAAAAACATAATAATGAATAAATCTAAAAAAAAATTACCAGTAGCTGCTGCATTTCCCACCCTAGGCTTATACTCGAGTCAATAAGTTTTACCAGTTTTTTGTGATAAAATTAGGTACCTCGGCTTATATTCGGGTCGACTTATACTCGAGTATATACGGTACTTTTACTCATTTTATATCACTTCCTGTAATTTAATAAATCTGATTTATGTGATTTATTTTCACTCTTTTCAATGTTTTTCTAGACCTCTAAATGTACTGATAATTAGGTCCATTACTATCAGAAGATTGTAGTTACAGCGACAAAATGGCCAGGCCTATAGTATTAGGCACTTATCCCTATAATCGACAATAGTAAAACATAATGTTGTCCAAATAAAACACTGTTCCCAACACACAATTCAACCTTGTTGGACATTAAAACGGGTTCAACTTTATTTTAGAAATGTAATAAATCTTCCCCTTCCCAATAATAGTACTTTGGTGGTGGTCCCTCCCCTCTCCATAGTTTGGGAGATCCGACATGGAAGGTCTACGGCTTTCAGTTAATAAGTTGGGTTAGATCTTTCCTGCTGTAGAGAGACACAAGTAGCACTGAGGGTGAACAGCAACAGAATCCTGCTAAAAAGAGAAATTGATGGGTGACCAATTAAGTGGGACCACACCATAGTACCAGTATTGGGAAGGGAGAAGATGTAGTGAACTTAAATTAAGTATAAAAACCCTTTAATAAATCTCAGTAACTGTCTCACAACAGAGACAATGTTGTCCGCTGTTCTATCTGTGGGTTTTAATTTCCGGTTGACTCTGGTTCTGACTCCAGGCAGGAGACCCCATGGGGAACTAGGCAAGATACTGGTTTAGGCCTCTTCTTACCGTTTGTCAAAGAGAATCTGCATAAAGATGGGTTAGATTGATCAGGGCTGCTCAGTGTCTTCTGGGTCCTAGGCAGAAGCCTTGGTTGCCTAATAGACAGTGCCAGATTAACCAAAGGGCTTTCTAGGCTACAGCCCAGTGGTTTTGGCAGCTGGGGGGCCCTAGCAAAGATTTTTATGTGTTTTATTATTTGTTTTTTACCGGCTTTAATGTGCCTGTTTCTTCATCGGGTTGGAGGCGGCCTGTCACTGTATGCGGCCATTCCCGTTAGGTAACAACACATCCAATAGCTGCCCGGCTATCCCTGTCAGTGTGGGCGCTGTGCTCAGTGCGCAGCTTAATGAGGAGGTCCTGTGAGACTATGACATCTCTGTCATTGTCTCATGAGACCTCACTAAGCTGCGCACTGCGCCCGCACTGACTGCAGGGTAAGAACAGAGAAGAAGTAATTAGTACGTAAGTGTTCGGGGGGGGGGGGGGGGTAACACATCATGACTGCTTCCCCCCCACCTCTACGTATCCCTTCTCTTCTATCTTCTATCTTTCTTTCTTCCTCTCATTCTCTGGCCTAAATCTAAATGTTTAGTTTTTTTACAACCTTGGACCAGAAGGAGGTGAAGGAGAAATACATAGTATTTGTCAAATGAACTCCTAGCACCGAAAGCGGCTGTGTACCTCCAGACCTGTATTTGAGGTTTGTAATAAGCACAGAAGTCACACAGATTAAATTTTACATATTTATAAGGGAGAAGATATGGGATGATTCACTAACTTGGGGGGAGATGTGTAAAACATCAGTAGCACATAGCAATCAATCAGTTTTGACTGATCGAGTGCAAGTTAGAGTAATGTACGGTTGTTTGATTTGAGTTACTGCACTTCTGCCTTCCCCTCAGTCCCCATCATCAAAACCATCACCTTAATTTTAATGCATTAATACAATTGCACAATTCTCACTTTCTGTATCTCATCTCATCTTAGTAGTGACTTGAGATTACAGTGATGATTCAAATTGTAATTCCAGCCAATCAAATCTATTAATTTATAAAACTGTGAATTTGAATTATCTAATCCCAATATTTAGAGGCCACCACAATGCAAACCAGCTGGAATTTTGTATTATACATTTACTAATATTCCAGTGACTCTGGTCTTTGGCTTGTTTCCTGTTACCCCTGACCTGTCCCTAATGACAATTATGTAATTGGCCTGTGTGTGTCTCACAGTAAGGACCATTAACTCCTTACAGGTGCGCGTCAGGTGAGCACCAACTGCTAGCAGCAAATGTGGGTCCACTACTTGTGCCTGTGACAGTGTGCACTATGCCCAATTTTGCCATTTGCTGATATGCCGCCTTGGAGTTCCATGCTGATATCACCTTAAACAGCATTACATGTCACACATTAGAAAGCTGAACTGACTTGTTCTACAATCACCCCTTTTTCAAAGGCACTGAGACTTCTCTTGAAGCCATGCTAGCCATAATTATAAGCAACTACCTGTATTGATAAATTCTGTTACATAGATTATGCTTTTGTGCGTCTGTTTAAGCAAAGCGTTTTTTTCCTGTACTTGAAACAAGGAGTTATTTCTGTTGTGTTAGAAAGGTTTTAGCAGATTTATTGATGCATATTAGTGAATAAAATAAATGGTTAAAAACATGTGGGATGTAAGTGTATGTGACGTATGCCTACATAAACCAGATGCATTATGGGGGCCTCACAGTGCCCCTAGTCCAGGGGCCTACAATGTCTTAATCTGACCCTGCCGGCTTTTATACATCGGCTGGACCCACCAGCAGTAAAATATGTTGAAAATAAATAAAAAGAAATGCATGCCCACCCCCCCACCCCCCAGTCATATTAACCCTAATGCTGGTCAGAGGAAACTTTAGGGTACAAACAATGTGAGGTCCCCCTGATTCTCCTTCAAACAATCCTAGTCTGAGCCAGCCAGAGCTGGTGGCACCATAGCAGGTGAACTCGCAGCAGGAGGTCCCCTGCCATGATGCCAACAAGCCCCAGGCTGGTCAGCACAGGGCTGGATTACCTAGGGATTTGGGGTCCACAAAAAATGTGCCACCCCCCCCCCCCCTCCCCTCCCTAGGGGTACCCAGCCTGTGCTGACAGCACTAAGGCTCTTCCCACACCCCTGGGCAGTGGTTGTAGGGTAATAAATGGTTAATGATATCCCTAGTGCTGCCAGCCTAGTGCTGGCTGGTGTAAAATCAGGGGGACAAACATTGTTGGGTCCCCCCGATTTTCCTTCAACCAGCCCTAGACTTAACTCAATCCTGGGCAGTGGGTGTGGGGTAATAAATGGTTAAAAAAAATAAAAATGAATGAAACACTATTTTACATTAATTTTACATTGGTGAACTACAGATCCCAGCAAGCCTAGACTGCCATGAACAGTCTGGGAATGCTGGTGTTTGTAGTTGGGGAATCACAAGTGTCAGCATGCCCTATCAACCAGGGCCACTGTGCCCTGTAGTGCACCAATGCAATCTGCAAATAAAAGACACTCCTCGTCCAAACCACAAAATTTGAGAAGAACAAAAAAAAAATAATCTTGTTTGGCAGTTTTATCCCCAAAATAATCCATCCGGAACTTGCTTGGCAAAAGAAAAATCTTCTGGAGACGCCGAAACTGCTTCTGAATACAGTAGCAACCCGCTGCATAATGAAAGTCTAACAGCCGGCAGATCTATTTATAACCTGGAGCTTGCGTCTCTGACAGTGTGAGAAACCTGCCAGTAGAGGCCCGCACACACACACACACACACTCGGCGCCCCTGATCATCAGACATGTAGCTATATTTACTAGGGAACAGAGATAAGATTTGCTACATGAATTAAACTTTTCCACTGCAAGATTTTTTGCACTTTTATTTTTTACCCATCATGAAGAACCCTCTGGAAAAATGAGTTGGTAGAACTGACAGATGCCACCCAAGCCCATACTTTTCCTTCATCATCATCATTTATTTATATATTTCTAACAAACCTTCTCCGTCCCACCACACACATTTTTCAATATTTTTCTATATTTCATAAAAAGATGACATTTATTAATGAGTTTGATTTTACTTAACTATGTGTATATGTGTGTGTATATATATATATATATATATATATATATATATATATATATATATATAAATATATATATATGTATTGTATTATGTATATACAGTACATTTGTGGCAGATTGCAAACTTTATTCAAATTAAATAATATAGCCAATTGCACCAAAGTGTTCCTGCTATTATGCAAAAGGTATGCCAACACTTTTGCTATAGCATTATATGTAATCAGACCATGTTTTTGGCATTTGGTAGATATAAAAAAAATTCTGTTTTTAGAATAGATCACTGAATTAAAGTCTGGCTACCCCTGGTATAGTATAGTACACACTAGTACACAGCTCCAGCTAGTGGCTGTATGGAGAATTACACACCTCAATGACATAATATACAGTACTTGTCTCTCTAATGTCTTTGGTACTTTATCTAGATTAGATTAGATTATATTTTAGTGGTCATAGATGTTTTAGCCTCTGTGACTCAGGCTATACTGAACCATCTAATTTCAGACCATGCTGTGGTGTGGTTCTTGTTTCTAAACTTAGAAAAAGGGACTTTTAAACCTTTGAGATTCCCAATTAAAATGGGAGCATCTTGTAAAATGAAGTACACTTTGGATTATAGCTGGTTATAATTTCTAAATGATAATGAGCAGGACACCAAATTATCCTATATTGTTCTACGAGACTGCTAAAGCAGTATTAATAAGTAAATTGATTTCATATAACAGTAACTTTAATAAAACAAATGAACAAAGTTATATTGTAGTGCAAATAGACCTTTAGCAATCTCAAACTAAATATTACTCTGCAGCTCACCCTTACATCAGCAAAAATAACTACTATACTACAGCAGGAGGAAGAGAGAGCAACGGCAATGAACCCAGCAAGTTATTAGCACATTACAGACTACTGCAAACAACTAAGGGGCCTCCACCAGAAAAGTGAAATATTTTTGTGGTGAGCTTTCATCAAAATGATGATTCTGACCGATCCAAGGAGACAAACTCCTTGGATACATTAGTATGCACAAATCACTGGAACTATTAGAAAATAAGACAATTTAAACAAAATAATAACCAAAGAATTGGTAGAAATAGCAGTAGCTCATTTAAAAAAAAAAAAAAAAAAAATTAAATCCCCAAAACCAGATGAGTTTATGGGACATTTAAAAAAAAAAATATTTTGAAAGATAAAATTTTTAATAAGTAATCACCATGTTACTGATTTTTACAATGTCATGTTACAGCAGGAGTGACAGCCGGCAGGTTTTCATACCACTTTAACTAAGTATTGCCAAAACAGGGAGAGACCTCACAGGCCCAGAATCACTATACAAATTCAATATTTAATGTAGAATATAACATTTGAACAAAAATACTTAAGAGTTTGAAGAATGTTTGAAAATTGTTCTATGATATATTACTGATCAGTTATCGGAGCCTTAGTATATATTGAGCTTGGATACAGAGAAAGCTTTTGACCTAATCTCTCGGGATTACCTGTATACAGTCATAGACAAATTGGAAAGCAAAAGCCAAATTTGTAATTATCTAATACCTACTACACCCCTAAAATTAGAGTTCTACAACAAATTGTTATTTTTCTGTGGGATAACAATAGAGACCATAGACAATGACTTTAGCCCTTTGATATGCTGCTATTGGGTCAAAGCCTGATGTTGTATATCAACTATTGTAGGCAGGGCCACCATCAAAAATCGTGGGCCCAGTACAATGAAGCAGGCAGGGCTCCCCCGATGCCCCCCCCTGGTTAAACCAGGGCCGTCTTTCCGACTGGGCACGATGGGCAGGTGCCCGGTGGCCCAGGGGGAAAGGGGGCCCAAGGCAATGAAAAAAAAATCCTGTAGGAAAACCCCCCCCCCCCCCCAAAAAAAACCCCTTACCTTTTGTAGTCATGATCCGGCTCCCTCCCTGGTCCCCTCTACCGTGAAGGCGGTCAGACTTAGGGGATTGAAAGGTAAGTTAAGGGGGGCCCTAATATATAATAATGTGAAAAAAAAGTGATATATATATATATATATATATATATATATATATATAATATTAGGGGAGAGGGAGGGAGAGAGAGACTTCAGGACTGAACTTCCGCAGTGGAATGCATGTGCGTTCCACCAACAGGAAGTTCGGCATTTGGAACGCAAGATTGTGTTCCAAAAGAGGTTAAGGGCTGGAGGTACAGTTACGGCTCTGCCCGCTGTCCAGTCCCATCTTCGCTGCTGTCTTTAGCCTGGCTGTCACAGTGACAGCCAGGCTAAAGACAGCGGGCCCCCTGGTATGTGTGTGCCGCCAGGCCGCCTGGTGAGCCCGGGCCCGGTACAAGGGTGCCCCCTGTACCCCACTGATGGCGGCCCTGATTGTAGGTATACTTGTAGGTATAATGAAACGTTTTATACAAAGGTGATTCATTTTATGAACTTGACATTTCATGCTCTGAGAAATGCTGTATGTGATGTTATTCTTTAATTTAGATCCATGTGAGTCATCTTGCAGGGAGAAAAAGGTTGTGTGTCATCCCACAAAGCAGCGGAAATACAACCTAAATGCACACTCTCTTATCTTATTTAAATAATCTTGTCCCGTAAAAATAAATCAAATTTTTGCTTGGATGGCGCACACTTCACAGAACCTTCATGCAGATTTGCATGGATGATTTAGAGTTCAGTAGTGCAGAGATCATGGGGTATATTTACTAAACTGCGGGTTTCAACAAGTAGAGGTGTTACCTAGTTACCTATAGCAACCAATCAGATTCTATTTCTCATTTATTTAGTACATTCTACAATTTGGGGTAGTGTTTAAGATGCGATACCTCCACTTTAAAGCTCCTGACTTTTGAATATTACATACATCACATAATGTAACAATGAACTAAAAAAATAAAATAAAACATGTAGTATAATATAAAAATGATTTTAATCATAGTAAAAAAAAAATACAAAATACAGGGCAGATACGTTTAACAATATATAAAAAGATTGCAAAGCACATTATAGATTTTTTTGCTATCCTAGAGCACAAATAATACACACATCTTATATAATGTTATTATGTCATCTCTAAAATATAGGCATAACATTGTAGTTTAAAATTACTTCTATATTCTGTTTTTCACAAAATTGAGAAAATAAATTCACAGTGTTAAGTAACATTTCACATTACGCCTCTCAAACATCATTGTATATCGTACTCTAGGGGTATATTCAATTAGCGGTGATGTTCCTCTGAACATCACAACTGTACACTTTTTTTGGTACTGTGGTATCGCCGGAGTGCCTCAGGTAGAGTGGCGAACGCACTCCGCAGCTAACTGAATATGCCCCTAGGATGTTAAGTGACAAAAGCACATTTTATATTGGAACATTCGCAGAATATATTATTTTCTGTACCATTTTTTTAAGCAGGACAGGGTATGTATTTTCTGCTCAAAGTTCCTTTAAGGATATGATCATATAACATGACCTGATATCTGTCTTACTTTTCCTTTTGAAGAATAAACCCCTTCATTAAAAGGTGTCTTATAATTTAGACAAGTTGTCAAGCCTGTTGGAAGATCCTCAAGGACATGTCTAATTCACGAGAATTACTTCCTCATATTTCCTTGTATCTGTGACATCGAACGTTCCATAATTATAGGTCTCTGTAAAATAAAAATGTTTCCTTTATTAGGCAATATTACGAGAACAGTAGAAGCCCGATAGTTGCTGCAGCAACTGATTTCTGATTTCTTAAAATGAATAAGTATCAGATGTTCATGTGTCAACACCCTAACACCTGTAGTAGCTACAGTCATTGTAAGGCTCTATGATTAATATTTGTCAATTGGTGCAATAAATGTCCTTTACATTATTTCAAATGAAATGTATTACTGACAATTACTCCTCAACTAATAGCAAATAATAATTAGCCTGTACTTGTCAACATTTATCTCTTCCGATAATAACAGGACAAACCCTTGCTAAGAAAGGTATGATAACTAAATGTATGTAAAGAGGAGAATATATTCATGCCCAGCTGCACTGAAGTGATATAAATAAGATCTTTACTTTGGTCCGCATTCAAAAGCTCAAACAGTTTCCACTATTGCTAGTTACCCTGGGGCATAACTAGCAATCCTAAGGTCCCATTGCAGCCTGGAGCTATTTACCTCTTATGAGCACGCGCATAGGCAATGGAACCCCATTTGGGACTTTAGCCCACTGTGATAATTATTTTAATATTTAAATATTATGATACATATATTATATATACAGGCTGCTGCAGTGGGCATGCGCCAGCCCCCATACATGCTCAGAAAACAGAACAAGGGCCTGATGGACACGCACCTTTATCCCACTGTCATCCTACTGTCACACCTCTCTCCCTGACGGGCCCCACCAGGGGCTTTGGCAGGTGCATAATTGATTGAAAAAGCAGGGCATGTAGTGTGCCCATCCCATTGTAGCCTACTAGTAGGCTTGACAAAGTTTTAGGACTGTGCATTATGGTCTCTACTAGTGCTTTTGCTAACCAAGAATATGACATATACTGTATTTCCTAAACAATGCTAAACTCAGACAACACAGGGTGATAAGAAATGCTTATAGATGCAATATAATCAAGTTAGATATATAGTAATAAATCATCATTTAATTTGCTCACTTTCTCTCTGTATGAGTTTCCCAGGTCAGTCCTTAGCATACTCAGATCGTCCATGCTCCCACCATGGTATACTCTATTATCTGTCCGCAGGTCCCTTACTCTCCCTTGCATATTGCGCAGAATTTTTATAGCACTGTAGTCATGCTGTGACACGGCTCCATTGACTGATGGCGTGGAGGCTGAGCGTAGATGCGAGTTCTCTTTTCTTTCCTGTTGTAATGAAATGATAACAATTTGTAAGTGTTATATAAAATGTTCTCATTTTTGTTCCTTTTGTCAAACTCAGATTATTAGTTCTGTTTTATTAATACACATCTTTTTTTTCTGCCTCCTATACACACGTTCTATATTTATACTTCTGTACAACTTTTACTAAATCCGTGTTGTAGAACATGCTTCTGCTACATGGAACATAATTGATTCACTTTCATTGCTACATAAAATAGGCATGATTGTTTCCTGTTGTGGCTTTACAGGACATACTGTTTCCTTTTTCCGTTCTTCATTGTAGAATTGCTTTACTTTCATAGCTTTATAGAGCAGAGATACTTCCCTTTCATTGCTCTATATAACAGGGCTGCTCCCCTTTCACTGGTCTGTAGGCAGGGGCAGGCTGGGATGGGGGGCATCTGCCCCCCCCCCCCCCCTTTGGGCTGGATCACTGAGCCACCTGCATTTTTTTCCCTTTAAAATAGGCTTGTGTCAAGATTTGCCTCCCCGGGCTAAAATTTGCCAGCCCTCCCCTGTCTGCAGGGCACAATGCTCTTCTCCCTCTGGTCTGTAGGGCACAATGCTTCTCTTTCTCTGGTCTGGAGGACACATTGCTTCTCTTTCACTGGTTTGGAGGACACATTGCTTCTCTTTCTCTGGTCTGTGGGACACGTTGCTTCTATTTCTCTGGTCTGTAGGACACGTTGCTTCTCTATCTCTGGTCTGTAGGACACATTGCTTCTCTATCTCTGGTCTGGAGGACACATTGCTTCTCTATCTCTGGTCTGGAGGACACATTGCTTCTCTATCTCTGGTCTGGAGGACACATTGCTTCTCTTTCTCTGGTCTGTGGGACACATTGCTTCTCTTTCTCTGGTCTGTGGGACACGTTGCTTCTATATCTCTGGTCTGTAGGACACGTTGCTTCTCTATCTCTGGTCTGTGGGACACATTGCTTCTCTATCTCTGGTCTGTGGGACACATTGCTTCTCTATCTCTGGTCTGTGGGACACATTGCTTCTCTATCTCTGGTCTGTGGGACACATTGCTTCTCTATCTTTGGTCTGTGGGACACATTGCTTCTCTTGTCTGTGGGACACATTGCTTCTCTTTCTCTGGTCTGGGGGGACACATTGCTTCTCTTTCTCTGGTCTGTGGGACACATTGCTTCTCTATCTCTGGTCTGGAGGACACATTGCTTCTCTATCTCTGGTCTGGAGGACACATTGCTTCTCTATCTCTGGTCTGGAGGACACATTGCTTCTCTTTCTCTGGTCTGGGGGACACATTGCTTCTCTTTCTCTGGTCTGTGGGACACATTGCTTCTCTTTCTCTGGTCTGTGGGACACATTGCTTCTATTTCTCTGGTCTGGGGGACACACATTGCTTCTCTATCTCTGGTCTGGAGGACACATTGCTTCTCTATCTCTGGTCTGGAGGACACATTGCTTCTCTTTCTCTGGTCTGTGGGACACATTGCTTCTATTTCTCTGGTCTGTAGGACACGTTGCTTCTCTATCTCTGGTCTGTGGGACACATTGCTTCTCTATCTCTGGTCTGTGGGACACATTGCTTCTCTATCTCTGGTCTGTGGGACACATTGCTTCTCTATCTCTGGTCTGTGGGACACATTGCTTCTCTTGTCTGTGGGACACATTGCTTCTCTTTCTCTGGTCTAGGGGGACACATTGCTTCTCTTTCTCTGGTCTGTGGGACACATTGCTTCTCTATCTCTGGTCTGGAGGACACATTACTTCTCTATCTCTGGTCTGGAGGACACATTGCTTCTCTATCTCTGGTCTGGAGGACACATTGCTTCTCTTTCTCTGGTCTGGGGGACACATTGCTTCTCTTTCTCTGGTCTGTGGGACACATTGCTTCTCTTTCTCTGGTCTGTGGGACACATTGCTTCTATTTCTCTGGTCTGGGGGACACACATTGCTTCTCTATCTCTGGTCTGGAGGACACATTGCTTCTCTATCTCTGGTCTGGAGGACACATTGCTTCTCTTTCTCTGGTCTGTGGGACACATTGCTTCTCTTTCTCTGGTCTGTGGGACACATTGCTTCTCTATCTCTGGTCTGTGGGACACATTGCTTCTCTTTCTCTGGGACACGTTGCTTCTATTTCTCTGGTCTGTAGGACACGTTGCTTCTCTATCTCTGGTCTGTGGGACACATTGTTTCTCTATCTCTGGTCTGGAGGACACATTGCTTCTCTATCTCTGGTCTGGAGGACACATTGCTTCTCTTTCTCTGGTCTGGGGGACACATTGCTTCTCTTTCTCTGGTCTGTGGGACACAGTGCTTCTCTTTCTCTGGTCTGTGGGACACATTGCTTCTATTTCTCTGGTCTGGGGGACACACATTGCTTCTCTATCTCTGGTCTGGAGGACACATTGCTTCTCTATCTCTGGTCTGGAGGACACATTGCTTCTCTTTCTCTGGTCTGTGGGACACATTGCTTCTCTATCTCTGGTCTGTGGGACACATTGCTTCTCTTTCTCTGGTCTGTGGGACACGTTGCTTCTCTATCTCTGGTCTGTGGGACACATTGCTTCTCTTTCTCTGGTCTGTGGGACACATTGCTTCTCTATCTCTGGTCTGTGGGACACATTGCTTCTCTTTCTCTGGTCTGTGGGACACATTGCTTCTCTATCTCTGGTCTGTGGGACACATTGCTTCTCTTTCTCTGGTCTGTGGGACACATTGCTTCTCTATCTCTGGTCTATGGGACACATTGCTTCTCTTTCTCTGGTCTGTGGGACACGTTGCTTCTATTTCTCTGGTCTGTAGGACACGTTGCTTCTCTATCTCTGGTCTGTGGGACACATTGCTTCTCTATCTCTGGTCTGGAGGACACATTGCTTCTCTATCTCTGGTCTGGAGGACACATTGCTTCTTTTTCTCTGGTCTGGAGGACACATTGCTTCTCTTTCTCTGGTCTGGGGGACACATTGCTTCTCTTTCTCTGGTCTGTGGGACACATTGCTTCTCTTTCTCTGGTCTGTGGGACACATTGCTTCTCTTTCTCTGGTCTGTGGGACACATTGCTTCTCTTTCTCTGGTCTGTGGGACACATTGCTTCCCTTTCTCTGGTCTGTGGGACACATTGCTTCTATTTCTCTGGTCTGGAGGACACATCGATTCTCTTTCTCTGGTCTGTAAAACTGGACTGATCCTTTTCTCCGTACAATCAGACAGGACTCTCCTCACATTTCTTTGATCCATAGGGCATAACTGCTCTCATTCCTCTGGTGTATAGGGCAGGACCCACCTTTTTGATTTAGGCTGTATAAGGCTACACTGATTTAGGAGGAAGGACTGCTAACTATAGCTGTAGCACAGCATTAAAACACATGCTCTACATTTCTCCCTTTTGCATGGTTTGTGTGTCAGGGCTGCTCCAGTTTGCATAATCTGTGGGGCATGACCGTTTCCCCTCATATGGTCTGTGGGACTATATTGTTCTCTATATATTGTCTGGAGGAAGGCGTGTCCCCCTATATATGGTCTGTGGTACCGGATTGCTCTCCTTTATATAGTCAATGGGCCAGGACTGCTCCCATTTATATAGCACAAGATTACACTACTTGCTCTGATCTATATGGCGAATTTCTCCCATTTAATTGGTCTGTAAGGTAGGACTGCACGCTTTATATGGTCTGCGGGGCAAGACGGCGTCTCTATATATGGTCTCGGGGCATGACTGTTCCCATTTACATGGTCTATGGAGCAGGACGGCGTCCCTATATATGGTCTGTGGGGCTGGATGGCGTCCCTATATACGGTCTACGGGGCAGGACTTCTCCCATTTATATGTGGTCAATGAAGTTTTCCCTTTATATGATTTGTTGGACAAAACTATATTATTTTGTCTGACCAGTCTTTTTCTTTTACCAGCAAAATGTTAGTACATGTACTCTCACTTGCCAATTATTACTCTGTTACATAACACCATGGAGCAAATTAATGACAAACTTCATAATTACAAGACTTGCACTGCTATAACCTCAACAATCAATAAAGGTTCAAGGGAATGTAATACTGTAATGAATGAGGGAAATGAAAACCCTAATGTACTGAATAGAGGCAAATTTATGTTGTATTAAATGTTTTAGGCTGAAGTAAATAAACATGTTAGTGCACAAATGCCAGTTCTATATCTTAATGTAGCCTCTACCCTATAGCTAATAAACCTAAAAAAGACACTTAAAAAGGAAAGAGAAAAAAAAAAAATATTTCTCTTGTGTCCTTTGAATAATGCTGACCTAAACCTCCACTATAAACCACAAGGGGTATCCCAGTACTGCTATCACAGACACAGGACACTGATGCATTGAAAATTAACCTTGCTTACCCATGATAGTCTGCGAACGACTGCTCCAACTCTCTCTGGGTTCCTGTGACTCTCTGATGCTTTGCTCCTGGATAAACTTCTAAAGAAAATAATTAAAAAATGTCACATTAATCATCTATGTAAAACTCCAGCAGAAATTTATTTTCTGTTTATTGAAATGTTATTCACTACAGGATCCACGAAGTTCATTGAGTCCCCAGGTGGGGTCTACATGCAACTCACACATTTTTCTTTTACACTGCAAAGGTCTGTGCTGATGATGAGGCTTAGCACCAGGGGTCGTGCACCCACAAGAGATATACCTCTTGCGGATGTCACTTAATGATACAAGACTACATATGTGTAAGAATCTTTGGTGTGCTTGCACAGTACAGCAATATTTATTTTACGGACTTACGTCCATCTCTACATCATGTCTTGTGTGGTTTCAGGACCCTCTCAACCACACTCATGGGCACAGCCGGCACTACCATAAGGTGAACCTATGGCTTAATTTACGAACTGCAAAACTGCAGACCTGCAATGCTTCCTAGTGCTCCTCCTTCTCCGGCTAACACATTTCATGGTTCACACCCACCACAGTCATAGGAAACAGCCCTGTAATATCAATCTGCAACCAGCTTCATGTGGTTTGGTAAAACATGATGGAAACAGTAAAAGCATCACATAAAAGTCCAACCTACTTCCAACTTTAGGACCCCTCTGTCATATTCATTTTAACCTTTCAGAGAAGCTACTAAAATATTGCTTAGTTTAGCTGCATTTATGTGTTAAATGAATCATGAGAATGAGGGATTATCAGAGCTGTCTTTATTACGTATGTCACTTTTGGGTGTGCTGAAGATTTTTGTTACACTAATCAAAGTAGACCCAAAAACGGAACTGCAATTTTAGGGTGCAGAATTCTTCCCATTATAAGTCCTTTCGTGGGCTGAAAATGACAAAGCAATAATAGAATATTTAGTAAGGAAAGCTCTTGGTCCCCCAACGCCTCCCATCAGACGGTATAGACAGTTGAACCCCCACAGAAGGAGCCCTCTTGGTCCTTGACTGAATGTGAGTAGCAGTTCCTCTAGGGACATAGGGTCTGATTAAGCTTTGGACGTAAATAGGCATGCGAACAGGTGGATTTTTAAGTGTACACTGTGAGTTGAACATATCTTAAGAGTTTAGTGTTTGCCATTAGGCTTATGAAATATGCCGCTTCTGACAATGGACTGAATGACTGAATCACTTGCTTTTCAAGTTCTGCATTAAGTTCCTCTTCAAATTTGCGAGCGAGCTTTGTGGCCGTCTCATCCTTCCACTTGGCCATGTTCCTCTGGATGGCTCGCAGCTCGTTGTCCTTCTCCCGCAGCTGCTGCCGCAGAGACTGACTGTTCGCCCCATTGGAGTCTCTCAGCTGGTCCCGCTGCAGATTGGTGATTTCTTCTAAATGCTCCTGAGACACAACAGCAGGGGATTCTGAAGAGGTTATTTTATGAAGTAATAGAATTATTACAGCTAGTAGTTATCAGTAGCACTGATAAGAACAGACCGGTTTATGCTACAGCATCTGCCAAGAAAATGAGCAAGGACATACATCACATTACATTGTTGGAGATTAAAATACCAAAATAAAAATGTCTGTAATTCTGAATGTATGGCTGTAAGTGAAAAAAAAAACAAAATATCTGTAGTTTCCTTCCACCTCTATTTCCTGTCCCACAGTGGCAGGAGAAGTCTAATCTATTTTTAACCCCTTTGTACCCAGGTATTTTTCCTGTATATGTACACCAAATGATACACGATACACCTCTATTTCTCCCAATGTCAGAGATACAGGTATGGCCTCAGGAATACAGGTGTACATTTAGTTTAGTTCTGCTCTTCTTGAGGGTACACTATAAATATGAGATGCACGTAGAAGCAATGAGACTGAGAGTAAGGGAAGGATAACACAGTGTCATGCTGAAATTTATGAGTCTGGCCTGTCCACCCTTCCTCAAAAGTCCCTGCAGAGCTCCGTGTATAAAATAAATAAATTTATTTTACCAGTAATTTAAATTGAAAAAAAAATCTGTATATTTTGTACTGGAAGGCATACATAAGACCGAATATGTGGCAATATGATGAAACACGGGGAAGCTTGTCGCTCCTGCAATTCTGCTGCTCCAGGCTCATGTTATTGTGTTCTGCAGGATGGCAGGAGATCGTTTTTTACTTTTTACCAACTTTAAAATGATTAATATTTAACTTTTCTGAGATATTTGCAGCACTATTTGTCCCAGACACTATATGGATCTACTAACAGCTGACATGTCAGTGTCTACTATGTACAATTACACTGGGTATAACAGTAACATGTGTAAGAGTCCCGTCTCCACACCACCAGTTTGGGAGTTGCAAGAAATCACTTGGACTGAATGCAGAAACACAGCATAGATTAATATAGACCACCTTACTGGACCCGATAGCAGGGCACAATTATATATGTCACACTGCAGAAGTGGATGGAACAGACACTGGATACATTTCAGTAAAAAGAGAAACAAATGATGGGTGAAATAAAACAATGTTTCTGTCATACATGGTTATTGAGGTGACGGTACTCTGTGTACCTGTATCAGTCTCTCCTTTAACATATCCAGGGCCTTCTCCTTCTCTAGCTGACACTGCTCTTTTATCTGCTGTAACTCACGTTCCTGTTTAATACACAAAAGAGAAACTTGGAAATCAGTCAAAATTCCAATTTGTCCCAAATACAACTACTGGGTTCCATGTTACACTTTTCCTCATTAAATTATTTTGGCAACACTTGTAGAATTTGGGACATTCCTAGGTGGGGTCAAAGCATCATTAACCACTTCATGACTGGATGGGTTTCCCTCATTCATGAACAGACCAATTTATTAGTCAGTTTTATATTGTTATTTCATGACAGATAGGGCTTCCTTTTGGTAGTATAGAGGAATAAATATCTTTATTCCATGGGTATGACATAGGGGAAAAACAGGCAAGGGACAAATCTCCTTCCACAAGTTACTTTCACACAAATAGTGCTAACCCAAATATTTATCCCAAAATGTAATGAACTAGTTTATCTGAATATAGGCATATCGAATGTGTGCACTTTATACAAGATCTACCATCATTATTGGACCCAGGACAAATACATTTTACTTTAATGTTTTTTACCCTCACACTATGCTGCTACTGCACATAATGGGGGGTAGCACCATCAGTGACATTTTTGGGGGATGACTGTCAAGCTCATTTTTGTATGAGTGTGTGTCACATACAATGACTGCCGCGTATTTATCATGCAGGGTTGAAGAAAGAAAGAAGGAACTTGTTTGATGCCTCTTTTTTTATTATTTTTATTACTTTTTTAATTTCTTGTCCTTTTTTTGGAAAACCCTTTAGACTGAAAGGAGAGTCTACAGTGCTACATAGAACTTATAATAGCTTATATGTACATACAGTCAAGTCCATAAATATTGGGACATCGACACAATTCTCATATTTTGGGCTCTATACACCACCACAATGGATTTGAAATGAAACTAACAAGATGTGCTTTAACTGCAGACTTTCAGCTTTAATTTGAGGGTATTAACATCCAAATCAGGTGAACGGTGTAGGAATTACAACTGTTTCTATATGTGCCTCCCACTTTTTAAGGGACCAAAAGTAATGGGACAAACGACTCAAAAGCTATTTCATGGACATGTGTGGGCTATTCCCTCATTGTTTCACCATCAATTGAGCAGGTAAAAAGTCTGGAGTTGATTCTAGGTGTGACATTTGCATTTGGAATCTGTTGCTGTCGACTCTCAATATGAGATCCAAAGAGCTGTCACTATGTCACTCATGATCCAAAACATACCACCTCATCAGTGAAGCATGGTGGTGGTAGTGTCATGGCGTGGGCATGTATGGCTGCCAATGGAACTGGTTCCCTTGTATTTATTGATGATGTGACTGCTGACAAAAGCAGCAGGATGAATTCTGAAGTGTTTCGGGCAATATTATCTGCTCATATTCAGTCAAATGCTTCAGAACTCATTGGACGGCGCTTCACAGTGCAGATGGACAATGACCAGAAGCATACTGCAAAAGCAACCAAAGAGTTTTTTAAGGCTAACAAGTAGAATATTATGCAATGGCCAAGTCAATCATCTGACCTGAATCCGATTGAGCATGCATTTCACTTGATGAAGACAAAACTGAAGGAAAAATGCCCCAAGAACAAGCAGGAACTGAAGACATTTGCTGTAGAGGCCTAGCAGAGCATCACCAGGGATGAAACCCAACGTCTGGTGATGTCTATGCCTTCCAGACTTCAGGCTGTAATTGACTGCAAAGGATTTGCAACAAAGTATTAAAAAGTGAAAGTTTGATGTAGAATTGTTTCGTTTGTCCCATTACTTTTGGTCCCTTAAAACGTAGGAGGCACATATAGAAACCGTTGTAATTCCTACACTGTTCACCTGATTTGGATGTAAATTCCCTCAAATTAAAGCTGAAAGTCTAGAGTTAAAGCACATCTTGTTAGTTTCATTTCAAATCCATTGTGGTGGTGTATAGAGCCCAAAATATGAGAATTGTGTCGATGTCCCAATATTTATGGACTTGACTGTACTTAACACAAGGGGGTAGATTTACTAGTTTCCTAAAAAGGAAAAGTGGAGGTGTTGCCCATAGCAACCAATCAGATTCTAGCTATGATTTATCTTGTACATTCTAGAACATGATAGTTGGAATCTGATTGGTTGCTATGGGCAACACCTCAACTTTTCCTTTTATAAGCTTTAGTAAATGTACCCCCTAGATCTAACAAAGTTGGTGTTAGGTGACATCCGATCTGCACCTTCTCTACACTTCTAACCCCCATCCCCCACATCTGACGTAATACTAGCTATGTCACAAGGCTTTCTAGTAAAGTACCTATACTGAATGTGAAAGTGCTCAGGCACTTCTGCGCACGCATTGAGCACTTTGTCAGCCGATCGAGAGGACAGAAATCAAATCAAATCAACCAGAGAAGATCAGTCATGTTGTACAGTAAAACACCCATCCAATCTACTCTGCTAAAACTGGTCTAACATTTCTATTTTACAGGAAACAACTTATAAGTTACTTCTATTTTAGAGCAAACTAATCTGGAAAAGTACTGCAATCCACAGATGAACACCTCATAAGATATCTGTGCTGCTGAATCTCTCTCTTGGTAGCCCTCAGGTTACTTACCTTCTCTCTCTGCACATGTAGGACGGTGCGCTTCTGTGCTTCCACTTCATGTTGTAATTCCTGAAATAACTGGTTGGTCTCCTCACTTACTCCATGCAGCATCTGCAGAGCGTGGCTGGTGGAAAGGCGAGAAGGGCTTCTGCAAGAGAGATCCTGAGTGATCATACACTGCATGGGATGTCCGCAATCACTGTATGTTGCTGGTGACCTTCTGTACCATTATACAATCGTGTGATCCAAGATGCTGCACTATATATATCATCATTGCCTGTGATATCCTGTTCTACTATCTGTTGTCCTATAACTGCTTCACAAATGTTTCTCTAGGTAACCTGTGAGAGGCCACTTACCCGAGCTTGCTCCTAGACGGGCTCTGTGTTTTAGGCCTCCCGGGAGTGCACTGAATACGCTCACAAGCTGCGCTGATCTCTCTGGCTAGTGCCCTTTCACCTCGCTCAGCCTGAGCCAGCGCCTCTCTCTCTCTGAAAATGGATTCATTCTTTTCAGCCCGTAGCACATGCTGCTCTTCCTCCAGCTGCTGAATCCTCAGTTTCAGACGATCCATGTCCCGCTCTTTTTCCTAAAAAAAATAAAAAAAATAATCAAAACCAAAAGCTCAGTGAAGCCTCGAGCTATCCCCCCTTGATGAACGATTTTTCTGATAGACAATAAAAATTATTATGGGTATGTTTTCCTAAACTGCATATTTTTACAATGCACAAAATATCACTTTGGAATTAAAGGGGTTACACAACATAATACCAATCGCATTATTTAACACCATAGGACAGGAGAGACTAAAGCAGAGAACATTCCTTGCTTGAGAGAGTCATGTGATTAGATATGTGCGTCACATGATTGCTGAAAGTATATGAACTTATACAATTTAGTGGAATTCTTCTCTAAGACTAAATCAGACAATTTTTGCAATGTGTCATTTTCTGAGATCAAAAGTTATCATCACTAGAAACTCACATGCTGATAATTATTGCTACTAATTATTTTCCTTCATTGACCAGACCTGGGGGTAAATGTATCAAGCTGAGAGTTTTCCTGTAGGTTTGAAAAGTGGAGATGTTGCCTATAGCAACCAATCAGATTCTAGCTGACATTTTGTAGAATGCACTAAGTAGACAATAGCTAGAATCTGATTGGTTTTTCAAACCTGCCGGAAAACTCTCAGCTTGATACATTTATCCCCTGGTCTTACCTCTCTTATCAGTATACCTGCTAATGATATTATCTTTCCTTCTCTCATTTCACCTGACAACATTTTTACTGTAGCTATCACTCCAGCTTTCAGGCCTGTCTGATGTGCTTTCAATACTCAGTCGATCAGGACATACTTGTGCAAGCTCTTGCTCCAGTCTCCTCATCTCTTCCTGCTTCTCTTCTTTCAGGACTGCATGTAGTTCATCCAAAGCTTCTTGCTTCTCACGGTGTAGGGAACGCTGGTGAATTTCATGCTCCTGAATTATCTACCAAGCAAGAGCACAATCACTAGCTAGACATTACAACAAATGTGGTGCAGGCGTATAGAAAGTTGCTACAAATATAATGCAGCAGCGCTAGTTACGACTATCATGCGGCAGCCTTGTACAAACGTCTACCAGAGGCTGCATATACATAAGATAAGATAACAAAGGACAGAACTTGCGCTATGTTACATAGATATGTTATATATTTAGAATAAAGTGATGGTTTTACACTGTTTCCCCACATAAGGGGAAACAGGTCATTAGGGCTAGTGGAAAAGTCTATTGCACTTAATATGGAAAAGCTCATTTCTAGGTGCACTTCTATCAAAATAATAAAAACATTTAAATGTATAATGATTTTTTTTTGCTGTGTGTTAGAAGGCCAGGGGATCTGCACACATGGAAGGCACGCCCCTCTACCAGTGTGTATGCCATTTGTACCTATACTTTATGGGGTAGAACACAGACTTGATGAAGAGCATGCTAAGATGGCAGCAACTGCAGGGGTGCAGCATTTAGTATCTTCTGATGAAAGGATCTGGAGGGGGGATAAGACTTTTCTTTGGTGAGTGTGAGCTAGGTGCAGCCATTATTTATATATTAGGCTAAAGCAAATTAGCTTTTAGCAGAAAAGATTAAATTAATGAAGGGGGTGCTCCTAAAATGGGATCCTAGGATGGACTTTGAAATGACCTTTTCATCATATAAATTTCCTATCAGACCCGCAAAAGTCGGAGTAGATTGATTTTACCGCGCAGATCCCAAAACTGGAATGTAGGTGCACAAATAAAAGCTCTGCGCACCTGCACAATTTGCACTAATGTTGTCATAACACTGACAACATGGCACTAATCTTCTAAAGCCTTTGCTGCAATGGAACATCTCTTTACAGAGCCAGTTACCTAAATGTATTAAAAAAGATCTAAAGCCTTCTCTTTAGACAATAGTGTAATTTATTTGCTTAGAGTTTAATAGAAACAAAACCAAGCTTTTCGTCTATACCAAAGGTCTGAAGCTAAATTTCTGACAGTCCAAGTGGATTGAGTCTCCTTGTCCGATCAGTGGGGGAGAAAATAATGACTCTTATTCCTCCTGGGCATCCACCTCCCTTCTTGAGTAATCTGTTACCACATGTCTGTGGCAGAGTTGTATAGCTGCTTAATATGTTGATAAGATATGTGCTGTGGGCGTCCAGTGGGATAGCTGTGGAGGGCATGTTATTATTACATACCTTTGTATATATAACTCAATATAATGAGCGTTGATTGTACAAAATGTTTTTGTTTACTTTGTATTTGTTCTTTTCTTATTGCAATGGGTGTTTGTTTATTTGTTTGTTTTTGGGGATGATAGTAGCGCAACTTTATATTTTTGCCCTAAATCCAATAACAAACAATTGTATTGATGCAAAGAAGAAAAAGAAGAAAGAAACCAATCCAGCCAAGAACTTATATTATATTTGCCTGATTGCCAATGGCAGAAATACTGTAGCTCATGTGAAGAGATCCTAACAACCAGCGCTGTTAGCGGGTTATCTATAGTCCTGGTGGTGGGAGCATCATAAAAGCATAACAAGCCTATGTGACGTTACAATTTAGAGCTCAGGCTTCCCCAAACTCACTGCCTGAACTGAATCCACACGTGTTCCTCTCACATAATGTCTTCTGGCGTTATTCGTAGTCTTACATTTTGTAGGTCAGCAGACTTCTTTTCCAATGTCATAGCCGTCCTGCGCTCTCTTTCCAATGCTTCCCGCAGATCTGCCAGCTCTAGAAGCCTCTCCTCTTCCATTGTGTGTCTCTGTATTTGAAGTGCATCTCTCTTTTCGCTTTCCCACTTTTTCTGCTCATGCAGCAGCGTATTGTGCACCTGATATGCCAGAAACAACACAACACAAAATGTAAATGACATATTCCGCACTCTGATAGCCCTGAGATAAGTTCTTTTGTTCCTAGAGTATTCACGTGACCAATGGCAATCCTCTCTTTCTCTAACTCCAATGTATCTATTATATACAGCTGATAATGTGATATCTGCATGGGAGGACTCTCACGTGCAAGCATTATTCAGTAATAATCTTATTGCTGGCTTTTAGAGAGCTATGGGCTTGGATTTGGCCCTGATGCTGTAGTTGAAAGACTGTGTTGCAATAATATGAAGTGTGGCAGATGGCGGTCATGAATCTAGTGAATGCTAAGCGCACAGAGGGAATACAATAACTGAGATAACTGTTATAAAAGAACAGACAGTAATACAAGATATACATTGAAAAAGATTAATAGATGTAAAACCCATATTTACAGACTAAATTGATGTACAATGAAGATCCAATGATTGTGCGAACGATGAGATGTCAGTCTTACCATCTCCCTTGCTTCTTGCTTCAGTTCTACAGCTAGCTTCTTCATTGATTCTTTTTGTGACTTGAGAGTCTCCTTCAGTTTTGCAATTTCTTTATCTTTCACCTGGAATATAAGTAAACATTATGGCTGAAGATCTCAGTAGGACAAGTGCTATAGCATTATAACATGTTCTCATTTTCACTCTGCAGTAAACACCAATTATTGTATAATCATCCCATTAACATTAGCCCACGTTTCTGCATTCTATCCACATGGCAGATGTGGTCAAAGGGGTAAGAGATGCCACGTATGATCTGGTCTCTGCATTACGGCTTTATCCACTGCTCTATAAACACATTAGAGGATTTATATCACTGTCATTTCAAAGTAGGACATTACCTCCAAAGACTTTACAACTTTATCCATTTCTTTTTTCAGACATTCAGCTTGATCCTTAAGAGCTTTAGCTTTCACTTGCTCCATATTTTCTGCAAACTTAATTTACACAATACAACAAGAATCAGAAACATCCCCTGTAACAGAAGCTTAATGACATCTTCTGGGTGATGATAGTCTATAGAAATCTCCATTAGGTGAACTTATTGGGCCTGATTTAGAGTCGGACTTAAGTCCACTTGTGCCACGTACACATGTGACTTGTGTACCATTTATCACGCTCTGCATACCATACACCCATATTTTGAGTTGCGCGTGTCTTATGCTTTCACCCACTGGGGGAGGCAGGTCCAGAGCATTCACATGTAAGCTCCATGGAGAGACAAGACACACACCTTAGATATGCATCAGAGTTTGACTTATGCATATATTTAAGAAATATCTTTGTGCATCCCGTAAGCCTGGGGGTATATTTAGTAAACTGTGGGTTTGAAAAAGTGATGTTGCCTATAGCACCAAATCAGATTGTAGTTATTTATTTATTTAGTACATTCTACAAAATGACAGCTAGAATCTGATTGGCTGCTACAGGCAACATCTCCACTTTTTCAAACCCGCAGTTTAGTAATTATACCCCCTGGTGTAACTTTCCAAGTTGATGATGATGGCTGCATCTTTGCGCTATATGAATTATCTTAAGATACATGCAACTTAAAATACAGAGTTACATAAGTGACCAGATGTTATTTGTATGTACACAAAAGCTGCATTTTTATACCCAATATCTAATATATATAAGTCTAGCGGCGTGTATTAGTCTGTGTGTGGAAAAAAAACAAAAAAAACAAGCTGCAGCGCCACCTGCTGGTCGGAGTTATACACTGACCTGGCTCAAACTCATTTTCGTGAGGTAATTTTACCTCATGAACACACATGTGAAGCGGCGTGTGTTAGTGTGTGTGTGTGTGTGTGGAAAAAACTATTTTCTCAGAAAGGACTCATCCAATTGACCTGAAATTTGGTATACTGACATTATTTGACAAAAAAATTAGAATAGTGAAGTCAGTTAACTTTCATCATCCCCCCTTCCCCCCGTGGGAGGGGTAGTAAAGGCTAAATTTACGAGTTGAGGGGTCAAACTCATTTTCGTGAGGTAATTTTACCTCATGAACACACATTAAAAAGGGCGCTTGCGTCGGGAAGTAACGCTCTTCCCCTGAGGAGGCCTGGGCTAGGCCCAAATGCATGACAAGAACCCTTTTAAGACCTTAAGTAGCTTGATTTTACTAGACTGCATGAGTATCATGCACGGATTAACTTATATATATATATAAAAGAAAAATGGAGGAGGAGGCGCACAATAGTGTAGTATATTGGTATAATATTGGGATCACACAATAACCCACAATAGGACCGGAAACACCAGTGGAGAGGAAACCAGGAAACAAAAACTGTAATATAACATCCAATGTGTAGATGTAGAATACAAGTTACAGCTTATTCTCAAACAAAGTCACAGTGGGTGAACTCGCAGTATTTCCATATAGTATATGTGAAACACCCAGGACACACTTATGCAGATGTATGCGTACCAGATAGCAAAACTTTTAAGCTTTGTGTACGTAGATATCCTTCATCTGGTCACAAACGGGTCACACGAGTGGAAAAAACACCTTTCTAATAAAGGTTAATTAGAAGTAAATCAGGTGCTAGTATGTACCCTGGATAATGTAAACAATTTCCATGGATCCCAATATTATACCAATATACTACACTATTGTGCGTCTCCTCCTCCATTTTTCTTTTATAGGTTATTTCCATGCTACACCGCTTGGTAAAGAGGACTGGCAGCCACCTGCACATGGGAAGTGTCTATTGAGAAGAATATAGACTTTATACTGGACTATTGGTGATTTGTTACAAGCGCCAATTGTTGTATCTTGTATTTTTAAAATTATATATATATATATGTACCTATCGCTATCTATTTGCTTTAGTGTGGGCTAACTTTATATCATGTTGTATGCCTGACTTTCAGTGTATTTCTTCCTGGTAAAATACTTCAGAAATTAATTATAAATATTTCCCCTGGAGGTTTACACTGCTCAGTGAGGTCAGAAGTACCTGTTGGATCTCCGTCTGCTTCTGGCTCTGTATCTCCTCCTTCAGTTTTGCAATATGAAGGTCCTGGAGAAGTAATAAAACATTTTACTACAAGTCCCTATTTTACATGGGGTCACTGCATCCATTTCAATGATCAGCTACACATAATAACACATGCAAGACAAAGACCAAGATGAGTGCTGGCGTATCATTTGGTAATATATGCGTCCAGTCTATAAGTGACTTCCTATAAGTCTATAAGTGACTAGCTAATAGTTGGAGAAGTAATTATTTTCACCCCTCACTGTAGCTGTAACCCACTTCAATGTTCCCGTAGTGTTCCAGCTAACCTATTACTCCAAATCCATTTTCACCATCTCTCACAATAAACCACTTCTCTGTAGCTTCCTTCCTTACATCCCCACTCTTCTCAGCTTATTGTATAGTTGATATGGGGGTTGTGGTGTATTCAGGGCCAGCGGAACGCGGTAAGCAAGGCGGGGGGCACCAATACTGAGGAGTGCTCCCCTCCGCATGCTACCCCCTCATCTGTGGGCACAAAAAAATAAAAAGGAAAAAACCTGTATGCAGCGCGGCACCCGGCATCCTCCTCCTCCTCCCTGCTCTGTTCACACTGAGGAGCGGCGCAGAGAGAAGCCAGCACACAGAAAGAAGAGGACGAAGAGAAGAAGACAAGAGAAAGAAAGAAGGTCATAGAAGGGTAAGTAAATAATGGAGGGGACAACTGTGTTGATGTAGGAGGAAGGCAGCAGTGTGGATGAGAAGGGAGGGTGGCAGCAATGTTGAAGAAGGAGGGGGGCAGCAATGTTGATGAAGGAGGGGGCAGCAATGTGGATGAACGAGGTAGACAGCAGTGGGATGAGGAGAGGGCCCAGTGTGATGGAGGAGGTGGGCAGCAATCATCATCATCATTTATTTATATAGCGCCACTGATTCCGCAGCGCTGTACAGAGAAATCACTCACATCAGTGCCTGCCCCATTGGAGCTTACAGTCTAAATTTCCTAACGCACACAATTTTGATATCAGCCAATTAACCTACTAGTATGTTATTTGCTAACATAAACACACACACACACACACACACACGCAGACGCACACCAAGAGAGACTAGGGTCAATTTTTGAAGAGGGCACAGTGTGATGGAGGAGAGGGCACAGAGTGATGGAGAAGACAGTATGATGGAGGAGAGGGCACAGAGTGATGGAGAAGGCACAGTGTGATGGAGGAGAGGGCACAGTGTGATGGAGAAGGCACAGTGTGATAAAGGTGCAGTGTGATGGTGAAGGGCACAGTGTGATGAAGAAGGGGGCACAACTAATTTCCCAAAAATGTAAAATCTTATTACATAGAATACATATTCTTCATTTATATTATTTATACAGCAATTTATGTTTGCTGTTTAATGTATTTATTTGGATTACTCTCTTTATTATTGTGTGTGCTTTGTATTAAAAGGTAAGCCATCATTGAATGCACAAATAATTTATAAAAGAGGAGGGCGCAAATTTATTTTTTGCGGGGGGTGGGGGTGCCTGACATGCTAGCATCGGCCCTGGGTGTATTAGCAAGGTGTGTGACATAAATGTATAATGTCTGTGATTAAGAGCAGTGGGTACCCTGTCCTGCTGATGCTGGAGCTGCAGTACAGCCAGTCCCTTATTGTGCTTCTCTTTCATAGCCTCTACAGCCAGCATCTGTGCTTCCTTGTCCGCCTTCATGGAGGACACAACCTCCCGCATCTTCAGCAGGTCCAGCTCCTTCTCAGATAAGATCTTCTCAAGAGAGTTTATTCTTGTGCTTTGTTCTCTGACCTGGGAACTTAGGTCAGTGATCTGTTGGGTTAATGCTTCTTGTCGTTCACTGGCTTCTTCTGTCTGAGTCTGTAATGAGGAAACAAGTCACTGCATGAGCAACATGACCACAAAGAGCTGCACTTTGGGTCTATAGTGACTATACATTTAATTCAGCTGCTTGTATCGTATTGATGGAAATATTAGAAACCATATTTAGAAGCATTATAGTTATCTCTATTATATTTATATTCTTCAGAGTTGCAGAGTGTGAAAACAATAGCAAAAGTAGATACACTGAGAAAGAGAGGTGAGGTTACAATGCATTCTAGTTAGTGCAAAATAGGGAGGAAATGTGGAAATAGGTACAAAAGGGGAACAGTAATATATTGCAGGTCATTTATGATGCTAGACCATGCTGCAGGGCAGTGTTAGGCTATAATTAGCTGAACGCTCTCATTCCACTTTCGTTTTTGAGTGGCTATAACATTTTGAGGACTGCTAACCAGGACCACATTCAAATATGTCCAGACTAAGGATTATTATACTACCCCATGTTACAAAATAAAATCTTATTTTTGTTTGAGTGCATAATCTGGTACATTATTATGGATACCCTGCATTTCCTATAAAAAAAAATTTGAGCCGAGCACGTCCCACAAGGTCTACCCATTATCATGAGCAATTAAGTAGTTGTCCCACAACAGACGTCATTCTGCTTTACTAATTGTTGCTAACTGTGGAAAACCGTGCATGATGTCACAAGCCATGAAATAATGGCTACTGCTGCACAGCCAGGTTCTTTATCTTATAAATGACCCCCATTGTTCCACGTCTCCATAGGCTGCATAGTATACTATTACAGCAAACACTAGGGACTAGATTTACTAAGCTGCAGGTTTGAAAAAGTGGGGATGTTGCCTATAGCAATCAATCAGATTCAAGCTTTCATTCATTTAGTACTTTCTACAAAATGACAGCTAGAATCTGATTGGATGCTATAGGCAACATCCCCGCTTTTTCAAACCTGCAGCTTAGTAAATCTAGCCCTAGGATTGGTACTTCCATGACTGGTACACTGAATGGGCACACCCAGGACACATAAACAGATCCTGACACCAGAGTGCCATTGTAGAGCTTTTACCTGGAACCGAGTCTCATATTTCTTTTCAAGCTCCCGTAACTGGGATTTAAACTGTTTGTTCTTCTCCTGCTTCTCTGCACATTCTGCCCTTGTTTCCTCCAGTCTACACTGGGACTCCTCTAAATTCTGCAAATAAAACAAAATCCTTGGATCTCCTAATGTACATGTAAATTTGGCCTTATTGTTTATAACAGACACCTTAAACCAAAGGATCACAATGGTTTAAACTGTACAGTAAATCACTATGGAAGCCTGGCTGGAGAAGTATATTATTCAAAATGCCAGAGGGACACTACCCTTCAGCCAACCCTCATGTAGCAGAGATAGCTTCCTAAGTGCTTCAGTCCGTCTGAAGTTCCTAAACATTGCCTTATGTTTCATCAAAACCACAATATGAAGAATAGAAGTAGGATAACTTGTGAAATCAAGCAAAATGCTCACATTTCTAAAACACATTTACTGAATGGTAGAGATATATTCTATTACTAGGAATATAGGACAAGTCATTCAGAATTTATAAGTTACAAGACCCCACAACCTAACGTATACATCTCTGTAAAGGGATTGCTAAACATAAAAAGCAATTGGCTTTATATAAAAGAACAAGGCATAGCACGCAAACATATTCTGAATCTCATCACTTATCACCCTGTGTACAACAACCTTCTGTTAGTCAGCCAATGTAAGGGGAGTGGGTGCAACATTCTGAGCCTCTTAGGCAGCTTGAAATGAGATGTACTGTGCTGTCTTATAGTGGATCAACTTGTATATATGGTTTTAGTTGACCCTTTAAATAAAAGACCTATCAGCACGCACAGGTATTTCTGTAAATGTTTCAGGGTCTTACGATATAGATAGTAAGCTCTCACGAGCAGAGCAACAACCACCCTCTGTCTCATGTATGTACCTTCTCTTTTAACCTCGGATGTACCCTTTTTGTTTTCATGTAGGATATTTTATGTATGATTTGTTATACGGACTGTACGTACTGCAGTTTTCTGTGCTCCTTACAAATAATCAATGATAACGATGATGTAGTAGATAAATTTGAGTCTGCATGTAAGGGACAGAAAGTCATATTGTAGCTCTTGTGTAAGGAAACATCAGCTTTCTATAGAGGGTTGCAGAGGACAATTTATTGAGCTAATCTTGCAAGAACATACAAGAGAGTAAGCATGAAGCCAAGTCTTGGTATTACCATGGTACGGGAACGTTCTATCAATAATTTATGAATTTCTCAGACTGGATGAATGCGCATTGATCGTGTGGCTGTAGAATGAATACTGCCCGCCTGGTTCTCTGAGCTCACCTCTTGCAGCGTCTCTATCTTTGCTCTGGCCGTACGCTGCTCAGAGAATAGCTCTGACTTTGCACTGCTGAGCTGGCGTTCTAGCTCCTGCCGCTCCATAAATGTCAGACTACCCTCCAGGTGTCGCACACGAGCCATTAATTCATCTCGTTCCGTTGTCAAAGAGGAGATCTTTGTGGGAAGAGGAATAGTTACATCTTTGTTCTGAACAGTAAGAATTTATTTCAACAAGACAACTGAATTGTAAATGTTACCTGGTACTGAAAGCTGACTATCTGGCTGCTGTGAGCATTGGAGCATTGCTGCTGTATGGATACCAGCTCCACCTCCAGTTCCTGCAGTTCCTTCAGGTACTTGTTACGTTTGTATTCCAGGATCGCCAGCTCACTCCTAAAGGACATAGAAAGAAGATTACATTGGGTGTATGTATCATAGCAGGTCTATCAGATAACACAGACCAGGACATGGCCTGTGCGCCCTGCTAAAGTCTTCTACCCTTCAATATTCTTTATTATCCCAACAAACAGGTTTTATATATGAAATATGTATTGGATTCATAAATGTGCAATTTAGATTTAAATCTGATCAGAGATGCTTATACTCAGGTCTATCACAATGACAGTAAAAGGGAGTTGATTTGCAAAAAAGTACATGGCTAAGAGTGCCCCAGCCCAAGAAGAAACTCATTTGAGTGTCCTATGTAGGGGCCAGCCGGGCTGGTGGGGAAGGGGGGGGGGGTCACCTGCCCTCCTGGTCAGTCCCATAGTGGGCAACCGTGGGCTGGGTCACTGGGCTACCTGCAATTTTTTTTCTTTAAAATGATCCTAAAAGGCTGCTGAGCCACACCCTTCCCCCCACCTCCAGGCTAAACAAATCACACTCTGCCACAAAATCATATACAGTATACACGATTTTATAGTATATAAGTATAATGGTCTTCAGAATCTAACCCGGTTTTCTGGTGACAGGTTGTCTCTCTCTGAGCAGGGGCGGATCTAGAATTTTATTTTACGTGGGGGGGCATTTAGTCCCCGCCCCTTTTTGACAGCTAAGGCTGCCTGCCGCTGCACACTATGTGCAGGTCCGTTTGGCCCGCGGTCGGCCAGCACACTCTCCCTGCCTGTCTCTGCCAAACGGACCTGCACCTAGTGTGCAGCCGCTGGCAGCAAGCCCCTGCTGAGGAGGGGGGGGTGTGATAGCCCCGATCGCCCCCCCCCCCCCTGGATCCACCGCTGTCTCTGAGTCATGTGATATAAAATCTGCATCATCCAATTTCTAAAGAAAGATATGTTGTCTGTGCTGAGCATATGAGTTTAGCAAGTCTGATATTATTTTTCCATTTGTGATGTTAAATAAAGTAAAAACAATTTGCTGTAATAAATCCATTATTTCTTGGTTTCCTTTGTCTCTGTGGTTTGTCATCTTAAACAACATAATGAGCCTGATTCATCCTCGGACATAACCTGCACACAACTTACGTTTACAAAATAAGTGCGAAACTTGGGTATAAGTAGAAGTTTGGTATAACTACGCTCTGGATAAATGTTACTTGCTGTAAGTAGAAAGAGAGAACAGACTGCAGGATATGTACATGCACATGTGCAATATAAAGTTCCCTTAGAACGCATGAACAAAATAATATTTTATAAAATAAACTAACAACTCTAACAACTATAATCATTAATAAGAATGTGTTTTTTTCTTTTACAGTAAATCCATAAAACAGGATGTTCTTAATGCGTACTGTACGTACTGTCGGTTTTTACAGCCTATCTTACTTGCATACACATGTTCTGTGCTAGCTAGTGGCACACATACGTGTAGTTTTTAAAACAAAGACTATGCCGTGTTAGTCATCACTATCAGTCGGCACTTGCACCTGCCCTGTAACTAGTACAAATGATATGTCTAAAAACTTTAGAGAAACACAGGACTTGAATTGGATGTATCAGCGCCGGCACACATACATTGGACTACGTTCATCCGCCCTTCCCACCCCGCTCCACCCTTCAAGTTGTAGGCAGTCGGAAGTGTCATGAATTGCATGCAATTGCGTTCATTGGCGCAATGTCTGTTTCTGAGTATGCGCAGAGCTATTTCACACAAGATATGCTACACATAGGGACTTCTTCCATAGATAAATCAGGCCCAATATCTTTACTTAACTGGGACATTGGGAATGTAACAGACTTACAGAGCTACCTCGAGCCATACGAGAGGTGATTTGTGATTTCTACATATTGCTCTATCGGGCATAATATTACCTAACCACCAACTGTTTCCTTTCTTACCTGTAGTCATCATCTGTAATCTGGCTCTCCCTCACACGTGACTCCACTTTCACCACTTCTTTCTGGGTCTTCTCTAGTAAATCTCGCAGGGATTCTAGCTCATGATAAGCTTCCTATCACAAAGACGGCAAGTAATCTGTCACCATATGTCAGATTTACATCTTACATTCTATGTGTGGTGATGTAAAAGAGCAGATGTAACAAATAATCTCATCTTAAAGGCTGAATTAACATTAACAAGGGGTACGCAGCTGAAAAGGTGGCAGATGCGTTCAAACAGCCTTCCAGCAGATATAGGAAAACATTATTTTCCTTTCTTTCAGTTGTCAAATTATGAAAAACTAGAACTCTATTATAGTAAGAACATTGTCTAGGTTCTCATAGATAGGTTTAGCCAGGCATTCATTGTGTAAAGTAGGGCAGACCACTTTCTGTGTCTACCTATGCACAGTATGGTCATATTCTGCTATTCTTCACTTAACCTCGGCACTGGTTGACCATCCCATTCTTAAGTATAAGAATGTATCTGGATATGAGTCAAGTATGTGTAGAAAATTACATAAAATAAGACTAAAAATTAACATCTAATAAAAATCTTTAATGTGGTTGCACTATATAATGTGTTTCTACTCAGGCCCGGCGGAAGCAATGTGCGCAGCCTAGGTGACGCCTACCTGCTTGGAATGCACTCCCTGCCCATCGGCTTCTTACCTTAGCGGATGGGAAGCAGTGAGGGCAACATCTCCTGCTCCTGTCAGTCTGGGAGAGTGCGCTGGGTCGTGACATCATAGTCCAGTGACACTCTCCCAGCCTAATAGTGACTGAGGAGCAGCAGCAGTCAGTATCGCTGGTCGCTCTGTGTATGTGAAATCTTGACACAATTTCATAAATCTATAGTTAGGAAGACACATTATCACACAAATGTAAATTAATTTCCAGAATAAAACCTTTTTCTGCTGTATGGCATCATTACACTGCAGGTCAGCTTCTCTGTACTGAATTTTCCTCTGTGAAAGTCTCTCTTCTTCAAACGCTACGTCCTGTGAATGGGATGAAAAATAAACTCAGATCTACAGCTATTTATTCACACAAGAGCAGTTTCTCTTATTTTAGTGTTTGCTGTCTTTTTTATAACATGGAGAGCCATTAATTACAGACTAGGTCAACCTTAGTGATAGGAGTCATACAGATGTTTTTAGTAGTGTTTGTTAATGCTAGTAAAAGCATATAATAGGGTGTAGGAATGCAACCCACTGGTTCCACCCTCCTGGTGGTGCTGGCGATGTGCTCCCTGGTATTCCAAGTCCCCATTCTGAACAGAGCAGGGCCGGGAATAAGCGCAGCAAGCTCCGGCAGGGGGGTGCTGAAGATTCCAGCTCCGGTCCTGTTCACCTAAACTACCAATTGTATGGTGCTCATTAGCATAAGGACAGCAATGCTGCTCTTTGGATGCTGCATGCTCAATTTACTGGAGTTCACTGCAAGGGAATGCACTGGGGTCAAGGGATCGTCCTCCAAATGGAACACCCCTGTGAATGTGCCCTTTCCAACTGTTTAACTCATTTATATAATCCTCTCTCAAAAAACTGCTGATGCATTTCAATGCAAAACTAAACACACTCTTGTGCCCAATCAGCACATAACAAGGAAAGATCTCATAAGCCAAATGTGCAATTGAGCTGCAGTTTTACACTGTTCATAAATGCCCTCATTTAGCAGTACAATCCTAGAATGCCCTCATTTAGCAGTACAATCCTAGAATGCCCTCATTTAGCAGTACAATCCTAGAATGCCCTCATTTAGCAGTACAATCCTAGAATGCCCTCATTTAGCAGTACAATCCTAGAATGCCCTCATTTAGCAGTACAATCCTAGAATGCCCTCATTTAGCAGTACAATCCTAGAGTGCCCTCATTTAGCAGTACAATCCTAGAATGTTCTCATTTAGCAGTACAATCCTAGAGTACCCTCATTTAGCAGTACGATCCTAGAATGTCCTCATTTAGCAGTACAATCCTAGAATGCCCTCATTTAGCAGTACAATCCTAGAATGCCCTCATTTAGCAGTACAATCCTAGAATGCCCTCATTTAGCAGTACAATCCTAGAATGCCCTCATTTAGCAGTACAATCCTAGAATGCCCTCATTTAGCAGTACAATCCTAGAATGCCCTCATTTAGCAGTACAATCCTAGAATCCCCTCATGTAGCAGTACAATCCTAGAATGCCCTCATTTAGCAGTACAATCCTAGAATGCCCATATTTAGCAGTACAATCCTAGAACTAGAAAGAGACAAAAGATGCAGTAACCTGTCTTTGTGACTTACTCTGTGGAGTTTGGCAATCGTTTCCTCCAGAATGGCCCTTTCAGTTGCCAGGTTCTCTACGATTCTCTTGCTCTGCACTTGTTCAGGGGCACACTAAGGAAACAACAAACAAAGCCCAATAATTACTAGTGGGAAATACATTTCCCTCAAAACACGTCTAAGAAATTCCCAGCTGCTCGTGCAAGACTCATATTTTACACAAGGCTTAACATGCTGATGATTCTGACACCAAATTTAGTTATAGATAAATAACAGGATAGACCAACCAACCTGATTTATCCTTATTTTGTGCAATACTGCACGCTTTACAAACATAGGATTATAATAATAATAAAAAAGATAAACATTTTAATGCATTTCTGTACAGAGAGTTCAGATACATTTAACAATAAATCTAGAGCATAATTTTACTCCTATTAAACTGTGTATATAATTATACATTCATATGTGTAATTATACAATCCTCATACTGCGGATGTGACCTCAGTGGACCTGATGTGCAGCACAAAGCGCTTTAGTTTTCACATCACTGTTGTTAGATGGTCCACCCTGTGCACATCCAGGTGTACCCCTGCTCTCAGGAGATGTCTCAACGGGTCCACCTTGTGTACTTCCAGGTGTACCACGACTCTCGGGAGATGTCTCAACGGGTCCATCCTGTGCACATCCAGATGTACCCCTGGTCTCAGGAGATGTCTCAACGGGTCCATCCTGTGCACATCCAGATGTACCCCTGGTCTCAAGAGATGTCTCAACGGGTCCATCCTGTGCACATCCAGGTGTACCCCTGCTCTCAGGAGATGTCTCAACAGGTCCACCCTGTGCACATCCAGGTGTACCCCTGCTCTCAGGAGATGTCTCAACAGGTCCACCCTGTGCACATCCAGGTGTACCACTACTCTCGGGAGATGTCTCAAGGCTCCAACCATGTTAATTTTTGAGGTTTTGCTGCTAAAATTTTGCATGGTTTAGTCTCATTTATGGTTTAATTACAGGTGGCACTTTTATCTTTATTACATATGGTACTTTTATTTGTTTGAAGCTTGTTTGACATTTGTTGAAGTCTGTCTACTGGAGGGCACCAAATGCCAAAGAACGCAACTGCATGCGATTCATGTCTGAACACAAATGATACTTATTACTGCCTATGACTTGAGAGACAGATCAGGGTTGAGAAGGGGTGGACTAACGTAGGCCATGTACAGTAATTATTTGCAGTAGCTACAGGGCAGGTGTAAGTGCCGACTGATGGTGATGATAGCCTAGTTTTTGTTTAAAAAACTACTCGTATGTGTGCCACTAGCTAGCACAGAGTGTATGCAAGTAAGATAGACTATATAAATACATTGTATATACAGAACCTGTCTGTTACACTGCTCAGTTGTGACCAATGCCAGATAGTAGCCGGTGAGTAGGGAGGCGGTCTCTGTCTACCTAGCGTTAGGGTCACAAGAAAGAGTGTGGAACTCTATGCTGTCAATTTACTTTACCATCCTGACAATAAAAGTAAAATAAAATGAAAATTTAAAAATCTTCCTAATAAAATATGTTTAAAAAAAAAAAAAAAAAAGCAAAATAAAAAGCAGGTGTTCGTGTGTGCATCACCTGAAGTGTGCCCGTGTCACAACTGTTTAAGAGTTCTTCATTTATTTTACAGTATAATTGTTTATTCAAGCATTCTGACCTTATATTGCACATACTTTTGTGTGTATACTACAGCCGGTTCTTTCTGTCTATGTATGGCAAGTATTTTGTAGACAGAGTGTACTTACACCCAGGTTTCTAATGAAAACATATCTTGAGATAAGGTTGGATTTGAACTTGAACTATGCTGAAGTTCCATGCTCTTTTCTAACTTACATGCAAGTTGTGATCCAATTTGGATCAGGACCTAATTATGTCCCACTCAAAGTATATGACAAGAACTCATCTCTGCCACCTCATAGCTGTTGCAGACATCAAGCCTTCTGTGGACTTAACAAGAGGTACCACAGCGCCTACCTGCAAGGAACACCCCCAGGCTGCCCAATTCAAACATCATATCCGTAAACGTATCGGGTTTGGCAGATATCTCAGCGCACTTGTGTAAATTGTGGCACACTGCGCTATCAGAAAATGAGTCTGTACAGTACCTTAGCCATTTTGTAAATGTGGCCCTTTAAATGTTGCTATGCATAAGCTTGGAATATCTATATTTTTATTTTGTTGACTGAGTTTGTAATATAGATATATGTATTGTCTACCCTGATTTTAAATTAAACCCCCAGAAATCAATATCAGAGCTGGTAATCCAACTTTCAAATTTTAAACTGTGGAACCATATTTGATTGAAAGTCATAAAAGCGGCGGAGGGCCACAATGCACGTGGGCCCCCGAAACACCAGTTTGACTCATCTGCATAGGCAGTAATCATATTTGTTATTATTTTCAATAAAGGTTGTAATACAAGTGCAACCGAAGAGGCAGTAATAATTTGTAACTGAATCTACATTACCGAGAAGTCACTGGGAATACCCGTGGCACTGCGGCCCTTGGAAGACTCAACGGATTTAAGTGGACTTGAACTCCACCGCTTGGGGCTTCCACTCCTCCATTCAGTGTTAGTGAAGGTGCTATCAAAGTCCTTCTCATCTTCATCATCTGTGGACACCTTGCTGGACTCAGTGTATCTGAGAGAGAAGACATTTGGTTGCAGAAAATTATACAGTGTGTGAAAGTTATTTCAGTGATTCTTTCTGAGGAGGGCGGATAAGAGGAGGGAGGGACTGAGAGGGGAATAGCAGTGGGGGGAGGGGGGTGAAAGAGAGAGGGGGTGTACAGGGAAAGACAGAAAATGGGGAGAGGCAGGGAAAGAAGGTAAGAGGTAGAGACAGAAAGAGAGAGGGGATAAAGAGGGTGAGAGACAGAGAAAGGAGGAGACTGTTCGAACGCCTAACCTGTTCTAAAACAAGGATTATTAAATGAATAGATGTCTTACATCTAACCAGTATTCTAGTAATTTTCTAAAGCTTGGCAATAACCTATAATGATAGCCTAAGTTGTTAACAAGCTGTTACACTCGTATATACAGCATTAAACAGCAACAATTTTAAAAACATTTAAGAAAACAACATGAATGGAGTTTTAGTTCATCCACAGACGGAGATTATAACGTTTTAACATTTCCCCAGCAGGTATTGTTAGGCCATCATGTTAAAATAATAACGTTATAAACAGCCATCCAAAATACAAGAGGATGAGGTGTAGCCGTTTAGTAACATTAACTGAACTTACCGTCCACAGTCATTACCACTGCGATGGTATCTTCTGATGCTGTGATCGGGATCTGTGCAAGAGACGTATACGTGAGTTCCCTGGTAGTTCTCAGAACTTATATCGTGTATATACTTGTACCCCCAATGTTTATAAACATTGTCTAATAAATAAAAAATATTACTGATTTTTTTTAAAAAAAACATCTCTACATACTTTGAAAGATCCATTCTTTATTCTGGTACCATACCCAAACATACCTTCTGGGCCTTGCTGTCAATCACTTTTTGATCTCAAGGTTTAAAAATTTGCAGTGCAGTCTATATATATTTTAATTAGAGGAGGGCTGGCTGGGCATATCTATAAATGTACAATAATGCACTAAGGTTCCTATTCTCATGATGATTAGCTGGTAGCAGACACATGTTAAACAAAATTCTCCAAAAAAAGATCAATTTGAAAAAAAAAAGGAAACCGTGGAAGAACAAATGTACCGATACACCAATATCTAGTACTGCTTTACTATTTATAGTCAACAATAATCTTGCAAGTTTCCATCACTTCAAAAGCAATAACAAAAATAAGGAAACCGTTCATGAAAGGTGTAGTCCCAACTTTTGTGTGAATAAAAGATCAGCCCAGAAATGCATGAATAAACTCACTTATAGATAATTATACATTTTTTAGAATGCATACAATTTTTCACACTGCTTTACACAAGACTTTTTAGGTACCTCAGGGACAGGATGCATATTTGAAAACATTCCTTATTTTGGAGGTTACAACAGGTCTTTTTCACTTATCCATAATGTCATTTTACAGTACACTTGGATAAACATAGGTGAATATTATTATTATTACTACTACTTAGCTGATTTAAGCACAGAGGATTTATAATGTGTCACCTCTTTTGCTGCTGCTGAGAGCCTTACGAATGTGATCCCGCACTCTCTCTGTTGTCACAGAATCCAAATCACTGTCCACTGTCACGGCATCGAAACTCTTTAAAGCAATACCTGGAGGAAGACAAAGCCGCAATGTTTATCAGGCTGTTGAATAGAATGACAAAGCCAAATAACCACAAATACCTGCTAAATTGACAGCTTGACTACAGAAACATGAACAGGCATCTCCTTTTCCATTAAGAGAGCTCCCTTGATCTTTTTCTTTACAAAACCCTCAGCTAGCATCCACTAATAAACTAACCATTAATCATATTTAATATTGTTTTGTACAAGCAGCAAACAGTAAAGTAAATGAACCGAAATACATTATTAGCTCAACATTGAACAAGGGATCACAGAGTTAATTGCCAAACTTAATTGGATCCTGAGCTAAATAAAATGAGATAGTGCTGGTGTAGACACCACTAACCATCACAGCATTGACTGACACATCGGACAAGATAAGTCAATTGTGACAAAATAACAATGTACATTTTCCTCTGTGCCCAATGATGTTTGCAGCAAGAAACAAATGAATACATTAGTAAACACTCCAGATATGTGCTCTTGTAGTACCAAGGGAACCTGACAGCAAAAGAAGATGTTCGTCTCATACAGGGCTGAATATAACAATATGAACCTGGTGGATTATCACAGAAGGAGCGAAAACGGTTTATCCAAAGGATGAAAGTGTTCCAAATTCCTCCGAGGACTAAAGATTTTCTTGAGATTCAGTGGTCCCAGCATCGTGACTCACTGCAGAGATAGTGGGATTGAGCGACCTTTACACAGGTTTTTCTGGTATTAAACCCAGACTGCTCTAAGTGGAATATATTCAAGGGTGTTGTAACACTCCTCAAATATTATATAGAAAAATAACATGAAGGTTACATTACGTTTCATAGAGTATATTTTAAGCTTAGTTCATTTTGAAGTGTGGACCTTTATACTGTCTGTTCCTGACAACTGCTAACCAAGAGGTTTAAGGACATAGAGTTAGTGGACAGCGTTGTTTTCAATGGAACACTATGTGGCAGTATGATGTGTAAAGGACAGGAAATGTACCATTAAATTACATGTGAGCAAAGTCCAGCCGACAAGCCCTGTGTAAACCCTACTCACACTGATACAGCTCAAACTGCAGGATAATCCATAATATCACAATGTGGTCAGTAAGACAACGAGATTATGACCTATCCGGCTCTTGTGCAAGTGAACTGACAATACGTGGACAGTGTAGAAGGTAGCCTGTCTCATACATGGGATTTGGTTAGCATATCCCACAGACCACCGCCTATGTATAAATGAAATACATACCGGCCACATGTTTGTAAGCTGTAGAACCCGTGTTTTCGCCCCTCATTGATGAGTCCGCATAGATCAGATCTTTACCCTGTTTATTCGGACCTGTTAAAATATAACAGTACACATTTAAAGGTCATCCATGTACATAACACCTTAACTTAGATACCACTACTGTAACATAAGAATAAACATATTATTAATTAGCAATTATCAAATTAGCCCTGAATATTTATTATCCCATAATATTTCTTGTGCACTGTATATTTACTGTATAATAACATAAAACAATGATTTAACGTAGAAAAGCTATGTAAGGATATGGGTAGCTATATAACACAATAAGTAAAGGGATGGAACACACGCTGACATGATTAAGTAACAGAGAAATGGCTAAAAGGACCATCGGAAGCTCTGTCACAACCAGATACAAAACACAACCATATATTACATATTGGAGCCTTTGTGTTATATTGCTCATTTTGCCTTAGAGAATTACAGAGCTGCTGCCTTTCTTTCCACAAGTGCAGGGGTTTTTTCAGCTCCGCAGATGTTTGCCTGGTGGGTGGACGGCTAACTTCTCTTCTAAAAAGACCCACCTTTGGAATGGTCTAATAGTGCAGAGTTATAAAGCAACTGTAATGTTCTTTGCTTAATTATGACTAGTACTGAAGAATGTATGTGCGAGACTTAGGGGTCTATTTATTCATATGGGGGCGATACTATGCTAACCGACAGATAGTGGCCCGGATCAAGCATGTACAAATTCCCTCAGACCGGCCTGGCAAAGCAGTAAGTTATTCCTTAACACTTCGGCCCCGGCCAGTTTGAGTGAATATGCGCATAGTGACCACGCTAGCTGGTTCACACATGCATAGTGGAAAAGAAAGGCCATACTGTAAAATAGTTACAATTAAATGAAAATATTTAAAGTAAAAAGATATATTTAAAACCCACTGAACACTGAAAAAATGCTTTTTAAAGAAAGCATTTTTTTCAGTGATCTTCTGCTATTCGCCATCCTGAGATGGGGATAACAGAACAAGCATTGCAGCAGTACTTTCCCCACCTTAATCCTTGTTAACTAGGCTTCATATGCTTTACACGTGGAAGCTTATCTCTGGCGGGGGCAAACCTTCATCTCTTGATGTATAAGATGAAGCCTTAATGCTGGTGAAAACAATCATTTGGTTGTTTTTTTACATTTCAATAGTTGCTTACTCTCCCGGGAGGCTCCCGAATTTTTGAAAGTTCTCCCAGACTTCCGGGAGAGCAGGGCAAACTCTCGCAGCCTGCTCTCGTCGTTGGTGAAGTGGGTGGGGCTAAAAGTGACACCCTGGCCACGCCCCCTGCTGCAATAGGCCAAAATTGGTGACATTTAGCAGAGGTATGGAGCCTATAGACACAATTCGCATAGCCATGCCCCCAGGACGGACCCCAACCCAGAGAGCTTGCTGCCAAAGTTGGCAAGTATGTGGTAACTATGCCCCTTAGTTTTTTGCCGTCCCTTAGTTCAGCCTATAAGCAGACTCATGAAGTACTGTCTGCTACCTCTGTTATTGCCTGCTCTCTGTTGTATTGTTGGCTATTTTCCAGACTCGTTCATGTACCTAATGACGCCACACATATTTCTTGCCACTAAGCCATGCCCACAATATATTGTACTCTGATATGATTATCATAGTTTAATATGAATTACAGGAGAACTCTGGGAGGAGATATATAGATTATGGGGAAAGGAAGAAAAACAATGGCAACTGTACTAAATGGTGAGCTCTACAAGCAGCGTCATAAAAATTAGATAAGGTCATACTACAACAGGAGTTTTATACATTCATCACTTCATATTTATATTACACAATTACATAGGAAAAATAAAAATATATAGTATTAGAGCATTTTCAAAGCCCATAAATAAACCTCATTCATGGCTTAGATGTAGCAAACAGGCCCAAAAATGTTATATAAATCTTCAAAGTCCAAATATGTTGCAGAAAATAAGCTAAGTGTGTTTAAAGTGGTAAATTATTATAATATACAGTATGTGGCAACGGCAATACATACATAGGTTTACAATGGATTATTACAATGCTATTCAGATCGCAATCTACCAGCAAGAATTAATGCAGTGCTCTTAGTGTGTGCAATATAGAAATGGAATTTCTGGCAAAATAGAGAATGTTATTGTTAGTTTGACATAAATGTATTAGGATTTCCGGTCTACAATACGTGAATTGAATTGCTTACAATATAGAGAATTCTGCGGTTAGTCGGAAATAGATTTATTTCCATATGCAGGCTACTATATAAGAAATAAATTACTTACGCTATATAGCATACTGTGGTTAGTTTGAGATATGGTGCTTAACATCCCAAATCTACAATCATAGAATGGAAGTGCTTACTTACAGTATAAAGAATGTAATGTTTAGGTTGAAACAGATTAATTAGAAAGTGCAGCCGATAATACAGATTGTTACCAATAGCAGAATTGTTGAAGTAGACGTCACATGCCTACATGAACTTAAAAAAAATAATAATGAAAGTTGCAATGCAGCACAAAAATATTACACTCTATGTTAGAAAATTACTGGCGACTTCTCCAATATTAATTAATAATTTCTATTTGTAGTGAGCACTGGCCCACAACATGTCATACAGTCAGAAGCGCATGTGGCATAGTCCATAATGCACATTAAAGGACAGAAATAAACTTCCCAAGGTTACAATGACATGAACAATCTTTATTTTAGGCTACAGAGATGCCTAGTGAACCTGTCTATTTTACAACTAGCATTATGCAGACAAAAGGAGATGGAAGTGCTGAATATGAAAAGAATATATCTAAATAATTTCTAAAATAATAACTAGGGGCCTGATTTATTAAGGATCTTAACTTAAGAAACTTCTTATTTCAGTCTCCTGGACAACACCATGTTACAATGCAAGGGGTGCAAATTAGTATTCTGTTTTGCACATAAGTTAAATACTGACTGTTTTATCCTGCAGCACACAAATACTTGATAGCTTATTTGTACACTGAAATTTAAAGTTGATATTTGTGTGCTACATGAAAAAACAGTCAGTATTTAACTTATGTGCAAAACAGAATACTACTTTGCACCCCTTACATTGTAACATGGCTTTGTCCAGGAGACTGAAATAAGAATTTTCTTAAGTTAAGATCCTTAATGAATCAGGCTCTAGCATTGTATGAATAAATATATATACACATGTTACTTATTAGTAGAAATATTAATTTATAGGTCCCCTTTATAGTGTGGTAACTATTTCTCCAGGGTATTATGTATAGGAAGACTATGTATGACAGTACTCCTAAAGCACATACTCCTACCCATCAATCCAGGGTCAAACGTAGTGGTGATATAGGAGTAGAACAAGCAGCTGGGGGAAGATAGTGGGGGCGAATGATCACAGGGCAGGGGACTTGGTGGGGGGATAGTAGTTTTGAATTGGTTGATAGGGTTGTCATTAGCGGCCTGTTTCACTCTCCAGGTGCCAGTTGCACCATGTGTGATCAACTACAACAAACTTCACTCACTAACTACTACCATTAAAATGGTGCTGACGTAAGCAGCATATGGACAGATAACTATACAGACAGGTACAAAGTACAGAAATAGGACTACATGGATTGGGAATAAATAGGAGAATGTACCAGTCTGAGGCTCTCCTCATATCTAGGTGTAATGGGCTTTCACCACAAAGTATGTATCCAATCATGGAATACTTTCAAAATGAGTCATGTAACAGTGTAGGGACTGACCACTGAATGGGAAAAGAAGGTCAAGACTCTGGTATATCCACCTAAACCAGAAAACCAGCGCAACCATTTACTGTAAACCACTATGGGGATAAATAACCTTGGCACTATATTATGATTATGTTTATTAATGACAATATCACAGCATAGAAACATAATAGCCCAGGGATGATAGATATAACACAGATAACAAATGTAACAAGTCTAAAGTAAAAAGCGGTCTCTCCTACAAGAGGTTTCCTCATAGCTCGTCCTCACATCATAATCCCTGTGAAGACATCAGCATAACCAGCCTTTCATAGAGATAAACAACACTACATGTATCCAATCTGTGTTTGGAACTTCATGGACTTACTGTAACTGAAGTTACAATTTGTTTGTGTTACTTCTCTTCCAGTGTATAATGCTCTCTCGCTAGATAGTGGATTCCCTGCCGTCTCATCCTTCCTGTCCATATAGCTGGGCAGCACATTGAAGCCAGTCTGTTGAGAGAGAGTAACCACATTCTTGATCTCTTCTTTTGTGTGACTTAAACAAACATTCTTAGCGTCTTCTGGTGCTGTCCTCCAGCCTACATCCAATGGGCTTCCGCTGTGCGCTGCATTCATCATATTCTCCGTCTTATTACAGTCGGTTTCACTCTTGTGGTCAATGTTCTCATCAGGCTTAGATGAAGGTGTATCAGATGAACATACATCGGCAGCATGTCTCTGTTCCTCAGATGAACATGGCTCTAACTTGTAGTTAATCATATTTTCCTGACTGGCAGCCTGATAATCATTGATAGTTTGTGGAGGATGTGTCCTGCTGACATGTCCTCTTACCCCGGAGTTCCAAGCATGAGGAGCAAGCTGGGAATCAACCAAGTGACCTTTAAGAGAATCTGTCTGCTGCCCATCCCCACCTCTAGATGACAAGTTACTTACAACAAGACTGTGCAGGCCTAAAGGCTCATAAATATTCGCCTGGCTAAGTCTTGAAATTCGTCCCCCCAGAGACTCCACACTATCTCTCCTATTCCTGCTGTTGCCTGAAACTTTGTCTTCCACGCTCATAGTAAGAGCAGTCTGCAAGTCATCTTCTAACTCTTCTTTGAACTGTTGCAGGATGTCTTCTCTTCTTGCTGTGTTCAGAGAGAAATTATCTCCAGTGCTGCACTCACATAATGGAAACGATAGAGATGCACCTTCTGAGTAATCTGCCAAAGTTTTTCCATCACTGCCCTGTGCGTCCTCTTTGTCCCTGCTACCTGCTATTGGTTGAACCATACCCTGATTGAACGTTACTACAAAGTCCTCGGTACACACGCTCTCTGCAGAGTTGGTATCACTCTGGTACTCCTGGCCATCTGTCTGCTCGGAGCCCAGGAGCTGTGCCAGCCTCCACTTGTATTCATCTTTCTTACTTTCTGTAGTTCTCCTCTGTTCACCTGATTCAAATGTATTGGAATCATTAGGCTCCTGACAACAGACTTCATGCAGCTGCTCCATATCTGCACAAGAGATGGAGAGGGTATAATATAAGTTGTTGCAGGTATAGACCATGCAAAATAAACTCTTATCCATCATATATCTGTGGTGCCAGATAACCTGAACTTGTCTAGAAATAAAACAAAATTATTTCAGATCTAAATGGACATTTAAGGATATCTTTGAAAAAATGAGGGGTCTACTTGTGACCAATCGCAAATTGCTTACATTAATTATAATTTACTATCGCAATGATAAGAAATAAATGAACGTGGCACTTTATTAGTCGGGACAGCAGCTACAATTGGAGCCTGTCACCGCAAATAATCTATAGTAAAGTCACTTTTCCATTTACTTAATTAACAGGTTCTTATAGCCTGACTAGACTTGTAATCCATCTTCAGATGGCGTTATCTGCGGTGGTCAAAACAGGGAAAACTCGCAGTCCCCATAAACACCTATTTCCAATATATGCTGCAATGCTCTAATAATAAACAGCTTTGAAACTTGAGCATGCGTCAAGCCCCCAAAAACCTCTTCAGAGGTTCATAAATAAGCTCCTTAGTGAAACAACCTGTAGCCATGTTCTTAAAAGAACTGGAACTAAGTCATCCAAAAATGTTTCATAATGCTGCAGATGGAAGTAAATAGTATTGAACTCCCTTTCCTTGAATGTCCTATTAGAGCAGATCTGGCTGGTCAGAAAATGATTCAGAAGTTGCTTGGTTGCCATATTTCTAATAAAATATGTCCCCCATTCCCAGTGAAGCAACACAGAAAGTAATGTATATATTTTATTAACTCATTTCCCTTTTTTAAATATTACATTCAGGGATGATCCCAGCAAGGCGGAACCTTGTCTAAGAGAATATAATATTAGCAGCTGCAGAGATGAAGTTATTATAATTATTATCGAAGATTTGTAAGATGCCAAAGTGCTCCGAAGAGCCGTACAGTAGAAAAACAGGACATACATAAAACAAGGAACATACAAGGCAGACAAAATAAACACAGACATGAAAACAAAGGGTATGAAGGACCCTGCTCATTAGAGAGCTTAGTGGAAGAGGGAACAGCTGAAACAAGAAGAGCGAGAGTGGAGATTGGGACAGCTGTGAAAGTGCATTAGTGTGAATAGTATCAGCAGGGATGAGTCAAGCTTTAAAAAAAGAGATGGGTTTTTAGAGAACATCTAAAGAGTTAAAGCCTGTGGGAAAACCTGATTGGGCGTGGTAGAGAATTCCATTTCAAGTGGGAAGCAGCACGGGAGAAGTCTTGTAGACGGGAGTGAGATGTGGTTACCAGAGACAAGACAAGGTGCAGATCAGCAGTAAATCTAAGAGGGTGGGAGGGAGAGTATTTTGATATGGGATTTGAGATATAAGAAGTTTTTAAGGGCTTTGTAGATAAGGGTGAATAATTTGAATTGGATTCTGGAGGACACAGGGAGAAAGTGGTGACGTAGATGTGGAGCGGTGAGAGAGGAAAATCAGTCTTGCAGCAGCATTTAGGATGGATAGCAGTGTGGATATATGGGTGGCGGGAATGCCAGATAGCAGGAGTTTGCAGTAGTCAAGACGGGAAATGGTGAGAGAATGGATAAGAGTTTTGGTAGCATGTTGAGTAAGAGGAGGGCGTATTCTGGCAATGTTTTTAAGGTGGAATTGACAGGACTGGGAGAGAGTCTGGATGTGAGGAATAAAGCAGAGGGTGGAGTCCAGTGTGACACCAAGGCAGTAGGCTTGGGAGACTGAGGAAATTGTGGTGTTATTGAAAGTGAAGGAGATTTGAGGGCAGGTGGTGACTCTGGCAGGAGGGAAGATAATAAGCTCTGTTTTGAACTTGTTGAGCTTTAGGCAGCGTTGGGACATCCATGTGGATATAGCTGAAAGACAGTTGGTTACATGAGATAGTACAAAAGGGGAGAAGTCAGGGGAAGAGATATAGATTTGGGTGTCATCAGCGTAGAGGTGGTACTGGAGGCTGATTGAGCGAATTAGTGCCCCAAAAGAAAAGGGTGTACATTGAAAAAAGTAAATGGGCCAAGACCAGAGCCTTGAGGGACCCCAACAGATAGTGGGAGTGGAGGGGAGGATGTGCAAAAGGTAGAAACGCTAAAGGAGCCGTTCGATAGGTAGGAAGTGAACCAGGGAAGAACTGTAACCCAAAGGAAAATGGAGTGAAAGTGTGTAGGAGAAGAGGGTGATCAACAGTGTCAAAAGCAGCAGTGAGGTCCAGGAGGATGATTATGGAGAAATGACGCTTAGACTTTGCAGTAAGTAGATCATCGATCAATTTTGTGAGAGCAGTTTCAGTGGAATGTTGGGGGCGGAATCCCGATTGCAGAGAGTCGAGAATGGAGTGAGAGGAGAGAAAGTGAGACAAGCGATTGTACACTAATCACTCAAGACCCATACAGTCACTGCAATAGGAAGAGCAGCTGACACACAGATGGATCACTGTCCACATGCTCCAGCAGTCACTATGTGAGAACACTACTAGAATACAGATTTTTTTAAAAAAAATTAAACTAATTAATGTCCTTAAAATTAAAAAAAAATATTTATTTCACTATACTACCAAAATATAGCCCTATATGTCCAAAATAAAAAAGTAAACAATGTAAAAATTAGTAGGCTATACAATGCAATTAAAATATACTTCTCATTTAAGCAAACACATGGCAAAACTGTGAAATTTGGTCTGGCACCAAATGCATAAAATACAACAAAATTTATGTGATGATTTCATATGAGGGGGTGGCTTTTTCTCTATGCACACCAAGGGGTAAATGTATCAAGCTGAGAGTTTCCTGGCGGGTTTGAAAAACCAATCAGATTCTAGCTATCATTTACTTAGTACATTCTACAAAATGACAGCTAGAATCTGATTGGTTGCTATAGGCAACATCTCCACTTTTCAAACCCGCTGGAAAACTCTCAGCTTGATACATTTACCCCCAAATGTCCGACTGTCAAACATTGGGGAGCCTTGCAGAATGCAACTAAGATGATAACAGAAGAGAACAATATACAGGGGCAGATTCAATTTTGCCAAATTAGTATAGGATTAACGCGGCGTTAGTACTAATACCTTTAATACAGTAATTTTAACACTGATTTTTACTCGCGGCAAAAAGAGGTGCGAGCAAAAATCAGTGTTAAAATTACCGTACTAACGGTATTACTGCGCACTTTTACCGTACTAACGGTAATACTGCGCACTTTTACCGTACTAACGGTAATACTGCGCACTTTTACCGTACTAACGGTAATACTGCGCACTTTTACCGTACTAACGGTAATACTGCGCACTTTTACCGTACTAACGGTAATACTGCGCACTTTTACCGTACTAACGGTAATACTGTGCACTTTTACCGTACTAACGGTAATACTGCGCAGGCCGCGCTATCCCTAGAATAATGCGGCCAAATTGAATTGGCCCCACAAAATTCAATTCTGCCGTGAGTAATGCGGCAATAAATCTATTACCATTAATATGGTAATTTTAACCCTGATTTTCTGGTTGTGGCTCCCTGATTTGCAAGCAAAAACCAGCGTTAAAGATTACCGTATTAACGGTAATAATGCCGTTTTACTTTCGGCAGTAACGTGGCCAATTGAATTCCCCCCACAGTATCGTACATTTACATTCAATCTTTAACATCTCAATGTCTATCATGGTATGTTTCATATACAAGTTTGTATATGCATAAGAAGACTTTTTATATTGTATCAACTTGTATTTTGGGTCCAGTAGCCCAAACCACACAAAGATAAAATCTATAGATTGAAAAAGTAGTTCTTGAATCAATTTTTACCATGAGACACATCTAGATACTTGGTATTCTGACAAAACACATGGTAGATTAGAGTTGCAGAGATTAAGTGGCATGCAATGCATGGTCTGTCAATTAAGTAATCACATACAAGAAAAGGGACATGATTCCAAAAATGTGCCAGTCAGTACAATGGCCCCTTGTAATCTTAGCCATAAATACATAAACTGATCTGGATGAGAGAGCAGGAATGTCCCAGAATGGCATTACCCTGGATCTTAGTTCTCTTAGTAAACTATAGGCTAAAGCCCACAAGCAGGGCCCTCTCTCCTCCTGTCAGCTCCCACCTCGTTCATTTATGCCCCATTGTATGACACTTGTTTGTTATATGCCTTACCTATTAATTCTTATCTACATGATTATGCTTCATTTCTTGCTACTATTATCCTAAATGACCTGTCTTTTTTGCCTTTACCTGCTTTGTACTGTGCCTGTTAGTCCTCTATGTCTGTACTATGCTGTATTTCCCCCCAGCACTGTGAAATTTTGTGGCGCCTCATAGACGATAATAATAATATAAATATTATTGAGAATGCAGCCTATCAATTAACTAGGTGACATCACTAGCGCAATTATTCCCCTACATACAATGCAGGCTGCCTTTTTGTGGGCTGCACCAATCCACATTTTTCCTGCCACAGTCCAGAGTGACCTTTGGTGGATAAAAAATATTAATGAAATTACAGCTGGTCACTTCCCTAAGAACATGCGACTACCATGACTTATCACTTACACAAAGCTGAGACAGTCATTTGTGGGCTGCACCAATACAAAACAATTTTTCTGCCACAGACAAAGCTGTTATTCTGCATAACCAAAAACAAGCCCATTAGTACACAAAGAACAAAGAAAGTTATTGAAAAAGTGACTAATTTCCATTGGTGCCTTAAAATATTTGTCCATACATCTTTATGCTATAAGTTGCTGTGAAACTAAAATTAAAATGTGTGCTAGATGGAATTAATACAACAATGGTAGCAGCAAAGTCACACAGTACATCGTCAACTGACAAGAAAGTGATTGTTAGGTGAAATCTAAAAGAGGACAACGAGAATACTGAAATCTCCACAGAACAGAACAGTACCGTCGTCTGTATGGGGATGCAGTTCAGTCATTAGGACATAGTCACATACAAAATGACAACACAGACACAGTCACACACACAAACCTTACCTGCTGCACTTGTCTCTTTGGTGTTATCAGTATTTCTTACAGAAGTTTTGAAGCTGGACTGTGACTGAAAAACAAATAGACAGGGAAGGAATCCTCTCAGGAACTATTGTTACTTCACAATTCAGGGAAAAATACAGAAGTTGTCTGTACACATTAATACTAGGGATGTGCACCGGCGACTTTTGAGGTCTCGTGTTTTGTGTTTTGGATCCGGATTTTCGTTATTTTTGAGGTTCGGATTTGTCTCGCAAAACACTTGACGAAAGGTCTCGGTTCGGATTTAAGGTATTGGATTCGGATTTTTTTTGAAAAAAACATAAAAAGTTTAAAAATCAAGTTTTTGGGCTTATTTTCACTCCTAGGCTATTATTAACCTCAATAACATTCAATAACAAGCATTTCCACTAATTTACAGTGTATTCTGAACACCTCACAATATAGTTATTAGTCCAAAACGTTGCAACAAGGTATCTTTCTGGACTGCGTAGAGGAGTGGGTCACCACAATATATATTAAAAACCCTGAACTTTTATGATTCGCACCAATAAATGTACCTGGACTGCGTAGAGGAGTGGGTCACCACAATATCTTAAAAACCCCGAACTTTTATGAATCGCACCAATAAATGTGCCTGGACTGCATAGAGGAGTGGGTCACCACAATATATTAAAAACCCTGAACTTTTATGATTCGCACCAATAATTGTACCTGGACTGCGTAGAGGAGTGGGTCACCACAATATAAATTAAAAACCCTGAACTTTTATGAATCGCACCAATAATTGTACCTGGACTGCGTAGAGGAGTGGGTCACCACAATATATTAAAAACCCTGAACTTTTATGATTCGCACCAATAATTGTACCTGGACTGCGTAGAGGAGTGGGTCACCACAATATAAATTAAAAACCCTGAACTTTTATGAATCGCACCAATAATTGTACCTGGACTGCGTAGAGGAGTGGGTCACCACAATATATTAAAAACCCTGAACTTTTATGATTCGCACCAATAATTGTACCTGGACTGCGTAGAGGAGTGGGTCACCACAATATAAATTAAAAACCCTGAACTTTTATGAATCGCACCAATAATTGTACCTGGACTGCGTAGAGGAGTGGGTCACCACAATATATTAAAAACCCTGAACTTTTATGATTCGCACCAATAATTGTACCTGGACTGCGTAGAGGAGTGGGTCACCACAATATAAATTAAAAACCCTGAACTTTTATGAATCGCACCAATAATTGTACCTGGACTGCGTAGAGGAGTGGGTCACCACAATATATTAAAAACCCTGAACTTTTATGATTCGCACCAATAATTGTACCTGGACTGCGTAGAGGAGTGGGTCACCACAATATCTTAAAAACCCTGAACTTTTATGATTCGCACCAATAATTGTACCTGGACTGCGTAGAGGAGTGGGTCACCACAATATATTAAAAACCCTGAACTTTTATGATTCGCACCAATAATTGTACCTGGACTGCGTAGAGGAGTGGGCACTGGGCACCACAATAAAATATATAAAAAACCGTCAACAGATCTGCATTACACTACACATACGGCTGCTCCTCTATCCTCTCCATCATATACATGTTGGAGTTTTAGCGTGTGACAACCTCTTGTTTTTGATAATGTCAGTGCATTTTGAATATTTTTCAATTTGCCCCACACCACTGAATGTACTTTATCTATGATACGCAATACGCATCTATCTATCTTGACTGCGTAGTGTGGTGGCCCCGGTACACAATTTGGTACCGAGGCCACAATATAATTAAAAAACCCTCCACGTGTCAGAATTCCACCACACAAGTATCTGGACTGCATAGTGGGGTGGCCCCGGTACCCAATTTGATACCGGGGCCACAATACCTCCTCCAAACATGGTACAGACAATTCGTCATTGAGATCCCAGACAGACAGGGTCAAAGTGTTATTGTTTGACTTTGTAAACCCAAAAAACTGTCCCTGTTGCACATAGTCGTGCAATGAAGACTGACTTTTTCATTTAAAGGCACGATCTTTCAAGTGTAGTGTTTGTAAGTCTAAGTCATATTATACTTTTGGTAAAATTGGTTTATTTTGTTCCTCTTTATGGTAATTAATTAGTAATAGAATTAAAGTATGAAATAGAATTAAAGTATGAAATAGAATTAAAGTATGAAATAGAATTAAAGTATGAAATAGAGTGGTATAGAGTTGTAGTGTGGTATAGATAGAGTGGTCCACACAATATAATAATAAAACCCTCAACTGGTCTGAATTCCACCAAACAAGTATCTGGACTGCGTAGTGTGGTGGCCCCGGTACACAATTTGGTACCGAGGCCACAATATAATTAAAAAATTGGGCATCAACTGTCACCGTTGTTTAATATCTGATACACCTAAATATGGACTGCACAGTGGAGTGGCCCCGGTAGTAAATTTGGTGCCGGGGCCACAATACCTCCTCCAACTTCCAAGTGTAGTGTTTATAAAGACAGACAGCGTCGAAGTGTTATTAGTTGACTTTCTTAACCCTAAAATTGTCCCTGTTGCAAATATTCGTGCAATGGACAGTTACTTTTCTATTGAAAGACTCAAGCTTTCAAGTGTAGTGTTTATAAAATATAAACAACAATACAGTAGTTTTAGAGCACGTCAATACCTCTTGTTTTAAATTATGACACGGCATTTTACTTTTGGTTTAATTTCTTGAATTTTTTTACATTTGGTTTTACTTTTTGAACATGGCAAACGACTGTTGATTGGTCATATAATGCAAAAAAAAAAAGTTCCAAGATGGAATTGTCCTTGGGCCCTCACACCCACCCTTATGTTGTTGAAATAGGACATGCACACTTTAACAAACCAATCATTTCAGCGACAGGGCCTACCAAACAACTTTGGCTGAAATGATTGGTTTGTTTGGGCCCCCACACCAAAAAAACTATTCATCTCTCCCTGTACAGACTAAACAGGCTCTACTGAGGCAAGATGTCGTCCTCATCCTCAACCTCTGATTCCTCTCCCCCTACAGTGTGTACTTCCTCCTCATCACACATTATCAATTCGTCCCCGCTGGACTCCACAACCACAGGTCCCTATGTAGTATCTGGAGGGCAGTGCTGTACTTCATTGAGGAATTGATTATTCATTTTTATAAACATCATTTTTTCAACGTTAGGAGGAAGCAACCTCCTTCGCCGCTCACTGACCAGGTTCCCCGCTGCACTAAAAACTCTTTCCGAGTACACACTGGAGGGGGGACAACTCAGGTAAAATAGAGCCAGTTTGTACAGGGGCTTCCAAACTGCCTTTTTTTCCTGCCAGTAACAATATGGACTGTCTGACATGTCTACTTGGATGGTGTCAGCAAAGTAATCATCCACAATTTTTTCTATTGTGACAGCATCCAATGCAGCGAGAGTAGACATGTCTGCAATGGTTGGCAGGTCCTTCAGTCCGGACCAGATGTTATCAGCATCCCCGCCAGTGCCTCTTTTGGGAAAACTGAGCTTTTTCCTCGCAGCCATAGATGTGGAAGAAAATGAGGGTGGAGCTGTTGGCATGTCACGGTCCTCTTCAGAGGACAATCTCCTGACCAGCAGGTCTTTGCACCGCTGTAGACTTGTGTCCGCCGGAAACAGAGACACAACATACGCTTTAAACCGAGGATCGAGCACGGTGGCCAGAATGTATTCCTCTGACTTTAAAAGAGTGACCACCCTCGGATCCTGGCAAAGCGTACGAAGGGCTACATCCACAAGAGCTACATGCTTGGTGTACTCGCAATGGCTTACCAGCTCCTCCCTCACTTTCTCCAGCTGCTTCTGCAACAGCCTGATCAGGGGAATGACCTGACTCAAGCTGGCAGTGTCGGAACTGACTTCTCGTGTGGCAAGTTCAAATGGCTGCAGAACCTTGCACAACACGGAAATCAGTCTCCACTGCGCTTGACTGAGGCGCATCCCCACTCCTTTGCCTATGTCGTAGGTGGCTGTGTAGGCCTGAATGGCCTTTTGCTGCTCCTCCATCCTCTGCAGCATATAGAGGGTGGAGTTCCAGCGCGTCACAACCTCTTGTTTGAGGTGATGGCAGGGCAGGTTCATGCTTTTTTGATGTGCCTCTAGTCTGCGGTAGGCACTGGCTGAATGCCGAAAGTGTCCAGCAATTTTGCGCGCCACCGCAAGCATCTCCTGCACACCCCTGTCACTCTTGAGGTAATGCTGCACCACCAAATTAATGGTGTGGGCAAAACATGGGACGTGCTGGAAATTGCCCATATTTAATGCCCGCACAATGTTACTGGCATTGTCTGACACCACAAATCCCCATGAGAGTCTAAGTGGGGTAAGCCACTGGGAGATAATTTCCCTCATTTTCTCTAATATGTTGTCAGCGTTGTGCCTCTTATTAAAGCCTGTAATGCACAATGTTGCCTGCCTTTGCATGAGCAGCCATTTTGTAGATGCTGCTACTGATGCAGCTGTTGCTGTTGCTGCGGAAGGGGATGCATCTACCCAGTGGGCTGTCACAGTCATATAGTCCTTCGTTTGCCCAGAACCACTTGTCCACATGTCTGTGGTTAAGTGGACAGTGGGTACAACCGCATTTTTAAGAGCACTGAGGACACTTGATCGTACTTCTCTGTACATTTTTGGTATCGCCTGCCTAGTGAAGTGGAATCTCGAGGGGATTTGGTACCGGGGACACAATACCTCCATCAACCCTCTAAATCCCACTCCACTGATGGCGGACACCGGGCGCACGTCTAACACCAACATTGCAGTTACAGCCGCAGTTATACGCTTTGCAATAGGGTGACTACTATCGTATTTTGTGGTCATGGCAAACGACTGTTGGACGGTCAATTGTTTTGTGAAAGACTTAGCGGTCTTACGACTTCCCCTCTGGGAAGATGACCGACTAACAGCAGCAACAGCAGCAGTGGCAGTAGTAGGCGTACCGCTGCAGGATTCCTCGGATGAATCCCGTATTGAGGAGGACTCAGTCTGGCTGCTGACTTGGGCTGCAGGACTGAATCTGATGGAGATTGTGGAGGAAGTTGACGAGGAGGGTGTTGCTGGTGTGTATCCAACTGGACCACGGGATTTAGGTGTCCCTGTACCGATGAGGGTCCTAGCCCCAGTTCCTGAACTAACCACTGAACTATGAAGGTTATTCAGGTGACGTATAAGGGAGGATGTTCCTAGGTGGGCAAGATCCTTACCCCTGCTTATTTGAGCTTTACATAAGCTACATATGGCCATACATTGGTTGTCTGGATTTGGATAAAAATAACTCCAGACCGAAGAGGTGCATTTTTTGGTCTTCTGACCAGGCATGACGATGGGCTTTTTCATCCCATGGACATCAGCTGTTTCCCCCCCTGGTGCCTCATTTACAATAACCACATCACCATCCTCATCATCAAGTTCCTCCACAGCGCCAGCTACATCATCAATAGCCTCCTCCCGAGCCACCTCTTCCCGTACAGTGATGGGAAGGTCAGGCTTGACAACCACCAACACCCTTGGACTCGCCTTGGGGATTTGTGATAATTTCTCTTTAGAACGCAGAGTTGTTTGCTGTTTTGTTGCTGACAGCATAACTCTCTTCAATTTTTTGTAGGGGGGGGGAGGAGGAGGAGGGCTAAGATCCGTGGGTGAAGCTGAACCACTAGTCATGAACACGGGCCAGGGCCTAAGCCGTTCCTTTCCACTCCGTGTCGTAAATGGCATATTGGCAACTTTACGTTTCTCCTCAGATGATTTAAAGTTTCTCTTTTTGCTACTTTTTCTTAACTTGGGCTTTTTGGATTTTACATGCCCGGTACTACGAGATTGGGCATCGGGCTTGGAAGACGACGTTGATGGCATTTCATCGTCTATGTCATGACTAGTGGCAGCAGCTTCAGCATTAGGAGGAAGTGGGTCTTGATCTTTCCCTACTTTATCCTCCAAATTTTTGGTCTCCATTATATGTAGCACAAGATACTGCAGAATGTGTGAACTTGGTAATATTGCAGTACCAATGGACTTATACTGCTGGATTGGTTTTGCAAATTTGGTTATAATTATTATATATTTTTTTTTTTTTTTTTAATTTTTTATTTTTTTTTACTTTTTTTTAATTTTTAAAAAACTTGGGAATAGTGGGGAAAAAACTATGCCCTTAGAAGCGCAGAGCACAGGACACAGCACCACTGGACTGAACAGGACACGGCACAGGACCCAGCAGCACTACGGAACTCAGCAGGACAGAGCACAGGACACAGCACCACTGGACTGATACTGCAGAATGTGTGAACTTGGTAATATTGCAGTACCAATGGACTTATACTGCTGGATTGGTTTTGCACATTTGGTTATAATTATTATATATTTTTTTTTTTTTTTTACTTTTTTTTTATTTTTTAAAAACTTGGGAATAATGGGGAAATAACTATGCCCTTAGAAGCACAGAGCACAGGACACAGCACCACTGGACTGAACAGGACACGGCACAGGACCCAGCAGCACTACGGAACTCAGCAGGACAGAGCACAGGACACAGCACCACTGGACTGATACTGCAGAATGTGTGAACTTGGTAATATTGCAGTACCAATGGACTTATACTGCTGGATTGTTTTTGCACATTTGGTTATAATTATTATATATATTTATTTTTTTTTAAATTTTTTATTTTTTTTTACTTTTTTTTTATTTTTTAAAAACTTGGGAATAATGGGGAAATAACTATGCCCTTAGAAGCACAGAGCACAGGACACAGCACCACTGGACTGAACAGGACACGGCACAGGACCCAGCAGCACTACGGAACTCAGCAGGACAGAGCACAGGACACAGCACCACTGGACTGATACTGCAGAATGTGTGAACTTGGTAATATTGCAGTACCAATGGACTTATACTGCTGGATTGGTTTTGCACATTTGGTTATAATTATATATATTTTTTTTAATTTCTAATTTTTTATTTTTTTTTACTTTTTTTTTATTTTTTAAAAACTTGGGAATAATGGGGAAATAACTATGCCCTTAGAAGCACAGAGCACAGGACACAGCACCACTGGACTGAACAGGACACAGCACAGGACCCAGCAGCACCACTGACCTCAGAAGGACAGAGCACAGCACACAGCACCACTGGACTGATACTGCAGAGCACAGCACAGCACAGCACAGCACAGCACAGCACAGCACAGAACTAAACAGCACAGAACTAAACAGCACAGAGGACCACCTAACACACCCTCCCTCTACCCTGATCAATGCCCGAGTGAAGATGGCGGCGACTAGCGGGGAATTTATAGGATCCGAGTATCGCGAGATCCGACAACGGGATTATGAGTCAGAGCCTCAGTTTCACTTTTGAATTTGGCGCCAATACCCGGATCTGTCTCGGATCCGACTCGGATCCGCAACGTTCGGGTGGGCTCGGATTTCATAAATCCGAGTGCGCTCATCCCTAATTAATACACACAAACAGTATTTAGGCAGTCAAAAGTGTATGATACATATTTATCTTCATTAAATGAATTGCAGATAAAAGTTTACATCAAATTAAAGATCTCTAATGTATGGGGCAGATTCAATTGTCCGAGATTGTTCCTAAGAACATAACGAATGTTCTTTTTTACTGATATTACGGAACAAGTAATGCAAAATTTATCCTCTATAGGGTGCAAACAAAAATCAGTGTTACTTACCATTAGTCAGAGGCCTCTCGCGGCCGTTCCTGAGGCACCTGGCGCTGATTATTTTTTATTAATTGAATCTGCCGCTATAAATCAATAACTATTGTTGCGACTTCTAACATTTTTTTTACAATTTTTTTTTAATTTTTTTATGCACTCTTTATCTATTTCTTGTCAAACATCAAAAAATGGAACAAATACATTTCCACGCAATCTTATATACAAAAGTGGTAGGGGAATATTTGGAGATTTGGAGAGGTTGGAAAAATTAAAAAGTGCAATACTAAAAGCAACAGATCTGGTATCAAAAGGGTTAAGAAAAGGACAAGGAAAAGGAAGCCAGGGTGGTTTGCAAAAGAAGTAGCAAGTATTGTGAAAGCAAAAAAGATGGCCTTTAGGAAATATGAGCAGACTCAGAATATTAAAGACAAAGAGGTATATCTGTTTACAGAAGGTAGTCAGACCTACAAAGGCACAAGCTGAAGACACCATTTCTCAGTCAGTAGATAAAGGGGGCAAACATTTTTGGGGTATAGAAGTGAAAGGAGAAAAACAAAAGGAGAAGTAATAAGACTAAAGACAGAGAGTGAGACTCTTGTTGAGGGAGACAAGATAATAGTAAATCATCTTAATAATTATTTTTGGTCAGTGTTAACTACAGAAAGAGCGGGGAAGGGGCCACAGTTAAGTTGCAAAAGAAGGAGAAGGTACTAACAGAACCCTCAAAAAGTGAAAGTGGATAAAATCAATGAGGCCAGATGGGATGCAAGCAAGGATACTACAAGAGCTTAATGGGTGCTGGTAACAAAATTCACAGAAATATTTAACCAGTCACTAGCTATAGGAGTATTCCCAGAGGAAAACAGCAAATGTAGTCCCACTACACAAAAGTGGAAGCAAGGAAGAGGCAAGCAACTACAGACCAGTGAGCATTACATCAGTAGTAGGGAAATCTTTGGAAACACCCTTAAAAGAAAGAGTTGTAGAATATATAAACTCCAGTAACCTACAGTATACCAAACAGCATTGGTTTACTGGGGGCAGATTGTGTCAAACAAATCTCATTGACTTTTTTGACTGGGTGACTAAAGTAATAGATCAAGAAGGGGCTGTAGATGTAGTTTATCTATATTTTAGTAAGGCTTTTGACACTGTCCCACATCGCAGACTGTTAAATAAACTCAAAAGCTTGGGATTGTATTCTAAGCTGGTTGAATGGATAAGATCTTGGTTGCAGGATAGAAAACAGAGAGTTATAGTAAATGGAGTGCATTCACAGGAGGTAAAGGTTACCAGTGGAGTACCCCAAGGATCTGTACTTGGACCAGTGCTTTTGAATATCTTTATTGGTGACTATGCAAACGGTATTGAAGGGAAAGTATGCCCTTCTGCAGATGACACAAAGATATGCAACAGGGTAGACACACCAGGAGGGGTAAAACAAATGATCAATGATCTAGATAGACTAGAGCAGGGTTGTCCAACCCGCAGCCCGCGGGCCGCATGCGGCCCAGCACGCCTGTAAATGTGGCCCAGAAGCAGTTTTGGTTGTGGCAAGGGGGCAGCACTGTTAATGGAAAAAAAAAAATCCTGCAAAAAAAAGAAAAGAAAATACTTACCTTGCGGTCACGCGGTCACGTCAGCTGGTACTCCGGCTCCCTCCCTTGTCTCCTCCTCCGTGCGGTGCTCGCAGTGAAAGTCGGGCGTGATGTCATCTCGCCCAACATCCATTGCGGAGCGCAGCACAGAGGAGTCACCCGCACGAGAAGAACAATCAACAGCACAGAATTGGAGAAAAGAAGAGAAGAGGACAGGAGAACAAGCCGATTAAAAGGTAAGTTAAGTGGGATTTTTTTTATTATTTCAAGGGACGCTGACAAGTGAATAAAAGTCACCTGGTTCTGGAGCATCATGGACTTTATCTCCCTGCTACATACTTCTACTTGTATTACTAATGGGGCATTATATATTATTCTCTTTGGCCCATTATAAGTTGTTATCCCTTAACTAACATAGTGGTGCCATTAGCAAAACAGGTCACAATTTGGGGTCACAGTGATGTATATGTCAGGTACTGCAGGCCTGGTCAGGGCACCCTGATATACAATGCCTGGCTTAAATGCACTTTATTGATATTGCATCTAAACAATACAAAAAGTGATTATAGTATAATAACTAGAGAGGATTTTTTGAACAAGGAGATTGAAAAGTAAGTATAGGGGGATTTGAAAAAAAAGTGATATATATATATATATATATATCACTTTTTTCTCATATATATATATGTTAACTATGTTTTCTATGGTTTTTTGGATGATCAGCTATCGTTATTGTTAGTGTATCTTATGTGCGGCCCAAACCAACTCGTCGTCTTCCAATGTGGCCCAGGGAAGCTAAAAGGTTGGACACCCCTGGACTAGAGGAATGGTCAAGAGAGTGACAACTACAGCTTAATGCCAAAAATGCAAAATCATGCACTTGGGTCTCAAAAACCCAAAGGATAAATATAGTATTAATGGCACTATAATGGAAACTACTGAGGAGGAAAGGAATCTAGGAGTCACTAATTCAGGTGACTTAAAGGCAGATAAGTAATGTAACAAGGCAATGAGAAAGGCAAGTCAGATGCTTGGTTGCATAGGGAGAGGAATCAGTAGCAGTAACAAAGAAGTAATGATGCCACTGTATAGGTCATTGGTACGGTCTCATATAGAATACTGTGTTCAGTTCTGGAGTCCATATCTCCAGAAAGATATAAATACATTAAAGACTGTACAAAGAAGAGCAACTAAAATAGTGCATGGCCTACAGCACAAAACATACCCGGAAAAATTAAAAGATTTTATTATGTACAGTTTGGAGCAGAGAAGGGAACGGGGGACATGATAGAAACTTTCAAGTATATCAAGGGTTTTAACAAGAAACATTCTTCAAAGTAAGAGAAGTATTACACGAGGACATGCACTGAAATTGAAGGGAAGTAGGTTCAGAGGAAATTTGAGGAAAAATGACTTCACAGAAAGGGTAGTAGATAAGTGGAAAAGCCTCCCATCAGAGGTGGTAGAGTAGAGTATACAGTAGAGCAATTTAAACAGTAGAACAATTTAAACATTATTGGGATAGACATAAGGATATCCTTACAAAGAACTAAGGACCTATGGTTTGAGGTTACCATAGGTTAAAAAATGGGTAGACTAGATGGGCCAAGTGGTTCTTATCTGCCGTCAAATTCTATGTTCTCTGTTTCTATGGATAAAAGATGATAGAGGGTAGTGAGGACCAAGCTGCACCATATTCTAAAGGAATACAGCCAAGAGTCATATTACAGGCTGAACACCACCAAAACTGAAGCGCTTCCACATAATATCTCTCTAGAACCCCATAGCCGTTTAAAAGCCAGATTCAAATATGCTCGGAAGGAGAAATCACTTTCCTACCTGGGGATTCAGGTCCCAGCAAATATTTCAGGGAATAATTAGCTATCCCCCGTTAATTACAAGACTGTACACATTGTCTAATTCTTGGATGACATATGAAATTTCATGGTTAGGCCGGGTTGCAGCCTTTAAGATGATGCTTCTTCCCAAGCTAATGTACTTGTTTAGGACAATCCCCTATATAACCCCAAAGACGTTTATGTCCGCTCTGCATACACTGATGATTCGCTATGTTTGGAGAGGCCAACCCTCTAATGACCTCTATTACCGATGCACTTAGGGTTTGGAATAGAACCATAGCCACATCACCAGACTTTGTCTCCCCGACCAACAATGTTTCCCTCCTCACTGTGTCGTCCCTACTCTTTATTCCGCGTAGATTTCTATAAATATCTGCGACTGCGGCACTGGATTAGGGACCTACGTCACCAAAAGTACTCAATAACTCCTCCCCCGCCTCTCTTCAACACCAAGCGAACTAAGGGGACATTAAAGGAGGTATCACATCTTGGTACCAAAATCACCTGGGGCTGACGGATGTCTCTAGGCATGTCTCCCAAACCAGCTGGGAGGCTGATCTTAACATTTCCCTCTCCCCGTCTCAGTGGGAAATCATTTACTCCAACTTATCTGTGGTATCAAAGTGCACTAATCATGTAGAAATGCTGCTAAAACTGCTATATCGCACCTACCTCACCCCAGCTTGTCTTCAGAAGATCTGGCCTAGCCATTCTATATATTGCTGGCGCGGGTGTGGAGATGTAGGCGATTTACTTCATGTGTTCTGGTCCTGTCATCCAACCACTCTGGCAAGAGATATTTGAACTAGCTGGAAAGGTGACCTCCATATCGTTAACCCCAACCCCTCTTATGGCCCTCCTACATCTTTACCCTGAACAATTACCTAAACATTATAGATATGTTTGGGGACACATTTTGATAGCTACGAGGGCAGCGAAAGTGCAGCTTTGGAAGCAGCCACCCCCCTACACTTCACAAGGTGATTGAGAAAATCCACTTTAGCTTTCGCATGGAGACACTTGATGCCACGTACTCTATGTCATCGCCCTCTCCTATTGTTAAATGGATGCCATGAGATATATTTACAACAGACGGTGGGGGCTACAAACTTATCCACCCTACTGATCCATCTAGCCCCACGGACCCAGCATCATCATTGAACCCATCATTGGCCCTTAACGAGGACCCCCCCTCCGCAATAACCCCTAATTCCTTGTCTAATTTGTTCTGAAGAGTGTGTATTGTTTTGAAGGTTTATTGGTTAGATATAAGATGTTATGTCTGCTCCCCATCCTGTACTCCCCCTAAGAACTCCCCCTAAGACATAAGAAGGAAGGATCCTTCTTATGTCTGTACCCTCCCCCCTAAAAGTTTTAAAAAAAATTGAGGTTAAAAAAAATGATGTAAGACGGGACTAAGTGCCAATGGAACAGCAGTTTATATCCTGACTCCAGTCACAGAAGAGGTAAAACAGGAGTTACTCATCCTAGACAGTCCCTATTTTCAGACATGGTTAAGGCCTGATACACCAAAAGGTATAATTGTCTTTGAAATATGAAGGAGATATTTACTACAGCACATAATAGGCATTTATCAAGAACACAATTTGGGAGGTATAAGCTAGATATGAGGAAATGCGGAGATGAGGATCTGAGCTCCTGCAAAGTAAGGGGCCTGTGGGAAAGTACTGGAGAGGTGTGGGGGGGAAACACACTGTGACAGTATTGTCTTACTTTGCCAATCTGCCAGAGGTTTAGATTGTTGGGTGTTTACTTACTGTCAATAACCTGCCATTACAGACCACTCCTACTGGGGCTACTTGGCCACTTGTGATCAAATAGTACCCAGTTTTACTAGAATAGTCTCCTAGGCTTCTTCATTGGCACCTGAAACTTCTTGTTTCTGGGTGATGTGTATAACTGCTGCAGCACCTCTTTGCTGGTTACTTTGGCTGCTTACTTTGGATTAAGACTGCTGGATAACAGGGTTTCATCGACCAGCTTCTTGGAAATGAAGCACATGGTAGGATGGCTTTGGTAAAAATGGTCATATACAGTATGTCTGCATTCTGTACCATATACAGCTTCCAGTTCTAATATTTAAATGAAAATTACTGTGATTAGAACATGCCTTTCCCAAATTTATATGGCAAAGATGTAAAATTTTAAATTTAGCCACATCCTTGGCAACCTTTACAGACCCTCTGATGGACAGAGTCCCTGTACTACATGCTGCATATCCGCATCTAGGCTCTTACATATCAGGAAGAATATCCTCACACTACACTGCAACAGTACTGGGGCTTGATACAGGGGACAGATGGAAGAATCCTCTGGGGGTATTCAATTAGGTTCGCGGTCCGCGGAAACGTGCCACGAAGGCAATCCACGGTACCGCAATAATGTGGATTTTCGCGTGCACCACATAGGGTTACGAAAGAAAATCTGCGTTATTGCAGTGTTATGGCTGACAGGGAACACCATAAACTTGTAGAACAGACTGAAGAGGTCTTCACCTATAGCAAGCCGACTTTCCCGTGGAGCTGGACGCGCTCACAGGTACTCAGATGCCCCCAGGACTTGAACTCAAAGTAGTACAAGTTTATGATGTCGCCACAGCACTGGCGAGGGCCAGATAGGAGGCAGAAATGGAGTGCAGTAGTCAGGCCGAGGTCAGAGGGTAACAACAGACAGCAGAGTGATGTCCAAGCAAGGGTCGGGAGCTGGCAACAGGCAACGTATCCAGAGAACAAGCTAAGGTCAGAGGTCACAGGCGATTCAACAGGGTCCAGAAACAACCCAGGGGTCATACACGGGTAATCAGATCTAAAGACTCAGCACAGGAGCAGGGAACAGGAACAGGGAGCCTAGCTACACTGGGAGCTATAACTGGCAGTGAGGCTCAGTCCTCACTGCCTTAAGTAGTGAGGGGAACCAATAGGAGCAGAGTGCCAGCGAGCCCCCTCCCTAATACAATAGGAGCCTTAAATCCCTCTGCGCGCATACGCCCAGCTATAAGACAGCTGGCCGGGCGCTGCGGCAGGGGAGACAGAGCGTCCCGGTTGTTGCCCAGGAAACCGGGTTGTGGAGGGCGGAAGTGAGGTCCCGGTCGTCATGGAGACGGCTGGGACGCTCGAGGCAGCAGGAAGCGAGCCGCGGCGGCCCGTCGGGGAGCCGCGACTCGTAACATGCAGTACCGTGTTACCATCAATACTGCGAACTTTTCACGGTAACGCGCGTTACCGTGGATCGGAAACCTAATTGAATACCCCCTTCTGAGTATTACCTTTATTTTGTCAATATGTGATAACCCTGAGCCAGAATGGGTGTTAGTGGATTACAGCTATGGAGGCAAAGGGGCCTACATTTGTAGGCAGGATGTTAGACCTGTCAGTAAAATTGTTAGCACCTTGTCAAACTTTATTGGATTAATACCAAGTAATATGTCAATACCCTGCTGCACTGTTATCCAGATATATGGGACTCGCCGAATTTCTACCTATGGATGACTTTAGTCAGTCATAATCCTTTTCATAACAAACACTTTTCTGATCTTAGACAGGGTGGGAAAACCTTTCTATCAATTGTTTATGACACAGATACTATGAGGCCTAAGGTTACACTAAAAGAAGCTTACATTTTCAGCATGATTACGAGAGATGCCATTTAAAATATAACACAAAGCCCTCTCTGCTGCTTCACAGCATGTCTGATGATTCTGTAGGTTCTTCCTGAAACAAATGTTATATCCTTTTAGCACATTCATTGCACTATTTTTGGCAGTCTAAGAAATTGATGTTTTTGGTTTATTCATGGAATGATTTAGTACTGGTTGCCTTCAAACCCGTACAATACAACAAATCTCCTAGCTAGTTTGCACCCATGGAAAATCAATGACAAACTTCCGTCCCCCATGGTTGGGGTGATCACCCCATCACGTTCCCTGCATTCAGCCAATGACTGTCGTCTCTCCTCCACTCTGATCACCTCATCCTACTCCAGAATCCAAATTTCTCTCGGGCTCCCCCCTCCGCTGGAACGGTCTCCCACGCTCCATCTGACTGTCTCCTAATTTGTGCACCTCAAACAGGCACTTAAAACTCACTTCTTCCTCATAGCCTACCAGCCATCCACCTAACCAACTCTCCATGCCTGACATCCTCACCTCTCTTCCCCTACTCGCTTCTCTTGCGATTCTTCCCCTCTAACTCCCCATTGTGCCCCCTGTCTGTTTCCCCTGCCTTTAGGATGTAAGCTCTCATGAGCAGGGCCCTTCTGTCTCGCTCTACCTATTCTTCTGCTCCATCCTCAATGTGTAAGCTATGTTGGGAGATTTGAAGTCCTGGTAGTTTTTGTTTATTGTTCTATATGGTTCTACCCTGTATAGTCCACTGTCTGTACTCTGTACAGTGCTGCGGAAAGCTTGTGGCACCCTATCAATAAAGACTAATAAAACTAATAGCTCATGGTCAGAGAGGCAATCTGTGGCAGTTGGGTATTGGCTGCTGTGCTGAAAATTCAAACAGTGAATTGGATTCCTTTACAATGATCCTGGATAAAACCGATGTCCTGTAATATATGGCTCTAACAAAAAAAATATTCACTAAGTGGAGCCCTTAACTTAGCAAACATCAATGTGATACTGAAATCAATTGCTGGGACAGTGGCAGATTGATTTAATCAGCACATAAGGTCTGAATGTTCTTTTTACTGCCAAGGAGGTCTCAGGGTAAAGGTTGGGTGGCATCCGATAGACCACTGGGACCTTTCTCACTGCTCACATTTGGTGGGGTAATTGGTCTCAAGCTCAGAGGAGAGTCGAGTAGACCTTATGTTTTAGGTTGTTAAGTTTTCTAGAGCTGATGTTTAAAGGGGAATTTTAAAATTGAAAACTTGAACACGTCTGATGTATCATGTGAGGTAACGCTGCTGCTCTGAACCTTAAACCTTGTCATTGTACGTCTTTATTGGCTTAGTTGTTTTGCTTTATTTTTCAACATTGCTGTACCTGACTTGTTAATAAAAACAGTTATAAAGAATAAATGAAACAAAATAAATTAGTTTGTAAACTGGTAGAGCTAAGATAAGGTGTTAATGCCAGCAGTAATCACAAAGCTGCGTAGAATGTAAATAGCACTGCTTTGCATGTGGTTACCAGACAAGAAGGAGACTACGATGCCACAGGAGGTGTAAGGTTACAAGCCACACCTCTAAAACATATTGACGTGGGAGGAGCAGAGAGTCCCGTCCACTGTAATCTCACCGCATACTGGAAGTAACCACAACAAATCTCTGGACAGACTTGTAACTATATGGAGCTAGCACTTAGCGTGCCGCAGGAGTCCATGTGCCACATACTGCTACCTGCACCCACGTGGAAATGGAGCCTCTCAGGGGCAAAGGAAAAAACAGCACTGGCCTTCAGCCCAAGTACCTCGTAAGTGACACAGGATGTGGTGTCACTGGGACAGCTCCACTTCCTGTGTGCAGCACTGGGCTGAAAGGTTCAAAAGGAGAAAAAGATAACATTCCATGGAGGGATTGGGCAGTGGAAGAAAGTTCAGTCTAGCAGTAAAAAATCCTAATAAACCTAATAATAGAATAATAGGATAGTCAAAGTCTGGGTCCAATTGTATGTGTAGCCACACATAAGAAAACTAACCCTGATACACTGATTGAAATCAAAGCAATTTACAACACCTAGTACGGGGTGGGATTAATCCCAACATATTCAATAACAGTCACAATAAGCCCAGCCCCCTACCCCTCGAGTTCTGTAAATGATTAGGATTTTAATCCCTGTCTCCAAATGGTGAATTGTGAACTACCTCCATACAGGTGTGAACAAATAGAGAATTAATATATCAGATTCTCAAAATGTTTTGAGGACTAGAACTTTGAAAACTGACTCTTGTTTGTGCCATTCGTACCTGGAGCTGGTCAAGTTGTTCATCAAGAGCATCCAGAAGGAAATCACAATGGTCCCTGTGTCTTTCATCTGACAGTTCAGAGGACAAAAATTGCATCTGAAGATCTATAGTGGATTCAAACACACTGAATTGTGCAGGAACAAATCAAATCAACCATTAACAAAGCATATGTCTTAGTAACATGAAGAACAGTAATATGAAGAACAGTTGGTATCAAAGGATTAACTTCTAAGTGCGCTACAAAAAGTGCTAAAACAATAAGAGTAATCATGTTTTGAAAATAAGTGGTGCTAAATCATTCCCCAGTATGACAAAAGTTTCCAAAGGAAGAAGCAGTTGAGATTATAATTATATTTGTTTAAAGTAGAGCTAAAAAAATAAGCTATGAAAGGTATTTTGTAGCGCTTACACTTATATACAGGAAGACATGAAATAAAATTTGAAATGTTTAATGAAGTTCTTACTTAGCCCATTGTCCTCGTCTGCAGAATCCTCAAACTCTGTATCCTTTTCTTGTACTGTCTCGGCCATGTTGTCTTGACAAGTTACTATAGGGAAACAAACGACTATTATTAGGTCTTCTCTCCCACACATTCATAATGTTGAACAAATATAAAATTACAAACTAAGGGACTGGAAACTATCTAATAGTTGTGTGTGTGTGTGGAAAAAACTGCCGGATGACAGAGTGCTCAAGCTGCAGCGCCACCTGCTGGGCAGAGTTATACACTGACCTACTAAATTCTTAGTGTGTGTGGGAAAAAAAATTCAAAAAGGGCTGAAATTTAGTAGGGCTCAAACTCATTTTCGTGAGGTAATTTTACCTCATGAACACACATGTGTAGAGGCGTGCGTTAGTGTGTGTGTGTGTGTGTGTGGAAAAAACTATTTTCTCAGAAAGGGCTCATCCAATTGACCTGAAATTTGGTATACTGACATTATTTGACAAAAAAATTAGAATAGTCAAGTCAGTTAACTTCCATCATCCCCCCTTCCCCCCGTGGGAGGGGTAGTAAAGGCTAAATTTACGAGTTGAGGGCTCAAACTCATTTTCGTGAGGTAATTTTACCTCATGAACACACATTAAAAAGGGCGCTTGCGTCGGGAACTAACGCTCTTCCCCTGAGGAGGCCTGGGCTAGGTCCAAATGCATGACAAGAACCTTTTTAAGACCTTAAGTAGCTTGATTTCACTAGAATGCATGAGTATCATGCACGGGTTAACTTGTCTTCTAATATATAAAAGCCTAGCGGCGTGCGTTAGTGTGTGTGTGTGTGTGTGTGTAAAAAACTATTTTCTCAGAAAGGGCTCATCCAATTGACCTGAAATTTGGTATACTGACATTATTTGACAAAAAAATTATAATAGTGAAGTCAGTTAACTTCCATCATCCCCCCTTCCCCTAGTAAAGGTTAAATTTACGAGTTGAGGGCTCAAACTCATTTTCGTGAGGTAATTTTACCTCATGAACACACATGCTGTGTTAGTGTGTGTGTGTGTGGAAAAAACTACCGGGTGACAGAGTGCTCAAGCTGCAGCGCCACCTGCTGGGCGGAGTTATATACTACACTGACCTACTAAATTCTTAGCATTATCTAATATATAAAAGCCTAGCGGCGTGTGTGTGTGGCGATGAAGATGACAAGAACCTTTTTAACACCTTAAGTAGCTTGATTTGACTAGAATGCATGAGTATCATGCACGGGTTAACTTGTTATAAAACAATTTTGTACAACATGAGCCTATAAACCTAGACTTTTAGGTCCTTAAAAAGCTTAGTAAGCAGCAGTGCATTTCCGCTTTAAGACCAGATTCCCCTCATTTCTTTTTTTTTTTCACTTAAAGCAGTAGGTCTGTCCAACCTGCGGCCCTCCAGATGTTGTGAAACTACAAGTCCCAGAATGCCCTTCCAGCTATCAACTGGTTGTCTACCAGCAAAGCATGCTGGGGCTTGTAGTTTCACAACACCTGTAGGGCCGCAGGTTGGACAGGCCTGATTTAAAGGTACACTTAAAAATGGAAAGAGAAACATATATGACCCTTTGAAGTGCTCCCTGAATACGTTTGCATCATAACTCCTCCATTAGTGCGTTAAAAGGGATGGATAACGTAAGTTGAATAGAACTATTAATTATGACAGGACAGGAGGCTCAGCAGTAGTGTGACGTACCTGGCCGCAGAAGGCACTATATGAGTGGATAGGAGCATCACATGACCGTGTGACTCCTTCTTAGGCCAGATATAACTCACTGCTGCTGAGCTTCCAGGTTGATCAATAAATATTATGATTCAGGTGAGGGGTATCTATCCCCTTTACATGATTCATATTATTCCTGAAGATCTCTCCAACAATCCTCTATTTAAAAATTCATTTTTAAATATTTACATGTTCTCATCTGAACAGCTGAAAATGTTATCCATCCATCAAAAGATATTTATGTAGACAGGGTATTTGTTTGTAAGGAGAGTTTTGGCACCTACCCATTATGATTGCCAGGACAGCAAAGTGTGTCACAGTGGACACTCATTTTCGTGGATAAACTACAGCATTCCTTAAAAATGTAACTAATGTTTTTCTTCTTTTCTTCTTTTCCAAATCTTCAAAATGGTACATTCATAAAATAATAATACTATGTACAAACATATTTCTGAAATAATTTCTTAGGGATTTAGCATTCGGAAATTGCAGACTCCAAAAAATGAAATGGTGGAAAACTATTAGAATAATGTATTTTTACAAGCCCAACATCATCTGTAGAATTGGACACAACAACATGCAGACACAAAGGAACTTACCGAGTATAAGTCGACCCGAATATAAGCCGAGGCACCTAATATTACCACAAAAAACTGGGAAAACTTATTGACTCGAGTATAAGCCTAGGGTGGGAAATGCAGCAGCTACTGGTAATTTTTTTTTAGATTTATTCATTATTATGTATTTTATTTACATCTGTATATGCATTTTTATTTTACACATTTTTATATCATGTGTGTTTTTGATTGATTAACTACTGAATGATTCATGTATTTTTAATCTGACTGGTTCTTTGGACATATGCACCTTTCTTTATTAAAAATGAATCAGTGGTATATTGCCATTTGTACAGATATACTGTTTGGCTTAAGTCGGAGGATAGGTGAACACTTTGAAATACACTGGGCTGATGCAAAACCCAGGCCTTTTGTGGCGCACACTGAATGTGCTTCGAAAGTGACCTCAGCTGACTTTTAATGGATGGAAAAAAATATGAATTGTGCTCTTGTTTTCTGCTCCTTCTACAGTGCAGCTGTAATATTGAAATTTCTCCAGGCTGTTATGCAGGTAGAAGCACCAGGTTTAGGCCCCAGTGGCAGGTTAGGTGAAGATTCATTCACATAAAACATTGTTTCCTCAAGTTCTCCTTTAAACAATACTAAAACTGAAAAAAAGAAGTTCAATGTTGCTATATTAACATATTATACATAGAGAGTATTTCTTGGTACACAAAAGAAATTATTGAACTATTATTCCTGAAACACAGAGTTGATACTAAGCTAAATCTTTTTGGCATGCTATCTGTCCCCTATCTTGCAGAAAGCAGGCATGAAAACAACCAGCTTCGGGTGCATATCTAGAAAAAGCAGGACTGATTTTGAACGTGGTCTTGTAGGTGTGACACCAAGCATCAATTTAAAAAAAAAAAATACAGTTTGTTTGCCATTTTATCACAACTGCTCCATAAATATGGCTTTATGGTCCTGATATAAGCTTGCCATTTTAGTGAAGCCCTGACACATTTCAAAATGGGGTGCAGGGGGACACTGGAAATAAATATCTTTATATATGTGTGCATTAATATTTCCACACCCCCTGATTTGTAAGCATGGTGCTCTACTTTATTGATTTCATTTGCAAAAACTGTTTTATAAATGAATCGTAAAAAATAGAACCATCAACTACTTTGTGAGACATCATAATGTAATGTATCCTGAATAATACTGTATTATGAGACCCAGCAAATGCCATATCTGAAATTCACCCCCAAAGAATAGGGAAGGGAGGGAGAGAGAGAGAGAGAGAACGAACTTACCTGGTCTCCGGTCCCTCAGCTCTTAATTTCCGCAGTGGAACGCATGTGCGTTCCACTGACAGGAAGTTCGGCATTTGTGCCAGACTTCCTGTCAGTGGAACGCACATGTGTTCCACTGCGGAACTTGAGAGCTGAGGGACCGGAGACCAGGTAAGTTCACCCGTGTATAAGCCGAGGGGGGCTTTTTCAGCATATAAAAATGTGCTGAAAAACTCGGCTTATACACGAGTATATACGGTATGTATAGACGTACAGATGGCATGAGTAATGCACTCCTTTAGCCTCCTTCCCTTTTATTGTTTTCATCCCTCTTTCTCGCCCTCTTTTCGTAATCACCTTACCCATTAGTATAAGATATTAAAATATGAAAATGACACACTAATAATCTCTTTCTATATTACATGTCTTTAGTATTAAATTATGAAACATCTGTGTATTGCTCATTAATACTGTTTGTACAGTGATCATACCAAAATATAAAGTAAGAAACGAAGTACAGATGGCACAAGGACGTCAAAAGAATGGAGTGACTAATGGACATCATTTAGAGCTAGGAGAGCAGAAAAAGAGCTACAAACCATTTTGCACTGCAAGGGCTGCAAATATATTTCTTTTTTTGTATGCAGGAAAAACACTGGCTGTTTTGGCATATAGCACACAAATACTGGAGAGTCTTATTTTTACACTGCAATTTAGAGTTGAGCTAGGACACGCCCCCTACCAACTCTAAATCTGTATGCACAATATAAATTTGTCCCTTCCTGCTGTGCAACATGGTTTTCCCAGGGTGCAAATTTGCCCCTTTGAGTTTGTTTTGCTGCTAGCTCTAAATGAGGCCCTAACTGGCTAAGTTTTGGCTCCTTGTGACCTTGGACAATGTACTCTATCTCCCTTTGGGGCCAATTTTCTAAAGACCGAAAAGCCCTATTCCTGGCTTCACCCTATACACTAAGGGGTCTCCCCCCGCCGAAGATTTACCTGGTCTCTGCAAAACATGGGCAAGTCTATTTCACAAGGATTGTAGTGGTAAGTATAAACGAAAAAAACCTTCTATGTGGGATTGCTGCTTTAAATACAGTATTCCATGTATTACTTCTCTGACTTTTGGCTAAGATCAAGTGTAGTATTTGTTCCCTATTATTGGGGGGTAGCCCCTTATGGGCTCTGCAATTCCCCGAGGATTAGGAGATGTGTGGCGCTGAGGTTCCCACCCCCCCCCCCCTTAAACCTTTGATGCCCTCCTTTCCGGGTGTGGACAAGTTTCCGGACAGGGGCGGGCTGGGCCGGGGGGCCCCCTCCGATGCAATATTTCCTATTTATTACCTTCGGCTGCATCAGCGCACAGGTGGCCGCATCATCAATTACGCTGCCGCATCGCGTGTGACGTGATGCGGCCGCCTGTGCGCCCCCTGGGCTTAAACTTGCCAGCCCGCGCCTGTTTGCGGACCTTGGGTGAAGCTTCGCTGGATCCCAGGGTACAGGGATCTCCCTTAGGCTTGTGTCAAACCATGCCCCCTGAGGGACATTTTTGGTCTCAGGTGTCGGGGATAGAGGCGCCCTTCCTCTTTTGAGGAAGGCCTGAAGTTGCTGCACCTTTTTTTGCACTTGGGGCACGAAAGTACCATTCCGGGGCTTTAATAAAATTAATTTAATAAGAGAAAAAAAAATCCATTTATCAGTGACTGGGATAGAAATTCAAATGAAATGTATTTCCTACTATGTACTTCTATCTGCAGACAAGAAATTCTTAACCTGTCGGATCAAAAAGTCTCTACAACATTTAATCTGACTTCTCACCACAATGAGACACTCATCTCATTAAACAACTTAACCCGTCCACACTTTTATGGAAAATGACACATTAGTTTAGTAAAAATAATTAGTTTTCCATCAAAGATCTTAAATACCAGCACTAATTAATCACTTGGTGCTGCTGGCAGGTCCTGCGTGTCTAATCAGTATAATATTAATTGCTGTGTATGTGCAGTGTCTGTTTCTGACAGACAAGCAGTTCATTTGTGCTGCAAACTGATTTATGCTGGATAGGTTTTAAACTTGGTACAGCGCAAGTTTAAAACTGTTGTTCCAGGAGGTAGGATTTTTTGGGGGTGGGGGAGGGGTTCGCAGAAAAAGGGTAAAAAAATTCATATTGTTAAATAGTGTGATTGTAAAACATCGATCAGTCACATGTTAGAGAAGCTGCGAGGTGGGGCCTCCATGGCTCTCACTTGTTTTTTCAGCACATCCCACAGATACTTGATCAGATAAAGATCTGGGAAATGTGGAGGTCAAGTCAACACCTTGAACTCTTTGTCATGTTCCTCAGACCATTCCTGAACAATTTCTGCAGTGAATGAAATAGGCAACTGCCATCAGGGAATACTGGTTCCAGGAAGGGGTGTATTTAGTCTGCAACAATGTTTAGGTAGGTGGTACATGTCAAAGTAACATTTATATTAATGCCAGGACCCAAGGTTCCCCAGTAGAACATTGCCTAGAGCATCACCCTGCGTCCGGCCGGCTTGGCTTCTTCCATAGTGCATCCCTGTGCCATCTCTTTCCCAGGTTAATGGCGCACACACACCAGGTCGTCCACATGATTTAAAAGAAATGGTGATTCATCAGACTAGGCCACCTTCTTCCATTGCTCCATGGTTCACCTTTGGCGATCACATGCCCATGGTAGGCGCTTTCGGCAGTGGACAAAGTCAGCATTGGAACTCTGACAATCTGCAAATACGGACCCCATATGCAGCAAGCTGCAGTGCACGGTGTGTTCAGACACCTTTCTGTCAAAGCCAGCATTAACGTTTTCAGCAATTTGTGCTACAGTAGTTCTTCAGTGGGATTGGACCAGACAGGCTAGCCTTGGGCATCAATGACCTTAGGCACCCGTGAACCTGTCGCTGGTTCATCGGTTGTGCTTCCTTGAACCACTTTTGGTAGGTACCAAGCACTGCATGCAGGGTACACCCCACAAGATCTTTGCTTTGGAGATGCTCTGACCCAGTCATCTAGCCATCACAATTTGGCCCTTGTCAAAGTTGCTCAGATCTTTACAGTTGTCCTTTGTTATCTGCTTCAAACACATCAACTTCGAGAACAGGCTGTTCCTAATATGTATCACACCCCTTGACAGGTGACATTGTAATCAATGTTATTCACTTCCCTTGTCACTGGATTAAATGTTATGGCTAATCAGTGTATGCTAAGGCGTCTATTTATGACCAAACGCAAATCCCTCACGTTAATTATCATTTCTTATGGCAATGATAACAGATAAATTAAAATGGCGAGAGAGAAGGAAAATAAAGTGATGTATTTAGTCAAAGCTGCAGGTGGCCATGAGGAAATCAATAATCTTCTCTGAATCATACTTGTCCACTTTTAAAACATCCCCTCTGAGAGACACTAGCCATTATCTGTTCAAAACTAGTCATGCAGTAACAGACCTATTTTGTTTTAACAAGTGATTCTAGTGCAGTGCAGTGCTTTATGCAGTGCAGTTATCAGAGACATATCACTTTCAAGATGTATACTAGAGATGAGCGGGCTCGGATTCCGCTAATCCGAGCCCACCCGAACAGTGCGGATCCGAACGGGATCCGAGCACTGTTCGGATATTTCCGGCGGGCAAAAAATTGAAAACGAGGCTCTGTCGTCCAAGTCTCGCATCGAATCTCGCGAGGGGTGGGAGGGAGGGCCCAGAATAATTCCATCTTGTACCTCTTTTTTGGGCATTATGTGCTCAAGCTACCTCGGTGCAACCTTTTGGCCTAAAAACAATATTGTGAGGTGTTCAGAATAGACTGGAAATTAGTGGAAATGATTGTTATTGAATGTTATTGAGGTTAATAATAGCATACTTGCCAACATTTTTTTTTCTTTTTCCGGGAGATGCCGGCTGGGACGTGGGCATGCAGGGGGCGGGGCTGCGAAATCGCGTCATTTTGGCCCCGCCCCCGTGACGGAATGACGCAAATCGCGTCATTTTACAGTGGGGGCGGGGCTAAACGCCGCGATTCCGGGTGAATCGCGGCGTTTAAACTAAATTTTTCCCCCTTCCTATCAGGGAGATTGCCACACTCGTCCGGGAGACTCTCGCAAAATGCGGGAGTCTCCCGGACAATCCGGGAGAGTTGGCAAGTATGAATAATAGCGTAGGAGTGAAAAAAAACAAAACACAAAACTGGTTTTTATGCTTTTTTAAAAATAAATCAGAACCAAAACCTTTCGTCGGATGTTTTGGCAAAACAAATCAGAACCCAAAACCTCAAGCTAATCAGAACCCAAAACCCAAAACACTAAAAGTGGCCGGTGCACACCCTTAATGTATACTACATACATACAAAGATGAAGAGTAAACTTATATTATATATTATACCAGTATTAGGGCAGAGGTATGCAATCTGTGGCTTTAACAATCGTTGTGAACCAGTACGTCCCAAACATTTCTAGACAGACGTTTGCTATCTGGGCATGCTGGAATGTATAGTTCTACAACAGCATTAGTTATAATCCGGTACACATAACATTACATTACCAAAGTGTAAACTGCCTGGAGTGATGACAATTCTATAACTAACATACCGGGTAATACAAACGTTAAAATTACAGATTCACTTACTGTCGCTCAGATCGCGCACAATTATTGCAGTTAAAAGTTGTTGGGAATAGTGGCCGCTCTTAAAACTCGAATCTGTCACTGAGCAACCACTTAACGCCGGATGTCCCTGCACCGTAGTTATGGCAACCATAGAATGCTGGAAGCCGCAGCGCTCTTCGATTGGTCAGAATTTATTGTTATTGCCTAACAGCACTTTCAAAGAATCTTGCAGTAGCGGCAGATTGTGATTGTTTCAGCGCGCGTGGAGGGACGTGATGTGAATGGGGTGGAGACATGTAGGGACAGAACAGCGCATAATGTAAGAGGTGCGGTGGAGGGACTAAAAGTCACACCTTAATGTTGTACACACTGTAAGACACAGGTTTTTATAATGAAATCAGGGACTTTTTACGAAACAGGAATACATGTGTCTGTACACCCTCTCTCATGATTTTCAATGCCATTGTAAAGTAATGGAACATGAAAATGTGTGTGAATGTCATACTGTATCAGCAAGTCTGTTAGGATGAGCTGCAATGTGACTGTATTCTCTAGATAAATTAAAATAACCCAATAAAGACACGGAAACCAAATTAACGTTGGAATCAAATAGGGTTTATTAAATGACTTAATAACGAAACCTAAAGGGAATTGAAAGGCTGACGAGAGCAGGGCAGTCAGCAAAAACAAAACCAATAACAGTGGAAAGGTCAGACCATAGTGCCACCAACCCAGGATCATACCTTATCTATTGGCCGGTGCAAAATATCTGTCCAACAGTAAGACTACACCCCCCTTATAACCGCCAGTATAACCTTTAACATACCGGCCCAGGGTCCTTCTCACAGTCGGACCAAAATGTGATGACACCACGAACCAAAAGGGGGAGTAGTGACCTAAGATAACCCGAGCACCATATGCAAACTTACCGACTGCACTGCTCTCCTACCTACACCCTAGTAAAAATAAACCCCTACCCCTAACACTGTCGGGTGGGCAGGAGGAATCCGGAAGCAGAGAGACAGATCTGCTGAAAACAGCAACATATATAAATCTAATACACACCCCATCCCGTGTCCTATTGGATATCAAACTATAATAGAACTCTCACTGGTTAACCCTCCAATCACTCAACCGCGTGATTTTAATTTCCTTAAGTCTAATGGACACAATTCCCTAGTCTTTGGTCTCGCAAAAATCCATTCATCTATTCAAATAATGATGGCATTCTCTGGGAGCTGAAAACAATGCATCTACTTACCAGGTTATTAAAGTGGTAATGTAACATACCAGCTTGGTTTCTGTTTGTCTTTTTTTTCACATCTATACTATCTGGTGCTGCAGAGAACTATGGGCAGGGTGGCAGAAGGTTTGTGGGTGCCTTAGGCTCTCAGGAGCTCCCCACCATCGGCCACTGCTTTAGAAAGCTTTCCTCATATCTGCACTCAGTGTGTGGGTAACAACCTGGAGAATAATAACACTGAATTAGGTCACATATTCAGTGTTTTAGACACCCCCTAAACCATGGCACCCTAGGCTGGACTAATGGTAGCGCTGGCCCTGACTGTGGCAGAAATCAGCAACAATAATAGCATAAGAGCAGCATTGTCGGGTATAGACAGGCACAGATTTATGGAATGGCCTCAATTTAAGGTGGCGGAATTGCATGACTGGCAGACTGATACCTGCTTCACCTTTTTTCTTGTGTTATGTCTACTAGCAAAAAGGTAACTGTTTTTAATTACTGCTAGAATATTACGGTAAATTTAACCTGGCTTTCTGCCCGTAGGTCCCTGAGATGCGAGCAAAAGGCCAGCATTGAATCTACCGTGATAACTATTTAAGCGCACTATTACTATAATAACTTACTTTACAGTAACGCGGCCAATTGAATTCGCCCCTTAGATGGGGAAAGTTGCCTAGGATGGCAACAAAAATTAAATATTGTATGGTATGGGGATAGATGGAACTAAACTGAGTATGAAAGATTTGTACTCTGAAACAGAAAAGGTTACTCGTATTATCATGTTGTTGATATGCCAGGCAAAAAAATTAAATTAATTGCTGGCAGCACCAGCATATAACTTAGGCTGGTAGTTGCAAAATTGGGTTGACAAACAGCTTGGGGACCCATCGAAAAAGCTGCTACCTGCACCAGGCTATGACAGCTATAACAGACAAACCCGCAGCATAGGGTTCCCCGGTCATAATGTCACTCAGCCGTAGCTTGTTCAGAACTGGACATGGGGGAAAAAAGCCCCACCCCAAGAAGAATACAGCCCTGAGCTGCAGGCACTAGTGCTCCTTCCAACACCCCTTGTGCGGTGGTGTTGGGCTATTAAATATGTTAAAAAATAGATCAAAGTTAGCATTTTTCTGGTGCACTACAGGTTCCAGCAAGCCTAAACTGTTTAGGTATGCTGAAGCTTGTAAACATACAAGTTCCAGCATATACATGGCTGCCAGAGCATGCCAGCATCTGTAGAATTACAAGCACCATCTGTCATCTGCATAGACGTGGCAGGGAAGGCCAAAAGAGCATATTAGTTCACCGAGAGAAGAAGTGTAAAGAGAGAAATGCAGAGATCCTTAATGAGCTCCAAAGGATGCAGGAAAGTAAGTGTCAGTAGCAGAGACATTGAATGATCATTCCGAAATGTAGGAGGTGGTTTACTGTATGGAAAGTGCCAGAGAGGTAAGTTCGGATCAGTAAAGAGAAGTAACCCTTTGAATTAACTATGAGTAGATCAGTGGTCACTTTAGTGAGGGCAGTCTTAGTGGAGAATAGAGGGCAGAAGCCCAATTACAAAGGGTTGAGAAAAAGTGGGTCAGATGTCTGTACACAAGCCAATCAAGTAGTTTGGTAGCAAAGAACTAGTTTGGCCTTATATTTACATTGGTTATGTAGTACAGTGCAAGTCAGTGTTTTTACTTATCAGCTATTTCAGGACCTTATAGTGCCCGTTAATAAGGGCAGTATGTCTTCTATTGCTGGTAAATGAAAAATATGATCACAACTTTATCTAAGAGTTTTATCACTTGTGAGTAGCCCTGGAATGTATACACATATATTGTGAATGTTATTAGTAGTATGCCCCTTGGGGGGTATGGTGATGCGATCTGTATCATCTCGACCCGATACCCACGCCCCCTTCCCCTTGTGCTATCGTGTCATCGTGACTATGCTCATTTCACGAGGGATATCGGGTAGGTCGGTCTACTCTCCTGGGAGAGTAGACAAGTATGTTGGTAGCAATTTTATATTTTCAAAATTGTGTTTAATGTTTAGTACCCCTTTAAGCAACAACATTTTATTGGCACCCAGTTATTGCAATTAATCTGGCACTTACACAGTTAAGCACAGAATAGTGACTTATAAGCCTGGTAAATATGTCAATACATAGCCATAAGCCTCTATTGCATTCAGCACCTTTCTGTACAGCTTTCCATTCTTTTTTTTTTTTTTCATGTGAATGCAATATTAATGATTTATTCACATGACTGTCAATATTGAAAAGGGCTGATTGGAATATATAATGGATGGACAAAAATGTCATGCTGGTATGATTTTAAAAGTTTAGGCCACCTGGAAATACAAACCCCCACCAAAGAGACAACTACAGAGAAAGTCGCAGCTGACGCAGAACCTCTTCTCACACATAATACAGATATCTTCCAGTCTTGTTGCAGCTGATTGCGTTTTTTTAATAGTAGTACATTTTAATTTGAAGCTGTCTGTATGTTCTTGATGTAGGAATACAGGCATTACATTAACATTCGATTATTTATATTTGGCTTCAATGTTACAAGCAACGACTCTGCCTTAAACAGATTGAAAAACAAAGACTGTGGTGGATTTATCACAGGCTTAAATACTGTAAGATTACTTATGGTAATGCTGATAACTTCTAGTCAGTATTCTTAACATGTTCCTCTTTACTAAAAAGAGATGTTCAAAAATCTCAGACCAATTTGAAATTCTATTGGATTTCACCAGATTGATGGCCATGAACATGTTTAAGGTTCAAAATTCGCATTTATTTTAGTGGATTTAATTTTTTAAAGCACTTTTTTAAATTAATTAAAATGTATAACACATGTAGAAGTGCCCCAATGGTGAAGTATGTTAGATACGCACAGCACCCCTGTTTGTAATGTATACACCTACCCGATAAATACTTGGTAAAAAGCCTGTAGTTTACCGACACCAAGTTATATAAATATTCCACTCAAACTGAAGAGCCCTGGGGGTAAATGTATCAAGCTGCGAGTTTGTGCCAGGTTTGAAAAGTGGAGATGTTGCCTATAGCAACCAATCAGGTTCTAGTTATCATTTATTTAGTACATTCTACACTATGATAGCTAAATATGATTGGTTGCTATAGGCAACATCTCCACTTTTCAAACCCGCAGCTTGATACATTTACCTCCCTTTTTTTCTTTCTGTTTTGTTACTATAGTATACAGGCATCTATCCCGAAATACAGGTATACGCAATCTCCATAATAGGAAGCACCAAAGTGCTGCTTACAAGGCAATAATAATGTTATATTAAAACACTTTTATTATAAAAATAGATTAAGAACAGCTATCTGTAGTAATAGTAGAAAGTAGTTCACTGCTAAATATTCATGGATGAGGCTCTTTGCTGCCACTAAGGGGTATATTTACTAAACTGCAGGTTTGAAAAAGTGGAGGTGTTGCCTATAGCAACCAATCAGATTCTAGTTATTTATTTAGTGCATTCTACAAAATGACAGCTAGAATCTGATTGGTTGCTATAGGCAACACCTCCACTTTTTCAAACTTGCAGTTTAGTATATATACCAGTAAGAGTTCAAATCCCTTGGAGGAATTATGTAATTTTGCGGGTTGTAATTATGTAAATGTGTTGTTTTTATTTACAAAATTTTCGTAAATGTTGTACTTATGTATAATGCTATACATTGTCGGACTAGAGCATGAATAGTCCACTGGGGGAATGTAATGATAGGAGCCCATGAGATAGTGTGTGCTTCAGGCGGCACACTGCTGAAGGGACGTGGCCGGCCACCAGAGAGGGCTTGGCCAGCCCACAGAGGACATGGCAGGACATAATGGATCCTCAGATCCGTAGACACAGCACTGCTGTTTAAGACGCACTAGCTTCTGTATATTCAAGACCTACTGCACCACACAACATACACAAGCCAAGAGAAACACATTGTCCAAACAGTATGTTCACTTATGTTTGGTTAGTCAAGCTAGTGAAAAGATATTAACATTGTGACTCTAGTAAGAGCCTATACGTTGTGGGTTCGATCCAGGGGCGGATCCAGACTTTTGCTATACCCCGGGCGATTTTAGGGGGGGGGGGTGTGATTTAGGCCCCGCCCCCTTTCTAATTTCTAAGGCTGCCGGCGGCTGCACAGTATGTGCAGGTCCGCTCGGCAGTGACAGTGTGCTGCCCCGCTGCTCTGATTGTGGGGGGGGCGATCGCCCCGATTGCCCCCACCCCCTGGATCCGCCACTGGCTCGATCTGTGTGTAGTTTGTATGTTATTCACATGCATGGGTTTCCTCTAAGTGCTCCGAGTTCCTCCCATAGTACAAAAACATACTGGTTGGTTAATTGACTTCTAAAGAAAACCCTTGTATGTGTATGTTGATGTGGTAGGGTGTATAGATTGACTGTTCCACCGGGGCAGGGAATGTATATGAGTGCCAGTGAATGTATATGGGCGCCAGTGCATACAGTCACTTATTGACAAAAGTGTGCATTACCAAGTGATGCGCCCATGCTAAATGACAATGCCTGTGATTAAATAATAGAATAGGGCCAGCTTTATGATATACACAAATAATAGCTCCTCTCTGATGATATAAATGGATAATAGTGCCCCTTGATGATATAAACAAATAATAGTCCCCCCCCCGATACTATAAATAAATAATAGGGCACTCAATTATATAAATAAATAATAGTGCCACCCTGATGGTATAACTAAATAACAGTGCCTCTTGATGATGATAGATATCAGTGAACACTTAAATTATTTAACTGTTAGACATCTCTGTTACCTTGATTATATAAAGGAATAGTTTGACTGAATTAGCTATTTGGCTGGATACACAATAATACATCAGGGAATAACATGACATAACATTAAGACATTTGACACATTGTATCTGCAGCGCTACACAATCTAAGTCTGAGATACATTTTGATACAATAACATTCATATTTACTACATATTAATACATTTTCCAATGCTATTTCAGCCAGTATAGTACTGTGGAAACACATTGCACATCATCTGACCTAACTACCTCATAAATTACCTGTTGACCTAGATAATTAATTGGGACAGTCAGCTAGTTATCTTAGCAGTCATTACATTATTAGCAACCTAGTTCTAAGCCACACTGCATAACAATGGACATATGAGACCAATGGTAATTACCTTAGCTAACACAAGCAAAATTGCTTCTGTAGTTCTGCTATTTTCACACATTATGTCAGCAATCTTTATATTCCTAATACAGGTAATAGGGAGGGCAAAATGTACCTAATAACATGAAATAACAATACACATAATACACTGATGCTCTGGTGTTTATACTTAGACTGGGCCAAGGATTAAAAAGTAAATTAAACTGTGAAAAACGGGGGATGAATAATATGTCCTCAGTCCAGTGGGACCCCGTTTTGTAACAATCATAATCTACATACTGCGTCAGCAGCGCTCTTATTTTACTGTAAATGCCTGATGAGAAAGGTTAGCTGATAAAGCTGAACAGCTGCCTGAAATGCAGAGCTAAGTCTGCATGCTGTTCAGGTCTTTCTTATCTTTTAACATTATTTTCCTGAATATTTAATTCAACAGAAAAACAAATAGGATACTACAGCTGTATCATTCTCAAAAAAAGTATAATCACAACTTATTGTTCTAATGTTCCGCATTAATTCACATTTCTTATTTATATTGCGATCATTTGTATGCGTATGCAGTGGAAAGTGGTACACTTTTATTTGCAGCGTGATTTATGCATAAGCTCCAATGCACAGGGCTTTGGTCCTAATTATATAGCAAATACATTAAATAATATTAACTGATTAACAGGAACAAGCATGGAATGTATTGAATGTAGGCTTCAATTCAGGAATGCTTTCAAGCATCAGTACAGGTTAATAATATAGTAAAACTAAGGCTGGGTACACACTACAGAAGATTTTATCAACGACTGAAAAAAAAAGGCACGATCAACTTGCCAATGCATGTCTGCACACTATACGTGTTTTAAAAGATTTACCCTCAGATCTATGACTGGTATCCTCCGGTAGGCCCCGATGCCTGATGGCTCCCCTCTTCGTTGGTGGGGAGAGCAGGTTGTTTGAAAAAAAAAAAAAAGCAGCATGGAGTACTGTTACTTTAATGTTGGTGCTGAAGGAAGGCATACCCATTTTTTTTCCAAATAGGGCTCCCAACAATCCAGGATCCAGACAAGCTGCAACTAAAGAAACCACCAGCAGCCACAAGTGGTGAAAATGACAAGAACAGAAAGGAGAGAGCAGGACAGTCTGTCAAATGTTCTGATTCTAGTGGGACAATCCTGATTTTTGGTGACTGCTCTGCCCAATCTAACGGGTAGGCCAAGTCTGTGTACTCTTTATATACAAACTGCATTCTTTATATACTACACTATGGTGTTAGCTGTCCTTTGTGGGCATACCACACCCCCCTCTAGTGGTTTGGTTACTCCTCTCTAGTAGCTGGCCACAGCCCCTCTGGTGGGCCCCTACTATTCCCTCTGGGCCCTTCATGCCCCAGTCCGACACTGCTCAGATCTGTGATCTTCATATGTCATAATTATGAGCTGAAAAGATCCTGACTGTGTAAACTCTATGGAGATCCTGGTCGTGAGTGCATACACACTGCAGGAATGGAAGGATGTAGTTTCATAGCTGCACAAAATTTTTAGTCCGGTTTAAAAATCAAATGAAACGATACAATGAGTTTTGGAATGATAATCATACATTGTTTCAGTGTACACACTAATGCAATATTCAGCCGAATGCCAGGGCAACGGCCGGACTACGGAAATAACTGCACTTGCACCCCAGCAATTCTGAACAGCCAGGCGTGCATCACCCAGCCTGCGGGCTAATTGAGCCCTCGTTTAATTATTCATCTCCTGGGAGTGTTTACAGGGCAAAGCCCTGATTGGCCAGTAGCAGTATTTAAGGCAGGGAGGGCTTAGCCTCCCTGCTGGTTATAGCGTTCAGATTCTCTGTTAGCTTACCTGCTCTGTGCTGTGTTGGTGTACTCCCTGGTGTCAAGCGCCATCCCAGCTGTTCCCCTGCCATATGTGGATGGACGCTTGCTTCCTCTAGCCGGAGCGCTGTTGCCTAGCAACAGACACGCTGCGGCTTCTGCCGGAGCTCCTTGTCGGGCGCATACGCCCTGCTCCGTTGCCGTTGCCTAGCAACGGGACGCTCACGTAGCGTGCCTCTCTCTGGCTCCTCCAATCTGTTTCCAGCTGCTCCTATTTAAACCTGGCTCTGGCGCCATTAGGGTGCCAGAGTAACAGGTTCCTGTCTCCAGCATTTCCAGTTATTGTTTCCTGTTGCGACCCGGCTCCCCTGACCATTCTCCTGTTTATCCGCTCTCCTGTTGTGACCCGGCTTGTCGACCATCCTCCTGTCTGCCTGTCCCATATTGTTGCTGCGACCTTGGCTTGTCTCACTACCCATTTGGATTCTCCTTTTGTACCTTGCATTCCCGATTGGCTTGACCCGGACCATCTGACCATTCTATCACTAAACTGGCAACTGGCTAGTAGGACCGCGACCTGCGTGCCCTGTGCAGCAAAGTCTAATCCTCCTTGTGGGGGTCCCTGGCGAATACCTGCTAGTTCAGTAGTGCTAATACCGGTTAGTGGCCTTCTTCAACTCCAGTCTTCAGCATGGCCTCCAACTCCACCTGCGCTGCGGCCATCTTTGATGAGCTTTTACTACTCTGAGCCTAAGTCCTGGGGGCATCTGAGTACCTGTGAGCATAGTAAGTTCTACGGGAAAGGCGGCTGCTATAGGTGAAGATCTGTACCCTGCCTGTTCTAAAAGCTCATCTAGGTGGTCGTAGGCCATAACACCGAACAGTCGTTTATCGTGCGATTGGCATGATATTTGGCTGAAAAGCCTGTAGTGTGTAGCCAGCCCTAAGCAATAAGTACTATAAATTATCCATAAAGTAGTGTGACAAAGGGAGTGATTTTGCATCTAAGAGAGGAATTAGTCTGCAGGTTAAGGTTATGATTTAGCTTACATGCTTTGAACGTGTATTTTTCCACAGCTAAGAGCAAAGCTGACAGGGTGTATCTGCAGTGAAGAGTAATTACAGAACACCTGCAGAGAACTCCTTTTGAAAGGCAAGGTGGGAGTGTTACTTGTCCTTTAAGCTAGGCCTGTGGGAGGAATGTCAAGTACAAAAACCTGTATTGTGCACTTGTGCTATGCGACCAATGTCAAACCGTGGCCGGTGACCAGACAGGAGAAGTATGTCTAGTCAGTGTTAGGTTGCCTGGTATCATACTGACAGAAGTGTACGCTGTTTATTGTGAAGCAACAATAAAAGCACCGTTTATACAGCAAGAAGTTTTCTGTGTGTGTATCATCAAAGGGATGTACATGTTCCAGTAGAAAAAGGAATGCTAAGATATAGTCAAACTCAAAATATACATTCATATATGCAGTTAAAAAGCACCTTTCAGTCCGACTTTGACTCTCTGTTGTATGTTTGTTTGCAAAAGACACATCTTGCATCTCTTGTCCACAGATAGGCATCCAAATGAGACTTTTTTTTTTTAATCAAACTGTAATGTGTGAATGAGTTACTACTGTATGATAAATATCCAATATGATTTACATGTATATGGACTGACTGGGCAAGCAGAAAGGGAAGTCAAATGACCAAATCTGTACAATTTAGTTCTGTATGGAAATGATTCCAAGGGGTAAATGTCTCAAGCTACGAATTTGAAAACCCAGCGATTTTCTCACGGGTGTTTCATCTCGCAGATGTATTAAAGTGAGATTTGATGTAAAATCGCCAGAGGTGTGTTTCTGTCAAAATTGCTATTTACAAAATTGATAGAGATCACTGTCCCGACTGTTTTCCACTCTAGTTATACAAGTCTCAAATGTATGAAGCTGCAATTAAGCAAACACTCCTGAGTTTGCTTTATAAATCGCTAAATACAACAGGCTGCTTCTTAGCTGCGTGATTAGTAAACACATCACTGTTACAATGTCTGCCTATACAGCCGGAGGTCCGGCAGCTGTCAAAAGTGTAAAAATATATAAATGTTCTAAAAAAAAAAAAAGGAGGGGGGTTCCCCTGGCCAAGCACTATTAACCCTAGTTGCTGCCAGCCTACTGCTGGTTATGTGAAAATAGGGGAAATATTTGAGTGGGGCCCCCCCAATTTTCATGCAACCAGCACTAGGCAAACTAGCCTGGGGTGGGTGGCACTATAGCAGGGGGACATGCGGCAGGGGTCTCCCTGCCATAATGACAAACAACCACAGGCTTTTCAGCGCTGGGCTGCATTTCCTAGGGAGTGTGGTCCGCAGAAAAAAACAAGCGCCCCCCCCCCCCCCCCCCTCTAGGAGTAACCAGCCCAGTGTTTATTGATTTGTTGTCCCTTCCTAGTTTCTTAAAGCAGACATCTATGTTTATTAATCTCTTCATATCCTACTATGTATTTTCCAGCCCTATCAATACACTCTATGTAAGACCCGTTGTTACAATTACTCTGAGCCAGTGTTATTGCATGGACTGCCTCCCTCAATTGTATATTTCATGGTTAAGGAACAAGTCATTCTGGGTCATAGGCCTGGAGAAAGACGATAGTAGTTGAAACACGTTGCTTAAATACCAGTTGTGGAACAGATCACCTCATGTACTTTGTCAAGCAACATCCAGCATTTGAAGAGGATCCCAGGGCATTATCCGGAGATTTCCATCTCTCTACATGCTGCATGAACCATCAACATCTGGTAGGAGTGATTGACTAACCCTGGGAGGAGACTTATAAGCTTTTATTATATTTGCTTGTTATTCATGTTTTTAATGTGAGCACATTCTATATAAAATATTGGAAGACAACGCACCAGAAGCTCTGTTTTCTCTTCCATTTCCACATGATGAAACGATATCTGGTAGAACTCTGCATTAAATATTCATCAACTGAGATCTGAGAATCTGTGACATAAATCTATTTAATCTTCATTGATTAGCAGTGTGCAAGATGGAAATATAGCAAGAGTAACCACAAGAGGGTGCTTGTCATTGGTTGGACCTAATCGGTGGTGATTTTCAATTCTGCTCCATTCTTTTATTCTCATCACGTGTTAATGGTGCATTATATTCTTATTTAAAATATGTTACACTATGTATGATTGCGATGTAACCACAGATCAATTTGAAGATTGGATTTGATAAGTAAAGAACTTTAGCACTAGACTGCTTACATAAATTGTGTTTGCGCTAGCACATATGCATATATTTTATTTTGCAGTGAGGTGACACTGTCAGTATATGTGAGGCAGAGCACTCAAGTTGTGCTTTCAGGATTGTTTTATTTTATTTATTGACAGTGCTATATACACACATGCATATGCCCCATCAGAGCACATGCAAAAAAATATTTTCTAAAATAAATGTACATCTCTTAATACTATAACCATTAATAAATATTTATTTTTTTGTTTTGGTTGAAATACAGAAATCAGAATGTTCTTAATGCGTACTGTATATAAAATGCATTTTTATAGTTTCTCCTACTTGCAAACACATGTTCTGGCACGCATACGTGTAGTCATCACTATCAGTCGGCAATCACATCTGCCCTGTAGCTGGTGCAAATGATATGACTAAAAACATGTACTTAAGTGATGCCCTGAACTTGAATCACCAACATCCACTTAAGACACACCCTCAGCACGCTCTTACTGTACATTGTCTACACCTGTCCACCCCTTCCCATCCCCGTCCGCAGAGCTGGATTAAGGTTTCGGGGGGCCTGGGGCACTTAAGACAGGGGGGCCCTAAGATCTAAAATTAAGGGCATAGTGACACATCCTGCATTACATCACCTACAGCCCACAGTATGACACATACAGCTCTCCCAGAGGGCTCGCTTAGGTTGTCTGCATAAGAAAAATCATTGTTTCCACAAACTACAATACTGTACATTAAAATAATCATCAAAACACCACATTAAAATGGGTATTGACACCACACATTAAAACTAGCAATTATACCGCACGCTAAAACTAACAATGATACCGCACTTTAAAAATAAAATGTATAATGCACATTAAAACTAGCAATGATACCGCAAATTAAAAATACCATTGATAATGCATCATTGGGCGTGGCCAGGCCACCCTCCTACAGTCAAAAAAAACCTGCATTGTTGTGTACCCCATTGAACGGTCACCAAAAATTGGGATTGTCCCACTAGAATCACAACATTTCACATACTTTGCTGCTCTCTCCTACCTGTTCTTCTCACTTTCACCACCTGTGCTGCAGGTTTCTTTAGTTGTGCCATTAAATAATTCATAGGCACATTTAATAAAGGGACCTCATTCTCCCCAAACTCACCCCCACATTCAGTAGCGCCCAAACCACCCCATCTTAAATTAATAGTCCCTACTATTGGGCCTCTCCCCCCCTTTTTCCTCATGCTGTGTCTCTCACCCTTGTTTCTTATACTGTGCCTCTCTCCCCCTTTTTCTCATGCTGTGCCTCTCACCATTTTTACCTTACTGTGCCTTTCTCCCCCCTTTTTTCTTACTGTGCCTCTCTTCTACCCCTTTTTCCTTACTGTGCCTCTCCCCCCCTTTTTCTTTCTGTGCCTCTCTTACCCCCCTTTTTCCTTACTGTGCCTCTCTCCCCCCCTGTTTCCTTACTGTGCCTCTCTTCCTTCCCTTTTTCCTTACTGTGCCTCCCCTCCCCTTTTTCCTTACTGTGCCTCTCTCCCCTCCCCTTTTTTCCTTACTGTGCCTCTCTCCCCCCTTTTTTCCTTACTGTGCCTCTCTCCCCCCCTTTTTTCCTTACTGTGCCTCTCTCCCCCTTTTTTCTTACTGTGCCTCTCTTCTCCCCCTTTTTCCTTACTGTGCCTCTCTTCTCCCCCTTTTTCTTTACTGTGCCTCTCTTCTCCCCCTTTTTCTTTACTGTGCCTCTCTTCTCCCCCTTTTTTTCTTACTGTGCCTCTCTTCCCCTTTTTTCTTACTGTGCCTCTTTCCCCCCCCTTTTTCCTTACTGTGCCTCTCTTCCTTCCTTTTTCTTACTGTGCCTCTCTCCCCCTTTTTCCTTACTGTGCCTCTCTTCTCCCCCTTTTTTCTTAGTGTGCCTCTCTTCCCCCCCTTTTTCCTTACTGTGCCTCTCTTCCTTCCTTTTCCTTACTGTGCCTCTCTTCTCCCCCTTTTCTCTTACTGTGCCTCTCCCCCCCCTTTTTTCCTTACTGTGCCTCTCCCCCCCCTTTTTTCCTTACTGTGCCTCTCTCCCCCCCTTTTTTCTTACTGTGCCTCTCTCCCCTTTTTTCCTTACTGTGCCTCTCTCCCCCCTTTTTTTCCTTAATGTGCCTCTCTCCCCCCCTTTTTCCTTACTGTGCCTCTCTCCCCCCCCTTTTTTCTTACTGTGCCTCTCCCCCCCCTTTTTTTTCCTTACTGTGCCTCTCTCCCCCCTTTTTTCTTACTGTGCCTCTCTTCTCCCCCTTTTTCCTTACTGTGCCTCTCTTCCCCTTTTTTCTTACTGTGCCTCTCTTCCCCCCCTTTTTCCTTACTGTGCCTCTCTTCCCCCCCCTTTTTTTTCTTACTGTGCCTCTCTTCCCCCCCTTTTTTATTACTGTGCCTCTCTTCCCCCCCTTTTTCCTTAATGTGCCTCTCCTCCCCCCCTTTTTCCTTAATGTACCTCTCCCTTCCTTTTTCCTCATAGTGTGCCTTTCTGAGTTATTCCCTTTTTTTTTACTTACCTTTCTATTAGCTTCTTTCTTCTCTTCTCTTCTGTCTTCTTGTTTCTTTCTTGGTCTTCTCCGCGCTGCTCCTCACTGAATGAGAAGCGTGACTTGATGATGTCACGCCTGTCATTCAGTGTTAAAAGTGCAGAGAGGAAGGAGGAGGGACGCCGGCGCCGCGATCAGGTGAGTAGTATATCTATTTTTTTTTTTACTACCCTGCCAACGAAGGGAGCCCCGAACCCGCCCACAACCCCCCCCCCCCCGCCATAAAAAAACAAAAAAGAATAAAAAAAACAGGAGTAGGTTATGCACGCGGGGGCCCCTCAGAGAGAGGGGGCCTGGGGCACGTGCCCCCGGCCCCCCCTTAATCCGGCTATGCCCGTCCGCCCTTCATGCTGTTGGTAGTCAAGTCAGTTGCATTTGGACATAAATTGACTGCATTTGCGACCATTGGCATAAGTCCTGTTCTGACGCATGCGCACAGCTTTATAATGCAAGATACTTATTTCCAAAGATGAATCAGGCCCAAAATTTCTCCTATGGCCCTTGCCATGGACACATAAAAGATAGTTTTTTACAGGCTATCAAAAGTGTTTTTCACAACCCCTCCACGAGAGTATCACAAATTACAGAGTATGTTTTTTTTTTCCCAGTTTGGGCAATGGGACACTACATCTCTACTAATGTTGTTTAAGGAATTGTCTAACTTTGGCCTCTGTTGGGTTATAAGATGAACAACCACAAATCGTGCACTATGGAACACCAGGGGGTAAATGTATCAAAGTGCGAGTTTGCAACTCCAGCGATTTTCTCAGGAGAGTTGAAACTCGCCGATGTATGAAGCTGAGATTTCATGCAAAATCGCCAGAGTTGTGCTTCTGTCAAAATCGCCAGTGATCAAACTCCCGATTGTTTGCCACTGCAGCTATACAGCTCTCAAATGTATGAAGCTGCGAGTTAGCAAACTCAGGAGAGTTTGCTTCAAAACACGCCAGATACAACACGCTGCTTGATATGTGCCCCTTCTGGGCGAAGAGTTCCTGTTGGCAAAGATTTCCTTATGGAGGTACAAATGGCTGGGACTGGGGCAAGCCGGCAAGATGGATTTACAAATAATAAGTGACATTGGAGCAAGAAAGAAGGCATCATCGGTAAGTATTTGGGTTTTATTATTTTAATAAATACTTGTGGTTTAAAAGAGGGTGGTTAGTGTCTTTATTGTGGGTTTTATTATTTTTAATAAATGTATGTGGTTTATAAGAGGGTGTTGTGGCTTTGTAAACTTTTTTCTTTGTGGAACTACAGGGCCCAGCAAGCCAGGGATGTCAGGGCATGTTGGCACTTGTGGTTCTCCAAGTGCCAACATGCCCTGGCTACCGTGGGTATGCTGGTGCTTGTAGTTATACAAGCACCAGCATGGCCACACTGTTTTTGGCAACCTGGCTGGCTGGGACTTGTAGTTCCACAAACAAAATTGGTGTCAGTTTTTTTTTTTTTTACTACTTTACGCCGTATTACCCTACTACCCACAGCCCAGGGGTGGTAGGAAGAGCCCTAGTGCTATCAGCACTGGGCTGGTTCTTTCTAGGGGGGGGGCCCGCTCGTTTTTTTCAGCGGACCCCACTCCCTAGGGAATCCAGCCCAGCGATCACACCACCTAAGAGCGATCACACCACCTTGCCGCGCGGCCGCTGTGAGGAATCATAACAGCAAGTACTTAAACTCGAGCATCACTATTTTTATTTTTATTTTTATGCATATACTTTTTAATTTTTATATTTTTTCAATGGGAGAATAATTGTACCTCCTATCAGTCGGTGTCATGCCAACACCATATACATCTGCACCATAATTAGGACGGCTATAACTCTACACCAGTCTCCTATATCTGCTATTTTATTCGGATCAAATACTAATCCACTACATGTACAATTGGCTGGAGGCCATCAATTCTAAATGCACCATCTTTATGGTTTGACTGTTCACCACGTATATGGTTATTAATGATTGGTATTTAAACATGTTGATTTACCATTGTATTTTTTATTGATTGTATATAGTGTTATACAGGCGGATTTTAACCTAATTTGTAATAATTGGTATGTATTAAATTGTATCTATTTGCCATTTTTTGCACTCAGGTTTTTTACTAAAAACTGTATTACCAACAAATTATTATTTATTATTGATTAACTGGTTCTATATCAGTGAGGTACATATAGACAATGAGCGCCTAGTTAATTCTGGCATTAAACTCGCACTTTGATACATTTACCCCCAGATCTGTTTGTAACAAACTTACATCCATCCATAATCTATTCATTTCTAAATCCCACAACCTCCTTGCCAATACAGAAACTTTGCTTACCTCCTCAGACACTACATCCCCTGCAGCAATCTCCTATGGGAGACTCTCCCTCAGCCACACTCCCAGACCCGGACAAGGTGGTGGAGTAGGCATTCTACTCTCTCCAAGCTGCACCTTCCAAGTCATACCCTCTGAACCCTCCCCCTCTCATTCTCTTCCTTTGAAGTCCACACTATCAGCAACACGAAGGTGGAGAGAATAAAATAGACTGTCATTTATCGCCCCCCAGGTCCAGTTTCCCAATTCCTTGACAACTTTGTGGATTGGCTCACTTATTTTCTATCATTTGACCTGCCTACACTCATAGATGTTTTCAACATTCCAATTGATAATCTCACTGTCTCTTCTGCCACTAAACTTCTTTCACTTACTTCCTCCTTTTGTATCTCCCACTCACTATGAAGTGCACTCCTTTGACCTTGTCTTCTCCCACTGCTGCTCCACCTCTAGTTTCTCCAATTTAGCTTTCCCACTCTCCGACCACAACCTCCTTTCCTTCAGCCTCACCTTACCTCCTGCCCTTCCCCCTGCACCCAAATACACACATACACAACAAAACCTAAGTACTATTTTATTATTATTATTATTATTATTTTTTATTTACAGGGTGCCACTAGGTGTCCGTAGCACCGTACAGGGACAAACGATTACAATACGAAGTGAGATGGCATGGTACAGTAAACAATAAGCACAGTAACTCAGTAAGCTCGAAGCACAGCTAGAGAGATGGGGGGGCGGAGGGGAGAGGGAAGATCCGCATACGCTGGAGCCCAAGAGGGAGGGCGCGGATGACAGGAAGACTCACAGAGGGGTGAGGAGAGAAGCGAAAGGGGTCGGAGGGCATAGGGTCCTCGAAGTGGAGGGCTAGGTAGCTGGAGAGCAGAGTTAGAAGTGGTGAAAACAGGAGGAGAGATGGCCCTGTTCAAGGGAGCATACAATCTAAGGGACCCAATCCACTTCTCATTTTCACTAAAACAACTATTTTCTCCAATGACTGCATTGTCCTGTCCTAATCGGACTGCCTCTTTCTATGACAAAACACTCACTTCAACCCTGGACAATGCAGCTCCAGCTACTACATATAGTCTCCCATGATCCAAACCCCAGCCATGGCACAACAAACAAACCCTCTGTACTCATTCACATCAGTCCCTGTCCCTTTGGAGCTTACAGACTAAATTTCCTAACACACAGAGAGAGAGAGAGACTAGGGTCATTTTTGATAGCAGCCAATTAACCTACTAGTATGTCTTTTTTGGATTGTGGGAGGAATCCGGAGCATCCGGAGGAAACCCACACAAACACAGGGAGAACAAACAAACTCCACACAGATAAGGCCATGGTCGGGAATCAAACTCATGACCCCAGAGCTGTGAGGCAGAAGTGCTAACCACTTAGCCACCGTGCTGCCCAGGATAAAAGATGACTTAGCATCACAAGATCTGCCTTCTAGATTGGATGATTTCATTTCCTTGTGTATCAAAGTGGATATTCACCACCGAGAACGCACACAGGAACGAGAACGTGGTCGTCGATCTTTTCCGCGTCTAGCACCTCAATTCTAATCTCCTGCTCTCCACGTGGAGGAACCCATGCAAATTGGTCGTTCACGACTATCTCCTGAAGAAAGAGTCAGACGTCTGAAGAATTGGTTATGTCTTTACTGTGGAGATCTCAGACATCTTCTCTCTGTATGTTCCAAGAGACCAGGAAACGCCACCTCCTAGGCGATTGCAGGGAGGTCAGCCTAGGATCCCAGTCCTCTTCTCCATGTTCCCTGAAAGAATCCGAATTTCTCATGCCCATTATTCTCTTTTCCTCTGATGATCCGCAACCTCTGTCTGTCTTCGTGGTCTCGGCATCCGCGGGGAACTTCATATCTTCCAGTTTGGTCTTGCAGCTCCGTTTGGGTACTGCACCTTTGCCTCAACCTCTGACGCTCATCGCAGTAGATGGAAACCGAGTCTCTAATGGCTCACCTGCATCACTGTTCCTCTTCGGCTGATGGTAGGAGCTCTCTATTTAGAATGGATTAAATTCCTGGTTCTCCCGTAATCCATTAACACTATCATTTTGGGTCTACTTTGGCTAAGGACACACTTTCCTCAATTCGATTGGCATCACGCTAAGGTTACCTTCTGGGGTTCTTCTTGTAAGTCATGCTGTCTGACACCTGCAATTCAAGGAAAACAATTCATTTCCTCTCGGTTTACTTCCTCCTGTGATATCCCTCCCGATGTCTACTCCGAATTCCTTGATGTTTTTAGCAAAGTGACTGCAGAATCACTACCTCCTCATCGCCATTGATCTGGTGCCAGGCAAGAGCATACCTCGGGGCAGGGTTTTTCCTCGATCTGTACCGGAGACTCAGGCTTTGTCAGATTATGTCTCCGAGAACCTCAAAAGAGGATTCATTCGCAAATCTTCCTCTCCCGCTGGCACAGGGTTTTTTTTTGTTAAGAAGAAACATCAGACCATGTATTGACTACCGCAAACTCAATGGCATCATGGTCTAAAACCGGTATCCCCTTTCCCTCATCCCTGAGCTGTTCGATCGTATACGTGGAGCTCAAATCTTCACTAAATTGGACCTTAGAGGCGCCTACAATCTAATCAGGATTAGGAAGGGAGATGAATGGAAGACGGCCTTCAACACCAGAGACGGTCACTACGAGTACCTTGTAATGCCATTTGGGCTATGTAATGCTCCAGTTGTATTCCAGGAATTTGTCAATGAAATCTTCCGGGATTTATTGTACCAGTCCATGGTGGTCTATTTAGATGATATTTTGATATTTTCCCAGGACCTTTCTTCCCATCATCTCCATGTGAAAGAAGTGCTCCTTCACTTACGGGAGAATCATATATTGCAAAATGGAGAAATGCCTCTTTCATCAATTCCAGGTACCCATTCTGGGTTACATTGTATCCAGATCTAGCCTCCAAATGGACCCTGATAAAGTGAAGGCCATCCTTGACTGGCTCCAGCCGGCAGGATTAAAAGCTACTCAACGCTTCATCGGTTTCACAAATTATTACCGCCAATTTATTCAGGGATTTTCCACCCTTATTACTCCCATTACCTCTCACACGTTAAGGAGGCCAGGTAAAGGCTTGGCCTAATGAAGCAGTTCTTGCATTTAAGACCATCAAAGAAGCTTTTTTACCTTTTTACCTATCTTGATTCAGCCTGACCTTCACAAACCATTCTATCTGGAGGTTGATGCATCCTCTGTAGGCGTGGGGGCTGTCCTGTCCCAGAATTCCTCGGGTACCCTCAGACCCTGTGGCTTTATCTCTAAAATATTTTCCTCCACAGAATCCAACTACGGTATTGGAGACAAGGAACTCCTTGCTATTAAACTCTTGTTGGAAGAATGGCAATACTTATTGGAGGAAGCTCGCTTCCCGGTCACCGTTTTCACTGATCATAAAAACCTCACCTATTTACAATCCGGTCAATGTTTAAATTCTCTTTCTTTATCTGTGATGTGTAGTAACTACAAAAGTGATATTTTGTAAGGTCAGTACTTGATTGTAGTACGTACAATGCATTTTTTTGCTGAAAGTACATATTTTTATTTGAAAACTGTTTTGTATGGCAATTACAAACCTCACTGATACAATATTCACTGAAAGCCCCGTGGGTCTAGACATAAAAAAAACTAAATCGGTTTTCTCATGCTCCTTCCAATCAGGACAAAGCTGCTCTGGAATGGTTATTTGTGAAGAGGGCCCCGGCCTATCATTAGCTCTGCAAGGAGTAAGTTCTCTTCATGTTGCACGGTGTTAATTCTGGGAATACCATGAAAACATAAGATGATATGGGGCTGTATTACGATATGCAGAAACCGTATATTGATGCACTTTACAGCTATCTTCATGCAGACACGATTAAATACATGCAACTCAACATAACCACGTAAATGCAAATACATCCAACCCTTTCTGAGGCCCAGTGTGTCTACGTATTGCTGAAGCCAGATATTATTAAAATTCCATCCTCGATTCCCATTTTCTAGTGAAATGTAAAGCTACCTGTATATAAGCGTTAATATTATCCATCTCGCCTCCAACCCATTTCTAACAGCTGAATGGAGGGGAACTGTTATCTTACGAGGAGATCAGAAATAACGATGGAGAAATGCCAATACCTGGCACACAGACAGATGTCAGAATAGGGGAATGTAGAATATTTCCCCTGTTCCTGCTCCGTCATCCACTGTGGAGAGACTGGCATCACACTGGTGCCTCTATAGAGATCAATAACCTCAGCAGTCAGAAACAGAATGGAGGAGAAATAATTATTGCCTGTGTGCACAGACCCAAAGTCAAATAACGTGTCTCCTCGTAAGCAGCCTTTATTACTGTAATAAAAGGTATGGTCATCACGCCGAACAGATTTATTTCCGAATACACACTATTGTTATTTTGTGTCATATTTACCTCAGTAATGCACTATTTTGATATACATTAATAATGGGTTTATTTGCTATTTAAGATATCAAAATGGTGTTATACATCAATATAAAAACAATAATTTCCAAGTGTATGTCTGCAAGTTGCATATGCACCAAAATGGTATATAGAGTACTTAGATAGTGCTCTCCAAATTATTAGCTGCAACACAAATAGTTACTTTACAGTATCTCAAGCTTAAGACTCCATAATGCATAAAAACTAATAGAATTACACGGTTTACAAAAAACATACACATACTGCCACACTCACAACTTCAACATATACATTCACATATATTCTTTTAAGCATTCTCATGTGCAATCAAGATAAATGTATTATCCTTTCCACAAAACAAAATCTAATTCTTTGCACTTTGTTGCTTAATTCATGTGCATTTCGGCTTGGGCCTACCATCTGGCTGCTCTTGGCCGCCGAGACGACTGTGAAGGGAGAGTCCTGACTCCTGGCCCTGCCTGAGCCCGTGTCCTGCCGCCACGTGACCGCCGCCTGGTCTCCTGATCGCCACTTCCTCCTACCTCCGGCTGCCGCAACTTCCCCCAACTGCAGGCCGCGTGTGTCTCCTCTGGGTCCTGCGTTCGTCCTGTCGTCCTGCACCCCTGGTCCGGCACCTCTACGCTGCTCCCGAGTTCTTCTCACTGCTCCTCCTGATGACAGCACTCTGCTCCGGACGGACCCACACTGTGGCCTCTCCCAGCTGCCTCCGTTGATTCCCCCATCCTCCTCGCTTCCGCTGCCCCTCCGTTACACTCCGTGCTTCGCCCTCCACTGGAGCTATCCTCCATCCATGCCCTGGACTGTAACTTCGCCTCTTCCCGTCCCTCCAGTCCCGACGCTGCTGTTCTCCTTAAGTCCTGCGGTTCCCCTCCAGAGCTGTCTCCCACGACCTCCTGCTGCTCTGCCATGGACTTCAGCTACTCCAACTCCTGAGGCGACCCCACTGCTCCGGCTGTTCGTCCATCTGATCCCTGGTCCGTTTTGCCTGGACCTTCCTGCTCCTGAACGCTGGTCCCCACGAACTGCTCCTGTGAATACCTGGAACTCTCCTGAACTCTCCCGGTACCTGCAGCCCTCACAAACAGTACACTATACACTATAGTTCTTGTGTTTCATTTCACCATACCAACTATCCATTTATGTAATTTAATCTATTTATTTTATTTATAATCTATTTATTTTATTTATTCCACCTCCTATTTTATTTTATTGATCCCCACTGCACGCGGTCTTCATTGCTTAGATCATTATTTCATTCATTTCATGATACCACCAATCTATTTAATTTAATCTATTTATTTTATTTACTCCACCTTTATTTTATTGTTCCCCAATGTACATTGTCTACATTGCTTAGTTCGTGATTTCATTCTCCTCCACTTTACATTGTTTTATTGCTCTCCGTTTACATTGTCTACATTGGTTACACTGCTTTGTCCCTGCTTCTAATTTGCTCTGTTCCACTTCAGCTCCCTACCGCTGCCCTCCCAGCTGTGCTCCTCCCTCTCACCTCCCCCGCTTCCTCCGGCCGTTCTCTTAATCCCCTACACCTCTCATCATGCCGCCTCGCTCCTTTCCTATACCCATCCTCTCCCCCTGACCCCACTAAGGGCCCAAATCTCTCAGTCCCATCTCTCACCCCCCCCCCCCCTCGCTCCTTCAACCCTGACAATCTCATACATATCTCCCCTTCTCCATTCCTCCCTTTTTCGTGCGCCCTCTGGAACTCCAGGTGGTGTCCGTAACAAACTGTCCTCCATTCACGACCCTGTTCATCTCTCACTCTCTTAATCTTCTTGCCTTAACCGAAACCTGGCTCACTTCTTCTGATACTGCCTCCCCTGCCGCTCTCTCCTATGGCGGCCTCTCTTTCACCCACTCCACCAGACCAGACAAGCGGCAAGGTGGGGGAGTGGGCCTCCTCCTATCCCCTAACTGCACTTTTTGGGTCATACCCACTTTACCTTCCCTCTCCTTCTCCTCCTTTGAAGTCCACTCCATTCGGCTCTTCTCCCCCATCCACCTCCGCATCTCCGTCATTTATCGTCCCCCTGGCCCTACCTTTTTCTTGACAACTTCGCCGCCTGGCTCCCCCACTATCTTTCCTCTGACCTGCCCTCCATTATACTGGGTGACTTTAACATCCCTAATGACAACTGTTCTGATCCAGCCACCATCAAACTTCTTACTCTTTCCTCCTCCCTTGGCCTCACTCAGTGGACCTCCTCCCCTACCCACTGTCTTTGTCACTCCCTCGACCTTGTCTTCTCTCACCTCTGTGATCTCTCTGACTTCTCCAACTCTCCCTTCCCACTCTCTGACCACCATTTCCTCTCCTTCACTCTGTCCTCTGCCCCTGCTCCCACCCCACCTAAAGCCACCCTCTCCAGGCCACAACCTTGACGCCATCGACCCCATCTCCTTCTCCTCCTCCCTTGATACTCTCCTATCATCCCTTCCCTCTCTGGCCTGCCCTGATCAGGCGTCCTCTCTCTACAACCTAACTCTCACTACTGCCCTGGACACCGTTGCCCCGGCCTCTTCTATCCGCCGTCGTCGCCTTATTCCCCAACCCTGGCACTCCAAACTCACCCGCTCCCTCCAAAAGTGCTCTCGCACAGCTGAACGCCTCTGGAGGAAATCTCACTCTCTGGCTGACTTCCTTCACTTCACATTCAACTCACTCCTCCCCCCCCCCCCACTGTCCCACCTTCCCTCTCTGCTTCTGACTTTGCCTCCTTTTTCTCTTCTAAAATTGAAGCCATCAGACAGAACATCTCCTCCTCCCACTGCTCTCCTGCCCCCCTCTCCACTCCACCTCCCGCCATTAACCAGCTGTGGTCCGCCTTCATCCCCACTTCAGATGAAGAAGTTCGATCCCTTATTCTTTCCTCTCCACCCTCTACCTGTCCTCTTGATCCCATCCCCTCCCACCTTCTTCGCTCTCTCTCTCTCCCACTGCCTGCTCCTACCTCGCTCACCTCTTCAACCTTTCACTCTCTGGTGTTGTCCCATCCTCATTCAAACACGCTCTTATCTCGCCTATCCTCAAGAAACCCAATCTTGACCCCACCTCTCTTGCTAACTACCGCCCTATCTCTTTTCTCCCATATGCCTCCAAATTACTTGAGCGGATTGTCTGCAGCCGCCTCACCAAACACCTCTCTGACAACTCCCTCCTTGACCCTCTCCAATCCGGCTACCGCCCCCTCCGTTCCACCGAAACAGCCCTGGCTAAAGTTACTAATGATCTCCTATCAGCCAAATCCAAGGGTCACTACTCCATACTCATCCTCCTCGACCTCTCCGCGGCCTTTGACACCGTGGACCACCCCCTCCTGCTGCAAACTCTACTCTCTCTCGGCCTCTCTGGCTCTGTCCATGCCTGGTTCACCTCATACCTTGCTAACCGCTCCTTCTCTGTATCCACGTCTGGTTCTTCCTCCACCCCCTCCCCTCTCCCTGTTGGAGTCCCTCAGGGCTCTGTTCTTGGCCCTTTACTCTTTTCGCTCTATACCTCCTCCCTTGGAGCTCTCATCTCTTTGTTTGGTCTTCAGTATCACCTATATGCTGATGATATTCAACTCTACATCTCTTCTCCTGATCTTTTCTCCTCCATCCTCTCTCGTGTAACTGAACTGCCTCTCAGCCATCTCATCCTGGATGTCTTCACGCTTTCTTAAAATTAACATCTCCAAAACTGAACTCATTGTCTTTCCCCCACCCAGACTCCCTTCCCATCATGACCTCTCTATAATCGTTAACAACTCCACTATCTCCTGTCACCCAACTCCGCTGCCTAGGAGTCACTCTTGACTCCTCTCTCTTTTGCCCCCCACATTCAATCCCTTACCCAAGCCTGTCGCTTCCAACTCCGTAACATTGCCCGCATCCGTCCCTTCCTCTCTCAAGATGCCACCAAAACTGTCATCCATGCTCTCATCATTTCCCGCCTCGACTACTGCAACCTCCTCCTTACTGGCCTCCCCTGCTCCCACCTCGCCCCCCTCCGCTCTATACTTAATGCGGCTACGAGACTCATCTGCCTCTCACGCCGCTCCTCCTCTGCCTCCCCTCTCTGTCTTGCCTTACACTGGCTCCCCTTCCCCTACAGAATCCTTTTCAAACTCCTCACCACCACTTACAAGGCTCTCTCCCAGTCTACTGCCCCTTATATCTCTAACCTCCTCTTCATTCACACTCCCGCCCGCTCCCTGCGCTCGGCCAATGATCGCCGCCTCTCCTCCACTCTGATCACCTCTTCCCACTCAAGAATACAAGACTTTCTCCCGAGCTTCACTGGAATGACCTCCCTCGCTCCATCCGTCTCTCACCCAATCTGTGCTCCTTCAAGCGGGCACTTAAAACTCACCTGTTCCTTAAGGCCTACCAACCATCCACTTAATCTCTCACCTCTTGTTTCTCCCCTGGCTCCTTTTCTCTCCCCTTTGCTTCACTGGCTCCCTCTTGTGCCTGATTTTGTTTACCCTCCCTTAGGATGTAAGCTCGTATGAGCAGGGCCCCTCTCCCCTCCTGTCTCCACACCTGTTCTTCCGCTCCGTCTTTACAGTATTTGCCTGCCTGGAGTTTCTGAAGGTCTGGTACTTTGCGTTTATTGTTCTGTATTGTTTTACCCTGTATAGTGTACTGTTTGTGCCGTTTACGGCGCTGCGGAAACCTTGAGCATATTTCCCCATTATATGGAGAAATCTATCCAATCCCACTGATAACCAAAGTTGGGCAAAGGCTGCGTTGCATTTTAAAGGAAAAAGTGGGTGATTCCAAATTTGCATGAGTGGGAATGGATATAGTGCCAAATCAGACGTAGTTTTTCCCAAATCTCCAGTGTAAAACAAACCGTGGGGCTAGTGTAAGCCGAGGCTGGTGGGCAGACAGGGTAGAAATCGCACTCGCTGGTCCCTTAATAGTGCTTCCTCAATATTGACCCACTTTTGGCACCTTAATGTAACTTTGAAGGGGGTGGGGTGGTCTTCATATAACGAACATTCCACACCTCTAATTTAAGAACTAGTCTGAAATATCCAGTACAGGTCTCAAGTTATTGGTAAACTAATTACTATAACATTTTAATTATGTTCAGAGTAATGTCTCAGAACAGTAGAAAACTAGAACTAAAATATTTATGAATTAATTGTTGTTGTTACTGAATGGGGTACCAGAAGTGGTCCTGGAATATTTAGACCTTATGTCCATTAAAATATGTTCCTTCTACTCTTTGTAATCTCCTCACATACTATATGGTAGTGTAGTTTACAGATGATATTACGAGGATAGTCGCTTGGTTGGCTTTGTGGGTGGACGGCTTTATGAGCCCAAGATCTTGCCCCAGGATTTCTTTGTGAGGGTGTCAATGACGCCTTGCGTCTGGATATCTTTCTCAAATTTTTTAATTGTCCATGATTATCCAGGTCATCCAAACAGTGTTGGATAAATCTTGTTTCTTGGGGGTCTAGAGACACCACATTGTGAATCTTTAGCTTGGAACTGCTAAGACTCCTCGTTATCTTCTTCCAAAACAGCGATGTGAAAAATGTCTGTTTTAAGCACTGATATATAGGCTTTCACTATGCCACAAAACCTTTGTTCAAGAAGTCTTGCAAGTGGTTAATCTGGCACCAGACCAGCTGTCCTAGGCCTCCTCCCAACAATAGAGGCAAACAGATCTTTGGTGGGTCTGTGGGGACTGGATGTTGTCTCCACCCTTGGTGCCTAATACCATTTACCTACCCTATAATTGTGCAAACTTGATGACATCTGAGTGGTGCCAGCAGGTTGAAGGTACCCTATCCTCTCCTCTGCTCATGCTGCTCCTTCATGTCAGTGATAGGCTGTAAGTTGGGGGTTGCTCTGTGATGTTGCAGCACAGCACCACACTCCCTGCCTATCAATGACATGGATAAGCAACAGCCTCACAGCACTGAGATCCTTTTCATCTGCTCTACACAAGGTAAGAATTGTCAGGAAGAAGAATGAATTTGACAGTGGAGAATGAGGAAGTGGGGAATAAAATACAGAATGGCGGAGGATGGATGAATTACAGGTTGGGGCGGTGACGGGTGGGGGTGAGTTACATGTTTGGGGGTGAAGCGGGGTGGTACGTTTGCTGTTTTCTATCTATGGTTTGCTTTTTCTCTGTTATTTCTTTTATCTCTTTCAGGTCAGGCTGTGAAGTTTATCTGCTGCTATTCCATTTACCTGAATATAGATACATATGCTCCAAGAACACGTCTCTCTGACCACACGCTGTGCAGATGGAGACTGGCTATGTAATATAAGCACAACGTGTTTTGTGGCTCAAAAGCATTCACACAAACCCATCAATAAATTATATGACCAAAACCTTGGTGTAACACTTCCATCATACTCCCGTATGAAAGAAAAAGAAGTGTTGGTCCAGTTTGTTTGTTATATTGGTCATATAGCATTGAGGGCTGAAAAGCATGTTTAAAATTACAGTGTTCCCATCTGGGTTGTTCATATGAAATGGGTGTTTTGCTGGGACAACGTTTTAAGTCTGTAGCATCTAATAAACACAGAATAAAAGCAAGACCTGTGCTTGACACCCTTCAGCTCTCGGCCACCTCATCCCTAACATGTGTAATATACCATGTGAGTGATTCAAATGTTTAGTATTTACATAGCTATGTAATAATAGGTATCTATGAATACTGACAGGAACCAATCAGGAGGCTAGCTGACTACTGGTCCAATCAGAGCAAGGCAGAGGGAATTACAAGGAGAACGAGTCACTGAGACAACGACAGAGTGGATGCATCACAGTTCACAGCTTAACTCTTTTATTAACATTTCATATATAGCCACCATGCTTCTGACAATACAATCTTTTCATTCAAAGTATCCATAATCTGCAAGCCATCAGTACAGTCACTATATAACCAGTTCATGTACGTTCGTCCTTTTGGTTGTCTTTTTTGGTCCCAAGTCCTCCATCCCATGTTGTCATGGAGACTTCACAGTAATGAGACCAGATGCTTTACATTATTGAGATATCTTATACAAACATTAACTACTACAACCTGAGTTCTACACATTGTTTTCAGGATATAATGACAAATAGTTCTGTTGCTTATAGTGGGTTCAATTGGAAATATTATTCCTGTGACCTTGATGCTAGTTTCACTCATATCTTTTATTTGTATTCTATAAAACAGACTATAATACTGTACCGGAGCGCTTGCTGAGAACTATCTGGCTGCACTGTGGATTATTATATGGTTTTTACTTACCTGCAGTACTTTGAAAAATCTCAAGGTTTAGAAATGTAACAGACCTATAATTTGAAAGGCTTGCATGATGTTTGAAGGCAGCGGATTCAGGCACTATAAAATTATCACAGCAAGATCCTATAAAGACACCACTGTGTGTAACCAGCAGACCCGCTCAGAGTGCACATACAGTATAAGAGAGACCCTGAAACCAGCCCTCGCCACTAAACAGTCACAATTCCTAAGCAAGAGAAGTGCTTGCAAATCGAAAGACTGGAAAACGGGTACAATTTTGTCCTGCATCGGACATCACCAAATCCTTCACACAAGTCAACGTTATACAGAAAGTAACCTGTTATAATTATCATACCTGAAGTTATAGGTTAGTCTGAACATGTTTTTAGAATAGGCATTTCTACAATGAAATAGTGTATAAATCAGGGTAAGGAAGCTCATTGTATTTCTCACACAGAAGTAAAAGTTCACGGCCCTCCTTATAATAGAAGACTATTGGAGAAACTTCCGTTAGATTGGGAAAGCTGCATTACATATGGTAACACTCGTCCTGCACTGCTCCTTCGTTCATTAAGTGCTGGGGTGACCTGCATGTTGGTTTGTGCTAGAAGGAGCATATTCAGCTGTGTCACTGCAGAGAGTGGCAGAAGTTCTATGTAAGTGGCCCCTGGTAAAGTTCTACTTTTATACACGTTGAGCGGTCCTTACACTGTTATAGATATATAGATATAAAAATACAGTTGCAGTAATATTAGGAAGGCTATCGCTAGTGACATTTCTAAAACTACTTCAGTTTTTACACTATATGGGGTAAATTATAATCCCAAAGTTCTCAGACAGACAACATAATTAAAAAATGATTCAGCAAAGCCAAATATAACAATTAATGCTAATAAAGTCACCGTATCTAACTGTAGTGTGAAAATGAACACAATATTGTTGTTTGTATAAAAAAAGCATATTACCTTACACTTACTCTAGTTGACATAAAAAGGTTATTTTAAAAACTGAAGTCTAATAATGCAATTTGTTTTTATAAGGAGTTACTAAAATGAATGTCATTAACTCTTAATGGGGCATTACAGAACCTGTTCTCCATAATGAATGTCAGATGTCAGATGTCATTTCCGCTTTACTAGACAATATCAGGAAATGTTCTGTCATGTAGGTAGATATAACTTATCCAGAATAGTTAAAAAGGTTGATGCAGGAGAGTTCCTGGCAGTGAATAAGCACATTACTGGTACTAGTAAAGTCTGTAGGAATCTCACTTAATAATTATTTTTGTGTTAAACAGTTTGATCTATTGAGAAGGCAGATAAATACAAAAAAAGTGTCATTTTAGATGCCATTTAAATCCACCTTGCTATATTGTTGTAACAAGTCCTACAGTTAATCACTAAACAGGATCAGAACGTTCTAAAATAAAAACAAAAATGTAGGAGAAGCTTGTATGATGCTTCTTCACATGAATATGAATAGGACATTAACCCATGTGCACATGTGACATAGCAATGACATTTTATTGCAGTAGCTACATGGGCCAATGATCCCAAGGACAAGAGTGACATTTTTGTAGTTATAGTATAGTAAGAAGGGAAACTATCACAGGGGCAAAACACAACAATAGTGTACCATTCCCACACTCTTTGTCAAACACATCACATCTTTCACATATTATGCACAAGAAGTTGAGCATGAAATATATGAATCCTGCCCTAGTATAGGTCACAAACTACGTTGTATACTAAATACACGGTTTGAATGGGAGGACTCTATATCACCATCAACTGGGCATACGTGTTTTACTGTCTTAGTATGGTTTGTACATGATTTGTTGTCTTGTTATGCAATCCACCCTAATAATGCCACTGGATCCATATGGCTACCTGCATTCATTTATTATGTGGTTTGTATGTGTTCACCCAATGGTAAAAAGCTCTATATAAAGCAGCTGTCAGAACACAAAGGACCCGATTCATTAAGGAAAGTAAAGCAAAATAAAAGAGTAACTTTGCACCTAGGCAAAACCATGTTGCATTGGAGGGGGAGGTCAATTTAAAATGTGATAACAGATTTATAGTTGGGGTAGGGCATGTCCTAGATCATCTTTAAATTTCAGTGTAAAAATAAAACTATCAAGTATTTGTGTGTTAGATGGAAAAACAGCCAATAAACTAATTTGCACCCCTTACAGTGTAACATGGTTTTGTCCAAAAGAAAACTTACTAATTTTTTTGCCTTACTTTCCTTAATGAATCATGCCCAATGTGTGATTGTGATTCACATATATGCATCTGAATAAACAAATAAAAAAATCACTAATCCGTATGGCAAACTCTTCTCCCCCTTTACATCTGAATGTGTGTTACAGTCCAAACCACACACTACAAAGATGAATAAACCTTTAGGCAATGTGCGGTTATTCCCTTCATGTCCCACCAGCCACAGGGACCAAGACTCAATACCACCTGCTAAGCCAGAGGTTCCATACCTCTGTTGTCCGATATGCCCAAGTCATTTCTAAAATAAGAATGTTGGGCCTGATTCATTAAGGATCTTAACTTAAGAAACTTCTTATTTCAGTCTCCTGGACAAAACCATGTTACAATGCAAGGGGTGCAAATTAGTATTCTGTTTTGCACATAAGTTAAATACAGACTGTTTTTTCATTTCTCAAGTTAAGATCCTTAATGAATCAGGCCCGTTGTCTTCTAATTCTAATAGGAAAATACAAAAATGAAGTTTTAAAGCGTATACCAGCTAACAATAGTGAACAGAAATAAAACAATTATACTACGTATTTTGAGGGGTCTCTGTGTCGCTTACAATAGCAGACTTGCACCTTACTGGGGACTAATGAACAGTAATATGTGTCTGATGTTCTGCAGGAAAACCAGAATATGGGACCGTGTCTGACATGCTTACACAACAGTAAAAATAAATAATAAAATATAGAAAACAACAATGCCTTAAAACGCAATGACTTATTTCTTTACCACGCAATCACTAATAGCCCATGTTTACAAGACAGTGTTGTACTGTGCTTTACTCGCTTACCTGATCTCTTCCTGCCCTAGATGCTACTGTATGGATAGGTCTGCCTTGTAAATGTGGGCACAGATCTTTGGAAATGTCAATAAAAGTGCACTAGTCATTTCAAAAATAAAGTAATATTATTACACAGTGATCTTTTGTTTTTTACTATATTAAACTGAGTAACGGACCCATCGTTTTTTGTACACATTCTTTTTAACGGTCGTTGTTATTATAATAATTTGTCATGTAGTTGCTGTCCATAATTAAAAGCGTACTTCATTATTTGCTAATGAGAATATATATATGCCTATACTGTACATAAATAAATAATATACCTATGGAGTACCTTTTATATCCTAAAATGTAAGATTGCACATACGAAGGATTGACTTCAGACTTGGGGAAAACCCTACAATTAGGATAGTTTATATATATATATATATATATATATATATATATATATATATATATATATATATATATATATATATATATATATAAAATCAAATGTTAAATGACATCAATAAAATAGATAATATTATTTCCCAACCCTTATTAGTTGCTAAAAAAAAATAATTCAACTGTAGTAATACAAGATTCTTTATCTTTAGAAAATATGCTTCAGATCCATGTTTCCCCTGGTTTTCCCACTCGGATGCGTTTATTTTGGCATGTGTTTTGGCTCTTTTTTTATTTCTGTTTCCCAGGAATTCGGCCCTTGCCGTCTGTTCCTGAGCGCTGCAGTGTCTTAGCCTGGTCTCTACTGCACCCTGCGTGCCCAGCTCGAGGGAGGTGAGATCTGTGAGATTTTTATTGTCCCAGATTAAGTCAGAAAATATCAGGGCATTTAGACCAGTCTTGTTTTTCTTTGCACTCCCAGTATCCTCCTTTGTAAACACAGATGAGCTCGCCAGTATATGGATCAACCTTCCTCTCAAACCACAATGGTAGATATCCTTCATAGTCATTACCTGCAATGAAAGTGTGAAAGTGAGTAGACGCTGTAACAGGTAAGAAGATGTTCTGCAACCTTTGCATAACTCCGAACATTCTCAGGGCACAATATTGGGACCATTTAAATGAAACATTCAGTCTGGCGAATGCCAGAACAATTTTATGTTTTCTATGGTGCAGTGTATAGAGCTAATAAAGACAAACAACATGTATGGCGACAACAGGGAGATCAGTGTACTCCTTGACTGACAAGTAAAAGTGATGTTGCTCATATTAAACGTTTAGACATTTGCATCATAACAAAAATGACAATTAAAATTAGTTTGGTTGCTATGGTTACAGAATGCTTTTTGCACAGCTTCTACCTGCCTTGGGAGGGCAAACTAAGTGATATGAAGACTGCGTCCAAAGTCACTGCCTGATCCTGTTTGTAAAAAATAATTTAAATAAGTAGACACAAATGTCATTGTAATGCATCTATTCTATGCAATTTACCTTCTTCCAAGGCCTCTACAGCTTCCGCCTCCCGCTGCCTCCGGACAGCCCTCTGCTTCTCCTCCAGCCGCTGCTTCTCCACATTTGCCTCATCCCACTTGCCATTCTCCATTAATCGCTGGTCTGGCCGGAGCCGGCTGTCTGTGGGCGCACTGCTGTCATCGGGCTCGTTAAGTGTCAGGGCAAGTTCAGAGAAGAAATACATATTTTCTGCATTCTCACTGCAAGACAACAAGTCATTGGAGTTTATTGTACTGCCGCACCTTGACATCTCAGCACCTGCTGGTTATTTGGCATTAATATGGGAGGGTGTACAACATACAAGATGATGGGGAGCACTAGCACTAGGGTTGTTATTGGGACGTAGGCCTAGGATGGCAGAATACTGCTCCTTCTTTCACTGCCTTACTACAATTGTTCTCTTGTGAATTACTGGTACAGTCATGTTTTTTTGTTTTTTTTAAAGAAAACAGGATATGGTGAATAACTATAAACTTTTAAAAGTAGAAATAGTTCCTGAATCTGAATCAGTGTCAGGATTTGAAGTGAATCTTGAAAATCAATGGCTATTTCCCTAGGACGAGGTCCAGTAAAACCTCCGTGGACTCAACCCCTGTCGCTGCAGTGGGCCGATAAATCAATACCGTATTTGGGGGTCCGGCTCCCGAAGAACATGGCCACTCTCTACAATCTTAATATTACTAAACATATAACTGATATGCAGAAGGAATTGGAGGGTTGGGAGCGACTTAATCTTTTTTATTTGGGCAGGGCAAACCTCTTAAAGATGATATAATTTCCTCAATTATTATATCTTCTGCAAACATTGCCACTCCATATACAAAAAGGTGCACAACAAATTAATTACCTATTCCGCAAATTTACGTGGAAAAAGAATCAATCTAGGATTAGCCTCCTTAAACTCCAACACCCCAAAACAAATGGGGGTATAAATTTCCCCGATATAGTTCAATACAGCCATGCGGCTCACCTTCGCTATCTGAAAGATTGGCTGATGGATCAGAGTACCTACACTAAAGCTGGGTACACACCACAGGGTTTTTGTCCAATAATCGGCTCAACCAGCCGACATACGACCGCTCGTTCGAAAGTCGGGTCAGTGTGTGTAGTGACACGATGGTCGAAAGTCTGCCCAAATGGACGATTATCGCCTCATTTGGTTGGTCGTACCATTCAATTTTTTCCGATCAATCACCTAACGATCATGTAGTGTGTATGCACTCATGCTGACGATCTCCGTAGAGTTTACAGAGTCGGGCTCTTTTCAGCCAATGTTAGCACTGAATATCAGAGTGAATAAATGTAGAGTGTTGTAGAAGGAATAATTCATTTGTTCGTTCTGAGATAGAATATTTTGTTTCAGAGTCACAGAAACTAACGAAATTCGTTAGGACATGTGGATAACTATAACAAGGTGGTTTTAATCAGTGTGACAATGTGACAGTAGTGAATGAATGAATATTGTGCTGTCATTCTCGGACTAGAGGACCAGACAAAGGACCAGATGAAGAGCACAGATCTGAAGGGTAAATCGTGTCAGTGTGTATGCATGAATCATCAGACTGATCGGACCTTCAGTCGTAGGTACAATCGTTTGAGATAGCATGTCGGTCTGAACAATTCTTCATTGTGTACCCAGCTTAACCTAGCAGGGGAGAAACAATTCCTTCCCGATATCCATATAAAAGCCCTTCTTCATTTGCATGATCAGAATTGCCTTCCCTTATTCTTGAAAATTCCCTTGTCCTTTCTGTTAGGAAAATTTGGAAGATGGGGAAAGTGACAACACCACTGCTATGACCACTTCTAGAAACACATGCAGGTTTGATAACAGTAAAGTTTATGAAGTGCAGCTGCAGTAAGAGTAGAGGTGTACAAGTACAAGCTGATGTTACAGTGGATGCCAGACCATCTCTCTCTTGGATGGACATAAACAAACTATCTTTATGTACATTTACACACCAGCACAGTTCTCACTTACTTAGCAATATCATCATCATCATCATTTATTTATATAGCGCCACTAATTCCGCAGCGCTGTACAGAGAACTCACTCACATCAGTCCCTGCCCCATTGGGGCTTACAGTCTAAATTCCCTAACATACACACACACACAGACTAGGGTCAATTTGTTAGCAGCTAATTAACCTACCAATATGTTTTTTTGGGAGTGTGGCAGGAAAGCGGAGCACATGGAAGAAACCCACGCAAACACGGGGAGAACATACAAACTCCACACAGATAAGGCCATGGTCGGGAATTGAACTCATGACCCAAGTGCTGTAAGGCAGAAGTTCTAACCACTACGCCACCGTGCTGCCCACAATACTAAACATATAGCTATACTGTGTACAGGAGTTGGCATTCTCACACGATGGGTCTAAAATCTGCCTCTAACACATTTGCGGTTACACCTACTCTCTCTGTCACACTGGGCACCTATATAGTCTTTCTGTCTCTGGCCATATTTGACATCTAAGTGCAGTCTTGCTACTCACACTGTCTCTCAAAGCAAAAACCCATGTTCACATTGATCAGCTCCAACAGCGCAGGACAGCATCTTACTGCCCCTCTCTCAAGCTCACAACCCCAGTCTCTGCAGTTTCTCCTCTCACACTGAGTTCCGGAGCTGCCCTTTCAGAACTCAGACATGGTCTTGATCAGGCACTCATTCCCAAAAGATGAGCACCCGATCACTCTGAGTAACTTTATTAAAAAAAATCAAAAACAAAAAAAATTCACTCGACCGGTTCCAGCCCTGACATGTCACAGTCTCTTCCCCTAGCTCTCAAGAGGGCGTTACACTCCTACAATATTGTTCTGTTTACCCTAATGTGTGTTTCAAATTAATGAGAGTGAGAGTATAGACTACTAAAAGCCTTAATAGAAGCGCCAATTCCTTAAAACTCCTGGATTTTATCTCTCTTATCCCCTACAAAGTCGTTCTAGCCAAAACAGAAAAAATAACACACTATCTTCAAGATAGGACGGATCAGGACTTTCCGGAGTTTTAGAAAGGGTCAGAATGTCCCCTCCATTACTTTATTAATATTTATCTTTATGTTCACAGTCTCAACTTTTGTTTACAATAGACCAACCTACCCTTAACAAAGAACCCATACATGCCTACTCTTTGCAGGTGAGGAGGGGGCAGGGTGGGACATGAATTGCGTCATTTTGCACCAAAATAATCTGTGACATTTCGTCACTGGGGGCAGGGCCAAAATGTAAATTTACAGCGAATCGCAGCTTCAAGGCCCCCCTTCTGAAGGATATGTGAGAATAAGGTACTCTACTGGGAGTCCGTGAGACCTACCAGGAATTCGGGAGTCTCCCTGACAATCTGGGAGAGTGGGCAAATGTGAAAGAACTTCTAGGTTAGATTTCATGCCAGTTTTCTTTGACAGTGATTTTCTCTATGCCTCCTTCACATAAAGCACAGATTTGTTAAATGCCAGGCTCTTATTGTCCCATGGCCCATCTCTTCCATGGAAGACTTAAACAATGTCAGTCAGTGCTACTATAGTCCTTTTGGTGGTCTCCCTAACAAGCACATTCTTGCATGAACGTTCAAGTTTTGAAGAACAGCTAGTTCACAGATGTGCCAACTTCTCTCCACTTTTTTATGATGGCCTTAATAGTGCTCCAGGGGATATATAAATTATTTCATTTTATATTATATCCTTCCCCTGATTTGTGCTTTTCAATAATCTTTTCACAGATCTGCTGTTAAATGTTGTTTGATCTTCATGATGAAGCTCTAGTTTGTGAGAGGTTCCACAGTTGGAAAGTGCATTTCCAGAGATGTGTATTTATTTAGAAATCCATTGAATCACTTTAATTCTATAGAGGTGCTGTATAGATGAGGTGGTTATATTTGCTACAAACAGGGAGATTACCAGATTAAAACCTTTGCCTTAAGTATTTACAAGATCTCTACAACCTGTTTCTTTAGCAATCGTTAGGGCATGCTGAGAATTGTAGTCTACCAGCAACAGCTGGAGTTCTACTGAATAGCTGCTGAGACTTACGGTAGAGGGTATTTCTTCCACAGCAGCTTTGGAGGGAGGGTCTGGTAAACTGTCTTCTGTTTCCCTTCTGCACTGCCATTGCCTTGGCTGCTCTGCAAAATTTTTGCACATTCCATCTTTTCATCCCATGTTCCTGACAGGACATAATGTGCTTTTCCATTTGCATCAGTCACAACCCCAGTGACCTGTAACAGATTAACAAGCTAAATTACTTCAAACATGGCAGGTATGATATCAGGAATACTGTACATACCCGATCCTACACCTCACAAACAAACAGTCATTGGTGTGTGCTTATGGGAAGACTGGACTTTATGTATGAGATCAACCACCATTCACTCAGTTTAATCTCTCATCTAAAAAAAAAAAGACTAAAAACAGCTGAAAAATATTATGCATCAGAAAGTCATACAAACCAAACTGGCTGCTGCATATCTTTTAACAAATCACATGACTCAATAAAGTTCAGTACTGTAATCTATTTCAGAGGAATACCAGTGATAGTACAAGAGACCCTGCACTAAAGCTTGAATGGTGGATCAGGGAAAGTTGGAAAGAACTACTTTGCTGATCTATTTTCACCTCACCCATTAAAGTATGTCCTCTCCTTGTTTAGTATGAACCCAAATAGAAAATGAGATATCCACAATACTATGTTATTTAGAAATGTCAGTTAACACTACAGCTCTCTCAATGTTTTTTACACAGGCCTATTTTATTTGTGTTGACCATTATCTTGCCTTGCACCCATATGGAACAAAAACAGAAAAAGTCAGCAGAGAAAATGGCAATCTGGGGTGAAGCTCCGTGTACCCAGAGTATAATACAGCAGGCATGCTCCTCAGACTCACTGTCTGTCCTCTCTGCTCCTTTGTATCTCTATGCCGATTCCCTCCGTCCACTCTGGATCCACCCGATATACAGCTTCCAATCACAATGATGGGAAGCATGAGTTGAGATGTTACCTGCTAGGCAGACCTCCCTTACTAAGGAGGCCAGCACAACAAGGGTGTCTGCCCTCAACTAATATGGCTACCATGTTCACCTGGAAGCCATTTTCTCAGCTGAGCCTTTATAAATGTGAAAGTGTGACCTTCTTACTGTGCGATTGTAGGTCCTGTTCTATGGAATAGTCTTCAGGGTGTGAATACGGTTAGCAACTAGGGATTTCTCACAGACTACATTTTCTTGCTACCTTCCCTGACCATAGCTATTCCTCTGGTTATGTTAATGCTATTTGAATTGGCTACTATGACTTGTTGGGTGGGATATTCTGAACCATTCATCAGTCTCCCAGCAACCAGGCACTGTGGTGGTGGTGTAAATGGGAGCGGCACAGAACACACTATCAGAGTGAAACGATGACAGCATTGTTATTAGAGCAGTGCAAGCAATGTCATGGCAAACCTGGGAATCTTTACACTTTACTGTATTTACATCTAGATGGTCAGTGAATAATTCTATAAAACATACATTCAGAGGAATTTATCTTCAAATTATTTCCTGACCAAACCACACTATGATCTGCTGAAAGAATAAACATCTTTAATGCCAGCCCGCCTCTGGCTACAGGAGGAAGCTGGCTTGTACTAAACATGCACTTCTCATGCTAAGCAAACAGGGAGCCTGCTGGGAAATAATGTATCGGCTTTTACCCAGGAGGCAGCAATCAGCATGGAAGCATTTTGTCACTGCCTGCTGATGCAGGCTGCGCAGCAGTAGCTCACCCTGCTTGGTGTCATTTCACATCTAAATTCATGAAACGCTCCATTGCCCTATAAGGTTTGGAAATATAAAACTTGGAAAGTGTTCAACTTGCATTATAATTACTAGGAACAGTCTAACAATGAAAACAAAAAACTCCCTTGTAGAAATTACTGCCACCACAATCTGAATTAGTATTTTAGCTATTGGTAAATAGAACAATGAAGAAATGGGCAGTATTACTGCTGTAATACAAATATATTTTTTGTAAGCAATAAAAATACACCTTTATTATAATTCTCGTTAGAATGGTTACAGCCTTATTTGTCCTTATGACCGAAAAAAATATTTGACCAATATTTAAATTGGTTCAAAATGATATGCAAAAATTGGTCATCTACAAGCACGACCAGCATGCTAGCAGATAAATGAATAAAAAAAAACTAAGGATGAGATTATATATTCGAAGAACATGAGAACAACTACAGTCTTTAGACATCATAATCTATACTCTGTAAGGTGCATGTTTTGCATATTTGCAAATGTATAAATGACTTGTAGACGCTGCCATTTTTATATTCTTTTTAACACTTGTAAAGTACCTACTTATTTCTTTTTTTTTTTTATATTTAGCTTGCCTAACTTGAACTCTTGTAAGGAATACTGTAAAACACTAATAAAGACTATTTGCAAACTGTATTACCGGTCGAACTGCACTTTCCCTAATTGTGTAAACAGATCTGTCTGGGAATTATCTCCAAGCTGACTGGATACTACCATACTTCTGATTAGCCATATTACTGACCATAAAATGCGCTACAACAAACTATTTTTCTTTAACATTTACTACAATCCTTTGAAAATCCGTAAAAGGCTTTGTTTAATCTAATGAAAATGTTTTGCTCTCAGCAGAACTAAACATATTACACAACTACCTACTTTTACAGTCAACAAGATTTAAATAACTGATGATAGACAAAAAAGTGCTTTTTAGGGCAACAAAATAAATAAAAATAAAATAAAACAAATTCCACTAATCAATTTCCAGACTATAAAAAGTCCAGATGACCAGTTAGTGACCTCTCCAACTCTGAATGACAAACTTTCTTTCCTCTATCGTCATGTAGGATATTTCATAGGATTAAACACTATTAAACAATGTATTTTCAACAAAACTTTATCAAAACAGTGCAAAATAAATCCCATAGCCATCATACAGCCTAATGTATGTACAATATGTATTCACATCACAGCACACACAGTCTCACTACCTTTCTTGCAATGTCCCTGGAGAAGTAGCTGTATGGGGTGAATTTCATTTGGCATTTGTCCTTGGTTTTATAGTTCGTAATCTCTATATCTCCAGACTACAGGGGAATAAAAAGAGACAGTAATGTAAATTGTGCTTAAAATTATGAAATGCTGAAAAAGACATCTGGGTAAACCAAGCACCCAGCGACAGCCATGAAACCCCACCGGATCTTATTCATTAAATACTAGTCTATATGAAGCAGAGAGAGCCATCACGTCTCATCTATCTGAGATTATGTACAAGAGACCTGTCTGTGGCAGCTACAAGCATCAGATGTACATGTTATGAGAGGGAGGGCTGAGATTGGTCAAAGATACAAAAATGGAACTTTGACCAAAAGCAGCAATGTAATAATCTAAAAATTATACATTAACCACAACCACATATTGGAGGCCCATAAGATAAATATGTTTCTTTAAAATAGAAGTGAAATAGTGCCAGTGTCCAATGTAGAGAATGAGTTAAACCTAAGGAAAGGCTGTGGCATGTGAGAGCCCAGACAACAGCCTGCTCACACTCACGCTACAAAGGTTGGCTGGATTCTGGTTCACCTGTTCAGGGCTTACCTGGTCTATCCAGAGCTTGCCAACAATGATGTTGTGTACAGTGGAGGTGACTTTCTTCCACACATAATGGTTCCCGCTGGAAGTAAACTCCAGGTGGATGTCCCCTATGAGACACACAATTTGGACTGAGTAGCTCACAGCATATGGCAATTTATTTTTATACTAATTACATATGCCATAACAACCTTGTTTAACTTGTGACAACAACACAGCAATGACTAACTGAAAAATAGGTCAGAAGAAGACGTAAGGGGTTTGAATACATAAAGGAAGTGCATCATAAAACACACCTTACATGTAATGTAGATAGACATAAGGCTATGCATTGGGGAATAAGAACAATCACTCTACTTAGCGTGCCTGTACACAAGCTGATCGGCCTCTACAGAATAGACACTCAGATCAGTGAGCAATGTCAGTACATGTCCACATTGCATTAAATCCAGCCGCTTGGTTGGTGCGCCAGTCAACCAGATCCTAGTGCTGTGCATTGCTACCTGTACTTCTGGGGTGAACGATGAGCCACACACAGAGATGTCTAGTACAATCAGATTGTCATTGTCTATAGTGATCACTTTGGAACCCATACATAGAAAAAAAACACAAACAAATTTGTACATTGGACTTGGAGTGTTTGAAATTTGCTGTCAATAGACCTTGATAATTGTTGGCAGGTTCACAGTATATAAGCTAGGTCAATGTCTACTAAATGTTATCTTGACACTTAAGTCAAATTGATGCTTAAAATAGATCAGATAACTGGATTCAGAACTGAGCGTCTGCAGTGTACTTATGTCATTCCTGTTGCAACAATGAATTAAGATATTTCTGTTTGTACAGAGCTGACTCACTTCAATCAATAGTAAATACTTGTAGAGCCTGCCCAGTACAGGTATGAAACATTTCATGCTAAACCATAGTGTCATCCTTACCTAATGGCATAATTGAAAGATATTTGCCCCTGAATTTACTGGCAATGGTGATTTCCTGCCACAGATTCCACCCGTTCTTGGAATAGACATGATGGGCAGCAGCTGGAGGGTGGTGACTGACCTGACAGACAAAATACAGATCATTACACTATTTCAAGCACAAACAATCCTCACAAAGACATAACCTGTTTATGTTTGTTTTCAGTAATTATTTGAGATGGATTGAAAAGGACACACTTCATAATAAATGACACACTTGTAACATGTTTCTTCATATTTAATTTGTATCAACATATGTGCAAGACATGACACAAACAATTGTGTGCAGTATGTTCACAAAAATGATAAAGTGTTTGGTGTGCAATGTTGTGAAGTTTATAAAGGAGGGCAATAGGCCCCCTAAAATGAGTCACAGCTCCTGCAAAGCGTAGCATGTAAGTTAAACGTTCACATTCCAGCATTATGAGGCCTAATCTCAGACCCTCGCCATAATTATTACTAACAAACTGTGACTGACATCAGATGCTGAGACTTCAATTACTGGGAGCTGACCAATTCCACTGCAAGGACTGTCCTGGCTCCCACAGCCCAAAAGAACCCACTGAAACCAAGTGGGAAGAGTATGAGCGAAAGAAGGGAAAACACGGGTCTTGAACTAAAATTAAGTGGACATAAAGGGATACAGTAATAAAATGGTGTATAATGTATATTTATATGTTGACACAATTCTCTCTCCTTTGTGTAAAATCACAAAAGTAATTTTTTTTGTGGTTTTCCTGCAGCTGTTATCAATCCTCCACATTACAGCATTCGGCAATACCACCCACAAATTACAGCCCTGCCCCCAACCCCTCCCCATTACAGCACTGCCCCCAACCCATCCACACTACAGCCCTGCCCCCAACCGCTCCACATTACAGCCCTGCCCCCAACCGCTCCACAACCTGCCCCCAACCGCTCCACATTACAGCCCTGCCCCCAACCGCTCCACATTACAGCCCTGCCCCCAACCGCTCCACATTACAGCCCTGCCCCCAAAAGCTCCACATTACAGCCCTGCCCCCAACCGCTCCACATTACAGCTCTGCCCCCAAAAGCTCCACATTACAGCCCTGCCCCCAACCGCTCCACATTACAGCCCTGCCCCCAACCGCTCCACATTACAGCCCTGCCCCCAACCGCTCCACATTACAGCCCTGCCCCCAAAAGCTCCACATTACAAGCCCTGCCCCCAACCGCTCCACATTACAGCCCTGCCCCCAAAAGCTCCACATTACAGCCCTGCCCCCAAAAGCTCCACATTACAGCCCTGCCCCCAACCACTCCACATTACAGCCCTGCCCCCAACCGCTCCACATTACAGCCCTGCCCCCAACCGCTCCACATTACAGCCCTGCCGCCAAGCGCTCCACATTACAGCCCTGCCCCCAAGCGCTCCACATTACAGCCCTGCCCCCAACCGCTCCACATTACAGCCCTGCCCCCAACCGCTACACATTACAGCCCTGCCCCCAACCGTTCTACAACCTGCCCCCAACTGCTCCACATTACAACCCTGCCCCCAACCGCTCCACATTACAGCCCTGCCCCAAGCGCTCCACATTACAGCCCTGCCCCCAAACGCTCCACATTACAGCCCTGCCCCCAACCGCTCCACAATACAGCACTGCCCCAGCTGCTCCACATTACAGCCCTGCCCCCAACCGCTCCCCATTACAGCCCTGCCCCCAACCGCTCCACATTACAGCCCTACCCCCAACCGCTCCACATTACAGCCCTGCCCCCAACCGCTACACATTACAGCCCTGCCCCCAACCGCTCCACATTACAGCACTGCCCCAACCGCTCCACATTACAACCCTGCCCCCAACCGCTCCACATTACAGCCCTGCACCCAACCGCTCCACATTACAGCCCTGCCCCCAACCGCTCCACATTACAGTCCTGCCCCCAACCGCTCCACATGACAGTCCTGCCCCCAACCGCTCCACATTACAGCCCTGCCCCCAACCGCTCCACATTACAGCCCTGCCCCCAACCGCTCCACATTACAGTCCTGCCCCCAACCGCTCCACATTACAGTCCTGCCCCCAACCGCTCCACATTACAGCACTACCCCAACCGCTCCACATTACAGCCCTGTTCCCAACCGCTCCACATTACAGCCCTGCCCCCAAATGCTCCACATTACAGCAATCCGCTCCCTCACCCCCAGACTACGGTAATTGGTTGTAGAAACCTCACACTACAGCAATAACACCCGAACCCACCCAGAGCAGGAGTTATATATAAGTTTTCTATGTATACAATGTATATAGTATTGCACAGTACATATATACATAGACAATAAATATTGTAGTGACAGCCAAAGCTGGAATCCTCCCTATACAAAATACTAGGCTTGTCCCTGATCCACTAGCCCATAATGTTTCTGAACAAACTAAGAATTAACAAAATAAGGGTTTAATACTCACCTGTTGCACATATTACTCAGCACAAAACAAACTACATCCACATAAATAAAGCAAATTGATGGCGCTGGAGAATTAATAACCATTCATATAAACTGAATCTTGATAGTATACAAGTTCAGAATTTAATAAGTCACACATAACAATACAACAACAATACAATACAACAATGCTAGCATGGTAACAATGTATTAGAATAAAAAGGACCGCCCCAAAGGGGCCATTCCAGACATATTGGCCTTCAAATTTACCCATGTATAATTTGGCAAAACTTGGGGCGAACCTAGTCCCCATGGCCGTTCCTAAAATCTGTAAATAAAAACACCCCTCAAATAAAAGTTTGGAGAGTTTCCAGGACCTGGTAAGGAACAATAATATATTACTATTTCTGACGGAGGATTACTATACAGGAATCACTGCTCGGGAAAGCTTCACTTTATTATTATAACCTCCCTCTAGGAGGTTTATTTCCATACTTGAAAGGAACACTGTTCTCTATTTTCTGCTGGGATTTGGTTTTTATTCTAATTCATTGTTACCATTGTTATGTGCGTATTGTCGCTAACCAATAACGATTGTCGAACCTCGATTTGTGTTTCCAAAGCACAAAGATTTATTCGCAATAAGTGGAAAAATATGCTCAAGCGAAGTAATAGTAAATACAGCCGTTACTTATCGCAGGCGCTCTGGATCCAGTGCAGTCATTCAATCCTGAAGTCTGGGGACAAGATGTCTGCACTCTGGATCACAAGCTGCTGCTTATATACACAATCAAATACAGTAATACAATGAAGATGGTATGGCTTGCATCTATTGGTCCGGGTCTCAGGAATGTCCAAGGGGTCGTCAATCATTGGCTGGTTCATCCTAAGGAATCCAAAGGAGGGGGTCATCTCTGCAGGGGGTATGCTCTGCTCTTCCCGCCAGGATTCCTTAGTCTTAAGTAGTTCATAATTCCCTATCATTCATAACTTGCGTATGCACTCTGCGATTCCCTCGCAGAGTGAACCAAACAGTAGGATATGTAACAAGGTTCATTATGATACCACTCATGATGTTATTCCTTTAACCCGTTCCGTGTATTTCACTAATATGCATGTAACTCTGATATAACATATAAATACTACTATATTTCGACATAACTGACTATGTGTTGCAACTACCATTAATGTGTACTATTTTATAAGTATGCGTGTTTGTGCGAATGTATGGTAAAAGACCAATTACTGTTGCTGCCACGTGTAGTGGATGCGTACGCCCTTTCACGCCGTAGCGTGCCCTTGTACGTCGATGCGTACCGTACGCATCTTTTCAAACAAAGACAACCAAGTTTGCTAGACTTTAATTGAAATGACTTTATCCAATTTACTGACTTCGACACCATGCTAGCATTTAGCTTTATTATCTGGATCCAGATGTAATATTGCAGTGTGACATCTATGGTTTATCAACTATTAAGACAAGTGGGGGACTGTATAGTTTTTGTTTATGCCCTGTTTTTGTATGTTTGTATTGTTATGTGTATACTATCAAGATTCAGTTTATATGGATGGTTATTAATTCTCCAGCGCCATCAATTTGTTTTATTTCTGTATTTTAAGGGTATCAATAGACCCTTGATGAGCAGCAGGGGAACTAATCACTTTGATTATTACTGAAATGTTATGAGAATTACTGTTTTTTACTTTTATGGTGAATATCACTATTTCCACATTATTACTTATAATATTACTTAACCTTTTGCTATCCCAATTAGCGCCGAACTTAACCCTTTTTTGGGTTATTGGTTGTCAGTTTGTACATCCACATAAATACCTGCCACAAATACTGCGCTACATTTTCACCACGTGTGCAATGTGCTGCACATCTCACTCCTACTCTATCAACCATAGCCTGCTGAGGGGGACACCCAGGAGGACTAGGTATAGCAAGCAGGGGGAGAGCAGGCTTCTCTTTATAGTAACAATCTGCTTTTACCAGATTCGTATTGTATTTATATATAAAACACTCTATTTGTCATTTACATACAAACCTTTCCTGCCATACAAAAGACTACACTCTGCTATAGAAAATATGAGCCAATGTAATGGACTCTGCAGAGCTAAAAATGGCCATACATATCTGCTATTGTTGCATTTTAAACAGCCAGCTATTATTATCTGTATGGCAGGTGGGACTACAGACACGTGTAAACCCCTGCTCATAACATGTAACACCCCGCCCACCCAACGATACACCTATGTGCTGTACTGACATTACCCTGGCACAAATCCATCACCCACAGTGTGCCCACTAAAACAACACACATAGTAAGTGGTGAGATCTGGGGCCCTCACTACTTTGTGCATGCTGCATACAGTAGATAACTTCTCATTATGACCCTCAGACATCCCCCTGTCACATAACCCAAGGGTGAAGCTCTAGGGATCAGCTGACCACCAAACGCACAGGCGACTTTCCAAAGTTTGACCTTTTTCACCATCACACATCCACCTCACCTTCCCAATCTCTGGTGTTTCCCCTGATCCATGTCCCTTGGGAAGCGCATGGGCCACAGCCAATACCTGGTTCCCTCCAATGGGAGCAGGCTTATTACATATCCATGACAGGAAGGGGAGAGACAAATCAGCCCAGGGTAGATCCGAACAGCACCTGTAACAAGGTCAGCCACCGGGAAGTAAGCCAATCTTAGGGCTGAACAGCCGAGCTCATATGCACAAACAGTCGCACCCCGCCGCCCTGCCACCGGTGTATAAATATATATTTACGGAAATAAATTGCAAGGGGAAAGTAAATAAAAGAAAACAGGTGGTCCCATTAGACCACAGGCCTACCCGGAAAAGTCCCGGTAAGGCCTATGGTCAGTACGTGCCTGTCCAGGAGGATTTATGTATGCCACGTAGGGAGCAGCGGATTTATTTGTGTTGATAAGATGAGATTGCACAGCACTGGAGTAGATATTAATACACTGTAGGAGTTGTGAATGTAGAATTTTTCTTAAATCTAAATTTGGGGTACAATGGTCTAGGCAAGAGGTAGGAAACATGTGGCTCTCTATCTGTTGTGGATCTACAGGTTCCAACATCCCATGCTAGCCTATGTAGTTTCACATCCACTGGAGTGTCACAAGCCAGGGCATGTTGGGACATGTAGTTCAAGAACAGCGGGAAGAGCCACAAGTTCCCTACCCCTTGTCTACACCTACTAAGCAACATCCTTGCCAAGAAATGAAACATTTATTACGTTTGTATAATTCCCTAGAAGCACAGACATACCTCTATGATGCTTAACTAGAATACGCTGTCCTTGTAGAGGCAGAAGGGATGCATGTTATGTGTCGCATGAGAATGTGGTTTGAAGGAACAAATACACGTGTCTTGGCTTTACGTTTTCCAAAACAAGTCAATATGGATTTAAATGTGCTTGAAAAGTCCTGTCTCCATGCTTAATGAAAGCTTAGGGTAATTAGACTTATCTGCGGCTCATCTAAGCTGAGGATGGATGAGTAACATACTGTATGGTGTAAGCGCTTATCAGCTTGTATTGATTGAGATGTCACAGATAAACTAGCATAAGATAAAATGTGCCAAACGATCTACAGACACACTTGCTATAAATAAGGTAAGCACTGCAGAAAACATTTTACAAATTTGCAATTAGAATGTGATATCTAAAATGTGCAGTTACTCAGATTTATACAGTTCAGTTGTCATATTTAGAAAAAAATCTGATCTCACAGCCAAACTATACAAAAGACATAGCAACAACATCTGCAGTTAAAATGGCAAATGAAAATGACCTCAACCAAACTGTAAATTTAATTCCAGTATGTGCAGGTCCGTTTGGCAGTGACAGTGTGCTGCCCGGCTGCTCGGATTGTGTTTTAAACACAATCAGAGCAGCCGGGCAGCACACTGTCCCTGCCTGTCACTGCCGAGCGGACCTGCACATACTGTGCAGCCCCCGGCAGCCTCAGAAGTCGAAAAGGGGGCGGGGCCTAAATCGCCCCAAGGAACAAACATTTTTCCCCTGCATGTGTAGAGGCGTGTGTTAGTGTGTGTGTGTCTGTGGAAAAAACTATTTTCTCAGAAAGGGCTCATCCGAATGACCTGAAATTTGGTATACCGACATTATTTGACAAAAAAATTAGAATAGTGAAGTCAGTTAACTTCCATCAATCCCCCCTTCCCCTGTGGGAGGGGTAGTAAAGGCTAAATTTACGAGTTGAGGGCTCAAAATCATTTTCGTGAGGTAATTTTACCTCATGAACACACATGTGTAGTATATTACTGTGCTACCCGCCTTCCTAACAACTTGGCAAACACCTACTATTACTACTCATGCCTTCCTAACAAGTCAGCAAAAATTACTACTCACGCTCTACTGACAAGTCAGCAAAAAATGAATACTAATACTACTAATACTAATACTAGAATGCATGAGTATCATGCACGGGTTAACTTGTATCATATAATTATTTTTCTTTTTGATGAAAGTGCATTCAGCTCCGGTTTCATGGGTCTGACAGATTAGCCATCCTAGCTATTCCAAGCAGCTAGGGAGGTGGTGTGCATTAACTGGATTGGTCTTTCTATTTAACAGGAGTTGTCCAAAAGTCAAGCACTAATATTGAAGCAGCCATTTGCATTTCTGTGCACTGCTGGTGGTGTGGTACAGTTGGAATGAGAAGAGACAGTGAAGGTGGAACAATGAAACATGAACTAGTCTTTGTAGATATCATAAGACAGTCAGCTGCTGGCAACCATGACTGTCCTTCATAATTTAATCTTTACTGACCCTCCTCCTGGTTCTATTGAGGGCTTTCACTCTGTACACTCACTCTTGTGGTTATACGCCAGCTCGGAGTAGCTATATGCCCACTGCTGTGCTCACTGCTGAAAACAGAGCCAGGACACTTGTTCCCCATGTTCAAGGAGGTAGTGAAGATATCCAAAAGAACCCTGTCCTTGGTGTGATGATACTCATCTGTACTACTCTGTAGATTCCCATTGCTTTCCCCAATTTTTAACTATCTTAGATTTGTGAGAACTGAAGATGATTATGTGGGAGGTAGGGCACAGAACTATTATTAAAGTGCAGCCATCATTAACTGCCATCAGCATGTCAATGGGTACTGACTTATTTTCAATATCTGTGTGGGTCAAACAGGTATGTTCAATCTCTCAAGTGCAGATTTTATTAATGAAAAGACCCAGGTCTTAAAGAGTTAAGTAAATATTTATATGGAACAGTAAAACAGGGAACTGACAAGTTTCAAGCTAAATCATCACCATTTATCATATTTATTTATTTATAAAGCGCCACTAATTTTGCAGCGCTGTACAGAGAACTCACTCACATCAGATCCTGCCCATTGGAGCTTACATTCTAAATTCCCTAACATACACATACACACACACACACGGACAGACTAGGGTTAATTTGATAGCAGCCAATCAACCTACTAATATGTTTTTGAATTGTGGGAGGAAACCCACGCAAACACGGGAAGAACATACAAATGCCACACAGATAAGGCCATGGTCGAGAATTGAACTCATGAACTCAAACATGCGGTCTATACTGCAGCTTGGCATCAGCACCAAGTGACAGAGCTTGGGACAAGCAGCCTGACCACTTCTAGAGTACCTGGGATCTGATAATAATGGGATCAATTTAAATCAAATTATTATAGAGCATTGCTATGGGCCATACATGCTGCAATATCAGGTCAGGGGCTCAATATCACAGCCAATAATTCAGTAAACGTGTCTAGCATTAGTCACAATTGTATGTAAAGTTACTTAGCCTTCTTCACATCTTTTAGAATAATACACCCTCTTTCTCTTATAATAAATCACTACAACACCTGGGAGCATAATCACTTGGTAATCCGGTGATATTTTATATCAAACATGTCAAATTAGAAATTGCAAGGACCGTAAATAATTTAAAAAACAACAGTTATTATCTAGCGTCCCATGGACTATCCAACGTTCCAAGTTCTACTGAGGTTAGCTGGTTTCCTAGGGCCCTATCACTGCCGAAAACTTTTGGCGGAGAGATTTTGCTGGCAACAAAACAGCAGCACTAAAAAAATCTTTAATTATAGAATAAAGCATTTTAAACACTGTTATATTTCAATTATTTAATTAATTGTTAGAACTAATGCCTTATGTTTAGAAATATAGTAAAAAAAAACAAAAAACCTTATGTATGGTGTGTCATTATGAGTATGTCACCTTGTGTGCGTCACGTGTATCATACAGTTGGTCAGCATGTGTGCTTGGCATTGTGTATTTTTATTCTGTAAGCTCTGTAACAAAACATATCACAAGCCTATGCTGGCATGTGTGGTATGTGAGTGCCCAAGCATGCGGTCACAAGTAGTGCCAAGTCACCTAATACAATCCCTGCTTCTCCTCACCTGCTCGCAAATTGAACGGAATCCTAAATCATCTAGTCGGTCAAGTTCAAATGATTCTCCTAATAAAGGATTGAATGGTTTTGCTGTCCGATGGACTGTGGTGGAATAGGAAGACACAGAGAAAGCGGCCACGAAGCACATCTGCTCTATAGAATTCTCACATTTCGCTGCCTTATCCAACAGCTCGTGGTACTCCAAGTCTTCAGTCAGTCTCTGTAGCATCGAGAGCGGCTCATTGAAATTCACCTATGAAGCAATGAAACAAAGTTACAGTGAGACAGCCCTGGTTGAAGGAAACCACATCATTACTGTAATAAAGAAATTAACTTTGCAGAACATTACATGTAACAAGGTAATTTACAAACCTGAAAAATGGTCCCATGCAGTAAATTCCATTTTATGTAAATGGCAGAGCCTATCATTACCACATTTTTGTGAATACATTTGCAAGACTGCGAGACCAGATGGAAATGTGCATTTAGGAAGTGGTAAAAACTCCACATTCATGAGAGGTTACTGAACCAAAAATTCCTGTTCTTATTTATTGCCAAGCACAGGGGAATATATATACTACCTATAATTTTATGTCATCCCTCTGTGACTTAGAGAGTTCTGTTAACCACCTCTGTACCTGCTCTCCACCATATCTGTGGGTCTTACGGGACCTGATAATGCCCCAATGATATCACACCCTGTTCCCAAGAGCTTAGAAATATCCTTACCATTAGGTCACCCATGCTAGCAAGATATGGTATTAGATTAACAGGAGAGCTCAGTGGGAGATACAGGGTTTATGGTAAATAATGGAACTGTGCTAATTGATAAGCTCGGAAGAGTTAATAGCACTATCATAGAAAAAAGTCCAACAATAATTATTTCTACACAGTCATCTGCCATATTTAGACTAGAAAAATACAATGAGAAAATAAAGAAAAACTTAGGATTGGAGTTCCTTGAATTTCAACTTTTTTGTTTTTCTCTTAAAATACAGCTGTCTTGTTGGCTCACACCAACAGCCATTTTACTACAAGTATTTTATTTTTTTACTTTTTTTTATCATTACTAGTGTAGTAGAAGCGATTTGTTTGTATTTGTCTTCGTAATGCATTGTGTTCTGGTTTTCTAGTTTACTGCGAGTAAATGCATTGTGATAACATATAGTGAGTTACAGTAAGCTCCTAAACAAAAAAATGCTAGTAAAAATCACATGTCAAAAATACTTGTCCTGGAGAGGTTTCAGCTGGATCCCATGTTAAAGGCAAGTAACACCTTCCTGAGATGGCGTTACCTTGCTGTGAAAAGCTCGATAATTTACCCAATAACTCCGTCCAATTAGAGGCCTATAGGTAGGGTGCTAGGCACCTGTAAATAAGTTAAGGCCGGGGAAATCTCTTACTTCTCCAGTTAACCCTGTTTAATAAATGGCATAACGTCCAGACAGCTATTGGATCAATGCAGGATAATAATAGTCTCAAATTAATCTAAAGCAGTGGGATATTTCTGGCTGAAGAGGGTGATTATATACAAGATGTCAACTTATTTCCAAAGAAGCAATTTCATCTCTACATAAAGATCTCTCTCACACAATTCTACACAACATCTGTACATAAACCACTACACACTTTATTCCCAAGGTGAGTTGTTTTAACCCGTAAGAGCTCTCATACCAGGAGACGGGACCGCCAAGAGGCCCTGATACAGCAACTTCTTTGGGCCACTTTCATAGCCACCTAAGGGTGTACGGCACTAAACAGACAGGCTAGGGACCCGTTACTTTCTATATATTCAAGTTGATGATTGTGCCAGAATCTACTGATTGAGGGGGCATTGGGCTGCTTCCAATCAGCTGCTACCTGGCAGATGCGGTTATGTGTCTCTTCAGTTTATTTTGACAGCATGTTGCAGTTGAAGAGGAGGGAGGGAGGAATAGGAACTTGGGAGAGAGTGGGGTATCTTATTGGAGGTTCTGGAAAATAATGTCAAGCCAAAGAGCTTCGCTTAATACCACCCAATGTGTAGGAACAAGCTCTCTGCTAGGAGTGGCTCGCCAGCATCTATTTGAAGTGTATGGGTGTATTTTTTGGAGCCTCCTTTGTACGTAGTACCATCTTTATAAAAGTACCATCTTTATAAAAGCTTCTAAGCATTTTTTATCCTAAACGCAAATAGAACTGGAAACTGCATTCTCTATGATCTCTGCCAAGTCCTCGAAATTATGGTGTTTATACATTATGACATTGTTTGAATATCGTGTGCCAACATTAAAAAGTGTCATCTCTGGTATAGTGGCAAATCATTAAACTTTTATTCATATTCCCAGTTTTTAAACTGACTATTGAATATAAACACATGTGTACACAAGCAATGAAAGGTCAATGTTTTTCTAGTGTTTTTTTGTTGTTGTTTTTTTTTTTAAGTTCAATAAATATGCAACATTAAGCAAAATAAATGAAGTAACCAATCACTGCTCCCAATATAAATCTTTTCTCAAATCTCTGTGTCTATGATTACACATGAAGGAAATGGCCACACATCAGAATAAGAGACCCATTTTTCAATGACAAAACAGATATGAGCCATTAAAGTATAAGCCTTGCAATCCTCATAGGGCACGTTAAGAAATCATTATCACCATTCTGGGCATATGGTAAAGCAGCGGGATACCTTTGACATGTCCAGAATGTTTCTTAATTTTCTTAATTACTAGTATCAGTGAATGGCAGAACATCACACCTGAAAATAGCTTGAAATATATTGGGTAGTTTGTCAAGATACTTTAGACTGGGTGTGTAGCTCAAGTATAAACAGATATAAGAATTACATTTAAGGCAAAATCAAATAAATAAAACTATTGAGTTGGAAACAAAAACATTTTGTATTTTTATAAAAAAAATTATATATACATACATACACATATATAAAGATTGGTCTACATTTTTAACTGCAATTAAGTATATTCAGGGCATAGTTTATCCTAAAATCTACTTCTCTGGAGGTTTCTTACAGGTAATAGTATCTCTGTAAAAAGATCCTGACCCCTGTCTCTCTCTCTGTTATTAGGTTGCTGCTGTTGTCCTATCAGCGTGAATCTGACATTCCTCCAACCAACAGCAGACCTCAAGATTTTAAAGGAAAAGGCAAAGACACCAGTGAAAGTTCAGAAGCTGGTACTATTGCTCACTTGGATCTAAAAGAACATTTTCTGTGCTTCTTCTGTCCGCTTATTCTTAATAGAGATGTTCACTGACCCCCGTGTTCTGGGTTTGGTTTTGGAACTGGATTAACCTCGTGTTTTGGATTTGGCAAAACCGCCCTCGTGTGTTTTGGTTTTGGATCTGTATTTTTTAGAAAAATTGCTAAAATATGCTAAAATCACATAATTTTGCTCTTTTTTTGTTCCTAAATTATTGTTATTAACCACAATAACACTAATTTCAAAGTCATTTGCAGTCAATTTTGACCACCTCACTGTTTGCAATATTATTTTCATACACTTTCAAACAAAGACTGCAGCAGTTCTTGTCAGTGATAAGACGGCCATTGTCATGTCTTGACATAAGACCAAAAATCCACCTCTTATGTGTGGAATTATTTTTACCCAAATTCTGACAACAGTTGTCTAGCCATTTGTAGCATTGTAAAGCCACAGTCAGTAGAGGTAGGAACCTTAACCATCTAAGATCCTCATCCATGTTACGCCATTTGAAGCGAGTTCATGGCAAGCTCTTGGGAAAATCAGAAACTTATGCTAAAAAAATAACAACAAGCAGTCCAGCATCAGCTACCTCCCTTCTCTCATCTAGATCCCAGCACCTGCAATCTACACCCCCAACACCTTCATCATCAATATCCTCAGTAGCGATCGGAGTTAGTCCTGCATCCAAGTTGCTAATGCGAGATGACTCCTCCCCTATCCAGGACTCCTCAGAAGAATCCTTGAGCGTTCGGGCCCACTGCTGCTGCTCCTACTGCTGGGGGTGGATCTTTAACCCAGAAGCAGACCAAGAAGAAGACTACTAGTAGTTTACAACAATTGACTGTTAAACAATCCATAGCAAGTATGAAAGCTGTCACCCAGTCGCAAAGCAGATCACAGACGCCATGGCAACTATGCTAGTATTAGATCTGCGTCCAATAACCACTATTAATGCAGCTGGTTTTAGACAGTTAATTGAGGTCTTGTCTCCCTGTTGCCAAATTTCATCACTACAACATTTTACTAGAAAAGCAATTCCTCAAAGGTACCAGGAGGTTACAAAAAAAATAATAATTGTGATACAAAATGCCATTCTACCCACTATACACTAAACCACAGATATGGGAACAAGCGAAACTGAGAAAACTAAAGATTATATGACTGTGACAGCCCACTGGGTTGGTAAATCGCCTTCAGCAGCAGCATCTAACAAACAACGCCAGATCTTTCAGAGGCAGGCTACTCTGTGTATCATCTGCTTCACTAAGAGGCATACCGCTGACAACCTGTTTGTGGGCAGCACGGTGGCTTAGTGGTTAGCACTTCTGCCTCACAGCACTGGGGTCATGAGTTGGATTCCCAACCACGGCCTTATCTGTGTGGAGTTTGTATGTTCTCCCCGTGTTTGCGTGGGTTTCCTCCGGGTGCTCCGGTTTTTTGCCCACACACAAAAACATACTGGTAAGTTAATTAGCTGCTATTAAATTGCCCTTAGTCTCCCTCGATCTGTGTGTGTGTGTGTGTGTGTGTGTGTGTGTGTGTACGTTTGGGGATTTAGATTGTAAGCTCCAATGGGGCAGGGACTGATGTGAATGAGTTCTCTGTACAGCGCTGCGGAATTAGGGGCGCTATATAAATAAAGAGATGATGATGAAAAACTAAGGGATGTCATTGCAACATGGCTAATCCTGACTCTCCTGAGAATATGTTATTTCTTTTAACGCCACCAATATTGTTAGAGCACTACAGCAGTGGGAATATCATCACATTCCCTGTTTTGCTCACACAATCAACTTGGTGGTACAGAACTTTTTTAAAAAAAGGACAGTGACATGCAGGAGATGCCGTCTGTGTGCCAAAATATTTTGGTTAATTTTCGGCATTCTGCAACAGTATGTAGGAGAATGCAGCATCTGAAAGAATAGAATTTGAGGGGGAATGTACTTTAGTCAAGTGAAGTAGTTACCTGTGAAGAGAGTGTAGACACTGTTAGCTTGAGTCAAGTGATTCCCCTAATTAGACTTTTTGAGAAGCAGCTGGAGAAATTGAAGGAGGAAATGAAACAAAGCAAATCCGCTAACTATATTGGAATTGTAGATTAAGTACTTAATTCGTTTTGACAGGATCCAAGCGTCATCAATGTCTTGAAATTGGATCACTACATTTTGGCAACTGTGCTTGATCCTAGGTTTAAGATGTATGTGTTCTCTTTCTTTCCAACTGACCCAGATCTCAAGAGATGCAATGAGCTCAACGACGTCTCCTCATTCAGTTTCTCAGGCAACTGCTTCTAGGAAAAAACTAAGCTTTCCCAAGACACCCAGTCGTGATGCAGATGAGTCAGCACAACATTTTGACATTTGGTGTGGTCTAAAAGAATTGGCCAAAAATCTTGACAGCTCTGCCATAAAATGAACTACAAATTCCATGAGGAAGGCCATTACTGAAAATTACATCAAAGTACTCAGATTTCTGTGATGGTGGATTGCAGCGGAGATGAATTAGTATTGTTTGAGGATGATGAACACACTGATGAGGGTGAATAATATGACAGTGTCGATTGCAGGTGCTGAAATCTAGCTGAGATAAGGGAGCTACCTGATGCTAGTATGCTTGGTAATATTTTGGGTAGAATGGCATCTTGGCAATTTTATGTTTTTCTACAGTAAACTTTCACCTTTATTAGAGAGGCTTTATTTTCTTTCAAAAAAGATACAAGCTTTTTATTTACATTTTTTTTTTCAATTACTTAAAACTACTATGCACTTGAACATAGGCTTTAGCACATGAGGTAGAGGGATTAGTATCATGATGACTAAGACTGGAGAATGACAAGAACAATGCCACCCCTCCTGTTTCTGTATTAGCTATGGCACAGTAGAATGTCACTGGAGAGTTTTAAGAACACTGACAGTCCTATTATTACAATTTCTGTTTCAGCACTGAACCATGCCACCTCTCCTGTTTCTGCGTGAGCTATGGTACAGTACAATGTGACTGCAGATTTACACCAAGCCTGCCAGCCTTAGTATTTGTATTTCAGCAATGACAATTAGCAATGGAACTCTCCTCTTTGTGTGTTACCTTTATAACACTGTACATTATGGGACTGCAGATTTAGAAGCAATGGAGCTCTCCTGAATGTCACTGTAGACTTTGAAGAACACTGCTACCCCCTTCTCTTTCTATTCTACCACCAACCAGGTGTCAGTGACTTTCTTGGGGAAGAATGGTGTCACATACGTCCCGGACATTTCCAGACATAGGCAAATTCAATTACAGTGGATATAGAAGGCTGCACTTGGTGACCTTATATTGGGGTTTCCATTTTTGTCCACTACCTGCGTCATTAGAAGTGGTTTCAGTAGAGTGCAGAAAAGTGAGAACTGAAACGAAGGCGATTAAGCAGAGATTGAACAAAGAGTTTAGAAATATGGAATACCAACCCTAAGAAAATGGCGCAAGAAATGGTTTCTGAAGAAGTTAACTGATTAATGTATATTTGTAAGTTGAGAGAAACTGATAAATAAGAGGGAAAGGTTGAACACAAGATGCAGAATGAGAACTAGAGAGAGCTGTATTGATGTGATGGAATACAGCAAAAAGCCACATATAAAAACACACAAAAATCCTTCTTTGAATCCAGGTTGTGTGCTTATTTGCAGACTACAAGTAACTAGTCTCTTTATGTGTTGGCTAGCTTAACCAGAGTCGATGGCCCCGCTCAAACCAACCAAGCTTCCTTTAAAACTGTAAAACGCCACTCATCCCTCTCTGCAACCAAGCCTCATTATCACCTCGCCCCCTGCTACTTGTAACCCATCTCTCTCCCACAGTCTTAAAGTAATTGCTGCCAATACCCCCTCTCTCAAGCCTGTGGTAAGCCTATAAGCTTTATTTATCCCATTCACATTTGTGTTGCTTTATTTTTGTGTCCGCGTTTCACTTTAAAACTTTTTCTTGTAAAGACTTAATAAATGTCAGAATCTTAAACTGTTCTCATGTCAGCATGCTGTCATTACAGAGATAGTTTACTACATCACTAATTCCTTACATTGCTGTCTATAACCTGAAAATCCTGACAGAACTATCCAGATGTGGATCTGAATCAATGAATAGTCTTTGATTTTCCTGTCTTCCAAGTTGTCATGCCAGTCTGTGCTCTGACACATAGAAATCCTCAGGGGATGAGAGATGCAGTGAGGATTCTTCACTCCCCGCGAGTTAGCAGACACCAACTGTCCAATCTGCAACCGGGTCACATACACCGATGACACTCAGCAATCTTCTCTCGCTCATACCTGGTATCAGCTGTGCAATAAACTAAACCATTCAAGCATGTTATACCTTATGTAGCTACTATTAAATTAGCTTATATTGCAGTGATTTAGCAACAGAGACAAATTTCCCCTGAAACCATAAATAACAGCTGAAACCTTCCTGTTGCTTTGGCAGTATAATATGTGGATAGGACAATAAAGAAAACACAAAGCAAATAAAAAACATGAAAGTGAAGTGATCTCTGGATAAATCTGCTAAAGTAGACTAGTAAACATTTCTTGCACAGGTTTTGTCTTTCCCATCTTATGTGACAATGACTTGACACACTTCAATTACAAGACCGTTTTACTGTAAACAGATCCCGATGTTCAGGCTCACTAGGCTTCTCCTGAGCACAGTACATTGCACAAAGGATGCACAGACTTCTAGCCCTGGTAAAAACAGATTAATAATGTTTTACATATTGGTTTCGTTTGCATTAACAGTATAGTTTGTGTTACAATCAAAATAAACAATTCTACCTGGATGATATAGAACTCCTAGGACTAGATTTACTAAGCTGTGGGTTTGAAAAAGTGGGGATGTTGCCTATAGCAACCAATCAGATTCTAGCTTTCATTTATTTAGTACCTTCTACAAAATGAAAGCTAGAATCTGATTGGTTGCTATAGGCAACATCCCCACTTTTTCAAACCCACAGCTTAGTAAATCTAGCCCCTAGTGGTGAAAAAGACAGAACTATAAAATAGTGTATTTCATTAAATAAAACCTCCCAATATGTCAGATTCTAAAACTGGGAAAGTTTAGGCCATAACCCTGAACAGCACAGAGCACACCCTGGTGATGTGTAGGGGAGCAAATCTCCAATTATGTAATTTAAAATTGATATATAAATAAATGGTGATGATGATGATGATGGGTTTTAGCCAATAACTGCTACAGCCAGCCAGAAATAAACAGTGCAGGGTCTTTTTATCAAACCTTAAACCATGAGGATGGTTAAGCATTGTTAAGTAAAATGGTAATTTAAGAAAAGCCTAAATCAACCTATATTAGAAATATCTCCTGTATTAGGTAAAGTACCACACAATACCACAGTTCCCATAATACTCAATGGGCTGTGGGCAAAGCTTAGACAGATGATACTTAATGTGGCGAAAATCCAAAAATTGTTCTATAGACCTCTACAGACTTTAATTGTCACCGTTTTCCTACAATTTAGAACCTACACACACCATGTTAATGCAACTGCAATTGTACTGGTAACTTAACATAATAAGAGAGTAATTATCTCCCCTGTTGTTTAAATAAATCTGTACAATAAACCAATTCACACAGGGAATATAAGTGACATCATTCCCAACTCAGTCAGTAACAAAGACAGAAATACATTGACAATGTCTCTTCCCTGCAAGACATTGGGCTTAATATAGAACTTATAAAGAGTGCACTGAGCTCATCCAAGTTCCCACCTACACAGCACAAATCTCACTTTCATTTTTCCCTGAAAAATTTCATTTCCGCAGTCTCTGCACTGGTCCCGATGCAATAAATCCTCTAAATTAAAAAGGATCCATGCTGTTTAGTTGTCATACGCACCTCAAAAAAAAGCCTGTGCAAGTGACCTTGTCTGCCTTATTAAAGCTTTTCCCCAAGGTGTTTTATGAAGCTATATTTTACATCTAGCATGTGTGTGTTACTCATCAGCTGCAAACAGGAAAAGAAGGAATATTTTAAGCCTTTTCTGAGGCTACATATTAAGTGCAAAAGCAAAGTTTTCTGAGCTGTGCAAGGTTTTAATCTTCAAGGCAATTGTCTGAAAAGTGCATTTGTTCTCATAAGTGCATAGTTTAATGCCACAGCACAGCTCAATACAAGTAAGAACACCAGGTATGTTTTTACTTTTTTTTTTGCTATGTTTCTGTAGAAGGTTGTGATTTCTTTCTGTACAATTATTGATTTTAATTTTACAGCTGTATGTGGTCTGTCCTACTACTAATTTGCTGTAATTAACTCTGTACTTTAATTTCAGAGTATGTACGCCCCCATATAATTTAAGTAAACAGCAGTCATTATTTGTTCCATGATTGGTAATGCCACCAGATGTGTCTTTTGCTAGCTATAATCTTCTAGAACCATTCAAGGTGAATATTGATGTGCTTGATAACGTACAAACATGTGTTCATTGGTATATACTTACACGTTGTAAATATTTACATAGTTTATTGCTTACTGTACATACAGCTAGACAAAATTATTTAAATTTATTTTATGCAAATTGAACATTGTGGACAGAGTGATTGGCAAAGTTAAAGCTGGGTCTGGGCACAAATATATTGTGTTTGGCATTGCAGGATGGATATTATATCATCATACAATGGGCAGTGGTATTCTACCATAAAAGCCACCAGCTCATTACAGTGGAATCCTCCAGACTAGAGAACACTAAGTTGTAGGGCAGCACTACACATAGATCACAGGCATCATTGAAAGAGAGTTTTTCTGTTCAGGTCACAGAACATGAAGACAAATAGGAGCAGAGATGGACTCATATAACTGTAGTCACTTCAAAGCACAGAGGATCAGCAACAAAATAAAGCCATAAGTCATATAAGACATTGAGACTGCATTGACTAAGGTTGTCAATGATCTAATCACTGCTAAGACTAGACGCCATTACTCTCTCCTAATTCTCCTGGATCTCTCGGCTGCATTTGACACCGTTGACCACTCTCTTCTCATACAAACGCTGCAATCCCTAGGTCTTCAAGACACTGTTCTATCCTGGTTCTCATCCTACCTCTCTAATCGCTCTTTCACTGTTAATTTCTCTGGAGCAACCTCTGCTCCGCTTCCCCTATCAGTTGGAGTACCACAAGGCTCAGTGCTAGGTCCTCTGCTGTTCTCTATCTATACCGCTTCTCTTGGAAATCTAATAAGTTCCTTTGGCTTTCAGTATCATCTCTATGCGGATGATACCCAAATCTATCTATCCTCTCCTGATATCTCGACATCTGTGCTGTCCCGTGTAACTGACTGTCTTTCTGCCATTTCATCTTGGATGTCCTCTCGCCAAACTTAATCTTTCTAAAACAGAGTTAATAATATTCACACCCACCCACCAACAAGAGCATACCTGACATTTCTATCTCTGTTGATAACATGACCATAAATCCCACCCCACAAGCTTGCTGCCTAGGTGTAATCCTTGACTCACACCTATCCTTTGTTCCCCACATTGACTCTATATCTAAATCATGCTACATAAATCTAAAGAACATTTCCAGAATTCGCACATATCTCACGCAAGACACTGCAAAAACCTTAATTCGTGCACTTATCTCCAGCATTGACTATTGCAATTCCCTCCTTACTGGTCTTCCCAACAACAGACTCAAACCCCTACAATCTTTTTTGCACGCTGCGGCAAGACTGATTTTCCTTGCAAATCGTTATTCCTCTGTTGAATCACTCTGTAACTCTCTACACTGGCTGCCTGTTTTCTACCGAATCCAATATAAAATACTTTTACTAACCTACAAGGCCATCAACAAATCTGCACCAACATACATCTCCTCTCTTGTCTCAAAATATCTCCTAACTCGGCAACTCCGTTCTGCACAAGATCTGCGTCTCTCATCCACCCTCATTACATCCTCCCATTCCCGGTTACAGGACTTTTTTCGGGCTGCACCCACTCTATGGAATAAATAAAAATAAATACCAGGCGCTAAGTAATCTATGAATTACGACAGAAAACTGCTGCTACCTAGTGGTAGATATCTGATTCTACCAGAGTGATATATAGTAGACAATAGTGAAGGATCGCAGGTTTCTCTGTAACAATTTTATTAAATGAGCATAAAAATCCTGTATTAATGATATACAGAAAATTAAAAAGCTGACCACACTCGCACAATAGAGTGAGGCAATTTGAATCACCATACACATTAGGTTTAGTAGCTAGCCAGTTACTGGATGTTACATCCTCCGACGGTTCTACAGAATTTTTATTCTTAAAGAAACTAGGGGCCAAATGTTCCTTCAAATTGCGAGCTCTCCTAAAAATGACATTGTTCCTTCGACGTATCAAAGGGCCTATCAAATTGTCAGTCACTAGTATAGCAGAATTCTTTTTAATGATATTCTTAATCTGGCGTGCATAGCTATTATGTTGAGTGATAAAGGCAAATGTTCTCTCTTCTTGATCGACAGGCCCATTTGTTCTTGATTTCTCAAAAGAATGAGTCAAGAGATCTTTCCTACTTGATAAATTAACTTCATTTATGGCTTTATGCAATATCTCGGTCGGGTAACCTTGTTTCACGAAAGAGTGATATAATTTAGTGGAGTGTTTCACAAAATCACCTTCAATTGAACAGTTTCTTTTCATTCTTAGGAACTGACCTTTTGGGATGTTATTCCTCCAAGCTCTAGAATGATCGCTTTCGTAGTGTAAAAAACCAAGGGCATCTGCCGGTTTGGAAAATGTTTCTGTATGAATACTGTTATCTATTATTTTAAGCGTAACATCCAAGAAATTAATGGAAGTCTGACTATGATTGCTCGTAAACCGGAGACCAAACATATTGGTATTCAAGTGAGTGAGAAAAGAGGAAATAGAAAAATCATCCCCATTCCAAATAAAAAATAAGTCGTCGATATATCTGCCATAGAGGACCAGGTTCGCCCCGAATATAGAATTCCACACAAAGCGATCCTCGAACCGCCCCATATATAAATTCGCATAGCTCGGGGCAAACCTGGTCCCCATGGCCGTGCCCAGTGTCTGTAGAAAAAATTGAGTATTAAACAAAAAATAATTGTGATTTAGAATCTCAGGATTACCATTTTTGCAATCGATACCGTTGTACGGTAATTAATATTGGTATACCTATTTAATCTTTATACAACTGAATATATGTGTATGGTGATTCAAATTGCCTCACTCTATTGTGCGAGTGTGGTCAGCTTTTTAATTTTCTGTATATCATTAATACAGGATTTTTATGCTCATTTAATAAAATTGTTACAGAGAAAACTAAATATAAAGTAGACTACTGTCTACTATATATCACTCTATGGAATGCTCTCCCTCGCACAATAAGACTCTCCTCTGGTCTACAAACTTTCAAGCGTTCTCTGAAAACCTACCTCTTCAGACAAGCTTATAATATTCCTCAACAACCCTCTTAACCTCACTACCTTAGCCTATTACCGCCTGTTACACAATTTCACACAAGACTACTACCCCCTGACCAACATTGTTGTGTGACAGAATCGTTTAGCCTATAAGTCACTTTTACCTTTGCAGCCTGGCTGGGCCAAAATGCAAACTGTAGACTTAACCTCTTGTGTCAACTCCCATTGTCCAATAGATTGTAAGCTTGCGAGCTTACACCTTCTCACCTCTTTGTCTGTTTTACCCAGTTTGTTGATTAGTTTATTATGTCTGTCCCCAATTGTAAAGCGCTACGGAATATGTTGGCGCTATATAAATAAATGATGATGATATATACAGTTAGATCACTGAACACAAATGCACATAAAGGTGTCAACAGTTGCTACAAAGCAAGTGTCAGGTCTTGAGTCCTGTGCTAGTACAGTCCTTGACTTTCCCTGATGTGCTAGTTTTATATCCCTTGAAAGTCAAACTGTTTGCACACAGGGCTCACTGTTTAAAATGACGCTTCTTTTCTAGCATGGCATGGCAGCTCCGGTTGCTGCCACCTGATACCAGCACCTGGCTTCCTTTGCACAGCACATTGGTCTTGTCTCTGTAAACCAGTATTCTGCATACTGTACCTTTCTGGCTGCTTGACCACTGACTCTCGGACAACTATCCCTCTGGCTTCTGACCCTTGGCTTTCAGACAGCTACCTTCTCTGGCTTTTGGATGACTTCCGCTCTGGCTCTGGACTCCTGGCGATACTCTGGACTTGCTATTACTTGAGTGCCCAAATTCACACTCTAGACGTAATGGTACAGTGCACTTTTTCTCACTAACTAATCCAGTATATGCCATACAAATACCATAATTCCTGACAGCACAAGATAGACAGCTCTTATGTGGACGCCTGAAGCTTATATTTTAGATGGGGTCATAACATTTCTTAAACTAACTGTCACATTTGTTGCTTTGAGTTATAGCCTTGAATTAATAGCCTATGTAGCTTTGAAAACTCACGTACAGGCATGGGGATCTTGGATAGCTCTTTGCCAATGCAGTTTTTCATTATACTCCAGAGATTAAGGCTGTAGTTTGGTTTGTCTGGAATACGAGTCCTTCTCCTTTTCTTAGGCAACAGATCTTTCCGCTTAGACCCACAGTAACTGCCTTCTTGTGAGCTATGGAACACCTGGGGAGGAGATGCATGAGGAGTTATCAAATCAGTCTAAAATTCAGTGCAACATAAACATTATTGGACTTGTTAGAGCAGCAATTTCATGAAAAATGTGAAATATAAATCACTATGGTGGGCTATAAGAAGAATGCGGGTATTTACCTTTTTTCTTGGTTTGTTTCTTCAGGCTGCTATTAATGATTCTGCACAGTCACAGAGTATCATGGCAACCACAGTCACATGGCACATGATGTAATGGGCAGAGAGGCTTAGAAACCCCTCTACCGCCTGCTCTGTGTACTCTAAGATCCCCCCTTCCACCACATGACATGTTAAGAGCTGTGAGCCTGAGTCTATGTAACTGACAAACCTATTTTGCAAACTCCAGAGAGATTTTGAAAAGGAGATATTGATTTAGAGAAGGACAGCTAAGAAAAAGGACTATAAAATGCATGCTTGAAAGGTAGTTAACTTACTATTTAAAGAAAATAAATAAACTTTCAATGTGGGATGGCACAAAGAAATTATAACAATCAATATAACATTTGCGTTCACTAGACAGGGTCAAAGCTAATTGTCAATTTATTGTTGTTAGAGCACATTTCTACTTTTGTACCTTGTAAGAAAATAAATGTGAGGAGAAATTGGTGTTCATGCACACTGACATTTTTGTTTCTCCCATGTGGTGGTCACCTTTTGGTCACTGGATGATGGGGGAAGTAGGGGGCACATCCACACATATATATAATTGGTCCCTATGTAGAAACCCACCATCTGTACACATTGGGGCCCATGTGCAGTTTTATATACATCTGTATACAGCTTTCTACGTATAATCTCCATAACCTGTAGAGGTGGAATGGAGATGGGCTTGTTCACAATGCTGAAATACTACTAGTTGTGGACATGTTTGCGGATACACATTTTAGTAACTCTTGCTGGAGGGCTTGTGCTATGATATGCATTGATGATGATGATGACTATTAACAGCAATATCTTGCTGCTTCTGATTGGCTGTTTGCAGTTTGACTACTCCAGCAGATGGTACGTAAATCATAGCATTGCAGCTATATTACAATCAGTTGCGCCTTTAGTATTTAGTAATTACTGTAAATATTCTCTTGTATGTATAGTACACTTCAGTACATTACTATATTGCACAAATCGGGTCATATTACTTTAGCTACTACATCATCATCTCTACACACTTTTTACTTCCAATGTACAATATAAGATGTGACTCAACATATGAACATAAATACGCTTTGTTTCATTGTGCATCCTCCTATGTATATTCAATGCACAAATAAGTCCACCTCTAAATGGTCCTTCAGGTTTCTGATATAACACAGAGGAGGTATGAAATGCCGTATTTTCTCCGGTCCATGTTCTGTCATGCTAACAAGCCTGTGATTACGGGCAGTGTTGAACGGGCCCACTGGGGGTACCGGGGAAATCCCAGGTGGGATACACTGCATGAGGGATACACCTGAGGGCTCCTTACCCTACCCTAGGTGGCAGGGCCAAGATCATGCACCAGGGGTGCCGAGGGCAGGGCTGTATATGCCTTCCCAGGCTACTACAATAATGGACTGTCTGGGCAGGTCATAAGGAAAGAAGAACTTTCCTCCTCTTGTTTAGACAAGGAGGGGCTGGGGCTACACAGCTCAGGCACTGCAGCTCTTCACAGTGGCTGGCCCCTATCCACTAACCTGCCTCTCTTGCAGATGACAACCCTTCTTCCCTCTATACCCCACCTACTCCTCCCACTCCTAAGAACCCACAAAGACTTCCAGGAAGCAGACAGAGGAGTCTCCCACAACACTCTACAGACAAGGTAAGTATGATTATTAATACAGTATATGTGTGCCAGTAAACATACTGTGGGTACTGGTGTGTCCCCTTCTGTCTTCCAGGCACCACATCTGCCACACTCCCCCTTCCCTACTTCCACACACCCATCTGCCAAACTCCCCCTTTCCTACTTCCAGGCACCCCATCTTCCACACTCCCCTTTCCCTACTTCCACACACCCATCTGCCAAACTCCCCCTTTCCTACTTTCAGGCACCCAATCTGCCACACTCCCCCTTTCCTACTTCCAGGCACCCCGTCTGCCACACTCCCCATTCACCGGGTTTGGGGACCCCCTTCCCTGTATCCAGGGACCCATCTGCACAGTTTCATAGCTGCACAGAAAAAAAAAATCAGAAGAGAGACAGCAGTAGAGAGAATACAGAAAACTTGGAGGCAGGGCACAGGGCCTCGAACTGCGAACCTACCAGCAGCGATAACCTTATGGAGGACCTTTAGAGGGGGTTCGTTAGACTCTGCTCTTCTGTTCTTACCAGCGCAAATTCAGGCTATCGAAAGAGAATCCACTAAACCTACTATAATGGTGACAGGTAATCACAGGCACGCCACTATAGCTCGCCAGCGCTGTGCTGCTTATATATGAGCTGCTGTTTTCAAACCTTCAGCTGCCAGACTGACATGATGACTTATTCAAAGGCTTGAGGCAGGCAGTGGGGGATATAAAAAGTGGTTCAAGTGGTGCAGCATGAAGAAGCAACACTGCAACAGTGGTGACAATATTATTAACAGGTACCAAACGTACCATAAACATTATTCTGTGGGCTAACCACACCCCCTCTAGTGGCTCATTACAACCCCTTAGCGACGTGCTACCACACACTATTTTCTGGGCCCCTACCATTGCATTCCCCTCTTCATGCCCCAGTCCGATACTGGGTATAGGCTGTGCCTTTATTCTTAGATGATCCCTAGTGTGCATGGGCTGTTCTTCACACCCACTCTGTTTATGGATGACATCAAAGCTGTCATACACATACCTTAGAATATAGTATTCTAGTAGGATATACTAGTATTAGAGTTTCACGTAACTACTCTACATTCTGGGCACACTGCTCCTTCCACTATCTCACTCTCAATCTTTGTGAGTCAATTACGCCTCCATGCCAAATCACCTGCAGGCCGATTCCACTGGGTCAGGCTTGTGGATAGGTTATTGACGCTCACAAGATTTTCACACGTCTCCGTAACGAATTCATGCTCTCCTGAAGTAATCTCTGCTGCTATAAACACTCTGATGACCTCAAATACTTGGCTTTTACAACTCATAAATAACCATACAGTGCTCATTTGACAGGTTCAAAAATACAAATTAATGATTTTACACAATATTTTCAAGTAAGTTTTCTTTATTTAAATGTATTTAGTTTTACTTTAAAGAGATTGCATATTCCCACCACCCCTACACACTATAAATGACACTGACTGCTACGGACAGCAATTGGCAACAGAAGTTTCAAAGGGGCAGTGACTCAGTTGCGGATCCAGGGCGGGCGATCGGGTCTTGCTGTCGGCGGCTGCACACTATGTGCAGGTCCATTTGGCAGAGACAGGCAGGGAGAGTGTGCTGGCCGGCTGCTCTGATTGTGAGCAGCTGGACAGCACACTCTCCCTGTCTGTCTCTGCCGAACGGACCTGCACAGTGTGTAGCCGCAGGCAGCCTTAGGTGTCAAAAAGGAGGCGCGGACTAAATTGCCCCTCTACAATTACTTTCTAGATCTGCCACTGTCCAGTGTGGCATATGTATAGTTGTGTTTCATTCGACATCCAATCATAAGCTGCACCTTATGGAAACAATAAACTCTCCCCATTGGCCGTCTAACTCGACACTGCTCTCATGTTCTATCAGATATTTTCCACTTAAATACACTCTCTCAGATTTTGGTTCCTTCAATGTAGTATCACATTCCTGCTCTAGAAATTACCATACGATTTGTCTTGAAACAACAAACACACTGAGAGCTGATGATTTTTTTCCTGAAAGTGCTATGATTAAGAAACTTACATTGTCTTCTAGATGCCAGTCTTCTGAATGTCCTCCGCTAGCGCTGCTAAGATTACTGCCAGAACGCCTGCAATAAAATGGGAAAATGCATCACTGAATCTAAAATATTAAAATGTAGAATGCAAAGCTTAGGCAACCCAGGACTCTCCAGCTATTTACTAAGCCAAAAACATCATAGCCATGCCGGGAATTATATTTTATAAGTCACATGTTAAAAGATACTTGCCCACCAAGGCCATTAAGTTTACTATCCCATGGTGAATTCAGCTTCTGGTCGGCAAGTTAATTCATTAGTCAGGGGCTGCTGAAAACACAAACATCCCACTACTCAGCAATTATTATAATACCCGGAAACACTGTGCAGTATGTAAACCCATAAACCCACCTGTCATTTATTAAAACAGCTTGTAAAGTACAAGGCTGCAAGATAATGTGTTGCCTTGTCCCCAGCTATTTTATTGGATATTGATTTGGGAGCCGAGAGACCTGTTGTAGGACCGGAGCACAATCATCATCATTACCATTTATTTATATAGCGCCACTAATTCCGCAGCACTGTACAGAGCTGTTGGAGCTTACAGTCTAAATTCCCTAACACACACACACACACACAGACTAGGGTTAATTTTGATAGCAGCCAATTAACCTACTAGTATGTCTTTGGAGTGTGGGAGGAAACCAGAGCACAAGAAGGAAACCCACGCAAACACGGGGAGAACATGCAAACTCCACACAGATAAGGCCATGTTCGGGAATTGAACTCATGACCCCAGTGCTGTGAGGCAGAAGTGCTAACCACTAAGCCACTGTGCTGCCCATACTACTAAGGGAAGCAGACCCTGGTACATTATATACATTCTGTCTGTATTTCTACAAATGGCGTTAAGCTCTGGCATCCCGTGTAGTTTGTAAAGTTCCAGAACCAAATAGGGTTAAAAGAAAAGTAGTATATTGCAAATACCTATGTGCTATGTTATATATGTAGGGACATTATTAGAGATGAAGCGGTACTAAATAGTGCTGAACTATACACAGCAAGGTCGGATAAGCCACAAAGAGGGAATAAATGTCCAGAATATGACTGTTCATACATGTGTCATACTAGATATGTCTGTGTTCTGTGAAATACAAACATGACTGTTAACAATGTTACCTGTGCTGTTTTGGGTCAGTTGTTACTGTGATAAAGGCTGGTGCGTTCTCCATGGCATCAAAGTACTCTGTGTCCTCATCTTCATCACTGGCTTCCCCCTTTACAGCTGGTACATTCCCTGAAACAACAGACTCATACTGTCAATAAACACTAGTAGGGCGCACAAGCCGTTGTGTATCAGTATGTCCTTACTCCTAGCTAACTCTGTACTTAACAAGCTTAGTCACAATACCTGTGCTAGTACTAATTTCTGTGACTTGGACAGTTATGGAAACACATAGTTGGCTTCACTACTACTAACAAATAAGGCTTTACCACACCTTGTATACATCATACCATACGTTTCGTTATGTGCCCCCTGAAGAGCTCTCAGCTTATCCAAGTGCCATTTGTTCTTATAGCTTAAAATATCGGGAATCATTTCTTAATATAATTGTTTCCCACTGCTGGAACTGAACACATATTTAAAGTAAACCTGTCACCAACATACAGAGGAGGCTGACATTTTATGGGCTGAACCAACATTCACAAAAATACAGGCAATCAATTCACTAGAGTCTAGCGATGGTAAATTGTGGCGATAGGAGGTTTTCTAAGAAAATATCGACAGAGCAGCTGAGTGATACTCAGTTGCCCCATCGTACTGGCACTGACCACTTTACCAGTCATAATCTTACCACGTCACCAGCCAGTGCTCGATGCATCTGTGTATGCATGACCCAGCCGCCCAGTTACAAAAAAATAATAATGTTGGTATTACTATCAGAAAAAAAATGTTTTATTTAAATACAGCATTTTTTCTATGAATGTGACCTGCTCTCGCCATCTTGAGGTGATAGCGAGATTATGGCGGTACATATACGGTCATAACCCTTGCTAAATAGGTTTCTTGATTCTTTGAGACGATAGCAGGGGGCTGAAATTTCTTTTTAAAAAAAAACAAACTCTTTCCATGCCTCTCCTATTAAGATTCTATTATTACAAAGTCTAAAGTTTGTCCCCCTCTTCCGGTGACAAATGCCTCTTATTGACCATATATTAAAAAGGTCCTGCCTAAAAAACAGAACAATATACTTTACATAGTCATAGTGGCAGCACGGTGGCATAGTGTTTAGCACTTCTGCCTTACAGCACTGGGGTATAGGAAATAAACATTTACTTTTAGCAAGGCGCTTACTTTCAGTGCACTTGCTTAAACTACAATAATTCTGTTTTCAGAGTGCAAGCCAAAAGTACAAACACCCTTCATTAATCTTACTAGTATGCTTAAGAATCAAGAACAATTTACAGATTCTTGAGTAAAATATCTGCTTCACATTCATCAAACAAATATGCTCTACAGAGGTGAAGAAGAGAGGTTTCTTATTAAATGTGGAGCACACAGACACAGTATGTTGTCCCTATGGGAGCAGTAATAGTCTTCCATCTACAATATGTACTTTATTGGCTCCCACAATTATTTAGTATTGCAATCTGTCTTCATGTCTTGACCACATTTGACATGGACTAAAAATGCTCTATTTTTAAATATATCACATCCTGCTCAAGGCCAACACAAAAATAATGTATGTAGTGTTAACTACATGTTTAGTACCTAAAAGTTATCATACATCATAAAACAACAATAATAATAATCTGCAATCTACATGTAAAACACCAGGCTCCCCCTGAGGGTAAGGGACTCACTATATTTCACTTGAACTATATGGTCTCTACAGAATAACTTTCCATGTACATCATTGGTACCCTTTATGCCATAAATATGTTATATTTATTCCCAATAAAAAATATAAACTGCTGCAGGTAATATCAACAGTTGTAAAATAGATTGTGATATCAAACAGTCCATGTAGACCAGTGGTGGGCATCAGGGGGACTACGGCTTGCCGGCAGCCTGGCAACCTTTCACCTGTGGCCTCCAGCTCGAAGTCCACACTCTTCGGGATATTAAATTCCATGCGAGGTTGCGGCTGAACATCGCCTTGATATTCAGCTGGGCCTATTCAAGCCATTACGGTAAGGAATCTCTGCTCATTTTTCTGCACACATCTATGGGGTGCAAGAAAAAATAAGCATAGATTCCTGTAAAATCTTTGAAGCTGTTTCTCCATGGACGTTCTGGAGACACCTCACGCCAAATTGAATCTCCCCCTCTATGTCATAAAGCAGAGAATGAAAGGGAGCAGCTGGCCTCCACATCACGTGAGCTTCTCTGCACAACACAGGGAGGTCAGGCAGTAACATAGAGGAGAAGGGACTGCAGTGTATTGCGCACCATATGGCCTCCCACACTCCTCTGCAGGCTCTGGACTAACAGGCAAGTATTTTTTTAGGCTGTAATTAGGTTCTATATACTTAATTGATTTGGTATAATGGAACAGTAGTTAGTAGCTAACCATGCACAAGAAAAACACATCCTTCCACAAATATCTGTTTTGCTAAAGGACCTGATACATATTACACTAAACATTCACCCAAGTCATCTACAGACATTCTAACCCCTCCACGTGGAATTTCTATCTGACAGATTAAATATCTGCACATGCCCCAGACATGACATCATCATTATTTTAGTCCTGTCACAATATAGGTCTCTGTACTATTCCTACTAATGCACTATAGAGTGACAATTTTACATGCAAAGCATTTCGGGGTTAAATTCTACATTAGTTTTTCAGTTATCTGTGAAAAAGAACTTGTCTACAATCAATGTGCATCAGACACATGCTACTGTTTCCGTCTCATCCCCCTTTCAATGTTCATATACTTCCCTATATTGCAGAACTCATGTATTACCTTCTTTATAGGCGCATTGAGTAAATTCATTTTACTTAAATATAGGTAACAAAGGTTGAAATGCTGTGATAAAATCATATCAGTCACCAGGCTGCTATCTTTGTACATGATGCATACAAATGGACGGATACTTACAATTCAGTGTAGATTTCTAGTTTTTATTGAGGTCTTAGATTAAAAGGGTCTCCTAGCCATCATTATAATTTGATTCAAGCTATTCGATTATAATGGATAAACAGACAACTGTTTTATAATTGTTTTAACAAGCATAAGATTCTGTATTTCAATAAACAGAGACACAACAACTCACCCATTATCAGTTGACAAACTCAAAATCTCAGCGTCACTGTTACAAATATCAATTGTGCCACCAGATAATCCAGGAAGAATTAAAAATCACGTCAGCAGTAAAATGCAGACCCACAAAAGTTCATGTCAGCCACCCAGTAAACAGCAACTTTGCAAAGTGGTTTAGGATGGAGAAGGCGAGAGGTTCAATTTTAGTTCTGGTTTGGGAGTTTAAAAATAATATCAGCAGCTATTCCTGCACAGAGTGTACATGCAAAAATAGTTAGGCATTTTGGATCTGCGTGACTGCCACTATATGAACCTGAATGATTACAACATGAGGAGTAGCATTTTCCATTTACAAGAAAGTGTGCATAGCTACTTCAACATTTATGAATGCATTTCCCAGTATAATTTGAGGAATACGCTATGTGAAAGCCCAAAGGCAGACAATATATGGGACCACCTCCCTCCAGTATTTCTGGAAAAGTTTCCCAAAACAGGTGTTTATTTCGAATAGAACTAAACTTCTAAGGAATTGACGGGGGTCCTTGTGGACCAAAAATAAATTTTACAAATGAAATCAAATTGATAATAGCCCCCTCTTCCACTATCTGGCAGAGATACTGCACTGAAAGCACTATAGGATCATTTTTGCATTTTGTCAAGGTCCCGTCAAATTAAACACAGACCTTTTTGCTCTATATTTGTAATTGGGCTCTCCAATACAGCCTGCTATGGGTTCTGCTGAAGCACAGTTTTTCTAATGATCACATGTTTATTGCCAAACTTACTTTATACTCATTAAAGTACTGCTAAATCTTTGTATACTGTCCCGGATGTCACATGCTAGATAATATTGATTGTTTTTTAACACAGTGCTTTAATGATAATAATAATAATAAAAAAAAAAAGACTTCCCAGAAATGTTCTCGCTGGTCATATTGTGAATAGTAGGAGAAATAATCAGCTGTTATAATGCTGTCCCACTGAAGTTGTGAGAGATGATATTGTACAAAAAAACAGATCTCTGAAATGACCGATTGGAGATAAGAGAAAGCTGTGATAAGTGGAGCAGTGGGCCAAGTTATGGATCACTGTCAGGAATGTAATAGTGAGGGAAGTGTCACTATCCGTATGCATAGTGTATTTGCAACATCAGTAAATTTGCTGCCCCTATTTCATTCGCCAATTGCCTGAAATTTCTGCAGCTGGACCAGACTAACTTGCTGCGTCAGAACCCATACACTTGTTACATAAACACCAAGGTGGTGTAGACAGAGAAGAAGAGTGATACACACCAGTAGTGGTAGGACAAGATTTATTTTAAATATTCTGATAAATTGTTGTATGTGGAATTACTTGCATATCCTATATCTACGGTCATAAATCTGGTTATAATACAACTTTAAAAGAATGGGAAAAAAAATCAAAACTTGCCGACTTTGTATTTTAGTCCTAAAGGAGATCCAGGAGGAAGGGATGTGGTGGGAGCGTGGATCGCTTCATTTTGGCTCTGCGACAAAATCGTCATTTTGTCGAGGGGGTGGGGCCAAAATGCCATGAGGCTTGTCGGGGGTAGGATGCAGGAGAATTGCCTGCTCTCCCGAGAGTCTGGGAGACCTACTGTCGTGAACATAAGAGAACTTGGTTATTTATAAGGTTTAACCCATTGCATAATTGTGGTGAAAAAGACCTAAATCATAACTGCAGTGTAAATATGGTATATCAAATTAATCCATTAATAAACTGAGCTACTAAAGTTTAAAATGTGAAGTCAGGGAGTCTGTTGTGTGTGTATTCTGTGGCTCTGCACATCCCAGTGTTAAAAGATAGTAGTGTCACCTGTGGCAGCTCCAAAAGGCCTCTCTGGTGAGCTATAGCCTGGATTGGGATGGAGTTTTGACACCTGAATAGACTTCTAGGAACCATTCAGCATGGTGTCTGGCTCAAGGAGACCATGTGCTGACTGGCTGTATTTTATATAAACAAAAAGAATTCAGTTTTCAAATATACTACTTAAAATAACTAAAAGTAGTGATCAACTACAATAGCATTGTGAAGGGCAGCTCATATGTCAAATTAAGAATTCTGCCGCACAGAGAAGTTGAGGAAATGAGTATAAGCTCAACTAATATCCTATACAAAGGCCTGTTTGGTATCAATAGATGGGTAAATTCATAGGGGATGCATTGTACTTTTTGTATATTAAATCTAAAAATGTAATAAATGTCGTTATTGCTCTAAATGAATCCACTACCTGTTTAGAAGAGACAGATTGATTTAGAAACCAGTGTGTGAAGGATTAACTGTTTAACTATCAGAGCACAGAGTGGGCGCAATGGGGTGATTAAGTCATAGGTTTGCTACGGGCCTCATACGCAGCTAGTGGCAGTTGCTGAGAGGTGTGAAGCGTGCGTCTGTGTTGGGAAAGGGACCAGCAAAATATGTAGCCTAACAGAGAGATGAGTGTGAGGTTTAGGCCGGAATCCTGTGTGTTCCCTTACAGTAAGCTTCCAAGTCACGAGTGCGCAGAGGGCGGTTTGTAGCAGATAAAGGGGTTCAGGGGCGGTTTCTTGACAAAATAGAAGTGATATATTGTAGTACTGTTGGAATATATGATAAGATATTAGCTAGAGAGGGCTTATTCCTTGACACCTACCCAGAATTCGGGAGTTTCCCGAACATTCCGGGAGAGTAGGCAAATATGGAATAAATTATATTTTTGATGTTGATGGTGCTTTATTTCATACTTCCAAGCTGTCTTTTGAGCATCTATTTACAATAATTTGAAGAAAACTAAGATTTTCTATGGCTGCTTATCATGAGAGTAAATCTTGTATTGCCCAATTCACCAATGTAATGTTGCAGGGGCATACTCAGCTCTCCGTCGATACTGGCTGGCAGTGGTAAGAGGAGACCGTTTTGCCAGATCACACATACGTAGTGAAACTGGAAGCCCTGACTTCCAGTTTCACTTTCAACAATACAAAAAAAAAAAAAAAAGATGATTAAAAAAATGTTTAAAAAAATAAATAAAAAAAAATAGGAAAAAAATGAATAATAATGCGGCCATTTAGCACTGAAAAACACACTTAAATAAAAGCATTTTTTCCTATATTTCCATCTATCACCATATCCTGCATGCATCACCGCAATTCTTCTTAAAATGGTCTACCCATACTTTACATGGTCAAGCATGATCAAGCATTCAATGGGAAAAACCTGGCAAAAGTCATAACTGGTAAATTGGGAGAAGCCCTATCTCAGAACAGACCACAACTAATGATTCTCTGCATTTGTACAATGTTTTACACAATAGTGTGGGCAGCATGGTGCCTTAGCGGTTAGCACTTCTTCACAGCACTGGGGTCATGAGTTTGATTCCCGACCATGGCCTTATCTGTGTGGAGTTTGTATGTTCTCCCCCTGTTTGCGTGGGTTTCCTCCCACACTCCAAAAAACCTACTGATAGGTTAATTGGCTGCTATTAAATTGCCCTTAGATGATGATTAAAAGCCATGTAGTACCTTTTTGTACAACAGCCAGTGAACCTAAAGTCCATACAACTTTAATGTATGTGAATAAAGTTTCCATACCCTGACAAGAGTCAGAATAGTATTTAACTTTATTACCTTGTCTGTTGTTGCTGGGAAAAAGCTGGGCTTACTATGCCACCATTCCTTTTCGCTATGCCAATTGCACCCTCTCACCGCAGTAGGAGGGGCTTACAAATCCTGCCACCGCTGGACTCCTTACCGGCATCCAGGACTGGGTTCCTTCTGAGTAACTGAAGCGGCGAGTGTACCTGGTTAATGGTGTACCTGGGCTGGTACTCCTGTCCTCTTCCTATGGATCAGGGTTGCTATGGATGGATCCCCCCTGGCCTATCACACTGGCCAGAGCTGCTGGGTAGCAGCAGAGCGGTGGTAGTGGATGCTGGGTCCAAACCTCAGAAACAGCCAGGAATGGATTAGATTTCGGGTCTAATCTGTAGGCTACAGGGATAGAGAAGTTTCCAAGCAGGTCTTTGAAGCAAGTGATGTTTAGTTGCTCACCCTGGTTAAAGGTACCGGGCAGTAGGTCAGATGGAACATGAAAAACAACTTTCAATAGAAGACAGTGCTTTTTATACAGATTTGGACACAGCCTTACAGGCTATTTTTAGAACCAGGATGCAATTTGTTTACCCAAACATGGATTTACATGCAATGCAAAGCTAACAATATTTACACTTCTCTGTTATGTGCTAAAACTTGATGCTTGCATTATCTGAGATGCAGTCACGCCAGACAGCGGCCCCCTGCTGGGTATACAGGCTAAACAGGTGTTTGTAACTTCTCATAAAGATTTAACATTTCCTGCTACCAGCAACAGACTTCCTCTAGCAATGTTACAAACCCAAACAATGACACTTGCATACAAAACAAACACAATAAGTGCATTTCAAATTACATTGGTGCCTGCACCTCTGATTGAAATACATTTCTACAATAAATTATTTCTACATGATCCAGCCACAAATAAGCTATTTATAAGTGATCAGTCAACTACCTTACTGCAAGTAATTATCATCAACTGTTGAAGGCTCAGATTGGTTGAACGTAATGTGCTTCAATCTTACAGGACCACTACTGACTCCTATAAAAAGCTACTAATAACACATACAAATATATATATATATATATATATATATATATATATATATATATATATATATATTCTGCAAAATTAACACAAAGGGGGCGCTGCATAGTGCAATAAAAACAATATTTTAATAGGCAGCTTAAAAGATTTCACAATTAATGTACGTAGCAGAAGATGATAAAATCAACACATCCAACAGGAAGCACACCAAAAATACTTCCTGCGGCTGCTAGGCAAGCCAACATACCATACAAAAAGAGATTCTGCAGAGCTTGAGTTGTGTTAGGCCACGCCCCTTATGAGTGAACTACTGTAGCCTATTGCTTTGCGCTTGAGCTGTTGATGCTCCTAGACATTTCCACTTCACAATAACAGCACTTGCATTTGACCAGGGCAGACATTTAACAAACTATTTAATGGAGCAGTTGATCAACAATTATTTTTATCCCAGAAGAGTTCGTTCTAGGTGGCCCCAATCCATAAATCTACACACAGGTCCTAGGGGCTACTAGTGACACAGAACAGAGTGTTATCGGGACCTCTGATAGCAATTAAGCTTCTTCTTTTTTTTTTTAAGGAACGCAAACCTGTTCCAAAATGATAAAAGCAAAAGGTGGAAAACAAGTAGGGGCAGCTAGTAGCGCCAAGAGGAAAATCAAAATGAGGTCAAGAAGAATAAGTTATAGTCATCCCCACCCTGATCTAGAACACTGAGTAATACAAAAGGTTCTCTCTATTGTTCCAAGAACGAACTTCTCAACTTTTGACTTGAAAGTGGAAGCACACATAATAGGTAGAACCTTAAGGGTAAAATACCACTTTGGCAATAAAGACGATTCGGACCCTACCTCTCCTATTGATTCTTTCTGCCTTAAGAGCACTTTACTCATCAAGCTTGAATGCATCCCATAAAATACCACAGTTTTAGGCTATATCACAATATATGTCTTCTGAGGAGCCCACAGCATTATAAACCCTTTCCAAATACAAAAAATTGTTATACAACCTGCTGATAAAGAAGGCTCTATCACATACTTGCCAACTCTCCCAGAATGTCCGGGAGACTCACGCATTTTGGGCGAGTCTCACAGACTCCTGGGAGAGTATGGCAATCTCCGTAATCCAAAATTTGGTCCAAAATGCTGCGATTCTCCGGGAATCACAGCATTTGCCCCCACCCCCAGTGTAAAATGACGCGTTTGCGTCATTACATCACCGGGGCGGGTCCAAATTAACGCAATTTTGGCGCCCCGCCCCCCTAACCCCCGCCAGGCTCCCGGAAGCCAACTTCAGAAAGTTGGTAAGTATGCTCTATCATGAAACAGGACTACAAACAGTATCCATCCCAAATTTTTGCAACAACTAGCAGACGATAATAATTATACAAGACTCGATCAAGATCCCAATTATATTATTCAGATTATTTTGGAAGTACTTACTGACAAAATCAGCCAGTGTATGTTATATGATCATAGATAATATACCAACACCTACCACAGAAGGAGACCTAGCCAAGATACACGTACAAAGCAAACCATGCTTGATATTCAATCTATAAACCCTAGTTGCTAAAGGATTAAATAAGTTAATTTCACTTATTTCTTTACCTTTTTTTGCCGTTTTCCTTTGAGGTCTGAACATGATCATTATTATTTTTGATTGTAAATACATATGGAATCTTCAAGATTGTACTGACATTTAAATGAGGTTGGACTGATGTTGTAGCAACAGCATGTGCACATGTTGGCTACCTTTATAATGTTTGTTGCGTGCCATACATTATATCATTGATGATACTATAATTATTTTAATGTAGAATATAAATGATAACACTGGTCAACACGTTTTATTGCCAGTCATAATAGAGTGATTTTGGGTTAACTTTGTAGTGCTGATTGAAAATATGACATTGGCTCTAATTTTGTAGATAAAAACGCAAAAAATGCAAAGGGCAGGCAGAGCCTACTTACAAATTGCACTGAACTGGTTTCAAATCATAAAAAAGTAAACACATGAAGATAAACATAGCTTATTCGGGTAATTACAATTGATGTATAGTAAAATACCGTTTGTACGATTTTCTTTTATGTGGACAATCACATTGGAGGCTTCAGCAACAGTCTGCCATCATGTGTCTGTCCCATGTGCCTTTATATCTTGATGAAACCTCTTACCTTGTTCCTCACTAAAATCACCAACATTATGCAGAAATCTGTGTAAATGACTATGGATAATTCTACCTTTATGCTCATATTAGTACCCAATTTTTTTTTACATTTTTTTGAGCATGTTTTGCAGCAGTTCTTCATAATTGTCTGCTTTGTGGTTACCCAAGAAGTTCTTGACATAACTGCACCAGGCAGAAGCTTTAACACCATTCATAAATTTTGTGAATATGAGTCCTTGATAAGTTTATGAATTTGATGGCCATCAAAGAATCCAGCTTTTAGTTTTTCCATACTTAGTCCAGGGTACGATCTACAAATGTATTTGAAGCAATCGCCATCTTTGTCCAAGGTTTCAACAAATTGTTACCTTAGTCCCAGCTTGATATGGAATGGTGGGAGAATGATTTTTCTCTGTTCACCAATGGCTCATTATTGATGCTCGCTGCACTTACAGTCATGTTTTCTCACTACAACCACTCCATATACAAATTTATTTACACTATTTGTACACAAATATATTACACAGATGAGAAACAAGAAAAACACAAAAGACAACGCGAGCCGCTCAATTGCCAACTGTCTGCTGGTTGGGTGACCGATCACTCATCTACGGAGGAGAATATTCTAGAATAATCTCGGAGTATTTACCTAGAATATTTGCATGTCCCACCTTCTAGAATGTTCTGGTAGATTCCCATATGCACGTTTTGTGGCTACGTTCCCTATTAATTGAGGGAAATCCATTATCTCAAGAATTAGAGCCAATTCGAAAAAAAAAAACATTTTTAAATTCAGCAACCACAAAATACCATAAATTCCTTCATATATCTTTAGGGGGTGGGGTACTATAGTGCAAATAAGAAAACGACGACTACACTTACCCCTACATGGTCATCGCAAACCTGTCATTCCCAACAGACTGCTAATTCAGACTGTTTGAAAAAGTGACCTCCAACAATTGCGACCCATCAACATCGGCAAAACAGATGGACGTCACTTTCAAGGAGGCGCCGGCTGTATAATGTTGTATAATGTTTTTTTACAAAGGCTTCTACATTGTACAGCTGGCGCCTCCTTGCATTGCCCCCTTAAAAGCAGGAATAATAGTGTCGACGGTTCGCAATTATTGGAGGTCACTTTTTCAAAACCGAGGGGGTTAGCGGTATGTCGGGAATGACAGCATCGCGATGACCATGTCAAAGGTAAGTGTTGACGGCGGTTTCTCAATCGATGTAGTGACTACTACCGTCCTTAGCAACGTACAAAAGAAAATTTGTTTGGCCGTTTAATATACCCCCCTATTTCAAAGGATATTATAGGATTCATAACTTGCATGTGAACACCTTGAAATCTTGTAATATCCTTATATTTTACAGTACATTATCCAATATATAATATTTGGTCAGCAGCACTCTTCTAGCTCAAGATAACAAAATCCTCCTGGAGTGACAGCGGAGTCCATGTTTAAAGTGGCACTTATATAATTAACAAGTTCCCTAAACATCGCCCTCCCCAGTAACTTATTTATTTTAGAGTCCCTTCTCCTATAATGGATGACTTCCAATCCCCTGCATTTACCATCGTTGGTGGAGGGTAACATCACCTGCTCTATCCTGCTCATACTACTCCATATATGAGGGAAGAATGCTGTGCGTGCAGCGAGCAGGTGATGTTATCATGCTACTCGTGCACACAGAATGTTTCCTTACGGGGCTTAGCGTGCGGAGTAAGAGCACACAGATCTCCTCCTTCACTGGAGCAAACAAGTAACTGCTGGTGGAGAAAGTAAGGAACAGTACAGCAAAAGGGGAACTAAAGCAATCTCTGACTCATAGAATTATTATTTAATTTGTGTATGGTTTGGGGAACTAATAAATTGTCAAAACAGGTGATCATATGACTTATGTGTCACTTTAAGAAATATAATGCCCCTTATAATACAAATAAAGATTGTCATACCTCCAGCAAGTGTTATAAATGATTATAATTAGTAGTACCTGAATGCAATAAAAACTATAAACCTATAGAACTGAAATCCGGTCTTCACCTATAGCAGCCCTATTTCCCACAGTTATATATGCTCACATATACTCAGTTTCCCCCAGGTGTTAGTACAATAGTATAGGTTTATATTTATAAACTAGTGCATACAAGGAGTATACTGAAGATTAGTACCCTGAATTGAAAAGGGTCCCCAAACCTCTGACACCACTAGCTGACAGCAATCATATACTTAGCTTGCTGTCTGTAATTAATAATACTATCATTTACAAGGAGTTTGGGGAGCCAGACATAATCTAATAACTTGTCCCTCTGTACAATTATTCAAGTGCCTAATCTGCATGTTGTTGCAAAACGCGTTATCTGGAGTTGCTATTCTTTGTTATAGAACAAAACACAGAAATGTGGAAAGTAATATATATTGGAACTGTGTCATGTTTTTTTCTTTTATTGTAGTGTTATTTCTAAAATGTTAATAAAAAATATCTGATTTAAAAAGAAAGTGCCCCCAATAGTAAAAAACAGACAATTAATACAGCCAGTGTACCTAAATACCCCAGCTTATGAAGTACACCAAGACTTGAGTCCGATAGGTAGGATTTGATTTTTAACCAAGGAATCCTTCAAATTGCGACTGCAGTTATATGAAAAAATAGGAGGTAAAGAAAGCTCATTGCCTAATATTGGATCAGTCCTGATAATACACCAACAACCAGCCAATACAAGAACCTGATCAGTGCACTCCTCAAGTGTCTGAGTATTAATTGTGTCCAACATTGATACTCCTGCTTCAGGACTATACTAGGAAGTATAGTATATATTCGTGTTTCTTCAACTCCTATGTCCAGTCTCAGCAAAACTAGTAGCACATCCATACCCGTATTTCCATTTGCAGTGTTTTTGGCAGGATCCTCATACCAGCTAAGTACACTGTGAACCAACTACACTGAGCTGTGACTTGGGGCCTCACTGAGCAAAGTTTATATCCCTCTTGCGGGGATCGTTGAAGTCTGGTGGTGGTCTTGGACTATCTGGTTGTGCCAATACCACCTGCTAGTTCTTGTCACCTGTGTGTGTGCACTCTGCTACACTAGCTGTCCACCTCTGCTTTACAGGGTTATTGCGATATACTCTTTTGTATCCATTTTTTACTGCCTCAACCTGTGCCAAGACATCCGTGTACCTTATTGCACACCACGTGCTGTTCATAGAGTGCTAACACATCTGTGTACCTCAATACACGGTGTGTGCTGTTCAACCACTGCCAACAGCTCTATAAACCTTATCGCACACTACGCGCTGTTCAACCAGTGCCAACACCTTTGTGTAACTTAGGACATGGTATGCGCTGCCAAGGCAGTGCCTACTAACTGTGTGTACTCCTTTGCACATCACCGAACCCCCACACTTTATGTACTCATGCACCAATCACAGTTATAAAAGTATATTTACTGTGTGTGGGTTTGTTCACTACATTTTTTTTTAAACAAATTTTTAATGTTAACCAAGGCTCAACATGCTCTTTCATAAGTAGATAAAGCGATGAAGAACAATTGGCATGGTGATGTTGGTGATTAGAACAACTGGCATTCTCTACCTGTACTTACTCCAAGGAAACGTGCTGTGTATCACTGAGATTATAGCTATTAAGCGAAGTACCCACGGGCATTGTATCAGCATTTTTTAATGTTGGTTAATATGCAAGTGAACACACACAACAAACACACATACCTTTGAAACACATCTGTTATTAGCATTTGGAGCTTGCTACTCAAATATGTTTACCTGTGGTAAATGCATTAAACAGAAGATGCGTTCTGTGAAATGGGGCGCAAACAGAACACTACTGAAACGCTAGAGAACACTGGTAACAGCGGTAGTGTGTATGGTGAAACGTGAAATAGTGGTTACATGTGTCCTATTTGTGTTAAAAACACATGTAATAAACACGTAAGGGACGACTAAACCCTATTCCTGGCTTCACATACAATAACCATCACACAGATTAACAATCATATATTGGAAAACAGGAATCTCCAGAACACAAGCCTGGTCTAATTCATCTGGACAATTTACCTTTAGCAGTGTTGGGAACTCCTGTAGTGCTAGAGGACAGGCCTGGTGTTCCTCGGCAGGCTCGTTCCAAGCTATTGTGTTGTTTTGCTAGTTGCTCAATGGTCTCTTCCAAGCGGACTCTTTGCTCGCGCTCATACTGCAAAGCACGGTGCCATTTACGACTGTGGGTTTCTGCTAACTGCAAGAAGTCGCGGCATGCCTTAATAAACAAACAAAGAAGTAATACGTTTGTCAGAAGAAGGACTGCGACTGCTAGTTGTCCAAATGTCTATGTAATAACCTATCATATTATTTAATGTAATATATCAAAGAATGCACTCCCTACAGTAAATTATAAGGCAACTGAAAGCCACCAAGGAGTTCAGCGACCATATGGTAAAGACAAAAATGGCTAGTGTCTAATATCTGCAATACTTTACAATAGAGAATGCATTATTCCTTATAATACCCAAATTTGGATAATAAAATTTTTTTACACATACAGGAACATCACCTGTGTATTAGAATATAAACTTTTAAAAAAGCATAACAAAAACACTACAAGGTAGATACTGATGTAAGTTTTCTGCAGCATAATTCATGAAGAACATTTTGAAACTGATATATTACGCGGCCCCATAAGTTTAATGTGTCCTTTGCTTAAAAAAAAAAGTTGTATCCCCACATAGACAATTTTTCTTTTTAAGCAGCAAGTTTTCATTTTTCTTTTTTTTTTTAACATGATTCTGTCATTTAGATGTCCTCCTATAACTCAGCCATCCCTTTGGTGACAATATTCTGTGACTACCATTCTAAGGCACAGTCTCCCAGCTGGAACGGATTTGTGTTTCAGCACACAGGCTCTTTCCCGAGAAGAGGATCACCTTATCTCAGAGCCCTCTCTCCATGTACAGGAGGGTAGAGGAAGTGGAGTGGGGGACTGTGCTGTGAACGAGCAAGCTGAGAAGAGGCACGTTCAAAAACATCTCTGGTAGCTACATAATTTGTCACGGGACTGTGGTTGACATGGTAATCACAGCTGTAAATAATAACAGCTTAATGAAAAAAGGCAAGAAAAAAAGAATATCCACATGTGACTTCCTACAAAACTTTTTATGTTAAAAAAACAAACAACATAATATTTTCATCTATTTTCAGCTTTAAGAACATAAGCACTGGCCAGACAGATTAGGGAAGTGCAAGAGAAGCCTCTTACATTTGGCTGAACGCATATCTGTGTGTTAAAGGATTATTGACAAAGTACTGCCCCAATGTGATAAAATGTGATTACAAATAGGTCCTGGGACTCTCGTACAATATTGGTTAGCTTTAGCTATTTATAATCAGTGAACTGCAAATGAAGAATATCTTCACAGGAAGATTTTACAATTGGATGATGTCAGTTTACATTGGACAAAGTGATTACAGACACAATGGGCCTGTAGAACACAAAGCACAGATGAACTTGGATACAAAAGAAGATTAGAAGGCCTCCACAGAAAAGCACTTTAATAACCATATGCTGATTTCCAGCTGAAATAAACCTGAAAGAGGAATAAGTGCCTACATTATAAAGGGATTTCCCTAGGAGCAGGTAGGTCAGACATCCTGTGAAAGTCAAAATAATTTGAGCCTGTAAATGAGAATCTCTATCAATGCCCCAGATCCCTTTTCAGGATAATGAATGTGATGATGTTGCAGCAACAATGTAATACCATGTTACAAAGCCTCGACACCAACATCATCATATTATCGACTGTGACCATGTTTTCATGTTATTGAAAATAGGTCAAACAAAAAAAAAATACTATTGTTCATTGTATAAAAGTGTTCATGTATGACTCCACAAGGCTAATTTAGTTCAGTTTTATTCAACCAATATAACATTATAACAATATTTGACACTAACACAGAAGAACATAGAATTATTAATTAGTATTAAATGTGGTTCAACACAATTACTTGATGTAAATTAAGTCAAACATTAAATATAATTGAAAACAATTCTGTTTTTCATAAACCTTTAATTACTTAATATTACAATTTTTATTTATTTTTTCCACTATCCAGTATTTATAAAGTATCCAAATTTTATGTAAATAATATAGAGAACAAGAAAATGAAATGTGACACTGGGCAAGGAGTAAAGCCAACAATGAACTAGCAAATCCAGAATGTTTGGGGGTTGAGTCAGCTAAGATAACCAGGAATGAGATGTATCTGGAAAGAAGAGGTCCTGGGGTTAATTACCAGAAAAGGATGATGGTAACCTGGGTAAGCAGGATCCGGCTTGGAGACAATCCAAAGGCAGGCAGAGCTGCCATCACAGGGGCCCTGCTGCTTGCTCATTAATCATAGAGGAGACCACTGGGAGCAGTCAGTACCATCTATTTTACCGCTCATACGCTCTCATTTGCTGTAGCAGTCAGGAGATTGGGGGCCACCATACACGTATCACATATAATTTTCTTGATACCACACAAAATAAATCTATCTCAAATAAAGCTAAGTAGCAGAAGGTGGCTTACTATAACTTTAGTTTCTCGATTGTATGTCCTTAAAATGTTGATAACTATCTATATGTTTTTTGATGTTTTTATTTTCCCTATTTGAGCCTTTACATTTTGTAATCCCGGTACTTGGATAATATGTTTGTCACGCACTGTTGTACTTTATACTCATCTGCTGTTATAAATAAAAAGTTTTTTTAAAAAAATGTTGATAACTGCATAATGTTACAGATCAATTGTAGATATACTGCAGCTTACAATGAAAAATTTACAACAAACAATTTCCATTTTATCTACTTTTATACATACATATTATATATATATATATATATATATATATATATATATATATATATATATATATATATATATATATATATATATATATATATATATATATATATATATATACACACACACACACACACAAACACAAGTTAACCCGTGCATAATACTCATGCATTCTAGTCAAATCAAGCTACTTAAGGTGTTAAAAAGGTTCTTGTCAGGCATTTGGGCCTAGCCCAGGACTCCTCAGGGGAAGAGCGTTACTTCCCGACGCAAGCGTCCTTTTTTAACGTGGTTTTGTCCACATGTCACCACCTCATCATTCTTCTCCATCACCTCATCCTTCATCTTCATCGCCACATCCTTCATCAAGCTACTTAAGGTGTTAAAAACTCCCCACTGTCACCCCCGGCAACCACCAACCACTCCCAACTGTCACTTCTCCTTCAAGAAATATATAGGTCAGTGTATAACTCTGCCCAGCAGGTGGCGCTGCAGCTTGTTTTCTTTTTTTTCACACACGCCACTAGGCATTTATATAGTAGATACACATTATATATATATATATATATATATATATATATATATATATATATATATATATATATATATATACACACACACATACATAAAGAACAGTTGCAAACATCTGTACCTATATGAAAAGTTTGCAATAAAGAAATTAAATCCTATAATAATTACCGATCTTTGTCTCACTCTAGGGATTAGTTACCAACAACACATTTACATATCTCCCAAGTGACCCGATTTAGGCTAAGTGAAGCACAGCAAGCAGTCAGAACTAATCCAAGCTGGACAATTAAAGCAACAGACACAGTGATGTAGAGCAAATTTTGCACCTAAACAAAATGTTAATAAATCGCCTGAACCTTCAAAAACTTAATGAAGGCAAAATAATTTACTGCATTAACCGACAAATGGGCTTTTATAGAAAGACACATTGCTTTTCTCACTTATACTGTCAAGCAAATATGGGTTAATAAAGGATGTTTATTCTAACTAATCCCACCCTCTTCCTCTACATTACAAATTTGGCCTACATTTAGTAAATAAATTAATAAAATAAAAATGCCAGCGTGCCCCCTCAGCCAGCCCCAATGCTTTTCTGCCTAGGCTAATTTCTATTAAAGCAGAGAGACCATGAGCATGGGGTCCATGGCCAACGGTGTGCCTATATAATAATAAAAATGACTTTTTTTTGTTTTTTTTAATCCATCCACCCTAAATTTGACCATCAGTAAACAGTCGCAAATGGGAGACCCTGGGGTTTAAAACATGGTGATGTTGATGATGATGGTCCAAGTTGTGGTCAATGCAGTTGTATTATGAACACTAATCCCAGATCAAAGCTATATTACAAAACAGAATCCTTGAGAGATTTAGATTACAGAAATTGCATCTATAATCTACCTCTAAATTATAGAACTTAAACTAATAGGAAATTGAGGATTTACACAAGAGATGGTATTTACTCCTTCTTGAAGATTATAGATACTAATGGTCAGTAAATTTACAGACAGTGACTAAAAGCGAAAACACATATCACCCATCAGTAAAAAAAAACAACAACTTAGCAAAAGTCAAACCCTCTCCTGACAATCTACAATAATACCATACTTGCCAACTTTGGCAAGGAGTGCTCCGGGAGACCTGGGGGATATGAGCGTGTTGAGGGAGTCCGTGGTCTGTGACCATCTCACAGAGACTTTTCATTTACTTGCATAATCTGTTTATTTATACACTCTTATGTGCAACTGAGGTACGTCTGAGTATATTGTACTGCATACCATTCGCCATTAGTAATGGCTTGCTACACTCATTAGCAACAAATATTGCCCTGTCTGAAGCTTTACAGTGTTTATATATATTGTGTTAATTGTCGTTCATACGGCTTACCACTTGCCTCTATTTACGGCTTGTTTGTTCAAGAGCAATAAATATTGCTTCATCCTATTATTTGTATATATCAGTGTCTCTCTGTATACCTGTACAGTTATTAACTGTTTCTGTGCGCCAAGGGGCGATTGCTTTATTTATCCTTCAGTGTTGAGGGAGGGACCCGGTGGATTGTGTCCTTTGGCCCCACCCCCTAAACATCAATCACATTTTCTGACCAATTACAGCAGAGACAGGGCCACGATGATGCGCTATTCACATCCTAAGCCCCGCCCCTGCCAGTTTACTATTGAGGTAATCAGGAACCGGGAGGTTGCCCCGCTCTCCTGGGAATCCGGAAGGACTCCCAGAAAATCGTGGGAGACTAGGCAACTATGAATAATACACACAAGTGAGTTCCTCAGTTCCCTAAATTAATGTGGTATCTAGGCAAAAAAAGTGCAATGTCAAGTAATGTCAAACAAGTGGAGAGATTGCAAAAGAAAGAAGCAAGTATTTCTAATCTACTGACTTGAATAGGAATAATGCAACCAAAAACCAGTCTATAAAATGCATAATTCAAAAGTTACTTGTGAAACTATATACATTTTTGGTGACTGGTGAGGTGCAGTACCTTTTCTTAGCCAACAGGAGCGCTGTGTTCCACTACTGCTGACAAGCAAAGAGCATCAGAAATAGAAGCAACAGAACATTAGTCCTTAAAGATCTCGCAAACTGTGAGACCTAACAGATCTGGGCACTAGAATAGAAAGCAATATTGCAGTATCACACATTCATGTGTTGTATTATAAATAGCTTTGCCCACGGAGAGTAGTATGTTACAGCTATCATTTGACTTACATGGCAGAAAGAAATCAGATTCTATATTTGAACACAGAAATAGAAAAACTTCCTCACAGCAATATAGATAATAATAAGTGATGCAATTTGTAAACATGAGCTCCATGTGGGATTCAGATTTCCTTGCCTCAAAGCATTCATATCCGAATGAACAAATGAAAAATGACAAAACCTTAGTACTGTGTAAAGACGTTCTGTCTCTGGCTCAGTATAAGGAAAGAAAAAATTGAGATTGGTTCTATAAAGCCTAGCAATGCAATTCAAGAAGCTAAATCAGATTGTTTTCCTACCATTATAGACATCATAGAGGTTACAGTGATTTCAAAGAAAAAAATCTATCAGATGTATGAGGATTGTTTTTGCGGGAACTGTATTAATATTCAGTAAAACATAAATGCAGAGTGAAACTGCGTAGAAAAGTATGTTCCTCTGCAGGTTGGTATTTATCAAGAGGGTGGGAGCTGCCAAACGTATTTGGTTCAATAAGGTAAAAAAAATATATATCACAATCAGATTTTATATACAGACACAGTTCATGTGAAGGTGCAACCACTTCAGGTTTCAACTTTGCTTGGTGGGAAAATATGTAGATGTTGTACCCAGTTATAGAGGTGGATGGCAGGTTTACACCTAAACAAGTAGGTTTAATGCAGGCCTGTCCAACCTGCGGCCCTTCAGATGTTGTGAAACTACAAATCCCAGCATGCCCTTCCAGCCATCAACTGGTTGTCTACCAACAAAGCATGCTGGGGCTTGTAGTTTCACAACACCTGGAGGGCCGCAGGTTGGACAGGCCTGGTTTAATGTAATCTCCACCCCTCTGTGGATCTCCACGGTCAAATTCTTGGTTCAATATAGTTGTGAATTAGTGATCCAACTAGAATTAATCAGTGAGAAGTAATAAATTGGAGCATAAATAGGAGAATAAGTAAATAAGAATCTGGGTGAATAAGAAGCCAATATCAGCCTTATTGCACACTGCATATATGTAATAAAACATAACTGTATGTTAGTATTTACGGCATATTGCATACATGGAATTGATACATTTTTTATTCAAGCTGCTATTTACAGTCTGCTAAGTGTTATATCACTACCATGACAACCACAGTAACATTACATAATGAAGCAAACAGAGCGGCTTTAAAAAAGTTTATAGCATGAGGAGTTTTCTGATCGGCCGGCTCAGGAAACACTTTTTTTTTTTTTTTGCATTCGCAGCCATATACATCTTTAACATAATTTTGCAAAGGGAACACTGAATTATAGAAGGCCCGCTTGAAAAAAAATAACAAAAAACAGGCTGTTTTAAAAAAATCTAAATCTATGTGGAATTGCGCCCTAAAGAGAGTCAACTTAACACTGTACACTGAAGCAGGAGAACAAATTGAATAAAGTGTAAAATGATAACTATGTATTTACCATGTGTATACATGTCTCATATGTGCTGGTCCAAGACATATGTAGGTACAGGGGAAAAACACTGCAGAAACATACAGTATTATACAAGGAGCTGACATGTTGAAGAGACATGGAGTCTTTATTTGGTGATCATACTTGCCAACATTTTGGATCTCCCCTCTGGGAGATTGAAGTGCAGAGTGCACGTGGGGCATTGCACTGAACTGAACCCCCTTCTGCTCACTTTTAGAAATTCGGGAATCTCCCAGACATTCCAGGATAGTAGACAACTATGTATAAGATACATATAGATAGTATGGCCAGATACATATGTATAAGATAGATATGGATAGTACGGCTAGATACATATGTATAAGATAGATATGGATAGTATGGCCAGATACATATGTATAAGATAGATATGGATAGTATGGCTAGATACATATGTATAAGATAGATATGGATAGTATGGCTAGATACATATGTATAAGATAGATATGGATAGTATGGCTAGATACATATGTATAAGATAGATATGGATAGTATGGCCAGATACATATGTATAAGATAGATATGGATAGTATGGCTAGATACATATGTATAAGATAGATATGGATAGTATGGCTAGATACATATGTATAAGATAGATATGGATAGTATGGCTAGATACATATGTATAAGATAGATATGGATAGTATGGCTAGATACATATGTATAAGATAGATTCGGATAGTATAGCCAGATACATATGTATAAGATAGATATGGATAGTATGGCTAGATACATATGTATAAGATAGATATGGATAGTATGGCTAGATACATATGTATAAGATAGATATGGATAGTATTGTCAGATACATATGTATAAGATAGATATGGATAGTATGTCTAGATACATATGTATAAGATAGATATGGATAGTATGGTCAGATACAAAAGTATAAGATACATATGGATAGTATGGCTAGATACATATGTATAAGATAGATATGGATAGTATGGCTAGATACATATGTATAAGATAGATTCGGATAGTATGGTCAGATACAAAAGTATAAGATACATATGGATAGTATGGCTAGATACATATGTATAAGATAGATTCGGATAGTATGGTCAGATACAAAAGTATAAGATACATATGGATAGTATGGCTAGATACATATGTATAAGATAGATATGGATAGTATGGCTAGATACAAAAGTATAAGATAGATATGGATAGTATGGCTAGATACATATGTATAAGATAGATATGGATAGCATGGCTAGATACATATGTATAAGATAGATATGGATAGTATGTCTAGATACATATGTATAAGATATGGATAGTATGGCTAGATACATATGGATGGTATGGATATATCATAATGGCAGTACAGTATTATAACATATTTAAATCATACTTGCTTTATTTTACGAGCTACAGAAGTCAAGTGTAAAAAGAAGAGACGAGCGCCATTCGCATTATCAAGTGGGTAGGGTGTATGACGACACAATGTTCACCACAGCAGCACGTTCCCGCCCACCATTCCAGAAGCTTAGCCTGCTCACTGAGGTGTATGGGACTCCCCTGGACAATCTGTGAGAGCAGGCAACTGTCATGTAAATATGAAACCTATACACCTACCAGTATGTCTTTGAATGGTAGGAGCAGGAGGAAACCCAGACAAATATAGGGAGAACATACAAACTCCTAAAGAGTTGTTAGAAACGTCCTATATACTGCATAACAACGTTTCCGTATCAAAAAACTGCATTTAAAAGATGAACATTTTGTCATTAGAGCTGACATGTTTTGGGCTCCTGAAACTTCAATGAAAGATTTTATGGTACTAAGATTGCCATTAACAGAATTATTTTCTTTAATCAGAATGTGATTAAAATTACCTGCAGGGTTCCTCATTTCATCCACATCTCACTCACTCTATAATCCTGCTGAACTCCAATTTCATGATTTAATCTGAAAATCTGTGAGCTGATCTTTTACTAACGAGAACATTTTGCTCCCGGCTCAATAACTTTAACCCCGGTGTGTACAATAATAAATGAATAAAAACATTAATGTTCCGCATGTAGGTGTTTAACAAGCACTAAGTAATAGGCAGAAAAATCTCTCTGGCACAAACCTATTTTAAACCTTATTACACAACACTAATTCCTTTAAATAGGATCATTTATTTAGCATGAAATATTTATGATAGCCCAATTAACGTTTTATTACACGATTTAAAAGAGTATTATAATCAATGGTGGAACTACAGAGGATGAGGCTTCTACGGTGCCCGGAGGTGAGGGAACCCAGCACAAGGGTTCATGAATTTGACACATGGCACTGTGGACCAGGGTGAGGGGGAAAAAGATTAAGTACAACAGCAAAAAGCTGAATAAATATAAGCATAATACTGATCGCAACAAAAGAACTAAAATATGTTAAAATAAACAGCCATATGCTGCCAACATCCCAATGTAAAACTAGGGCCATACAAGTGATTGTTAGTCACAAGGGTGGGGCCTGATTCATTAAGGATCTTAACTTGAGAAACTTCTTATTTCAGTCTCCTGGACAAAACCATGTTACAATGCAAGGGGTGCAAATTAGCAATCTGTTTTGCACATAAGTTAAATACTGACTGTTTTTGCATGTAGCACACAAATATCAACTTTAAATTTCAGTGTACAAATAAGCTATCAAGTATTTGTGTGCTACATGAAAAAACAGTCAGTATTTAACTTATGTGCAAAACAGAATGCTAATTTGCACCCCTTGCATTGTAACATGGTTTTGTCCAGGAGACTGAAATAAGAAATTTCTCAAGTTAAGATCCTTAATGAATCAGGCCCATGGTTATTAATATCATCTAAAAACAAGGCAACTAAATACGAATGTATGTAATTATGTAATTAGCCAAGAGTAATTTATTTTCTGGACCTTCAATTATGTTTCTGTTAAGATATAACCATGCAAGTCATATGAATGTAGGAGTTGCATGTGATTGCATCCAATCTGATTGAACTGCAGCACCGTAAAATGTGTTTCTCTGTCGCCCTATTGGGGGACACTGCGACACAATGGGGTATAGTAGTTTAAAGTGCCTGGGACTCCAGGACCACCTAAGTGTTGGGAGGATAGTACGCCCCTACTAAAAACCAAAACAGACAACCAGTAAACAATCAGAGCAAAGTGAAACGGATGGTTATGGTGAGTAACAAAAATCCGATTTTCTCCGTTGCTCTATTGCGGGGGCACTGCAAGACATTGAGGACATTACAAAGGTTCCTCTAAGAGAGGGATTGCTCTGAAATGGCTGTGCCCTAAAGGTTGAGCTGACTGTACATAATTCAACCGAATAGTGGATGTAATCCATTGCGCAAGTGACAGATTAGAAGCCAGCCAATCACTCTTGTGCCCATCATACGTCTCAAACAGATAAGTGATCTTTCTAGCTGCAGTGTTACTATCCACATAACACCTAAGAACCCAGACCACATCCAAAAGCAACAAGGACGGATTCGAAGACTGTGATCAAGGAGAAAAGGTCTCCTAGATTAAATAAAACTGGGAAACCACCTTAGGGACAAAAAAGGGTTTAGTGAAAAGCACTACCCCCGTGATACAGCAAGTAAAAACGCCACCTTCCAGGTGATAACGGAGATCTGCAGACTGCAATGGTTTAAAGTGCTCTCTAGTAAGTGCCCGGAGTACCAGAGTAAGGTCCAACCAGGTGCACAAAAAAGGGTTGAGCATGAAAAACCCCCTAAAGGAAGGTCTGGACTAATGACATACAAGAGGAAGAGGAAGAGGAGGAGGAGAGATGTGAAAACACTTACACTCACACCAGAGAACACACACTTTCCACACCCAATAATAATTGGTAGCAGAAGAAGATTTCCTGGTCTTTATCATAGTCTGAATCACTGAGGGAGAGAAACCCTGAGCCTGAAGAAACACGGCTTTCAGTAGCCACGCCATCAAAGCCAGACGACGTAAAGAGTAGCAACGAAGAGAGCCTTGCACAACAAGGGAGCATGGGAATTGGCAGAAACAAGTACACCATCTTAACAATGATGTACCCTGCGGTGGGATCCCGGTATTTAGTGCAGAAGAGAGGAACCTTGATGTTCAGACGGGACACCACAAGATCGATCTCTGGCTGACTAACTCTGAACCAGAAGTGCGAACCGGATGGACTCTGTTGTGACTGAGGTAATCAGCCTTCCAGTTTTCCACACCTGGAATGAAGATGGCCAATATTACCGGAACGTGATGTTCTGCCCAGAACATGATCCTCGGTGTCTCCTTCATGGCCAGTGCACTGTGGGTGCCTACCCCAGATAGTTCAATTAGGCAACCACTGTCGTATTGTCTGACTGGACCTTCAGAGGTTTGCCCGCCACCAGTCCCTGAACCTGTACCAGTGCTCTGTAAACCGCCTGAAGTTCCAATACATTGATGGGCAGAAGTGCCTCCTGAAAGTCCCAGAGGCCCAAAAACCGGAGAGCACCAATGACCACGCCCATCCAGACAGACTGGCGACCATGCTCACCAGTATCCACTCCCCAAACTGAAAGGAGCAACCCTGTTGAGATGTGACCTGTCCAACCACCAGAGGAGGGACTGGCAACCTGATGAACTGTCTGTCCAGATGGAGAGGAGATTGCAACCACTTTCCAAAAAAGCACCCTCTGGAATATCATAATGGCAAAGGGAACCTCTTTGAACACCTTGCCCAGTAACTTCATGCAGTGGAAAAAGGACACCTCGACAGAAGAGATATAGTCTTGGACAGGACAAAGAGAACCTTGTCCTCCAGAAGGAACACAGCAGGTGTCAAAATAGAGGCCCATAACATGCATCCTCTGTATGGAAATTGAGGAAGACTTGACACGGTTGATGATCCAACCATATGCTTCCATGAAAGACATTGTTAGGTAACAATGTCGGAGCAGCACAGAGTAAGACAGGGCCTTCAGCAACAGGTCATCCAAGTAAAGGGCAACTGTGATACCCTGAGAGCAGAGGAGGCAAACCATGACAGCCATCAACTTTGTGAAAACCCTTGGGACGGTAGCTAGGCCAAAGGATAAAGCCCTGAACTGATCATGGGCATCACAGACCGTAAAGCGACGGAGACACAGATGTCCCTCACAGATGGGAACATGGAGGTAGACATTCTTAATGTTCAGAGAAGCAAGTAACTCAACTTGTTCCATGCCTAGGACGGATCGTAGCAACTCCATCTTGAAGCCCAGGACTTCAACCCGTTTGTTGAGGGTTTTTAGGTTCAGGATTGGTCAGAAGGATCCATCCAGGTTTGGCACCAGAAAAATATTGGAGTAAAACCCCAAATCACAATCATAACCAAATCTGAGAGTTTTTGGAATGCCTTCCGGATTGCGCTGTGCTAAAGACTGCAGAATGGCAGGCCAGTAGTGAAGAATCTGCGACGTGGGAAATGGAGAAGACCGATCACATAACCCTAGGTGATAATCCCTCAAACCCAGGCATCAGGGGATGATTCCAGCCATAGTTCCTGAAAGCACAATCCCGTGGCTGGGAGTACTGTCATGTGGTGACCGTCTCTGTTGGCCTAGAGTTTTCACATCTAGAAGGCCCTTGGCCCCTCTGGAACCATCCCCTTGTGGAAGAGGGCTGTCTCCTTGCAGGTGCCCCCTGCGATCTACTAATGGGGCTAAAAGACCAAAACCTGGGGTGTTTAGCTTTAGTCTGGCTAACTGGCAAAAAGAGCTCTTGCCACAAGTGGCCACCTGAATAATCTAGTTCAATTGGGATCCAAAGAGGGTCACAAAAGGTTAACGCCTCTAACATACGTTTGGGATCAGCATCACGTATGTTTGGGATGCAGACCAAGAGTGTAGCCATAAAAAACGTCTTTCCGCAACAAGGAGTGCAGCGAGCTTGAAGGTAACTAAAGATTGCATCCATAGATGCTTGATCTAAAAAGTCAAAAGCCTCTCTAATATGATCAGCTAGAACAAGCCAATCAGCCCGTGACAAATTTTCTTGTAGACCCTCAGCCAACTAATAAACGTATACCTGAAAAGCCTTCTTTACCCAGGCCATAGACATGCCCGGTCTGAAAAGGATATCTGGAGGTACATAAGCTGAGCACAGCAGGAAATCACATTTTTTGTCTGTCATGTCCTTGAGAGAAACACCAACCTGTACAGGGATAGCAGTAAATATGGTCAGCCTGGCAAAAGGCAATAATTTTTCCACCTCCTCTAAGGATAAGGGGTAAAGGGATTTAAACTTTCCCGACATATAAAAACGACGGTCAGGTTTTTTCCATGCCTCAGATAACCAATCCAACAACTGGGGAGATGGAGGGAAACAAATCACCTGTTTCTTTTGATGTTTAAAAAGGGAGAAGACAGCAGAATCCAGATCGCTGGATCCACAAACCTTAATCTTTGACAAACCCCTAAAACTTGGTTATCCATGCTCTGAGCAGTGGATAAATCTTAACGCTATAGGAGTCATCCTCATCCGACTCGCTTAACAACTCACCCTCTTCTTCAGAAGAGAGATTAGAGTTTTAATCTTGTGTCTGGAACATGACATTTGCTTGTCATCCTATGGGGACCGCTAAGGAGGGCGGTACCCGTTGTGAGGGTGGAAGATGCGGTGCAGAAATAGAACAGGAAATGTTGCCTATAAATATAAATAAAGCACGCTTATCTGTTAGATAGAGCTTTCAAGTGTCCTTTAGAACGCCTCTCTGGCCGCGGATCACAGAGCCTCCTTCTCACCACTGATTAGGAATCACAGAAAACAATGCTCCCTTGACGCGTTTCGTCTGTAACAGACTTTATCTAAAGGGTATAATATATATACCCTTTTGATAAAGTCTGTTACAGATGAAAGCCTGCTTTATTTATACTTAATGTACCGACATTTTAGTGTCTTTTATGGGAAGTACCTATCTGTCATGAACGCACTACACTATTTTTTGCTACTTTCTCTTGAGTTTTAGTATGGAATCTATTTGATAGAAGGTGTAATCTACACGGAAAGGAGATCTGAATCGCAGTGGGATACCTTTCAGATAAGCCAATTTATCTCCTATTTTTGGTACGAGGCCAATTCGAATTATTGGTTACTACTTTCAATTGATATCACACTATGTTTGGCGCTTTTCTTTCTTTTTTGTCTACATAGGTTCTAGATCTGCAATTTGATGTTTATAAAGTGAAGCAGCCTATTGTATGTGATTTATAATATTTGAGCAGGTTTGTTCACGTGACTTTCTGATTTTACACTGATATATATATTTACACTGTATATACATATACATATACACACACACACACACACACCTGAGTAGAACTATTGCTGTGTCCTGTGCAATATCTGCTTTAATATGCTACAATTGTTATTCTAAAATAATTGTTATTCAACCTTATGTATAAATTGTTCCCCGCAACTGAAACAGCACCGCTTTATAGGTCAGTGCTTTATAACGAATGATAATAATCTTATTGGGCATCCTACTGTTTTTGGAGTAATGCAAGAGAGGATATGCTATGTTATACTGTGTGTGGCAATCTCATCTTAGCAGACTGTCATAGAAACAAACATATTTTAAAAACCTAAAAAACACCATTTAATTATATTAATTTATTAAACCTTTCCTAGACATAGGCAAGTTCAGGTGGTTACATGGGCTGGGAATCTACCTCCTGGAACTCCAGAGTGTATTGTGTACAGTATACTTCTACAGGGACTCCAGTATATTTATCTGCTATTCCCAAATATAGACATCACTCATTACAAGTTACAAAAAAACTATTAGACAGCCCAGAGGCCTGAAAAACTGCAACAAATTAAATACAGACCCTCTTTCGGCGAAGGCCGTGGCCATACAATCAGAGGTCGACTTTTAAGTTAGAACACGAGACTTGAATTTCTAGGTAGCTCTATAGGAGAAACAGCGAAGGTATTAGGGGAGGGACTTTTGTCTGCCTACTAAACAGGATGGGTGGCAGAAAGGTAACTCCATTCAAAGTGGACACTCCCTTTAATTACTCTTACTATAGAGAAACCCTCCGGTCATTCCAGGGATTCAGGTAGCTTGTTTGATCAAGATAACCGACTCACTGGAATGACCAGAAAGAAGAGTGTTTATATTTAACATGCGCTGTCATTTGCAGTAACTATGAATGCATTCATTCTCTGTTGTCTACTTTTGTTCAATTAATTCATACCCCACATAAAAGGTTATATTTTTTATCTAATCAGCTTCCAGGATAAATGACTAGCTGTTAAACAAAAAATCCCAAACACAACAGCTGCTGTAGGTGTCTCATTAGCAGGCAGGTTCATCTGTTAATTATTTTGCAGGAGTCTGAACACTGAACACAGGCAGGATTAACAGGACAGTTTCTGTATAGCTTAGAGGATGAGCATTTCTATCTGTGGTTGATATATTTTATAGAGAAAATGCAAGATCATGTTGTACAGAGAGCGAGGTTACAAGATCTACCAACCTTAACAAGCGGTATGCAGCAATATAAAATTATTCCTATTGCCACCAATGATAAATAGACCCCAAAGTCTACAAAAGCACCATGTAATGGTTTGATATAGATGTAACCGCACACCTGAGGTCTCCCTCTCACAAGCTTACACATCCTGCACCTGATGCCATGTACTAGGAGAGTTAATAGCATCAGGTGCAGTAAACCAGCTGTGACTAATGTGTCCAATTAGATGTGGAATGTCACGTCACCCTGGTAGAAGCAGCTGTATGTTCTACCAATATCTCATTCTCGGAAGACATCTGTATCAGTGGCATACACTTTCTGCACCTACTATTAAAAAGGCAGCATATTAACGCTCATTAATATAGGTGGACAAATGTTGTCATATTCCTATTTTATTAGGGAGGTATGTCTCTGATACGTCAAGCTGGAAATTAAGCTATACAATAGAGAGGGTATTATATCTGCGCATATACCCAGTGTAGGTAGATATTGGCTGCCAAAGAATGGAGACAGTGAAAGGGGGGGAAGACCCCTCCCCCCAAGTACCTTGTACACAACCACAAAATAAAATTTGGGATAGTCCCCAGGCGCCTATACAGAGACAATGAAGTCAAATGGGCGAAATAGGACCTATTTCGCCCATTTGACTTCATTGTCTCTGTATAGGCGCCTGGGGACTATCCCAAATTTTATTTTGTGGTTGTTTACATGGAAATTAAGCTAGTTTAACTTCATTATTATAACTTTTTTTAATATGCTTTATTTATATATACACAAAACAGAAAAGATGCTTTTCATCTGCCTCCCATTCTGCAAGATGTGCATTTTTAAAATATATTGTATAATAAAACCCTGATGGTTGGAAATAGTCCTACTAACACGAAGGATAAGGGCCTGCTGTGAATTCACTAAGCTCCAAAGTCAATGATTTTGAGCGTACTGAATCCACAATTTTAACAATAGCCCCTTTCTTCTGTGATTAAACTGATCTTTTTTATCTGCTCAATTTACAAATAAAAATGTCACGCCAACAACTGTGTATCAGTCAGCTGCTGGAATGATTTTTTGTGTGAATTGCAGCGATAAACTAATCACATACTTACCAACTTTTGAAAGTTGGCTTCCGGGAGCCTGCCGGGGGAGGGGCGCCAAAATTTGTATCCATCCCTGTGACGTTATAAAGCAAACGCGTCATTTTACAGCAGGGAGTGGGGCCAAACGCCGCCATTCACGTTTTGGAACTTCCTAGTGAAGTGGGCAGATCCGGAAGATTGCCACACTCGGGAGTACGTGAGACTCTCGCGAAATGCGGGAGTTTCCCGGGCATTCCGGTAGAGTTGGCAAGTATGACTAATCAGCCTTATAGCTGCCCTGGTGATAAAGTCACCATACTTGTTTAATAGGCCTATGTTATTTCAACTCTTCAAAAATCTTACAAAGAGAGCAACAAAATAGTTGTTCCATAATTATGTTAGGTAAAGATTCCAAATCCATGTGACATAAAAGGACCATAAATCACAACATTTAAATGTTCAACTATGAATCATGAAGATATAATACATTGTTCAGTGTTAACCTGCCATTCTATTGCAGCGCACCACTACAGACAGCTGTAACTCCTCCCACATGTCAAGGACAGTGTCCTGATGAAGTTTGGTTAGTCAGGTTACTGTGAATCAACACATCCAAGCAAGCCTGCCTAGTTGTCAGTCGCTGTAGGTTTACTTATTTAGAGAAGCATAGTAACTTGCTGCAGAGGAGAGGAAAGAGCATGGTGGACATATTAAGTTAAAGCAGCAATTTTATGAAAAATGAGGTTTGCTATTTTTTAAACACACGCTAACTTTAGGTATATTTATCTCTTGGAGGGGAGGTGAATTACAAGAGCAGAGGGGGACAGGATGCCACAAATCCTGGAATTTTGGCCATGCCCCCACAACAAAATGACACAGTTGCGTTAATTTGTCATGGGGCGGGGTCACTATGACTATATTCCCGGCGAATCGCGTCATTGAGACCATATCCCACACGGTGCAGGAGAATGACCAAGTATGGATTTATACAGAGAACAGCTAAGAAAAATGATTCAGATTCAAAACTATTTTAATTTGCTACTTAAAGATAAAAGACAAAAGAACTTTCTATATGGGATCACTGCTTTAAGTATGACATTCAAGTTATTTAATGCATAGTATTTAGCAATACACTGTCTTTGATACATATTAATTTCAAACAGATTACATGCTCTTTAACCATGTCTTAAGGCTGCAAAATTTATTTTACAATTCTTATAAAATCAACTCATTAGATCTATGTAAGTTATGTATATTTACTGTTGTCCTATAAGGAAGCAGTTTACCGAACACGCTGCATTTCTATCTACATTCATATTATTAGACTGGTCATGCAACACTACAAAAAAATGGGATTGGTGCACTAACCTGAGTAACTGTGACTTCTGCCACAATCGGGTATATTTGAAAATAACCAATCTGCTAGAACAACATATTATAAACAGTTTATCAAGTCTCCTCCTTACCCAACATCCTGACAAGTGAAGACCGCACACTCCCCATTACCTAACACCATTGCTGTTCTTTACATCATTTCCTAAACAATGATATGTAAGCTTATGCAACCCGATGCTTTCCTGGTCTAACAGAAACAAGCACAAACTATAGAATGTACTGTATGGCAAATGAAAAATGACCAAACCACTAGTCTATAGGACAACCGTATCCGTTTTCCATGCTAAAATCCACTGTATAAAGTATTACATAGTAAATGCTCATACACACAGCAGTAAAAAATAACTTATTTAAAAGTGTATGCAAAATCTTATACATTGTTCACAATCTATTAGAGTGTTCAAAGCCCTCCTGCAGCATACTATACTATGGGGGCATTTATGATTAAGAAGCGGACGGACTAGTTTTCTATCACTGCTTATCGCAGCAATACAAAACTTCCCATTACCATAATATATGGTAAATATCTTTCTCTGCAACAGTATCTGAAATAAGAAAGTGCAATTTTATTTCTTAATACATGGTATGCTATACATTCACTGTTTAAGGCCTTTACTGATAGTCTTTGTTGTGGGAGGTTATTGGGGGATGAGTGAAGTCACTGATCACATGTGTATTAAGAGTGATATAGCACAAGTCTGAGTTCAAACAGGAGGTAAAAATGTCACTGCTACGAGAGGTCAAAATTCAACACTCCAGTGAGTCCTGTTAACCTTCCACCTCAAGCACCTTCTTTGGACACTCCCTATGGACTTCCTAGCACTGATGAGAATACTTCTGATTTAACGAACCACTTGCAAACCTTGGGCCTGATTCATTAAGGATCTAAACTTAAGAAACTTCTTATTTCAGTCTCCTGAACAAAACCATGTTACAATGCAAGGGGTGCAAATTAGTATTCTGTTTTGCACATAAGTTAAATACTGACTGTTTTTCATGTAGCACACAAATACTGGATAGCTTATTTGCACGCGGACATTTAAAGTTGATATTTGTGTGCTACATGAAAAAACAGTCAGTATTTAACTTATGTGCAAAACAGAATACTAATTTGCACCCCTTGCATTGTAACATGGTTTTGTCCAGGAGACTGAAATAATAAGTTTCTCAAGTTAAGATCCTTAATGAATCAGGCCCCTTGTCTGTAATTTCATTTCTCAGTATGCCCAATCTGTTCATCTCTATTACCATGTTGTTCTATTTACACTACGCTAACTGCTTCCCATGTCTCTCCACACTGCTCAATCTACCTTATCTCACTCCATTGTATTATTACAATTACATTATTAACAGAACCTGGTATCTGTTTCTCTTTTGTGAAATATTTTCGAAAGTTATTTTTTTTCTAGTTAATAATAAAAGTATAATTTCTAAACTTAGTTGGGGAGGGTGCGGCAAAATTCCATGGCTCCCGCAATAACTATTCCCCTTCACCAGTGCAGCTGCATACTGTACATTTCAGTGGATGTGTGGAGCATTAAAATTAAGTTTTGCCAATTGAAGCCCCTGATCACTGCAAACTGCAGGGCAAATGGCCAATTGTATGGTAAAAGAAGAAAAGGAATGTGTTTGATAGGGGCACTCTATGGATGTTTCACAACATATTACCATTAATAACCTTTATTATAATCTTATTAAAATACATAGGTCATAAATTGTATTGTTCCCTGATATATAAACAGATAACGATTAAAAAAAAATACAGTGAATGTGTTAGAAGCGAGAATAAAGATGTAGTTATTACTGCAATGTTGTATATTGCCTAGATTCAGTTTTATTCTATATGGCAATTATTCATTTTTATACTATACCCATCATTTATTAAGTGCGTAGAAATGAATTTATATTGTCAGAGACACTTTTCAGACACATTCGTCAATCTTTCCATTTGTCCAGACAAATCTGTATTTTCAGACATGGTTGTTCAGAGAGATCTGTTATTTGTCACTCTTATTGTTGTGATTTTAGAACTATATAGTGTTTTGTGTGACACAGTGTTGTAGGCCACTGGAGAGGGGGCAGGAGATGGGACCAATAAATCTCCACCCCCCCTTCAGAAAAGAAAAGTCTGCTACATGCCTGGACTGCCTCCCTCTAAAGTGTAAGCTCTCACATTCAGAAATCATCCAATATGACTCATTTAACCAACACTCCAATCCTGAGAGAGGTTCTTTCAGATTACTTTAAATGTACTGACTTATGTCATCCTGCATAACTTTAATTAAAAAATTATGGCTTCAGCTTTTGCATTTTGTTCTTTCTAGCCATGAATAGCTGTAATCGGAGTGTTGTAGACAGCTTCTTAGGCAGACCCAGTTATGTTGCAGACCTCTGGGAAATGTGCGGTCTAATTTTTTCCCACTACTCAGGCAGTTAAATACTCTTCACGCCTCTCACCATTCTATAACTACTTAGGGACAGTTGAAGTGGACCTGTCACTTAAACACACATCTCCATTGTGTGGGCTGAACCAGTATGCAAACTATCAGTTTTCTCTGAACCTGTGACATGGTCTGACCATCGTTCAGGAGGACGGATCTATTAATGAGGTGTTGGTTCAGTGGAAGAGCTTTAGTCGCTAGGGGGCCTGTAGGTGAAGCCCGTATTCCCCACTTTGAGCAGAGCTTATTGCAGCAAAGTTCCACAATCATGTCATCACTCCACCAGGGTGGGACCAAATTGCGTAATTGAGGCACTCATCCTGCACATTATTAGAAAGTGGCTGGGATCCAGAAGAAAGGCCTACCCTACAGAAGTCTGGGAAAGCTGCCAGAACTTCAGGAATCTCCCAGAACTTCTGTGAAAGTAGGTAAGTTTGGGCTCGGTGAGGCACTGTTCCATCCTGGTGCAGGGTCCTAGTGGATTGATAGGTTACATTCTCATAGGAGTACTGTGTGTAAGCATACCTTCCAAATGTCGCTATTTGTTTTTATTTTAGAACATTTATTTAGTAGCAGTCAAAAAAAGGAGAAATTACAGAATGGAAAAACAGTGGCACAATGAAATAGTTAAAGCAAATGTGAACACAACAAAGGCTTTAGTTTTTGTACCCTGAACAAGCAGAAAAGCAGTTGGAAATGACCGGAAACTTTTTTGGAGCAGAAGAGAAGAAAAAGAAGGAACAGCTGGAGACAAGACTGAAATCTAAGATGAAGAGAGGAGAGAAAGGGAAGGGGGAAAAGAGAAGGATAGAGGGGAAGATGGGAGAAAAAGGTGGTGTGGCTGAGTGTGGGGGGGGGGGGGGTGACAGGTGGTAGAGGCTAAATTAAGAGAGAGGGGAGCGGTATTGGAAGTACGACAACCATGGGTCCCATATATTGTTAAAGGTTTTGGAGGAGTTGTGGATGATGCTGGCCATGAACTTCATACAGTAGCCGTGCCACATTCAGGTAATGGCGGTGGAGAGGGAGGGAGGGGCGTTGTGCTTCCAGTCAGTTGCAATTTGGCAGCTGAAATAATGTGAGGGGCTAATTTATTCTGGTGTCTTGTAGCAGAGGGGAAGCCAAGGGGCAGGATGGGAGGTCTATTTGGAGTATAGACTAACAGGGATAAAACATCCCCCAGAACTGAGTCACCTTCAGGCAGTCCTACCATATATGAAGAAATGTGCCGACACCAGAGCATGAACCGCCCGCATGAGAGGAGTCCGGTAGCATCTTTTGAAGACGGTAGGGACGTAATACCAAAGAGATAGGAGTGTATATACATTTTCCTTTATCCTAACACAAAATGAGCTGGAGGTGGCATTATCACAACTATCAGTCCAGTCGTCATGAAGAGGGGCACCCAGAACGCGTTCACACGCTAGTTCGTGGGGGTCATGGGAAGGAGCAATTCCACATGTAAGTAGATACTGGAAATCAAGACTGACTTGGATGCTCAACTGTCACTATTTTTAGTATAATAATCAGTAACTTGTGAGGACTGTGTAGGTGACAGGTCCGCTTTAAGAGGTGTTCTAAAGCTCACTTCCTATTTTCACTGACATATGCATGTTTACATCCTATATTCAGGCTAGCATCTACCTTTTATAGTATAATGTATTCTCTTGGTGGTTTGTAATTGTTGTGGCTTCCAGTTGCAGCTGGAAGTCTGTTGAAGTGCATACAGTGTCTGTATAGATCTGCTTAAGTTTCCAAAAATACCTTTTTGACTCCTACATTCAATATGGCATAGATGCTATTATAAGTGATTTGCTGTATTTTATAGCAAGCTGTGCTTTGTAATTAAAAGACTATTGTAGTGCATGTGTTTCTCTACAAGCAAAGTGTATGTTACCATTAATATGCGTGTGTCCCTCTTTGTCCATTTCAAACTTAAGGCATGGAAAACATTAATTTAGTCTGCTATATAGTTTTGATTGCTAAATGTGGTTTTAGCTTCTGTTCTTAGCCTGCATGCTCTATAAGTTTAAATGAGCTTTAAATTATAGAGAAGGACTTTAGAAACAATTGAACTACATTATAGTTCAATGGTCAGATCATGTTAGGTGCTTGAAGTGTTCTATATCTGTATAGGGTGTGACTGAATTGTATTATAATTATGTCCAGAGGTCAACATCACATGATAACTGGAATGATCAAAACAAAAATTCTAATAAACATATCCCTCAACAGTCCACATTTTATCAGGACAGTCCTGATTTTCTCCAACTATAAGGGGAGGGACATATTGCGTTGGAAGGATTGGGGCTAATGCAGAGTGGAATGTTGGGAGTTATATGCTACGAGTACATGCTTGCATCACTAGGTATGATTTTTTAACCTATATGGTGTTTGGACCCTGGACTATAGCCCAATGTAGCAATTTCATAATGCGCCATCTTAAAGCAAGATCAAAGTGGCAGAAAGAGAGTTCAAGCATGCAAAGGATGACAAATAACCAAGGACTCACATTGATCATTGCATTGGAAGTGATCCTGAAGAGAGTGGCCCTTTCATTGACAGATTTGATCTTCTCACTGCTCTCTGCTGGCAGTTTCAGGTTCTCCAGCTCACTTAGGGAGCGCTGGAGTGCTGCGCCATGCTTAGCGATGAGGTCATTACATGTGCTGAGGTCATCCAGCTTACTGGTCAGAGACTTCAGGGAGCTGTGCAACTCGCTCTTGTCAGACTGAGAACTTTGTTCTTCATCCCCAGAGTCATCTACACAAACAGACAGTTCACACTTCAGTCTAGCAGTAGGTAGATTTTTCATCTTAGTCTTTTTGACAATAAACATTTAGATGACCAAGTGCAAACAGTGATTTAAATAACTGGAAAGAAAGCACACACGTGAGAAAACACACACAAAAATAAACATACAAAATGCATTTTTCTTTAACAAAATACAGTAATCTCACAGCTGAGATAAGCAGTTTATGGAAATACCATATGGTGCTTTTTGCAGACAAGGAAATATTAGATGTAGCGTTAAGCTGTGGGGCTATACAAATCATTTTATTACCTCAATACATTTAGAAAATGCCTGAACAGCAATAGAATGTAATTGATCTGTGCAGCAGTAATATTTGTACAAAATATAAAATACCATGTTTTCTTATAAACTGCCTCTGACCTGCACCCCCTCTCTAAAACCACCTCTCACCCATGCCTACAAGATGTGTGCTGGGCTCCCAATCCCCACTTGTAGCCAGTGTCATACATGCACTTGATTAAAAGCCCTCTCACGGTCTGGGCTCTCCCCTACCTTTGTTTTCACACCTGCATTTATTTTGTCTACCTTGAATGTCCCCGTTTTATGTATATTCTGTTTTCCACAGTGAAAAAGGGGAGCACAGAGTTAATAGTCAACAATAATAATAATACGGCTTATGCCACAGTGTGATTTTGGAGTCTCCTTGTTGATTAAATTCTTAGACTCCTATTTACCACCATATGGCGAAATCAAAGACTAGTTGGTCTTTCAGCTCCACTTTCAAACGAAACAAATCCAAAGAAATAATAAAATATAGGAGGAAAAAAATATTTATTTTAATAATGATCTTTTTCCCAGTAAGGATCCTCTGGTATCACTGTTCTGTGATGCCGATACTGGCAGGAGGACAGTGGCGGTACATGCATGCGTCGTGGAACTGGAAGCCCGGGCATGGTTAAAATGTTTAAAAATATAAAACTTTAAAAAATGCAATTGAATAAGAACATTATGATGTGAAGAAAAGCTTTGTTTATTTAAATAAAGCCTTTCTTCAAGTATTCTGTCCTGCTACTGTCATCCTGAGGCAGTGATAGGAGGACCCTTGTACCGGCCGCTCTCCTTGCTTTGCCGAGAGGCCCCAGAAAGCTATCACCGGCTATAGCAAGGGGACTTTAATAGGTAGAAGCCCCATCTCTGTTGAAAACACCAGTTTTATACCATCTATAATAAATATTCCCCATCGAAAGAAAGGACTTTGTATACGTGTGTGAGCAGAACAATTAGTTAAAATATATCCCAAAATTAATTAAGTAGTTTTTCCTAAAATAACATCTTGGGTGTAGAGATACCAAATATGAATACTTTATGAAAGAGGTTTTCAAACTAAAGAAACCGTCACCTCTAATTCCAGCATTGACAGATTTAGTGTAATCCATATTTCATGACAAGTGACATCCAGGTTAATGAGCCTCGCTGTCAGAAGATGCACTGAGCTCCATCTCTGAACTCCTCAGTGACATGGCACCATACAAGTCTTTTATATAACCTAGAAGTGTCAGCATTTTGCTGTAAGTGCTTATTCCAATACTGGAAAACTATAAAAATCCAATGCTGATCCCGACCTGCCCTTGGCCTCACTTATAATCCTACTTGGATGGGGCCTTCCATAAGTGGTTGGGGCCTCATGGGTTTCTTGGTGGTCACTTCAGCCACCCTCATTATAACATGGCACTGATTGGCCCCCAAGGTATGCCCGGACCGAGGAACCCTGTACCCCACCCACAGCTCTATGTCTGTTAGAGGCATTTTTTGTAAATTTTATGGTAAAATACCATTAGGCAACATTGATTGTAAGTCCTTGCAAACTGTCTCCATGTATATTTATTATTTATGTTAAGTGGCTCTACAGAACAAAACTGCTACCACAGTTTTATACACAAAAACATTAGTTTCACAATTGTTTCCTTTCTAGTATATTCCATATGATCCTAGATTCGCAGAAGAGACCTGTTTTCTAGAAACCAAACCACTTTGCATTGCAGTACACCTTCAGTATGGCTGGCTGAGAGCAGTGCTGACACCAGGGCTGTGTCTTTGCTAAGGTCCCTATTAAGCACAGACCCAATGCTTCATGGATTGTAAATTGAACAGAACAACAGTGAGACTCTCAGACAGCAAAATTAGTGAATTCCCCAAACAGCAAACAAAGCACTTTTTCCACCTGAAACATTTTTGCATGCAGAACAGCACTAATGAAGCTTTAAAATGTTTACGTTTAGAAAGCCATGAAATGCTGAATCAACTAATGCTTAGAAAGCAATATATTGCTCTGTTCCTCCATTAATCTCCTGTACAGATTCAGCTGAGCCTGAAATGTAGGACTTGTCAATTAAAATATATGTATTTGGAATTCTTTCAGCAGAAACATTGCTACATTTTTTTAGAATATTGTGGAATCAAATTTCACAAACAAAGCAATTGCCCCTAATTGTAATACGTAACATTACGCCCCCCCGTCTCACCCAAGTAGTAAAAAGGGGCATTCCCCCTTTGACCTTTCACCTTACCTGACACCAGGATGTCAATTGTGTCACAGTAAAAATTACTAAATGGATTACTTAAGAAAACTTATGCAAAAGAGTGTATAAACTAAAAATATTGTGTGAGATATAGTAAAACAGCTAGAAGTATTTAGGTGGAGTGTCATCTCTTTAAGATGTACTTTTTTAACTCTTTATTTAACATTAATTGGATACTTTCAGAAACACAGATATAAATAATTGTATTTATTCAGAATCCAAAGTCTATGCAATAGAGTTGACATAAATAACAAATGACTATACAATAAATAAGGGAGGGAGGATTGGAGGGGAAGGGGTCTAATACTTTGTGATACGGCCAAGTTATATAGGTTTTTAAAATGCTTCGGAATAAGAACAAAAAGTACCAGGGACACTAGATTAATTGTGATTGAATCTTCGGAAAAACAACAAATGAATATCGAAGTAGGTTCTAAGGGGGGTAAAGTGGAACAGACAGCTGTGTAGGTTGATCCTGATACAACAACAGGGAACGAATAAGGGGAACAAACCTGGATAAAGGTGTTGTCCTTGTTCTGGAGATGGTAGGTAATTTTCTGTATACATCCAATGAACAAAACATAAGTAATAAAAAGGAAGAGACTCGGGGTGGGTCTCCATGCAAAATTTGGCTTTAAGGCATTTTGTTGCCGCAAAACATGGAAGGCTAGTTTAGCTGGGTGTTTGTCAGCCTCTTTGAGAGGATAGCATAAAAGGCAGGACTATTCCCTCTTTCTGACCATCATCCCATCTCCTTCACCCTAATCTCCCTTACCACTCGTTTCAAACACACTCTCACCAGGTGTGATCTTTCTGGACCACTTAACCTACCTGACCGGTCCCACTGGCGACCTCCCTCTGCAACCACACCCCATCTTCTGCCCTTGACTCTGCCTGCCCTGCCATAGCTGTTTGTCTCCATCATTCATACCCCCTAACCTTGGTACTCTAAACTCACACATATCGTCAAATCATGTTCATGCACTGCTGAACGCCCCTAGAGGAAATATTGTTCCCTGACAGATTTTCTCCACTTCAAGTTCATCCTCTCCTCCTACAGATCTGTCCTATCCCTTGCCAAACAATCCTTCTTTAAATTTCTCATTATTGCCCAGTCAGTCATCAAACCCCCGTTGCCTCTTCCCCACACTCAATTCATTACTCCCCCCTCCCCCTCTTCCACCCTCCATTTTTGCCTATGACTTTGTAATGTTCTTTACCAAAATTAATGTCATCAGAACAGAGATCTCCTCCTCCCACTTCTCTCATATCCCCCTGCCTCACCAACCTCAAAGCCCTCCAACAATCAACCTACGTCTTCCTTCATCCCCACCTCGGGTGAGGAAGTACGTTCTGTACTTTAGTCCTCTTCCCCTTCTACCTGCTTCCTTGATCCCATCCCCTGCCAACTCCTCAGATCGCCCGCTGCATGATCCCACCTAGCTCAACTCTTCAACTTATCCCTCTCCTCTGGAATTTTCCCTTCTTCCTTGAAAGAAGCTCTAGGGGTAGATTTACTAAACTGCGGGTTTGAAAAAGTGGAGTTGTTGCCTATAGCAACCAGATTCTAGTTATCATTTAGAACATTCTACAAAATGATAGCTAGAAACTGATTGGTTGCTATAGACAACATCTACACTTTTTCAAACCAGCAGTTTAGTAAATATACCCCCTAGTCTTGCCCATTCTAAAAAGAAACAAATCTTCTACCCACCACCCAATCCAATTACTGCTCCATACTCTCTTTCGCCTCTAAACTGCTCGAACGACTGGTCTTCAGCCGTCTAACTACCAACTCTGACAACTCCCTCATCAATTCTCTCTAATCTGGTTTCCGCTGTCTCCATTCTAGCAAAAGTTGCTAATAATCTTTTTATCTGCCAACTCTAAGAGCCACTACTCCCTTCCCATTCTCAGCCTACGATACAGTCTATCATCCTCTCCTGCTGCACATCCTTCGCTCCATGGGACCTTCTGACACTGCCTTCTCTTGATTCACCTCCTAACTATCCAACTGCTCCTTCTCGGGCTCTACCTCTGGCTCCTCCTCCCCATCTTCCCCTCTTCCAGTTGGACTCCTTAAGGGGCTCCATCCTAGGCCCTCTTCACTGGGTGATCATATCGGTTCCTACGGCCTCCGGTACCACCTCTATGTTGAGGACACCCAGATCTACATCTCTTCTCTTGCCCCCTCCCCCCCCATTCCCTCCTTACTAATTAGCCTGTTGCCTCACTGCCATTTCCTCCTGGATGTCCCAACATTTCCCCAAACTCAATATGGTCAAATCTGAACTACACCTGAAGACACCCATCCCCTCTTACCCTCTCCATAGCTTTTGGTACTACCAACCTCTCCTCCCCAAGTTCGATGCCTGGGTGTCACTCTTGACTCCTTCCGCTTCTTCACCCCCCACATAACAATTCCTTACCCAATCCTACCGCTTCCATCTCCGCAACAGAATCAGACCTTTCCTTTATTGATTCCACTCTCATTCACTCTCTGATCATCTCCTGCCTTAATTACTACACTTTCCTCCTAACTGGCCTACCCCGGACCTGTCTTGCCCCTCTTCAGTCCATACTCATTGCTGCAGCCCAACTAATCTTCTTCTCTCTCTTCTCTTCACGTACCTCCCCACTCTGTCAAGCTCTATACTGGCTCATCCTTTGTTTCAGAATCCTTTTCAAACTCCTCAATGTCACCTATAAAGTCCTCTATAATTCCACTGCTTCTTACCTATCCAACTTCATCTCCATGCATACTCCTTCTCGCCCTCTACGGTCAGCCAACAATGCCTCGTTCTATCAGGTTATCCCCTAGTCTGCAAATCTTCAAAAGCTCCCTCAAAACCCATTTGTTCAAGGAAGCCTTCCCTTCCTCTGTTTAACCTCTCCTCTGCCCTCTTCACCATAATCCTTCACCAACTGTACTACACCTCACCCTCACTCTTGTCTCAGAGTTCTAGTCTTCTCAACCTATCTCCCCACTCCCCTCTAGATTGTAAGCTCCGTTGAGCAGGGGCCTCTTATCCTTGTGTGCTTTTCCACCTGTGTACCTTTGCCTTTGGCTCCCCAGCCACTTTTCTACATCTCGACACTTCATTTCTGCCCTTGTCTCTTCTGTTCTCCCTTGCCGTTGCTACTCCATTACTCCCCCAATCCTGTTAGTGCCAACACCGCTGGGCTCAGGTTCAGCCTCCTTTAGTTCACTCCCCGCCTTACTCCATCGCTTTCCCACTCTCTCTTTGTTCTGAACTCCACTTTTACCTCTTTTCCCTGTGCACCTATTCTCAGTCGGATTTGTGTTTATTGCACTTTGTCTTTGTACCGCCCTGTATGCCATGTTCTGTTTTGTCCCATGCTCGATGTCGGGCACTATGGAACCTCTGTGGCACCTCATAAATAAAAGATAATAATAATAATAATAATAATTTCAAATCACTCGCTGCGGAGCTCAGCCCCACTAAATCTGATTACACTGCCTGTCTGGCTGCCACCGAGGTAGACCTTAGCCGCTTTTTTCTCCTAAACAAACAGCACATTTCCTTTCGGTAATCCTACTGAAGTACATTGCAGTCAAACTCTTTTAGCGACCTTTTGTAGAAAATGGCTGATAACAGTGGACAATATCTTCCTCAAAACAACACAGCAAATTTAAATAGAATTACAAACATTTGCAATTCTCTCAAACTAGACACACAAATAATTGTGAATGTTATTAGTAGTTCTTAGGTATGATGCCAGAATAACACAAAGTGAAGGTGTTGGGGCATGGAGAAGATGGGGAGTGCTTTGGGTGCCGATTCCACACACTTGGTAAATTGTGGAGAAGAGGCCTAATGTTACATTTTCTTAAGTGTACCTTTGAATGTATATACTGTATATTAGACATTATGGATTAATCGCAGAGTGGGATTTGTAATTGTAAATAGCTGTATCAATTTGTGTGTACAATATTACAACATTGATGTTATTGATTCTGGACCTAGAACAGAACAGGTTATAATGACTTAAGCTGCAACTGTATGAACAAGTTAACAGGTGTGAGGCCTAACCTGTTTCTTTCATTCAAAGGACAAACAACTGAAAATGGTTATACGCTGTAGCACGAAATTGAGTGCTAGTGGGTATATTTTGAAACCCCATGAATCTGTGAACATAGATATTTCCAATTATAAAAGACACACATCCTTCACAAAACAGCAGAGAAAAAAAATCCCAAAATTATGCATGAACGGACTTTATTACAGTGGATAGTATAATGTCATAAGCAGCAATTAGCTAATGTGAAGCAGCTGTTATCATTCAATAAGAGGGATATGGTGCACCAGAGTGGTTGCAGAATATCTATTTCTGTTGTGTGTACTGGCACAGACCCCCTACATCCTGTTAGCAGATTGGATTGGCTTTACTCATATGAACAATTCTATTTATTTGTGCCAATGCATTGCACACACTCCAAATGTTTCAGTTACAGTTTAGGTAACAATATTCCCAAAGAACAGCCTGGAGAATAAAAAGGCTATGTTCACCAGTGGGGGGTGCTACAAACACTATATACGTGCCTGTCATCTGAGAGGCAGACAGAGAATCCTGCCTGGCAGCTCCAATTGTGTTGTAAACATGTAACATAGTGCACTGCCGCAGACAGCCAGCCCGTGAAAAATGGTGCAGGACACTAAATATCCTCCCAAACCCCACCAAACAAATATAATCTAGGTCTGCACCTCCCTCTCATTCACCATGAATTAATAGTACTTTACATTGCATGTAATAGCCACACTGGAGATGTAGAAGAGTGCATCTGTCCCCCGGGCCGGTCACATAATGGGCTACCTTAGGCTGGGTCACCTGCATTTTTTCCATTTAAATAGGTTGCTGAATCGAGTCTTGCCACCCAGGCTGAAATCTGACAGCCCTCCCCTGATCCCCACATGCCCCTTACATGTCCATCTGGTCTCCCCACATGCCCCTTACATGTCCATCAGATCTCCCCACATGCCCATCAAACTTCCCCACATGCCATTATACCTTTCCACATGCAAATCAGACCTCCCCACCTGCAACCAGTTTTCACCACATGCACTTTACATGCCATCAGATCGCTCCACATGTCCCTTACATACCTATCAGCCTCCCCACATGCCCCGTAAATACCTTCAGACCTCCCCAGATGTCCCTTACATGACCATCACCTTTCCCACACGCCATCAGATCTATTAAATTCCTAATACATGCCATCAGATCTTCCCACATGGTCCTTACATGCCAATCAAAACTCCCCACATGCCAACACACACACATTCCATCAGATCTCCCCAAATGCCATCATATCTCCTTACATGCCCATTAGCCTCTTCACATGCCAGCAGATCTCACATGCCCCTTAATTGTCCGCACAGAGGAAAGAGTTAGAGCACATTACACTCTGTCCTCCTGCTTCCCTGATTTGATTGTCTGTGACACTATGACCTCCCTGTATTTGGCAAAGGAGGGTAACAAGACACATCTCCTCTTGGTCAGTCAAGCAAATGAATGATTTCCAATCTGCCACTGCTGGCACCTGGAACACTATACTTCGGCGATGCTCCCGGCCAGGAGCCACATTTTAAAGCTCAAAGAGCCGCATGTGGCTCTAGAGCCACAGGTTGGCCACCACACACCACAGGTTGGCCACACTGTCTCTCCGTCACCGGAGAGAAAGTGTAATCCCTAACAGTTGCCGAGTCAGTCATTTCTGGCACAAGAGTTTGAGTGCACTCTGCCACAGCTGAGAAGTAGTTTTTATTAAAATATTTATATTTATATTGTGCTATGCTTTTATATGCTCCCTTCACTTGGGAGACAGTATATAAAGACAGCGAGTGCCCTAAGCAGCATAATAATCTATGTTCTCTTCCTACGTCACAGCTACTCTGTCTTGTGAATCAGAAGTACTGAATGAATAAGGAGAGAGACCAGTTTGCAGACAAAGCATTGGTCTACAGTGAGCATAGTATCTGCATGTGAAAAACAGCCATTTCCAGCTGCAATAATTATAGGTTTGAGGCCAAAAGCGGTTGTCACACTAATGTAGTCCTGCACAATAGGGCACCATAATTCCTACATACACAGCCAGGTCTCAGCACTTGTCTGTGTCAAGCTATAAATACCCAGATTGTAAAACATTAATAAAACACCAGTATGTAAATGTCATTCTCAGATGTCAGCGCTCCAGCAATGGAGCAACTTATTTGTTGCAAACAATTGTTTAAAGCTTTGCCTAGCCATTTTCATTGTTTAAGAAAGAGAATGCAACAAAGTGTTGATCAACTGGACAGCAAGCTCTCAGGATCTTTAGAGCAGGTTGTCTTGCTAGCTCATGATAGCAAGCAGTCAGGACCTTTATAGCAGGTTGTCCTAATAGCTCATGATAGCAAGCAGTCAGGACCTTAGAGAAGGCTGTTTAAAAAGCTCATGTACTCTTCGTATGTTAAGTAGCTAAGTTCCCAACAGTCCACCGTCTCAATCCTGATCTTCCTAGAACAAAGAGAGCTTGAAAGAGGGATCACTGATCCTTGGGCTAAAAAAATAAACATATGTATGGAGATTACGGATCAGAGCATGGTGTAGCCATGCTCGCTGGACTCGTGTATGGATTCTTAAGTTAGCAAAAGGATAAAAATAGCCATTTAAAGCCCTGTTTGTGCACTGTCCACCTAGGACAGAGCTAGGATTCAGTGAATCTGCCACAGATTACTTGCCCTTACTATGTGTTTTATTCCCGTCAACCTCTCTGATCTCACAAATTACTTCACTATAAAGCCCCCCTACCCCCCCCCCCCCCCAACACACACACCCTGCATTATTGTTATTAACAGCATCAAAAACCAGCAGCAGTCATGTCCTTTGGGAATGCTGTTATTTATGTGTTATCTAGGAACTGTAGAAGACCTACATGTATTTCTCATTCAAGGCCAAAGTTATTTTAAATAATCTGTTACTGTATCCGATTACATAACCATCTACATTAGCATTGAGCACTTGAAAAAGCAACATAATTGTATTATTTCTTGCATTAAAGAATTAATACAAAAACTTCGTATTATACTTAGAAACCAGAACTGGAAAAGAAACAGGTTGCCATGGGAACCGGAGGATATTTTTATCCTGGTTACGTCATTTAATCTTCTTACTGAACAAAACGATAGCTGTGGTTACCAGGTATCAGTCTGTTCATTTCTGTCACCAGAAGGCTAAGCTGATTGTTGGCGAGGGATATGAATCACTGACACAAGCATGTAGCTTAAATAGATACAGTTATTTACTACACTTACAGCAATTCATACAGGCAGAAAACATATTATTAATTGCACGAATTTAGATGTACAGTATATGTAATTTTTCTTAAACAGTCAATAGTGTACAGCTACAATTAATTATCAAGGGTCCAAATACTTCAGTCACACTTCTGAGAATAAGAGATATGTTTACACATTTGCAAAACATAGTTAACATGATATCATCATCATCAGCTATTTATATAGCACCACTAATTCCGCAGCACTGTACAGAGAACTCATATTAGTCCCTGGGCCACTGGAGCTTACAGTCTAAATTCCAGAGAGACTAGGGTCAATTTGATGGCAGTAACAATTAACCTACTAATATGTTTTTGGAGTGTGGGAGAAAACCGGACCAGTTGGACAAAACCCACGCAAACACAGGGTCCACACAGATAAGAACATGGTTCGTAATCAACCTCATGAACCCAGTGTTGTAAGGCAAAAGTGCTAACCACTAAGCCACTGTGCTGCCCACTAATGATATAAGATGTAATGGACCAGCTAGAGGTACCGATGCAAAATATTAACTTGGGACCAACTCATCCTCCCACTAAACAACCTAAATTTAATCTACTTTTGTGTCTTTTGTCAGCCTGTATCCTGCTAAGGAACTGGTACCAATTATTTTTATATTGAAGACCTAGGTGCCTGACTCCAATCACCACTGCAGTTCTCCCAATGTGCTGGATGCTTGGTACTTTGGGCCAACTCCAATAGATCAAAGACCCTGTTCCGCCCCATAACGTGGAGTCATAAGGCCCCTTAGAAAGATTGTGTTCTTCAGAACTCCTTTGCTAAAGCTAAAGGGAGCCCCTAACCTCTCTAATCCCTGAAGCCTAATGGACCCTTAGGGGGCAAGGGTTTTCAGGCCCACCTCTGCCACAAAGCTTGGATGGGCCCCTATTTATCAGGTGTCAGCAAAAGCCTTTACTTTGGACTGGAATCTACAGACTCCCTATATGGAGGGGCCTCCAACGACTTGTGGAGGATGGTGGCCTATAAGGGTCCTACCTCCCAAAAATGTGAAAAAAAACACACAAATACAAGAAAAAATGCAAAGTGAATGTTTAGTGCAAATTGTATAATAAAAAAATAGGTGTCATATAGGCCACAGCCTTTTGGCTGGAAGTTCAAAAATTGTCCTTGCCCCATAAAATGCTAGGAAAAAGAAAATGTGGTGCTACTAGATAAACAAAGTGCTTATTACAAAGTGCCTTACTCTGTGCAAAAGGTTACATCCCAACACCTTGTGTATTTTCCGGCACCAGAGGCACATAGCACCTCGAGCTTCAAGCAACTGGCCTCTTGGCCAGAGGACCACGTGACAGGCCATGGCCTGCAGAGGGTGCCTTTAATCCCCACTGCGTACATGGGAATCTACACCTGATCTTAGCCAAAAGGCACCAATTGTACACTTTATTGGGACCACTGGAACTGCCTTTTCAAAATAGCACCAACATGGCATGTTCACTTCAGTACTAATAAGTGCTTGTTTAATTCAACAAAGCTGGGTGGTGACGTCAACAAATATGGTTCTGAATTGAAATGGCAGTTCCCAAGGTCCCAAGGAGATGGAGAAACGGAACAGGAGCTTTATCGGATAGTGCAAAGTTCTTCCCAGCAGAATGTATCGGTGGTGGAACAAGTGGTTTTGGTACCTAAGACAGTTGGCAAAATGCTCCCACCATCACTTATATACACCACTCCCAGGTGGCCATTGTACATTACAGACTATTCCGTCAGAGCCAATTACGTAATGTACACAAAACAGAACTCATTCCCTGGTAACGAGAGTACATACAAGAACTCAGACGTTTGTACTCACCTGATAGCAGCACTCTTTCCTCTCCTCTACTGAGCACCCAGAACAAAGTTGGAGTTCATTTTGGACAAGAAACTGCATGTGATCAAATCAATAATGCAAAAACATTTAGCTTACTGTATGCAATGAACACTACTGGCAGATAGAAATGCCTTTTCCTCTACTCCACTGAACTCTGAAAATAAACAGAGACTAGTAGCAGCGTTAACACCAAGGGGTAAATGTATTAATCTCCGGATTCTTGAACTCCTGCGAGTTCGGCGTCTTCAGTGCTTAAATTTAAAGCGGCGCTGCCTTGTAAAGGGAAACTTCCCTTTACAAGGCAGCGCCGCTTTAAATTTAAGCGCTGAAGACGCCGAACTCGCGGGAGTTCAAGAATCCGGAGATTAATACATTTACCCCCTAGTGTGAGTTCTCAGTCAGTCTGGAAGTTTTTGCTGCATCCTATGTCAAAAGGAGAGGGGAGTGTGTGATAAGCCTAAGCAGCTGCCTCACCCGGGCTTAGCATGTAAGCAAGGGATCAAAGGCTGAGCCCACATGAAACTGCTTGAAACCCTATTGCTTCGTCATTAACATTTCCCGTGATGGAAATATGAACTATAAAAAAAAAACAACTATGGCAGAAAATAACAAAAATGAAAAAAATAACTACAGCATTTTGCAGACAAAAAGGCACAAGCTGAATATTTTTATACATTACAAAGAACTCAAAGATGATTTTGAATATATGACAGTGTACATCCTGCTGCAAATTGTAAGCATATTATAAGTCCCCAAAGGGTAGCATTAACATATTAAGGCAGAAGATTTTATACAAGACAAGTACATTTCTAGAATACATGCAGAAATAGTCATCTCAGATATCCTTGTCTTTGTCAATCTCAGACATCACTAGTCACCAAACATAATAATATCTTTCAATCCAATGACAGTCTTAGGTCATACCTCATCCATTCCAGACTGACGAACATAAAATGCTTCACATTTTTCATACACTTTGTTTGAACAATACTTTGAAACGTTTCTTAACTTAGTTCCACAGTCTCACCAAAAAATTTACCTCAGCAAGACATGGCGCTGTTCTCAATAAACTAAACACAATCTAGGCACCTGGCCACACTCCTGCCCCTATGCACAAGCTTCCTGTCACAAGGACACAGCAGATGACAGGCCGAGAGCTTTTCTCTGCCTCATTTAAACAGGAAAATGCTTAATTAAATAATTAGGTGTATCAAAACAAAATGTAATACCGTGGTAATTTAAATACAAAATATTTTAGGAGTCTATTTAACAAAACAAAACAAAAGCAGTGACTGAAAAGATTTTCTATCGCAGCATCTCGCAGCAATAGAACATCTTCCATCACTGCTACTTATCACTAAAAGGTCGCCGGGGCAGCTGAGCGATGCCACCAGCAGAGACTTATTTCTTCACTGGCAGGTTCAATGAAAATGAGAAAAAATATAAATAAAAATTAGAAAAAATAGGAGAACATATTAAAAAAAATAGTTACAAAATAGAGAAAAAATAACATTTTAAAATAAAATTTAAATAGAAAAAAAAAAAGCTTAATTTTATTAAAATGACCATCCGAGAATGCTCCTTAAACAGGCTATCGCAGGAGGAGATGACAAAAACAATCGTCTGTAATATCGAGCTTCAGGGCTTGGTAAATATGGAGAAGCCCCATCTCCAGAAAGCCTGTTTTCACAGGATTTAAAGCTTTCCTCCCTATCACAAAAAGACACCTTCATTTTTGAGAATCCTTGTACTTTTATATGAACATGGAACTCCTTGGTGCCTTCTAGTATCCTTAGAATTTACAGTAGGGGGCATATTATCAAATATATCATACACAAGTAATCCTAATATATGTAAAAATTCCTCATCACCATATATAGTGATTCCTGAAGTAATCACAGCATTTATTAGGAAAACAATTTGCATTGCAAGGAATAATGTAGTCTCTCCTGTAAATTATCACAGATATTAGAAGTCACCATTCTCAATGCCCTGTATATAGACACAGGTTTAATTTTGTCCCCATAGGCCACTTTTACTGCTACCTTACTCCTTTCCATACTTGGCACAGAGCTTCATTACCCCATTGCCCCAGGTAGGGAGATTAATAGGTAGGGAGATTAATACTCAGAGGTGAACGGTGTACAGAGTCCGTACTGTATGCCTAGTTCTTCTCCCATCTACACAGGGTTGCTTGACCTGGATGCCTTCTCAGTATTTGTACCTGATTGGAGAGACTAAGCCGGATTTAGGCAAAGTCTTTATCAACCTTTGCTGAAATTCTACTTATTTTTTCTATACATTTACCACTGTTTAGCAATATACTATATGGAAAGTAAGCTCTTTGGAACAGGGAACTTCCATTTTGTTTTCATCACTGCTGCATCAATCACTTTCATATGATACAATTGAACACTTGCATGTATCATGTAAATTTAAAAGAATGGTGTACAGTGGTGGAATTACATAAACAGCCTCTCAGAATATGCAAAAGAAAAAAACTAAATATAATTTCAGCTACTCGTCCTATATGGTAAAATTGTTCTGATCAAGAAAATTCAGCACAATTCAGAAGACTAACTGAAATAACTCTGATCAACAATGCATGTATTTCTGAAACACAGCTAAATGATTTTGAAGCAGGGTACACCTAGTCTTTATACTAGCACAAGGATAAGAATGGTTCTAGGAAAAGGAGGAGTAGCTTGACAAAGTTATATGATTGATGGAATTCCGGTAACACTAGCCATCGTCTTCAGGCTGATAATGAGCTAAGGATGGCACAAGTACATGGCTCCTAATGACTTCAAGCTTCCTGCTAACCCTATTAATGCAAGACGAGTCTTTGTTGCCATGGTGATCCACTAAAAGCCACATCAGCATACACAAAATGTCACAGAGCTCTGTGGGGACCTTGGAAACCCTTGGTTCATTATAAAGACGAAGCTTCAATGTATTGGTTCCTTTAGCAATGACGCAAATGAGAATATTCACTAGTTAGACTCACAATGCTCATTAACACAGTGCCAGTATAATTTTCAGTTCTGCTCTTTGATGTTTTTCCTCTTTGACAGTGTATGATGATTTCAGAGGTATATGAGATACCATTTCATCTGGAGATGCTGTGATGCCAAAGTGTCTGTTATCCAAGATGCAAATATAAATGCAAACATTATCTACAAACTTTCTCTAGAGAAAAAAATGTTTGCATGTTATAACACCTTGGAATCCCCAGCTACTGAGCTGGCATTGACCTTCTTTCATGGGAAAAAGGAGAAACACAAATAACTGGGGAACGTAGATGCTAGAAAGTTAGAGAAAGAAAATGTACAGTACAGTAGAAAAGAAATTTTTTTTTTACAGAATGAATTGTACAAGAAATACATACAGGAGAGGAATCAATCCTTAAAGTGAGACTATTGGTTGGACCATAATAAGACCTGGTGCTGTCCATGTAATTGTGATAATTTGTATCCTAACAAGTAGAAGAAGCTGGGATTCCATACCACAACCTCTCATAGGACTAACAACCTATACATTATTTAGATCTGTGACCATGTTGAGAGAAAAACGTAGTGGTATATTTACTAGCAATCGTCAATAAGACTGATTTCCTATCGCCACTTATCGTGCCAACAGAAAAGTGCTTATCCATAAAATATTGCTGAGGCAGATACCTCCGTGATACTGGAGTGGTAAGGGTTAATTTACTTTGCCAGACCAGTCTCAGGGAATCTGCGCAGTGGAGCTGAAACCCCAGATTTAAATAAAATAAGGTAACTAATAAAGTATATATATAAAAAAAATTATAATTTATATCCTGGGAAATCTTTCCACAGTGACCCCTTGATATGGTACATCAGAGAAAGGGCCCCTCGCCTTTATTAGACCCTTTACATACACAGTCTGCATGGCAAACTTGAAAAGTTAGGCAACATATCTCAGCATTAAAACCTGGACAAATGAAATAAGGTATCAAAGGAATTCTAGACTGATACCAAAACAGTGGGAAAATTAATTTGGGCTTAAACTCCTGAGTAATATCCCAATTCTTGATGGCAGGTAGAATCATATTAGATGGAACTTACTGGCGAGTCCTGTACGGCATGAACAAACTGGTCACATTCAGAGCAGCAATTCAAAGCTTTACATAATGTTGTCTCTCTGACAGGGTTTGTGCTCTCCCCTTTGTTATATCCCAAAAATGACTACGCATGCACATTAAAGACTACAGGTCAGATCCCAGAGTTATCGCTAAAGTAAAGTCATCGCCAAGACAGACGCTTATCAGATGCGCTGTCCCGAGATGTTTTTTTTTTTTTTTTTTAATACATGGCCACGTTATATCATCCCCTATTGTTGCGATAAGGGATGATAATTAACAGAGGAAATGCAGACACTAATAGATAGGCCCTGTAGCCTGTTAATAGCAGCCAGTGTCTCATACATATTTACGCCAGTGAAGAAAAGCTTTAAGTTTATTTTTAATAAGTTTTAAAGATGCCACCTGCTTCTCACGCTCTATTATTTTCTAAATTGGTCATATTCGTCAGGCTCCAAAGATCTCTCCACTGTGCTGTCACCTACTCATTGTAACAGGTACTGTCATTTATTATGAATAATATCAGCATTAGAGGTACTGTTCCCAAGATTTATCGGTGTGTCCGGTTTGTATGTTAGATTGCATGTGAAAGACTGAAGAAAAATGTAAGCATATTCCTAGTGTCAATCAAAAACTTTTCCAGAACTTTGAAGTAAAATTAATTTTATTGAACAACTACTACTCAATCTGTAATGACAAAAACTAAACATGTATTGGATTGCCAAATCAATGTTTGTTCATGAGTATGGAGACTGCTACTGAAATAAGGGAACCATTTTTGTCCTATGATCTACAACCACTTCATTAGTGGTTTTTCTTCTAGAATTTGGAAGATCAAGAAATTCCATAGAGATTGACCCCCAGGGGCATAAAAGCACAGGGAGGAACTGTCCCAGACTTATCCGAAAAGCACAAAGATACTTGGTCCAAGTACAAGTTTCACAGCACTTTTGAGCACAGTCTGATAGAATTTAGGCCACCTAAAGGAATGGGACATTAGTTCCCAAGACTTATAAACCATGAATCAAGCATAGAACCTTCAAAATCTCATCTATTGTGAAATGAAAAGTCATTGTGTATAGGTCCAATAATTGTTAGTGCAAGATTAGGTTTGTATTTTTATTGGGCTGTCATACCACAGGGTCATAGTGTTCATAGTCTCAGATTATGAGACAGGAGATCAGAAAGGAAAGATACTACTAAAACGCTGTTCTATGGAACAATGGTAGGAAAAGAAGCAATGTTTGTCGAAGGGTCAAAATCAGGATATTGACTTTTCCATGATGAAACCCTGGTCAAAAGAGAGATAAGAAAATGAAATTGTACAAAGTAAGAGTCTAAAGCTGGGTACAGACTGGCGTTTTTTTTCAGCCAGTTATCGGGCTAATCACCCGATAAACGACTGTTTGGGCAGATGTCGCTTCAGTGTGTATATTTACATGCTGAACAACAGTCGTCCCACGTACAGATTGTCGTTTCATTTAGTCGGTCAGTATGTTTAGTAATATCATTCCAATCACCTGCCGATCAGCTTTCACAGCACCTGTCACTCCGTTCAGTTCCACCCTTCCTCAAGCTGCCCCTCTCTTTTCTCCTTGTCCTTCTCTGCTGCAACTAACCTGAGGGAACTAGAAAGTTGCTTCCAAAGAAGTAAACAGGAGCCACACTTCACTGTAATGCTGGATGACAGGACCAGCCTGCAGGGTGACAAATTGCAGAAACTCCCATAGAGCCTGAACTTCAGTGCAGACCCTTCAACCCTGAGAGCACATGACTCCAAAGTGCTTGACAGGAGATTTATTACAGAGACACACACAGAGGACAGCGCAGAACAGCAGACAGTGCTGGTGCTGCTGGCATGTTGCTTCAGCCAGGGATCCTGTCACATTTATGAGAGACACACAGATCTGACGGTAAATCGTTCTAGTGTGTACAAAGGAGTCGGCATGATGATATCATTCCAATTCTGCAGTGTGTATGCATTCTGCAGAATTGGAACAATAATTTAGATATTTAGAGAGGGCAGCAAAGTCGTGGAGAAAGTTGGTAAAACTATCACATTGTTGGAAGTTTCTTGTAGTGTGAACCTAGCCTAAGGCTGGGTACACACTATAGTATTTTCAGATTATCAGACCAATCAGATGATAATCGACGGATTGGCCCAATATCACAGTAGTGTTTACCCTGAAATGAGGAACAATTATCATTCCAAAGCACATCATATCGTTGAACAAGATTTGTAACCGGAATTAAAAATCTCCATCAACAATGGAATGATATCGTTCCAATTCTGCAGTGTGTATGCATTTATTAATTTAGAAATTTAGCTAGGACAGCACAGTAGCTTAGTGGTTAGCACTTCTTCTCAGCACTGGGGTCATGAGTTCCATTCCCGACCATGGCCTTATCTGTGTGGAGTTTGTATGTTCCCCCCAGGGCCGGACTGGCCATCTGGCACTTCTGGCAAATGCCAGAAGGGCCGATGGCCAGATGGGCCGGTTGCTAGCTGGCCGGCCCCATCGCTCTGTACACAGACTGTCATGCCAGAATTCAGCATGACAGTCTGTGTGCTGAGCAGTGGGGTCGGCACTACACTTACTTCCTGGTGTGGTCGCTCCTCCCCTCTCTTCTATGAATGGCTCTGGAGATGTCACATGGGACGAGCACCATGTGATAGGTGCCGTCCCATGTGTTAGGAGAGACTGTACAGCGCGCTGCGGAGCGCACAAGGTAAGAGGGAGGGGGTAGTTTGTGTGACAGGGGAGCTATATGTGTGACAGGGGAGCTATATGTGTGACAGGGGAGCTATATGTGTGACAGGGGAGCTATATGTGTGACAGGGGAGCTATATGTGGACAGGGGAGCTATATGTGTGACAGGGGATCTATATGTGTGACAGGGGATCTATATGTGTGACAGGGGAGCTATATGTGTGACAATGTGTGACAGGGGATCTATATGTGTGACAGGGGAGCTATATGTGTGACAATGTGTGACTTGGGATTTATTTGTGTGACAGGGTATCTATTTATTTGTGTGACAGGGTATCTATTTATTTGTGTGACAGGGTATCTATTTATTTGTGTGACAGGGTATCTATTTATTTGTGTGACAGGGTATCTATCTATTTGTGTGACAGGGTATCTATCTATTTGTGTGACCGGGTATCTATCTATTTGTGTGACAGGGTATCTATCTATTTGTGTGACAGGGTATCTATCTATTTGTGTGACCGGGTATCTATCTATTTGTGTGACAGGGTATCTATCTATTTGTGTGACAGGGTATCTATCTATTTGTGTGACAGGGTATCTATCTATTTGTGTGACAGGGTATCTATCTATTTGTGTGACAGGGTATCTATCTATTTGTGTGACAGGATATGATTATAGTGTAACAAAAAATAACACAGAATTTACTGACAGGCGCCAATAAAAATGGGATCGACAAAGTTAAAAAAATATATAAATCAAGCTCTGAATGACAATGAATACAAATTACCCAAAAAATAACCCCCAAAAAAAATATCCAAAGAATGACCTTTATGATTATAGTGTGTATGTGTGTAACAGTATAACTATAGTATGTATGTGTGTGTGACAGGTTATGATTATAGTGTGTATGTGTGTAACAGTATAACTATAGTATGTGTGTGTGGGCCGGTGTATGACAATAATGTGTGTATGGGTAGCTCTTAATATAATGTGGGAGGTAGGCTGTTAATCTAATAGGGAATTGCAGGTGGGGGCTAATTATTGGGTGCTATTCTATTTGTGGGGGAAGATGGGGGCAATTTAATAGTGGGGCCTATCAATTTTAGATGGGGTGATTGGATTTTTAATTTAATGCTGGGGTGCTTTGGAGAGAGGGAAATAGTTTTATTTATTAAATGGGAATACTATTTAATGTCAGGGCTAGTTGGAGGGAAATAGATGTATTTATCAAATGTGAATACTAGTACTTTAATGTTGTGGCTGCAGTGAGGCCTAATTTTAAAACATGGATGCTATATTGATTTAACACCAGGGCTAAATTTCAACTGCTCATTTTTTTCTCCAAATAGGGCATCCAGCATTCCAGGATCCAGACAAGCAGCAACTGATCTAAAGACACCAGCAGCCACAAGTGGTGACCATGACAAGACAGGTAGGAGAGACCAGGACAGTCTGCCAACTGTTCTGAATTTGGTGGGTGACTGTCCCACTTAGTCAGGATTTGGTCTAACTACAAGAACAGTTGGGAGATATGTCCTGCTTCACACTGTACTGCTTGTTAAGGCAGAACTGCATGCACCTAACAGTAGTGCACACAGTATTGCCTTTGTATTTGTCAAAAATTTGTCTAATAGCCAAATTACATCATAGGAGCCCCCCTGACTTAAGTGCCCGGGCCCCCCGAGCCTTAATCCAGTTGGTCAGCAGGAGGATCTGTGCTCCGTCCCGGACAGGGCACAGCCTGCAGAGCAAGCCGAGGAGCTCTAAGTCTCACGAGATTTATTAATCTCATGAGACTAAGAGCTTCCCTGCTCACTCTACAGGAATGTCAGCAACATCAGAAGCATAGATAAGTACAGTGGGCTGGGGGTGTCATAATGTATCTGGGGGGTGGCGTAATGTAGATGGGGAGGGTCTGATAAATGTAATGTTTTATTATAATGTATGTATCAACGCACCATTTTGACCACGCCCCCAACATAATGTAGCTACGCCTTTGGCGGCACCGCCACTGCACTGCGGCACACTTTTTTTTTTCCAGCTTATCAACAGAGGTGGGCCTGTGTGCTTTAAATGCCAGGGCTGATTTTTAGACCCAGTCCGGCCCTGGTTCCCCCTGTGTTTGTGTGGGTTTCCTCCCACACTCCAAAAAACATACTAGTAGGTTAATTGGCTGCTATCAAATTGACCCGTGTGTGTGTGTGTGTGTGTTAGGGAATTTAGACTGTAAGCTCCAATAGGGCAGGGACTGATGTGAGTTCTCTGTACAGCGCTGCAGAATTAGTGGTGCTGATGATGATGAGCTATAAGTGTGCTGTCAATGAGAGGAGAGGCAGAGAGGAGAACATAGGGGTATATTTACTAAACTGCAGGTGTGAAAAGTGGAGATGTCACCTATAGCAACCAATCAGATTCTAGTTAGTATTTAGTACATTCTACAAAAGAACAGCTAGAATCTGATTGGTTGCTATAGGCAACATCTTCACTTTTTCAAACCCACAGTTTAGTAAATATACCCCCTTGAGTTGCAGTCAATGGTTAGGACAGATGAAGAGCACAGATCTGAAGACAATCGTGTATAGTGTGTACATATGAATCGGCATGCTGATCGGGACTTTTTTTTTTCATTTCCTTTATAAAATCGCTTTGCTATCGCATTGTTACAATTTTCTTGTAGTGTATACCCACCCTAGCCTTGCTTGTCAAGCTGACAATATGTTGCCTGATCTAATAAACTCCAGATTCTGATGATCTGTAAGAAATGTTACTGAGAAGCAGCAGTGCTCCTTCAAGATGTCTCCTTTAATGAAATGCATATTTTATGGCCAGTGATTATTTGTCCAATATCCGCTTCTTTCTGCTGATGACATCTGGCATGATTTTGCATAGATCTGGCTCTATAAAGGTTCCATTGGTTTTGTCGCATGAGCAACAGACCCTCAGTATAGAAGGTCACAGATGTGAACCTGGAACTGGGCGTCTCTTTAAAAATTTGACCCTAATGGAGTTTTCAATCCAAGCTAGGTGATGGTGATGGTGAGAAAAACGGTTTGTGTCCATAATGGTGCAATGGAATCACATGCCGAAGCTGCACCTTTAGTCCTTCATATGAACTAGAGGGAGCCAAGATTCTTGCAGGTGAACACTACCAGTATGGTTCACATTAGTAGTGGATAGTAAGTCAGTCTTTTAGAGGGCAATATCTGATGATTTCCTTTTTCTGGACAGGATAGTGGTTTAGTTGACAGAACCATAGTTGACAGGCACAGAAAATTGCTCCAAGGTGTCTCAAGGCAATGAAGAGTTGTCTGCATTTAAGTGTGAAGAGCTGCTAACAGGCATAACACAGTAGAGACATAAGATGAGTGATGCAGTCACAAAAAATATGGAGTGAACAACAGAGATTATACATATTTTAAGTGTCCTTCTTTACCTATTTAAAATTTGGGAAGAGGAAGCTAAGATCCCCAAACTTTACCAAAAGCCAGCTTCTCTACGCTGATATTGTGCTTCCTGACATTAACGCTGCTATATCTGTCATGAGCGCCCATAAACAGCTAGGCCCAGGGGGTAAATGTATCATACTCCGGTTTGTACAAGTCGCCGGAAATTGGCGAGTTGACAGCTAAAATTTAAAGCGGCGCTGCCTTGTAAAGGGAAACTTGCCTTTACAAGGCAGCGCCGTTTTAAATTTTAGCTGTCAACTCGCCAATTTCCGGCGACTTGTACAAACCGGAGTATGATACATTTACCCCCAGATGTCTCACAATTGAATACTACAAAATTCTACAACATAATGTCACCCCTGCTTCACAATATCAGTAAATACAGCGCTCTAGACCATCATATCCAAACTTTAATGAAGCCTACACAATGATCATTACCAAACTCAACCCAAATTAGTAACATCCTGTTCCATCTGATTTCAAAGTCCTATCTGACATAATTGCCAGCAGGTTCCAGTCAATTGTTTATATCTTGATTACATACAATCAATTGGGTTTCATTGGGAGTCGTCACTCGGCACCAAATTAGAAGGATTACTAAATATCACTTATTGAACTGTCTAAGCTTTAGCTCGGTGTGGGCTATAACAGGCAATCTGTCAATTAAAATATGACCTTTAAGAAGGTCAGTAAAAACTGCTACTATTAAAAAAAAAAAAACGCACACACAAACGTTCTTGGAGACGTGATAAAACTTCATCCACACCCACATTCAGGTGCAGGTTTGGAGGTGCATTCAGCATCCCGCCTGGTGTTTATGTTAACAAGATCCTCCTAAATATTTTTAGTTCACTCTTAATGGAATACTCTTTCTTGTGTTGGTCTCCTCATGCCATATCCTAGCACTCAAATTGTTTGAAATAGAATACGCTAGCAGTATATTCTATAGTAGTATTAGTAGTAAATGAGCAGTTTTGTGGTTAATATTTTGGCATTGCTAACTGCCTATTCCAACATATATTATATGCATTAACTGACAATGAACAAATTCAATGCTTGTAGAGTAGAATGAAAAAAAATGTATTCTATTTCCAACAGAAAGATTATCCTCTTCTAACACAGTGAGATTTACTGTAATACATTGCATTGCTACGCTCTTAAAACCAAGGCATTTGAAAATTATAAAACTAAAAAAGAGGATTATTCTACAGGAGTCTGTGAGTCAGACTGAGTATATATGTGAAGGGAACTAAACTGCAAATATTAACCTCATCCTAAATATTAACCTATATTTATAACAACAATATTTGCGTACACAGAGAGCCTTTAATCTAGAAGTAGGCAACCATTAGCCCTCTGTTAGCTTTTGCGAACAGATCAAGTTGAGACTTTTAGTACCATATCTGCTAACAGGCCATGTGGCCTACCACTAAACTACAGCTTCTGACTGTAGGAGAATGTTATTTGCCATTTAAAAGGGTGATTTTATTGAACCGAAACAACTTTAGTGTCACTAAGTAAAAATTGTTTGTGAAGATGGAAATGTGTAACGGAAGTGACGTCATGTACTTACCCCGCACACTTTGAATCCTCAAAGCCCTTTGAACTGCTTCGCTGTTACACTACTGCAAAGATGCCCACTGACAATGTACCCTCCCAATCTGGTTGTGACGTTCAGGGCTTATGTCCTGCTGAAGCTGCTCCTAAACTACACAAAAGTGTAGCAAGTTCATGATGGGGGAGATGAGCACATAAGATTATGTCAATGAACTAGCTCCACAAGAAATCCCTACAGCAGATGATATGAAATGTACAGGGGCAGAGGTAGAGAAAAGATCAATAGCCCATACAGCTGGTTTTATCTGGCCTCCTGTGCACAAGAGCATTCACTCACCCTAAACACTGAGCCAGGTACACATAGATACAGAGAGGAACCTCGTTTACTCTCTTACCACGGAGCACTGCACAGCCCTGCAGTTCCAGCTCACCCTCACTACCCAGTAGCATAGCACAGCCACAGGGTTGGAGGGTAAGTTAGCACCCTCATTGTTTGTGACTAAGACATCATAGTTGGTGTTGTTTCCTCTACCACCAGGCCCCAATTGACATATTTTGCCTTCCGTCCACTCCCAATTACTACATAACACAAGGCCACAGTCGTCATCTGCTCCTATATGTATGCAAATAAACAAATATATTCTATTTTTTAGGCTGGGAGGAATACACCTCAATGCTGCTGCTCTCCTATCCAATGCAGAAGTACAGTATACAAATACAAAATAAGAATGATAATTTACCTCTCTATCAAGACCCGCACATTAGTAGTGCATCTATATGGGATGGCCACATGGCAATAATTTGGGGTATTCAATACTGATTATAGAACTGACCAATCAACTCCAAAAACTAGAAACCTTATACAAATTCACTCACTCCTGACAAACACTTTCCTATCAGGAGGCAGTAAGTTGTGAGTTGAATAGTTTCCTCTTTTATCGAAATGAGCGAGCTCTGAGATGTGTGAACATGCTATGAAAGGGGGGAATAAGGCAGACAAATCCAAAATTGCTCAAATAAATATTCTCACAATTAATGATAAACAGAAAAATATAATTCACAATACCTGAAAAGTAATTAAAGAATTAAAAACAAAAATGCATATAAAATATCCCAAATAATGCTAAACCTATCCTGGAAATTACTGTATCCATAAGTTATTTAATATAAAATTATGCCATCTACCCAAGTTGACCAGAACTAGAGCTATCTTACTATGTAAGAAGGTTACTATGTAAGAAGGTTACTATGGAAGAAGTTATGCAATCTATCTAGGGTCAGAAAACAGACACAAGTACAAGTTCCAGATGGTTTTTCGGCTATCTACTACAAGAAACTTCAACAGGTCTTGCTCCCTCATCTACATAAGATCTATAACAAGATCTTAAAAAGGTAAAACCATTCCCTCAAAGCTCTGGAAGCCAAAGTATCTCTTATACACAAGGCTGGTAGGATCCAAACTTGTGCAGAAGTTAACGTCCTATCTTTGGAATAATAAGGAGATGAGGTTGTTCTCTAAAATTTTAGCTACTAGGTTAAATTAAGAACTTCCATCATGAATTCATAAAGACCCTGTGGGCTATGCCCAAGGAATCCAAGCCAGGGATGACACTAGGAGGACTATTGAACTCATTCAAAGAATCAATAAGCTGAAAACACCGTCCTTACATGTCTGTGGATGCAGACAAAGCTTTCGTGTTCCATAATCTGGGTACATTTGGAATAGGTGAAGATTTTTTTAAAGGCATCAAAACCTTATAGGCAAATCCTTCAGCCAAACTGGATATTAATGGGGACATCTTAAAGCTTGTTCAATAATAGTATTAGACAAGGCTGCCGTCTTATATTTGCATTCGTTATAGAACCGCTATCTGACCTTATCAGACAAAACTCAAATATCAGGGGAAGAAAGGTGGGGGTGGGGACAAGACCTACAAATTGTCACTCTACAACCACACACACCTCACTCCCAAATGTGTATAAAGTTCTCAATTCATACTCGACCATCTCTGGTTATAAAATAAATTATTCCAAATCAGAAGCTCTTTCATCGCTACTCAATCTTCAATTGCTAAATATTAGGAAGACCTGTGTCCACCTTCCCTCCAGCATATTAACAACAAAATTTGGTTTATTAACCCTATATAGTAAAATTTGTTTATGAGGTAAAGCAGACAATCAAATAAAATCTCAGTATACATAATAATTTATGCTATTATGTGTACAATGTTCTCCTTACTGAAAAGAAAAGTGAGAATGATCTTCGGGTTTCACACTAGTTGTGTTCCCAGAGATTCCTAGTTATGTCTTCAACAACTAATATACTAAAAAGGGGTTGTTCACTTTGGAACATACCATTTTGTATCACCGTCTTTGTAGCACATGACTTGTTTCCCACTTTCTTGGGAACCCACTATTACCTCCAGTAACCCTCCCACACAAAGAGAAGCGGAGACTATTTAGTACTGGAGGACTTTCAGGCCGCCAAGACTAGAGATAAGGATGCTATGATTTAGGGTGAGCAAATTCTGGGTACACCAAATACAAGGCCACCATTGGAGTCAATGCTTTACATAAAGAACATGATACCAACAAGTGTGGTTCCTAAGTGTATGGTAGGAGTTCCTGCAGAGCATGTAACGTGCTATAGAGACATCCTTATTGAAACTATGAATGAAGGTTAGGGAGAGTTTTCACCTACTCCCTAGAGACAATTTACACTGAAGCAACTCCCATGCAGGAGCCGTGACTTCAAGTAACATTATTTTAATTGTGGCCCGTGTTTTACTCACAGGCTATTTGAAGCATGACAGAAATGTAGTTCTCATAAGATAATTATTCAAAGGGTTAGATTCTTTAAACTCCTGTCGCAGACTGACTGGGTCTGTAAGATTTATCTTGCACAATTTTATTAATTCAGTTGCTACCCAACCAAGCACATTCTCTGCATCATCCGTTCTGTCTGTTCCTTCCTAAGTATAACCCTCTAATTATATAAGAAATATAAACCTGTGACACTTGAAAGTTAAAAACAACAACAACATAACTTTATGTTATTACCCTGGTGAATGAATTAAGAAGTTTGAAGGGACAAGGAGACAGACAGGCTACTGTGTTGACAATGGATCTGGTCTAATAGACGCAATATTTCCCTCAAGGGAATGTTGAACAAGCTCTGAAAATAGTACAAGTAAAGCACACAAGAATGACTTGTCTGTTAAGGCACCAAGGTCAAAGAGCCCAATATCACTGGAGCTCGAGATGCTGACATTTTCTAACGTGTTACAGAACTGTACCGGGGGCTATTCTATTTCATCGAATAAATGTATGCATTGAGGTGGACATAAATAAACAGTGTAAGTCAAATAAATCCTACATTGTGCCAGTTCTGGAATTCACCACCCTCCATATTTATATTATTTAAATAACTTACATTTCTTTAAATTTTGTGCAGATGGTGTCTCCACCACTAATAGTTGTTTAGTAATGATTTGGTTGCTGACAATGATAATGATACATTTGCAGGTTGTAAGTAGCACTGTACTGCATACAAAAATGATTTTGGGCATGACAACAACTTTCTTTACTGTATTGTAAAGAGCTCTATAATATGTGTGCGTGATACTTGTGGGCTTTGATTTAACCCACGCGATCTACACTCTTTACCTAATCTACAGTAAAAGCAAAAGTTCTGCAACCAACAGCACAAAATATGGAAGAGCTGTCAGAAAACTTTGTCTATCCTTACTGAGGCACTCTCAAACAATTGATTCTGAAGAGACTCTACAATTAAAGTCCCTAATAGTCAGTCTGCTCACACACTGGCGTTTGCTATATTTTTTATCAAAAAATGAAAGCTCAAGTAAAAAGGAATTTAAACTGCATTGTATTCATGCATGCATTCTATATGCATCTCGGTTGGTACAATATTTTTGATTTTATTTTTAATCATAAGTTTTTTTATAAAAGATTTCCCAGGTATAGCCGATACAGAAAAGAAATTGGGAGGAGGAAACAGACACCTATATCCATGTATATAGAAAAACATTTGCAGGAGTTTGTGAGATAGAGATCACATATTACAGGATCTTGGACCTGTGCATTGTAATGTGGTAGCAGACAGTGTGATTCTGTGTATTATACCTGGTTAAGCCATGGTTCATAGTCATACAAAAACTACTGTCTGATCTGCAAGCTTCTTAAAGACCTCTTGTATTCCAAACTTCAACATATGTTTTTGCAGCAAACTGTTTGTGCCCTACTGACCCTCAGACATTATACACATGGGCTTCTAACCTAAACCCCATGTCCAAACCTCCTCCACATCTACTCATTCACATTTAGTGCCTATTTGAAATTGTTGCTTGAAACTTACATTCAGCTGTACAAAATGCGTCATTACAAAACAAAGACCTAATAAAACTTCTATAAGCTATGTGCAGTCACGCCTGAGGGCAGCTCCAAAAATGATTTAGAATTAAACATTTCACTCACTAGAAGCACAAAACAAACGGTACCCACTGAAACATCTGAAAAGAGCTCCTGGCAGCAAGGGAGCTTCTTCAAACCTTACTAATGGTCCAGATCCAAGGAGCACTTTCTTGCCTTTGCCAAAAATGTCCTAGGCAATAGAGACAATAGACTTTTTAAGCTAGAAAATGTAGGGGGCAACAAGCAAAAATAGAATTTGAAACTTGAATAATCCATTGCGCTCCAAAATCTCTTATCCCCTGGTCAGACAGACCTAATTACTAATATTTGCATCCTATACCAAACTCTATAATCTGAAAGGGGACCAGCAAACTTTTTCTGACTTTTGGATAGCACTATTCAATCATTCCTAAAATCTCTTATTTCTGAGATTAGAGAACAAAAACATCAAACAACAAGAACTGTATGTAGCGCTACGGAATATGTTGGCGCTATATAAATAAATGATGATGATGAACTGTATATGGGATGTTCGTGACTGAGAGGCATCAGTGAGTGAGATCAATCACATGTGAGAAGGGGAACAAATCCTCAGAAAAGGCAACTTTAGATTTTTTAGTACTTATATTTGGATTTGAGGACAACTGCTTGTTCAAAAAGTCTCAATAGTGGGGGAAGGCGAGGTTAGTCTGAGCCCTACTGACTTGTAAAAGAAGGACAATTGTACAATCACTTGATGTGGATCCTGATCAGTGTTGCAGCTGAGGTGTCAGGATGCTCTTGTGGTTTGTCAGATGGGAGAAGAGAGTGCAAAGATACAATTTAGGGGAGTTCTTAGGGGCCTGTGCATAGGTGATAGGAATCAACCTAAAAGACCATTAGGCCTCAGAGAAAGGCACTGTATAGGGTGGGGGGTGAGTGCAGCTGAAGCATCTCAAGACTACACAAAGCGTTAGTGGATAGCACACTGCTTGGCTCTACAGGTGGTTATATTGAGATTTGCATTGCTGTTTGGGAAATAATAAGCCTAGGGTATTTGTGGAGACTCTGCCAGACAGGACTAGTGAAGGTCAGAGGGTCGAGATTAGGTGCATGGACCCCAATCAGCAGGAGAGTGTTGGTGATAATTCACGTAGTGTGCCATTGATTTACTGTGTGAGAGCACATAGCTTAGAGTGGACCAGAGTAGGGTACTGTAATGTGCATGTTCAGTTCTGCAGCTCCAGAAGCAGCACTGATACCACAACAATGTGGAGATATGGAAGGAGAAGACATAAAGGATATACAGGATTCCACTGACAATAGGAGGGAGGGTCGCTGCAGATCAAATTTTTGGCAGAATGGGAATAAACATTGGAAAAAGAATAAAAGGCCTCCAGATCTTAGGGACATGAGCAAAACCAAAATGGTGACTGGGAAGATGGGGGCCGGCTCCCATATTGTACAGATGTGGGCTGGTGCCTGATGCTCCTTGAAACATTTAGTATATTGATTGGCCTCAGGTTAGCTAGAATATGGCAAAGGCGCAAGACTGCAGCACCAAGTTGTGCTAGAGGTGTAAAGAAGAATCTTCTGTAGAGTCCTCTCCGATTGTTAGCGGATAGTCGCAGAAACCCTATGTGGTGTGGTGCTAGTCTTCTGCGGTGAGAGATGTTAATGGTATGACCTGCAGCGTGATCATGAGATATAGTCACTGCAATGTTAACATAAAATAATTGCAATCTAGTGAGATTATGTGGGTGGAGTACCCCCAAAAATGTTTATTTCGAACAGATTCAGAACTGAAAGGGTTTGTATCTGATTGTTTCAGTACAATGATTTTCTCTTGAAATCTTTTTTTTTTTTTTTTTTTTAACAACTCGGCTCAAGTTTACACTTGGGAGATTTAACAGAATTTGGAAACAGAGGTTATGTACAAATTGTAATTGCGAGGTAGAAGCCAAAGAATAAAAGAATTAAAAAGAAATAAATAGAAAAATGTCACGGGAGACTTTTGAATTCTTTCAACACCTAACATACATGATTGACTCTTGTTTAATAGAATATTTTTTAAATTAGAAATACTCGTTTTGTGTGGTCAATAGGACATGGAATGATTATTAGTCTGAACACGACAATCCGTCCCCATAGCTAGGTGTTGACAAATTGCAGCTATTTATACTTTCTCTGGACTGTAACAGTTTTAAGGAATGGTCATTAAATTATGCTACTTCTATTAGGTCAGCATTACCAATTCAGAATTCATACTGTAGACACATGCATGCCGTGAATTTAAAAAGGCAGATTGAACGTGCTATTTTACTAAAACACATGTCCTGCTGACAGTACAGCAACATATATAGCTTAATACAGCTTCCTATTTACACGCCTGAAAAAGGTTCTCTGCTTTTTACCATCTACACATTAGCATAGGCTCATACTAGACTAAGGTGCCTATTTATGAACCTCCGAAGAGACGAGCTGCAGTTTTTGGGGGATTACAGCATTTTAAAGTAATGAGGTTATTTATTTTTAGAGGATGGCAGCAGATATCTCCATTATCTGCTGCGTTTACAGCCTCCTCAAGCGCAAATACAGACCCCATACCTATGGGAACTGCAAAAATGCTGTATTTATCAAGCTCCGAAATTCCGCAGTAGGGCTTGTTCTCCTCATCGCAAATTTGTAAAGGCCGTTAGAGCTTCTCAATTGCGATCACTTTACTATAAACTATTCAGTAGGATAGGCTCCTATCGGCTGTCCCGGCTAAGGAATTTTAATAAATAGATCCGTTAATAAGAAATTATAATTAACCTAAAGAAACCAAAAGAAAATGCGAGGGGTCATTAATAGACCCCCCTCCCCCCAGTCCATATTTTACACAAGGTGTTTCCAAGCATTTTTTCTGACTTTTAAATACCTTATTTTGGATCAGTTTCAAAAATCTTTTCAACAAGTCATGAACTAATAAAAAGCCATAAAGCTACCAATATTTCGGATAGCAGAAATATCAAAATATATGCTAATTCTACATAATTAAAAAAGCATATGGTTACTGTCACCTATTTGTAACACAAAATTTAAATTCAGGAATATGCACATGACAATGTTCAGTGTTAATCTGATGTTCCTTTGCAGCGCTGTTAAAAAGTAAAGTATTACATCCCCACTCCATTAGAAACAGCCACAACTGCCCCCTAATATATAGGACAGTGGCCCGAGGAGCTCCTGTAACATCACTGTTCCTGTCTATGAGTAAACTAATACACACAGTCACTTCTGGCAATGCTCTGAGAAGCATCTCCCTTCTTACATAAAAGAGACTATAGTGGACTATAAACGCCAGTTAGGTCATGTTTATTTTACAGCTCAATAATACACATATTTTGATATATATGAATGTCAAATAGTGATTTTATTTATTACATTAATGTAAATGCCAAAATATAGATTATAAACACATTTAATATGTGTTTAACAATCATTAGTGTGAGTAGATGACCAGGTGGCCATCTTGCAAACCCTTTCCAATGAAACAGCTTTTTAAACAGCGTTTGTGTGTTTACCTTAACATTTTCTATCTAATGTTATCAATGTTTTCCAAATGGCATACACCAGTATTGTAAAATAGAATACTGGACAGTAAATACACTTCTATTAGATGTTTAACACATACTTGCCAACTTTGGCAGCAAGCTCTCTGAGAGGGGGCTCAGTCACGGCCGAGTGGCCATGTAAATCGTGTCCTTAGGCCCCGCCCCCTGTTAAACTTGGCCAATTTTGGCCTATCACAGCAGGGAGTGGGGCAAAGATTATGCATTTAGCCCTGCCCCCACTTCACCAACAAAGAGGGCAGGATGCGGACATTGTCCGGCTCTCCCTAGAGTCCTGGAGAACTCCCAAAAATCTGTGAGTCTGCCAGACGGTATTCCAGGAGAGCAGGCAACTATCATTTAACAGACGCTAAACCTAGCTGGAAATAAATACATATAGTGTCTTAAATTGTCACATTAATTATGTACATTAAAACTATTACACTGAAAACATAAGTAACCTGTGAGCAACATGCTGACTAGATAAACAGCATGAGTCAGCACTGCTGGTTACAAAAGTAAATGTAAATGAATGCATACACTAAACAGCCACTCCGAGAGCAGCGCACATAAGAAATTGTCATTTGCTGCAAAGTTTGATTGTGAAAATAACCTACAGGTTCATCTAGTTTTCCAGTTTCCGTGTTTTTTTTCTAAATATTTTCTACCTAAGGCTTAATAATAAGAATGTTTGTACAGTGCATTTTTTTTTTTACTGCATTAATCCCACGAAGAACTGGAAGATGACTTTATGGATTTAACACCCAGTCTCAAAGTTCTTCCCCCTCTCCTTCAGTTTTCCTCCATCTAATTTAAAAGTGTGTCTCCTTTTTCCAGAAATTTTCTAATTTATTCTAAAAATACTGAACTCCAATAATACTTATGAGAAAAAAATTATCTGTCCATGTTTAGCTGTTGAAGTAAATTAGTAGCCCTTCTAGGAATTTCCCACTGTATTAATGTCTTGTGGAAGATAGGTGAACACAGTCCCGGAGGCCCTTTTTAAACACAAATATAAACTGCATGTGTGTTTGATATTGTAGTGATCATATAGGAATTATGATTATAAGGGTTAACCAATAACATAATTGTGGGGAATAAATCATAACTACAGTGTAAATATGGTATATCAAATTAATCCATTGATAAATTGAGCTACTAAAGTGTAAAATGTGAAGTCAGGGAGTCTGTTGTGTGTGTATTCGGTGGCTCAGCAGATCCCAGTGTTAGACGATAGCAGTGTCACCTGTCGCAGCTTCAAAGGCCCCTGCGGTGAGCTATATCCTGGCCTAGGATGGAGTTTTGACCCCTGAATAGTCTTCTAGGAACCACTAAGCATGGTGTCTGGTTCAAGGAGACCATGTGCTGACTTGGCTATATTTATATGTAGACAAAAATAATTCAGTTTCAAATATGCCACTTAAAATCAAAAAAAAAGTAGTGATCAACCACATATTCCTCAATAGCATGAATGAAGGGCAGCTCATATGTCAAATTAAGAATTCTGCCATACCGAGAATTTGAGGAAGTGAGTATAAGCTTCACTGATACCCTGTATCTAGGTCTGTTTGGTATCAATAGATGGGTAAATTCATAGGTGATCTATTAATAAAATTGGGTCTGTTTGACGCTTCAAAGAAAAGTTAGGTCACATAGTACAATTGGGTAATAAATCAGGCAACATGCAAATGGTGATTGTAAAAAAGTGTCACAGACCACAACCCCCCTGGAGGCGGGGAAAAGGTAAAGATGTCTTTAAAAAGCTGAGACCAGTTACAACAAATTGTCAGTCTTTTGGGAAATCAATGATTATTGATAAGCTGTCCATCTTCACGCCAATTTCCCTTGGCCAGAATATACCACTTACCTGTAATTTAATCCCTTTGTTTTAAACTGGTTTGCTTGTTATGTATGTCATGTCATCTTAATAATCTGTAAGCATTGCACTTTTTGTATATTAAATCTAAAATGTAATAGTTCATGTCCTTATTGCTCTAAACTGATCCATTGCCTGTGTAGAAGATATAAGATTGCTTGACCATGCTAAAACCCTTCTTTGCTGAGGTTTGAATTGCCAATACATTTGTATACCAAGCCTAGTGTGTGCCTACATGTACATTTGTGTCATAAAGCCTTAAGGGGTTAAGGGTTAACCCTTTCATTGCTGGTGCCTTGCTAACTGTGTGCAACAAGAAGTGCTCATTGCGTGTCAGTGTGGGACAGGACATTGGGGTCCTATTGCCTGTATTCAATAGGTGGTGGCAAGAGCAAAGTGGGTGTGGTTGTGTGAGCCCTGTTTGGGGCGAATCAGCAAATCTGTAGCCTGTGCGATAGGTGAGAAGACTGAGTGCTGAGATCACCAGTGCGCAAAGTGCGGTTTGTGAAAGATAAAGGGGTTCAAGAGCGGTTTCCTGACAAAATAGAGGTGATATATTGTATGACTGTCGGAATATATGATAAGGTATCTAATCAGGGAGTAGCCAGAGAGGGGCTTATCCCTGATATGCATTTAGAAATTAATGTTTAGTTTTCATCTGTGAATAACACAAATCAAAAACATTGAAGCAGAAGAAGAAGAGTTCAGAATAACACAATGAACAAGCTAAATGCAGGTAAATGAAAAAATACAAAAACAGTTATATGGTCTCATTTGGGAGAATGAGGGTTCTTCACACATCAGTTTACATGCACTTACCACGTTTTAAAAACACATGTTAAACTTATCATTTTAAAGCCAGTGGGTATGTCACCTTAATGTGTGTCTATCAATGGCTTGTCTAATGAGTGATATCAATGTTTTTTCTCTAATGTGCAGTTTCAATGTTTGGGATGTGCTGACTGTTCCCTGTTTCAGTGCATGCAGACTATTTCATAATTAAGCTGAATGGACCATCATAGCTTATTTGTGGTCAGGTGCATATATCACACTGAAAATACATTTACCTGCTGATACTCTGAAGTTGACAAGAAAAACAAAAAATGATATCCCTGAAATGAGACTGTGTACTCTGCGTACCATCAGCCAGCTAAGGATGCCACCATCTCTAGCAGCCTTCTGTTATGTTTGTTCTATATTTACCTTCTCTGCCACAATGTCTGGGAGACTCATGAATGTGAGGTAGTTCTGTCTAACAAGATGAGGGAGAGCACTGGACAGTTCCATTACCTTGTATATGTAAATGTAACAATATACATACTGCAAGCTTGAAATGCAGAAAGGTACTGCTCCTTGATATTATATTACTAATCTACACACCTCTCTCTTATCTCCCTCAACTCATTCACTCGGATCTAGTTATTAATATGATTTCTCCTTACACCCTCAGTTATAACGATCCTGGGGAGTCCACTGTTCACCAGTTAAAAAGCTGTCATAGTATGAGGTGCTACACAGAAGACAAAGTATACAGTACGCTCTTATGGGCAAATGTGTCATTAGACAAACTGTATAAAACATCCCAGAGTGAACTTTAGATGTATTTTGGTGTATACTATCAAGACCACATATTATTCTATACTGAAGCCCAGTTAGTTAAAAGTGGGATTTAATATCAATAACGTTATTTTTTTTCTTTGTTCTCTCATATACAGTATGCCACGTTCTACCATTACAATTTCATGGACAATTATTATTATTATTATCATTTATTTATATAGCACCACTGATTCCGCAGCGCTGTACAGAGAACTCGCATCAGTCCCTGCCCCATTGGGGCTTACAGTCTAAATTCCCTAACATACACACACACACACGGACAGACAGACAGACAGACTAGGGTCAATTTGTTAGAAGCCAATTAACCTACCAGTATGTTTTTGGAGTTTGGGAGGAAACCCACGCAAATACGGGAGAACATACAAACTACTCACTGATAAGGCCATGGTCGGGAATTGAACTCATGACCCCAGTGCTGTAAGGTCAAAGTGCTAACCACTAAGCCACCGGGCTGCCCAACTCATCCACTTTCCTTCCCGGTGCTTTACAGTTAAATCTAAAGATAAGCACTGGAGGGAGACCGTTCCCCAACAGGGTTCTTATATCACATAAGTATTAAACATATTGCTGCACCAACAGCCCTCATACCCACAGGTGATAAAACACATGTGTTTTACTGACATTAAGAACTCTAATAAACACATGTAAACAGCTGTGTCATTGGAACCTGTTGTTTCCAATGTCAGCACACCCACTCACAGTTCACTTGCCTTTAGCAGTGTTTTTTTACACTTCTTGTAAGTAAATAAATAAATATATGCTTAATTTTTGGGCACACAGACAATAGTGAAATGCATTTAAAATATTTTCTTTTCTTGAAGGTGGCAGCATAGGTAACCATAGGTTTCAGTATCCAATAGAGGAGTAACCCATTCTGCCCTCTATTAATGAGATTAGTACAGTTATTCCAAGTACCCTAAATTAACTTGAATATTGTGCTAAACTTAATTATAGAAATAAGAAAACTGAAACACCGTGTGTTGCAGATATCCTCCTACAGTGAGACATTATAATAAAGATTTACATAAAATTACCTCTTGTAGCTGACACATTATAGATAATGATCATATGGGGTCTGTCTCCTGGCAGAAGGTAGTATTATTCACACTGTGCCTCATTTTCTCTGTGGTTAAACACAGACCTTCTTGTAATACATTTTTCTGTTTAAGATGATGATGTAGCGCAAACTGATTATTGCATATTAAAATATCTTTCTGGGATATGTGTGAAGCAAAGATCTATACTTCTTGTTCTGCGGATACATGATTTATCTCTATACGAGAACCTCGTCTGCAGTGGCATTACTCTAGGGGTAGCAGAGACAAAGTTCTCAGCTGAATTCCCCTATCATGTATGTGTACCAGCCTCTCAACAGCTTTGGCTACTAGTGGCTCTTGATGACCAGGGATAAGTGGGAGAACAATGGGTTGTATACTAGGGTAGTTACTTCCTGCTATTGGGAACTCTGATCAGGAGCACAAGCTCTCAGTCTTTATCGAATTGCACAGACAGGAATTCCTCCTCCTATGACTATAATGACAACAGGAGAGCATTGGAAAAATATTTAAAAACATAAAAATTTGTATAAATAACCTTTGTGACCCATACTACAGGCCATTATGTGAATAAATAGCATCTGAGATGAGTTATTAATCATAGCTATAACCATTTCCTCTCCCAAACACTTGTGCTATGCGACAGTCTGCCGGCAGGTTAATGGGTCCGTGAGAAAAAAGTAACATGAATTTATTGTGGGGAACTGGAAGTTATAGATCAAAACAGATTTCAACTTTCAGGTCAGCTAATGAAGAGATTTTGTTTAGTCTATTAGGTTTTACTATATTATTCAGGAGCTGAAGCATAATTGTCACACTTGTACTCCAATGTCAAGTTTTATCATCTGAGTATCTGACAGACCTTACCGGGCAGAATAGTGCATTGTTTCTGTTTTGTGATGCTGGGCTTTACACCATTCTGTCTGGCTCTGAATGGCCACTTGGTGGATTTAGACAAAGGGCAAATCTTTACTCTGGATTACGGGTGAATTTGGACCTCTTGTACGCACAATAAATTCTTAATTGTGCACAGTGCAAAAAATGAGAATTTGTTTCCATGTGACAGATATTTTACTAACTAAAAAGAGAGGAGATACGACAAGCTTGAAGGCAGTAACTATGTGCTTGGCACTGGAAGCTGGTGCTTTGATTTTAATGCCAGTTATGTGAACTAAGATTTTCAACTGGATGCTGATTACACATCCTGGGTGGACAAACGCAATAGGTGCAACAAATGAATAATAAAAAAAGTATATAATTAAAACTCCACAAATAAGATCTCTTAAATAAAGGCAGCCCTTCGGTCCGCTGTATTTCCTGATTAATTGATACCTTAATGAAAGTCAACTAAATAACTCAATGGTTCAGGTTTATAAAACCTGAAAATGTTACCTATATATGGTAATTGTGGTGTAAAATATGGCTAGGTGTAGACAAGATGGAATTCAGTGCAGAGTCCAAGGATGGGTCCAGAACCCAGTAGAAGACAGATCTACGTGGGAGCATTGAGATAAAGAAGGTGTTTGAAGTGCAATGGTGTACTGTAGCAAAACATTATGGCTGTGGTTTGACAAAGGCGATTCAATCTCCAATAAATACAAAGAAATAGAACACAACCCCCTCAGACTAACAAATAATGCAGAGCAACTTCTGACTTTAAACACTACACAGCCCCCTTGTGATGACCAGTGTTGGCAAAAGAGTGTACATGAGTGTACATTTCAGACCACCCTCTGTTTGTTATACAACTGTTCTCCTGTGACTGGTAGGTATAACAGTCCTAACATTAGTATTTAATCCACAGCCCTATCTAATATGCAAACCCCCACTTAAGCAGGCAGGGCTGTAGTTCCTAGGTGCATGCCTATGGCAGGATTATGCAAGGGGCAGCAAGAACATGGAATTTAAGCTGATTTTATAAATATTTTTTTCTTTTAGCTTATGTTTTGATTTATTTTTTTTTTGCTACTTGGTGTTTGCAAACCACCTATTTGGTTCCGGTAAAAATAAAAGAGGAGAAGGTATTGGATAGAGGCGCACACACACAATCGGGCCGACATAATGCTAAATACAACTCTGTTCTGATGTACAGTATCCAATGCAAAGCCCAACAGTCCATTATATACTCTGATTTCTAGGATACAATCCAGAAACCCATCTGCACAAATGTGACACACTTCCAGTAGTTAATTAGTTAATTCTATCTCACTCTATTTTGTTATCAACTTTTTACACATGAACAATACTGCCAATGACAGCAGAGGTTGGTTTTTCCCACCAACCAGTTACAGTTTTTACAAGTTTGCACTATTGTCACTGGTTTTTATGCAGGTCGCAATCAAACTTTCTTGATTATGGGGGATTGCAGACGCCCAGGAAATATCTCCAAACACTTAAATGGACACTAAGATCACAACGCAAGTTGTCTATTGGGACATTTAAACACATTTAACACATATTTAATTTTGAAGAGCTTATCAGGACTGATATTTGATATAAAGTTGTTATAATGGGAAAATATTTTGTATAATGCACTTTTGTTACATCTATTAAAAGACTGCTTTGGACCTTCCCCTGAAATAACTTTTAGCATAGAATAGCCTGCTCTTGGGTACACACAAAGTTTACATACAAGTTACAGAAACTTGATGAGAAATTACACTTAAATCAAAACTATGGCATGGCTAAAAATAACACAACACGTTTCAAACACATACAGTATGTGGCGATTTACAAGTAACATGCACAATGAGAAAACTTGCTAATTTGCACCTTACTTTTCAGATCTCTTCAGAGATAATATTACCAAAAAAACAGCATGAAAGATTGATCTCATTGAAGGTGACCCTGCATTCCTTTCTAATGCCAATGAAAATCCATATTGCAGAACTGCTAGTTATTCAAAGAATCACAGTAGAATTAAAATTTCATAAGTATCCTGTGATGATCTTACAAACCAGCAGCATCCTTTTCTGTTTATCCACAATACAAGCAATATTCTAGTTCACTGACAAAGTTCTATGAGCCCCCTCTGTGCCTGTTCCTACAGCAGCTTCCCCCCTGGTCTACAGATTGCATCGTACCACATGATAGGTCAGAGCAGTGAAGCCAGCCCTGCTGCATTGTCACAGACTGGCAGCATGTCAGATAGAGAACATACAAACACATGCTGTGTGGACCTGCCTCCTGCTGGTGCAAGGTACGTCTGTGCTGTAGGTAATCATGCAGTAACAATCCCCGGAGAAGAACCCAATTTCCACCCTGAAATGCAGCAAACCATAAGAGCTGTGTCTGGAAGGCAGGGAGGCCACTAACCCCTCTTATACTTATTCAGACAGCCGGTGTTGCAGAAGGAACGAGCGGATGGCGACTCCCAGCAGCCCCTGCCCTTCATTCCCGCAGGAAACTCGCTGGCTGCAGCCAATGCTTCACGTTATCATTAAGCTGATGAGCAAAATTAAAATAAATAAATAAATAAATCAAACAGTTGAATGAAATGAATCGGTTCATAAGGCTGTGTAAGTCATTCAGTTCTTAGTTGCATCGCTGCGCTGACAGCTCCTGCACTACATGGGAGATTCCTGCCACATGCTCTGATCAATGCAGCACAGCCATAGAAGTTAACGGGAATCACCAAAGCCTGTTACCACAATGCATCAGGGCTCACTACAGTGCACTAGGCATCATTTAACTCCCTCAGTGCTGATACAGAATGGGAGAATCTACACATCTGTATGAACAAATCTGTTACACTAAGGATTATTGGAAGTCTTTCTGGTGCAGAGATGAGGCGCAATCATTTAAAATGTGCTAAATCAGAAAAAAAATCTGTTCAGTGTAACGTAAAAATAAGAACCAGGCCTTTTAAGTAATTTATAAGTAAGGTAATGCAATTTTGTATAACATTACGTGGTCTATTTATTATAGGGCCCTATCTCCTGCAAAAGCAAATGTTTTCACCAGAGGTAGTGCTTTACCCTATATGTAGCAAAAAGAGGAATTACAGTTATAAGGATTAACCCATAACATAACTGTGGTAAATAAAGCTTAATCATAATGGACTGATTTGTAAATACTGTATATCAAGTGAAACCATATATAATTAGTTTTCTGTGTGAACTAGGGTGTAATGCAAATAACTTCAAAGCCTGCTCTCACAGGGTTAATGACCTAACTCAATGTGTAAAATGTGAGGCCAGAAATACTGGCCTGTGTTTATTCTGTGGCTCTGCAGAACCAATGACTACAAGATAACATTGTCACTTTTATGGGGAAAAGAACAGCTTCCAAGACCTCATGTCTTGGTACTGGAGTGGTTTTTGACACCCGAAAAGACTTTACTAAATCAACCGGTTTCTTACACAAAGAGACATGGGCTTTGTGTCCACATGTTGGTTTGCTATTTTTTATATAGGCAAATATAATTACATTTCCAAAATACACTTACACTCAATATAATTAGTGATCACAACATATTCATAAATAGAATGTGAAGAGCAGCCCATACGTCAAATAAAGCTGTTTGTCACACAGGGAATGAAAGAAAATTAGTATCAGCTCAACACTTGACCCATCTCTCTTTTGGTATCATTAGATTGGTAATTTTGTATTGATTTATTAATAATAAAATTGGGTCTGGGGACACTCCCCTGGAAAGATATGTTACATTTTAGCATTGGGTATTAAACAGTGAAGATGTAAATTGTGGTTGTAAAACGATGTCACAGGACTCCCCTGGAGACCAACCACTGTAGGAGGGGAAAGGTGGAAAAATAGTCTTTAAAATAAGAAACCACTTATAAGGTATTGTCAGACTTTTGGGAAATCAATCATCATTTATTTATATAGCGCCAGCAAATTCCGTAGCGCTTTACAATTGGGACCAACATTGTAAATCAATCAACATTGATGAGCTGTCCATATTGCAAGCCAATTTCCCTTGGTGGAGATTATACAACTCATATATATGTAAGTTTATACTCAAACTTTGTCCTTTTTTTTTTTTTTTTTTATAATTTTTTATGTCCTTTTTATTTTTAATCTGTTTTGCTGTGTGTTATGTCATCTTGTATTAATTGTTTTTTATAACCTGTAAACATTGTACTTTTTTGTATATTGAATCTAAAAATTTAATGAGTGCTGTCCTTATTGCGCTAAACAAATTCACTGCCTGTTTAGAAGAGGCTGATTGCTTGGCTGTGTTAATCCTTTAAATTCCAATGTGGAAAGTGATAACTCTTTTCGTTATTTAAACGCAGAATGTGCGCAATTGGGTAATTAAGTCATAGGCGTTCTACGGCCTTATATGTAGATGTTGACAGTTGGGGAGAGGTCTGGAAGTGTGTGCTTGTGTTGGGGAAGGGACTAGTTAAATCTGTCACCTAAGGGATAGGTGAGAGCAAGAACTAGTCTGGAATCCTGGGTGTCGCCTTACAGTAAACTTTCAAGTGCGCAGAGTGTGGTTTGTCACAGGTAAAGGTAGTTAGGAGCGGTTTCTTGACAAAATAGAGGCGATATATTGTTTGACTGTTTGGTTATTTCATAATTTATTAGATCAGGGAGCTGGCAGAAGCGGGTTCTCCCTGACACTATATATCTACTGGCCACTGCAGGCAGTAATATTCACCAAGTCTCAATTGCGAAAGCAACTACATGCAAAGCTCATGGCGAAGCTTATTTAACAAGTCCTTATATTCACCTGGACTCTCAAGTTCAATGAAAGCCAAATCTGGGTCAAACAAATAGTACACTTTAAGAATCAGGAATGTTGAGTAGGGAGAGGACATCCTAGCAGAAAAGTAGATTGCTTTAACATGATCTTTGCACCCCATGTGAAAGTATCTCAGTCTACTAACAATTTAATTTCACATTAGTGTGAATCTAAGTGTGCACAGTGCAGAAAATGGTGCTAAATAAGGTGTGCTGGTCTGCAATGCACCATTTTATCATAAACAACTTTATTTGTTGAATACTTGTATATATTTGCCCACTGTTTATTATGTCATACACTGCCTAATGCAAATAGCACATACTGGCATATGTTTTAGTTGTTCTTATTAAGTGTCTGCATACAGACAACACAGACAAAAATCAGGCTTGGCACCATTAAACAGATTGCCTAAAAGTAACAGCTTGCCATTGGTTAGTCTAAAAATTTTTAATCCAAATAAGATATTGTACTGAATTTAAAAAAAAAACCCCAAACTTCTAAAAATTAATTTCTAACCATATAAGTCAGCAAATATTGATCTATGGCGGTCCTTAAAAGCTGGCGGTCCTGAGCAAAAGCCATACCTTAAATGTGTGTGTAAGGTTCATGATTATATACTATGGACAAAAGTATTTGGCCACACCTGTTAATTATTTAATTGAGGTAATTCAAGCAGACCCGTTGCCAAAAGGTGTATAAAATCAAGAACCTAGCCATACAGTCTCCATTTGCAAACATTTGTGATGCAAAATGGGTCATTGTGAAGAGCTCAGTGACTTCAAGCATGGTATTGTGATAGGATGACACCTTTGCAATAAAACGGTTCGTACAATTTTATCCCTGCTGGATATTCCACGGTCAACTGTAGTTGATATTATTAGACAATGGAAGCATATAGGAACAGCAGCAACTCAGCCACAAAGCGGAAGACCACGTAAAATCACTGAGCTAATGCGCATAAAGTCGTAAAAGTCGCCAACGCTCTGCTGATTCCATAGCTGAAGAGTTCTGAACTTCCACTGGCATTAATGTAAGCACAAAAACTGTGCAGAGAGAGCTTAATGGAATGTGTTTCCATGGCCAAGCAACTGCATGCAAGTCTCACATCACCAAGACCAATGCCAAGCATAGGATGGAGTGGTGTGAAGCACACTGCACTGTGGAGCAGTGGAAAAGTGTTCTGTGGAGTGACGAACCACGCTTCTCTGTTTGGCATTTTGATGGGCGAGTCTGGGTTTGGCGAATGTCAGGAAAACGTTACCTGCCTGACTACATTATGCCAACTGTAAAGTTTTGGTGGAGGAGGGATAATGGTATGGGCCTGTTTTTCAGGGTTTGGGCTAGGCCCTTATCTTCAGTGAAGGGCAATCTTAATGCTTCAGTATACCAAGTCATTTTGGACAATGCTATGCTTCCAACTTTGTGGCAAAAGTTTGGGGATGGCCCTTTTCTATTCCAACATGACTGTGCTCCAGTGCACAAAACAAGGACTACAAAGATATGGTCTGATGAGTTTGGTAAGGAAGAACTTGACTGGCTCACACAGAACCCTGACCTCAACCTCATCAAACACCTTTGGGATGAACTGGAATGGAGATTATGAGCCAGGCCTTCTCGTCCCACATCAGTGCCTGACCTCATAAATGCTCTACAGAATGAATGGGCAAATTTCCCCCAGAAACATTCCAAGAGAGTGGAAGGTGTTATTGCTGCAAAAGGGGGACAAGCTCCATATTAAAGTAAATGTATTTGAAAACAAGGTCATTACAGTCCATGTTGGTGTAATGGTCAAGCATCTGAATACTTTTGTCCATATAGTGTACAATCTTAGTACTGTCTGTGTACAGGAATTATTTTAGGTGTTTGCTCCATAGATTGGTTTTTACATTCTTATTTTAACAATTTTTACTGTTTAGATTATACCATGGAACAGCTATGATTTAATTATGCAAATAGATAATTAGGCACAGGACAGATGTTAATTTGGGAACAGCAGACCACACATGCCAGTAGGAAGCTTATCTATTTCCTGTTACATAAACATGAACAATTTAATTTATTGTAGAGAAATAAATGTTGAAAATGTAAAGCGTCTTGGGAACCATTGGGGGAATAAAATGTCGGTTAATTTACACAAGACCTCCAGTGAACATTGAATCAAAATAGATCAGAAACAGGCCACATTAAAGGAGACAAACAGCAGCAGAAACTGACAAGTTAACCAAAGACAATAGATCAATACTGGAATCCTAATGGAGATTATCTGGACAAAGAACAAATGTAGATTCAGCTATGAAAAACCACAAATAAAAAAATACTGGATGTGACAGCGTCTCCATCACAGTGGTGACACACCTACGGCACTAACAAATACCTTCAGGTGAAATAGTTTTGTAATATAAATTAGAAACAACATTTCTGTAACATATCTAAGAATAATCATTTTGCAGTACCATACAACTCAGTACAGACTCATCGTCTAATGCTTTATTGTACTGTTTTTTTGCTGCAGATACCAAGCTATTTCTAATACATTATCTAGCCCTCTTCAAATATGTGGTCTAGACCATCTCAGCCCAACAGGTCTTTTTTGCAAACTGGAGCTCCTGCCTAACTTGTACAGTAAATCTAGCCAAGTACAGAACCTCCCTGGGAAGACAGATGAAGAGCAAGCAGGCCCCTGCCCAGCATCAGCAGCTTTCAAGCCACCTGAGAGAAAAGATATACTTGGGAATTTAAAACCACTGACTTCAGTCAGATAACATGGTGGCAGGAGCTGGGTTTATGTAGGAGGATTGCATATGACCCTCCCTCTGAGCACAATCTTCTCCTGCAACTAACAGAATATATATTTTGCTCAAGCATGTATCTAACCAACAAGTCAGGTGGGAGCTTCTGCTTACCAAAATCAGGACATATTTTAGGTAGGACAATAAAAGTGGAGGTGTTGCCCATAGCAACCAATCAAATTCTAGCTATAACTTATCTAGTAGATCCTGGGAAATACTAGCTAGAATATGATTGGTTGCTCTGGGCAAAACCTCCACTTTTCCTTTTAGAAGGTTTGCTAAATCGACCCCTTTGTGTATCTGGAGATATAGAATATTGGTGGTGTGTACTTGTGAGATTAGACCTAAAAACTTCTCACATTATTTCCTTTTGTAAGAAGTGGAGCAAATATAGTATTAGATGTGCTAGATGTAGGCTGGATCATTCATTTCTACATAATTTCTACATAATAAGGAACACTGAGGGGCCTATTTATCAACCTGTAATATACAGTTTTCAGGGCATTAACACGTACAAATAGTAACAAGGCTATTTATTAATAGATATCTGCTGCTGTCCCAGTCTCTTCAATTGCAAATCCAGTCACCATAGGTGTCTATGGGAACTGCTAACTTGCCCTATTTATCAAGCTCCAAATTTATGAGCTTGATCCCGGCAGCTATCTTCAGATTCTAACCTATGGAGATCACAAGAGAGGGATCCTGTAAGTAAAGGGATCGCAACTGCAATCACTTTACTATAGATGATCTCCAGGGACAGGCTCCCATCTGAGCCGCTGTCCCAGCTAATCAATTTTAATAAACTGACACTTTAATTTCTTATCATTGCGATAAGTAATTAAAATTAACGTGAGAAATTTGCATTTGGTCATAAATAGACCCATAGGGGCGTATTCAATTGTTAGCGTTAACGCTAACAAACGAACACTCAAAAAATCTTACCGTTAATACGGTAATTACTCGCTCCCTGAGCGGCGAGCTGAAATTCCGCGAGTAAACTACCGTATTAACGGTTTTCGCGCGCAATATTACCGTATAAACGATAATATTTTTTGAGCGCTCGTTTTTCAGCGTTAACGCTGACAATTGAATATGCCCCATAAAGTCCCAAACAGATATGTTCACATATCAAAAGGTAAAATACAATATATATATATACACACATGTATACATACATATATTAATAGTATATATTTAGGGTATATATTATCTTTACACTTCAGAAGCTTCCCAAACCCATAGACAGACCAAGAGGAATTCACAAGCTGCCTGTTATTGGTTTGCACAGTCACCAGCCCCTGTTTTGCAGTCAACTGATAGGCCAATTAGTTTGTGGGGGCCCTGAGACTAGCACCTCATTTATCCCCCATCTTTCATCCAGTCCTCAAAGCAGGCTCAGGGCCCCTGCTAGTAACTGTGGAAATACTGGAGGTGACATGTAAGAAACATCTTATATAAGTTCACTAACTGACATTTCCTCATTGGTAAACTTCTACATGTGAAATCATCCTGACACAGCGATATGAAAGATGAGTGTCTGCTTCTAACTTATCTCCATCAAACCAGCTTTCATACCTTTCACTCTTAGTAGCTGGTAATGTATCCTGATCTACAGAAATTACAATGAAAACCAAGAGCAGACATGTCCTTTCATCATAAAAGACTATATCATTATTCACATTCTAATAGAAAAGACTGACACATTGGAATATAGGGAATGCTACATCCAGCTACTAAGATGGAAAAAGTAGTTATTTCTTATATGCATATTAAATCAGCGTGTGTGTACATATATAAATACTCTACATTAGAGGCATACAACCTGTGAGTCAGAACCCACATTCTGTGCAAGGTGCAGGGCTGTGCATTATTTTTCAGGCTCCTGCTTATGGATTTAAGGTAAATGGTGATAGCGGAGGTGACAGGTGTACTAGCACTGTGCTCATCCAGAACTGTGAGCACTAAGCACTCATAGGCCTCAATAACTCCAACAGCAGCTCTGTCACTAGTCTGCAGGTCCTGTGGACAATGAGGACCAAGAGCACTGATCACAGCCTTGAGTGACCCTGCAGAACAGCATGAAATGCAGGTGCCAGCAGGATCTGATGAGGAATTACCTCTTGCCCAACATATGGTGGCTAGTTATATGTGCTCATTATGAGCGGTGATCTGCCTGGCAATCTCAGGAATACAGTGTTTTTTGTTATCTCTATTCAAAATGTCTAGGGGGGTATCTGTACAATATGTTTGGCAATGGTGGTATTTCTCTGCAATGAATGCCTGTTCTGCAGGGGAATGGTAGTGAATTATTAGGTATGAATATATAAATAGGTTATGCTGTCCAGTACATGTATGTGTCTTTTAAAAGGCTATTTAAAGAAAATACACGCACACCCCAAATAATGCCACACCTACTGTTTAGCGTAACCACACCAACTACAAATTCTGCATGCCACTTATTGTAAACTGCAAGCATAACTGTTTTGGTTGGGGTTTCCAAGGTGCACTGTAGTGTGTTGGTATAGGGTTATTTTGGAATTCCCACCCGCCAACAGAAGTTACCTGCCTGACATTTCTATTTCTGTTGACAACATGACCATAAATCCCACCCCGCAAGCTCGCCGACTAGGTGTGATCATTGACTCACAACTATCCTTTGTTCCCCATATCGACTCTATATTTAAATCATACTGCATATAGCTAAAAAACATTTCCAGAATACGCACATATCCAACACAAGACAAAAACTTTAATTCATGCACTTATCTCCCACATTGACTATTGCAATTCCCTACTTACTGGGCTTCCTGGAATCAGACTCAACAATCTATTTTGCACGCAGTAGCCAGATTAATTTGTCTTGCAAATTGTTCTTCCTCTGCTGAGCCACTGTCAGTCTCTACATTGGATGCCTGTTTTTTACAGGATGAAATATAAAATTCTTCTACTAACGTACAAGGCCATCAACAAAACTGCACCTACATACATCTCCTCACTTATCTCAAAATATCTCCCAACTCGCCCTCTCAGAAGACACATTACGGTCCCTAAAGTCACTTTATAAATTCCAATGGTGTCTCACTTCTATGACATACCTAGGCATACATATCATCGCGAATCCCGTTTCGGTCATTGAGTGCAATTACCAACCGCTTCTGAAACAATTTGACACACAACCTAAAAGTTGGGTAAACTACGAAATCTCTTGACCGGGGAGAGTGGCCGCCATGAAAATGATGTTGCTTCCGAAGATCCTGTATTTGTTCTGCTCTATCCCCTACCTGGTTTCCAGATCTTTCCTAAATACATTTTACACTATAGCATTTCAGGTTATCTGGCGCAATAAATGCCCCAGACTCTCTAGAGATCGAATGTTTCGATCTAGGTTGAGAGGTGGTCTAGCCACACCTAAACTGGAAGCTTATTAATAAGTGGCTCTACTAGACTAACTCAGAGATTAACAGGATCCTTCCCCTTTCAAACCTTGGGTTACCATTGAACACCACAACTCTTCCCTATTCCCATTAGCAGACCTCCTTTGGTTAGATAAGCCTAGCACACTCACTTCCTCCCTTTTCCCACCTACAAGCTAAGTATGACAGACCAGCCAGAGAGTCTGAGATTTTGTATAAATATCTCCAGATCAACACTGGATGCAATCCTATCAACTCTAAAGCCTGTGCCCCCACCCCCTCACCCTATGTACGAATGTCATTTTCTTCCTCTTCCAACGCGGTTGGCATCTCAGTATGGTACCTAAACCTTTTGTCCCCCATTGACACACGTGATCTCCTGGTCCAAGCTACCTGGGAATCTGATTTGGTGATTAGTATCTCAGCAGGAAAATGGGAGAAAATCTTTCAGAATATCTATAAAATGTCCAAGTGCATCAACCACTCAGAGATGATGATTAAGTTAGTACACAGGATATCTTTCACCCCAGATAAGCTTCAAAAAATCTGGCCCTCAGTATTAAAACACTGTTGGAAAGAATGTGGTCATATTGGCACCCACAAACATATTTTCTGAGCATATTCCAAACTCAGGTCACTGTGGGCCGAGGTTTTCCATCTAATATCCCAGGTTACTAAACCCAATGTCCTATGTCCTCCCTTGCCCTGCTGTAGCGTTACTACAGCTATACCTGCCTCATCTCCAACACCATAACCACTACGTTACTGGGCATACACTCATTGCCACTAGGGCAGCTATAGGCCAGCATTAGAAGTCACCACTACCTCCATCCCTTTCAAAAATTACTGCCAAAATACAACGCAGCTATGAGATGGAAACCATTGGTTTCAGATATTCCACTGCCATGCCCTCTCCATTTATTAAGTGGTTCCTATGGTATGAGTATTATTCAGAACATTGGTCTCTACAAGACCCTTAGTAACTAATTCAGCCTCCGGGAATCTTACTGTTCTGATGTCCCCAAATGTCCCCTTTCGAAATCTGCTTATCTCTAAATATGTCTCCTCTCTCCCCCCCCCCCCCATTCTCCCCTCGCCCCCAACCCCACCCCACCCCATCTATTTCTGGATTATGTTTTTATTTCTGTATGGTGTCTTTGCTGTATGTCAACAATATTAATTGTACACATTTTTGATGATATTGACTGTAACCACTAAACATTGTTATGTCTGTTTTGCTTTACTTTATAAACTCAATAGAAAACTTTCTAAGTTAAAAAAAAATAAAAAATCTCGGAACTCAACACCTCCGTTCTGCACAAGATCTGCATCTCTATTCCACTCTAATCACATGCTACCATTCATGGTTACAGGAATTTTTTGGGGCTGCACCCACTTCCCTCCCTCGCACAATAAGCCTTTACTGTGGTCTTCAAACAATCTCTGAAAATTCACCTCTTCAGGCAAGGTTATAATAATCTTCAACCACATACCTAAGCTCCCTAGGTTACACTATTACCATCCTTTACACAGTTCACACAAGACAACAACCCTCTGACCCCCTGACCAACATTGCTGCGTGACTGGATCATATAGCCCACTAAGCACTTTTTACCTTTGGATTCTGGCTGGACCAATATGCAATATATGGAACTCAATCTCATGTATGAAACTCCCATTGTCCTATAGATTATAAGCGAGTAGGGCCCTCTTACTTCTCGGCCTGTCTGTATTACCCGGTATTTCTATTACTGTCTTTGTTCCCAATTGTAAAGTGCTACGGAATTTACTGGCACCATATAAATAAATGATAATGATATCTGTACCTACATGTTCTCTTTTATCCTGTGATTGTAGATTCTAAGACATATTACCCAGAGTAAGGAGTTATGTCACAAATGACATACTAACACACTAATTGAGAACTTGTTATGGAGAATCCTGCAGTAAATCTCATAAACCCATAGTTGGCTTAGAGAGGCTAATAATAATGGGGGTGGGGGTCATCAAAATAGGGGGCAGAGTGACAAAGAGTAAACTTGCCTCCCCTGCCATGAGCCCCAACTGTTCTAGAGAAGGATGTTACTGTCAAGTCTTCCAGGAGGGAAGTTCTAGAGAGGACACAAACAGAACAAGCTGATAGACTAGGCAACATGGGCACAGAGTGAGGGCATGCCCAATAGCCTGTTTAATTCATCCCCATTTGTGACTTAACCTGACACAAAGTCAGCTTTTTCATCATCCTTGTTTATAGTCTTTGTGACAGAATGGACCTCCTATGACATCCTGTCCGTGCTTGTTGGGGACCGGCTGGGCTTGCCTTGCCACCGTTCCCTTTCTGTATCCCAAATTGTGCTCCTCCAAACGCAGTAAGAGGAGCTTCTGCTGCCACTACTAGGCTCCTTCATCGACACCTAGAACAGATTTCTTTTAAATAACTCGTGCTGCTAGTGTATCCCCTCGCTAAGCACCTGGGCTGGTACACCTGACCTATACCTTTTTAGATAAGGGTTGCTGTGGATTGTTCCCCCTGGTCTATCACACTGGCCAGAGCTGCAGGCAGCGGACAAAGCATTGGTACTGGATGCTGGGATCCAACCTCCAACCTCAGAACAGCCGGATAATGGATTAGATGGGTCTAATCTGTAGGTCACAGGAATTGCCACAGGCAAGTAGGTGTCAAAGCAGGATCTTGAAGCAGTGATGTTTTATTGGCTCATGTAGCCCTTATAAAGGACAGTTACACGCCAGTTTATGGTACTAGCGATCTTTCCAGAAGTGTACAGATAGAATGATGATATATTACATGATCAAGCAGTGTTTTTTTTAATACAGTTTTGGACCCAGCCTGGCAGGGTGTAAACCAGCCTCCTTTTCCGACCAGGCACTAAAAAGTCTAAAATATTTAATTCAGAGATTAGCATCAGCATTAGATTAGCATCTAATCTTACATTTATCGCAATTTAATTTACAAAAGTCAATCTGTGAGCTCCTAAAAGTTGCTGTGATTTCCGACATCACTTGCATCCTGTCTTAGGAGACATAGGTAGCTTTGACAGCAATTACCACCTTGTCAGGATTCACTAGGATGAGTGGGATCCTTCTGTTCTGCCTGGGATTAGTGGTACTTTACCCAGAGGCATGGAATCTAACAAAGTGGAAGGTTTTCACCAGAGGTTCACAATCACCGCCCAGCAACTGCTCATAATAATTGCTACTTAGCCCGCAGGCTAGCAGGGGGGGCTTTGCGCACGCTCCTGGCTTCTTCTCATTGCCGGGACGCGGCGCTGAGATGAAGCATCCGACCGTTGCCTTGCCAACAGTTGGGTCCTGTCCGGAAGTGACGTCCCGGTCGTCAAGGTGACGGCCGGGACGCAGGAGAGACCAGGAAGCGAGTCGTGGCGGCTGTAAGTACCGCCGCAGCTCGTGACAGATGGTAGCGATGATCTGCAGTAGTTACCACTAACGAGTGGAGCAAGTAATAGGTGAGTTGCAGGAGCACGCTTGCATAGATAGCAGCAATGAACTGCAGGAGTTGCCACTAACGAATGGAGCAGGTAACAGGTGATTGCAGCAGCAGAGTGCATGAGCTGCTTCCAGGCCAGGAGTCTGACGAGAAGAACCAGCACTAAAAGGTGCTGGGAGGAGCCTTATAAATGAGAGGTAACCAATGGATGAGCGGGACAGGTGAACACAGGTGAGACGATTACCTGCGCATGTGCAGAGCTGATTGCTGGCCTGACAGCAAGGGAAGAAGCAGGGAATGAGGAATGAATGATATTCAGGTTACCCGGTGGCAGCCGTGGGTGAGCGGCGTGTGACACACCTCCTGTACTTTCAGGCTAAGCAGACGTGTTGGTCACTGAGATGTGAAGGTCTAATTAACATAAAAGATTACCTGCCTTCAGACAGTTTTAGAAACACATATCCTATACAGAAATACAGCATCCTATACAGAAGTACAACACAATATCAGTACATTTGCAATGATATACAGTGGTGCCCTGCACCCCTAATTGATATAAATATCTACAATAAGTTATTTCTACGTAATCCAGTCACAGTGCTGATGATAATTAATGCTCAGTGTAAGGCTGGGTACACACTATAGAAATTTCCAACCAATGTATTATCTACAATGACTTTACGTACGACTTGCGTTTCGATTGGTCGGTTGATTTTTGTGTACACACTATATATGTTTTAAACGATTTTTGCAGAAGTGAAGCGATTTTGGACAGACATAATGTCAGCTCAAAAGATTGTAATTCCGTATACACTGAAACAATATATGCGCTCCTTGCAGCGATAGAGTCAAATATACGGTCACATGTCACTTCTGGAAATACAAGAAACTATATTGAGAATATGTATTTTCCTATGTGGTAAGAATATATGTTGTATACACTTGCACACAGGAACAGGTTTACTATTGCTTCTCCATTGGAAGCACATTATTCCCATTTGTCTGACGTTCCGAGACCGCACCACATGGAAGTGGTATGAAGATCATAAATTTATATACACACGCCCAGAAATATGTAGCTGTTTGAGGAACTATCGGCGCTCGGTCGAAGAATAAGTTGTGATTTTATTAGGTTTACCGACCGAGTAAATGATCTGCCAACCGGTGTTTTGGACCAACTATCTGTCATTGTGTAAGTGTACACACTACTGTTATATCGGGCTGAACAGTCGCTTTACAGGTGTTTGACCCTACAATCAGATGAAAACACTGTAGTGTGTACCCAGCCTAATTGTGTCATGTCCTTCATATTCAATAAGTGATCACTGACTTTCTGAGGTAATGGAGGCAGCACAGTGGCTAAGTGGTTAGCACTTCTGCTTCACAGCGCTGGGTCATGAGTTCAATTCCCGACTATGGCCTTATCTGTGAGGAGTTTATATGTTCTCCCCGTGTCTCCTCCCACACTCCAAAAACATACTAGTAGGTCAATTGTCTGCAATCAAAATTGACCCTAGTCTCTCTGTCTGTGTATGTTAGGGGAATTTAGACTGTAAGCTCCAATGGGGCAGGGACTGATGTGAGAGAGTTCTCTGTACAGCGCTGCAGAATCAGTGGCGACAAACCGTTTTACTGCAAAGGTGGCATCCTAACACAGTACCACGCTTGAAGTCACTGGGCTCTTCAGAACGATCCAATTTGTATCACAAGCGTTTGCAAATTGAGAGTGCATAGCTAGGTGATTGATATTGTACACTTCTGGCAACGGGTGTGATCGAAACGCCTAAATGCAATAATTAACAGGTGTGGCCAAAATACTTTTTTCCATATAGTGTGTGTGTGTGTGTATAATATATATATATATATATATATATATATATATATATATATATATATATATCTATACACACACACATACATACTCACACACACACACATACATGCAAACATACATATACACACCCACACACACTCACTCACTCAACAGCCAAGAGGAGGAGAATATATAGATCGACCGATCCACATTAACAAGTAGGTCATTGTCTTCATTATGTACACAATGATAAAACTATTATATCCACACTCATTATGCAGGTCACAAAGCTATGAGCTTAATATGTATGGGTGCCTACCATATAAAGTTAGCAATTAAACAGTGATATTCTGAAAATAAATGACATGCCCAGAACACATTTCTGATAACAATACCAAATGAAAATAAAACCTATTATTAGCTACATGCATATAAAAACATTTAGAAATAAAAGAAATAACAGATCTATAAATAACAAAATACAATTTAAAACCACAGACTACTTCCTGTTTTAAATTCAATTTTCCAGTAATCTCTTCAGTGATTACACTTCAGGATGTCTCTACGTGTAATGCATTTATCCCATGGATATTAAAATATTCTTTACTGAAGAAATCCCACTTCCTCCCTCCTCTTCCAACTCTCATCACACATTCTCAGATACAGCCTTAATCATGCACTACTGTACGGGAGGACGGAGTGGGTACACAATTCATAAAAGACAAATAATTGCTATTCAGACCTTCTGGCGACAAACTTAATTAGCCCACATTTAAATTAAATGTAGCACACTCAGGGCCGGATTAAGGAAATGGAGTCCCCTGGGCTAAGGAGGCCTCCATTCCCCGGTGAGGGATCCCCCCCCCCACCCCACGCGATCCGAGCCGACCCCCCCCCCAGTGATCCGAGCTGCCATCTTCCCCCGGTGAGCCAAGCTGCCCCCAAGGCACTTACCTCCTTCGCCTGGCATTGCAGTCCTTCCCCGGCGCGCTGTACGCGCTTTACTGAGATCTCATGAGAGTGAGACTCACGAGATCTCCTCACTAAGGAGACTACAGCACGCCGGGGAAGGAGCGCAGTGAAAGTGCTCAGCAGCATTGATCGCGCCGGGGGCACCCCCGACCGATCAATACTGCTGCTGAGCACTTTCAAGGGCCCCCTGGATGCCCGAGGCCCCTGGGCTGTAGCCCAGTTAGCCCTATGGTTAATCCGGCCCTGAGCACACTTCATACTACTGGTACATCTTCCAACAATTAGGGTCTCATTTAGAAGTGCGTTAAGACCGTACGTAGGAAAAAGCAGCTTGTAACAACTTGTATACTTACACCCCACCATAGTGTAAGAGAGCATAGAGATATAGTACAAATGTGGCTTGACATTTTTATAATAGTAAATGCTACAGTCACTTTATTATATTGTGCACAAATACAGTAATTTAGTGTCCTATACACAAGAGATATAATTGTCTTGACAGCTACTAATAAATGCAAAAGTCACGTTATACATAAATCGTATATAGTTACAGTTTATGGTATACATAAAATGTAACTACATACAAACCAATATAAATGAAACTAATACATACATCTTTCTTTTTGCGGATGTATCCAATCTAAATTGTGTCACAATTATGTAAACTCCCCTTTGGTGCACTAAGCTTGCCCGCCCCTGCGAGCATATGTGTACACATGTCTGGTGTGGATGTGCAGTATGGAAATACAAGATATATGAACTAGTTCCACTTCAATAGCTGAACAGCTTAAAGGAGAGAAAGACGAAGGTGGGGGCTGAACTGTAAATCACCAGGCCCCGTACAACATATGGGAAGGGGCCCAGTGCTGCCGTTCAAGCTTCCGGCCTCCCCCCTCTGCACATGCTCCACTCAGAAGAGCCATGCGGTCTGTTCCAGTGCAGAGCGAGTGCCTTGGAGAGGTGCTGGGCATCAGAATGAGGGGCAGACGGCGACGCACTGGCCTCACCTTGGGCATTATAGCAGCCACACCCACTGTAGTTTCTGCACTGGACAAATGTGATATTATAGAAACATTTGATTTATTACTAGAGTTAAGGAAGGTAGTCATTTTTTAAAAAATAAATAAGCGACTTTCTAAAACAAGGGGGGCACTCTGAAATTGGAGGGGGTAGCAAACACAGAAAGGGTGATAGATACTTTGAGTAGTTTCCCAACAGTTGTAGTGGTAACCCACACCCTAAAATATTTAAAGAATACGTGGGACAAATGTATTGCTATTCTTAAGACTTAGATAATAAATATTAAAGAATGGGGGGGGGGGGGGAATAACAACCTTCCCACACCCATTCCCCCAAAAACACTGATATACCTATAAAACAAAAACAATTTCACACAAAAGAGGTCAAATACATTATATTGCATATGTTAAATTAGCAATGTTATCAAACATCCCACTGAGTCTCATCACGCATGGCTCTGACAGGACTTCATTACTAATTGACTTCCCTCCTGAGACTCATTGTTGTGGGAATCTGCATATGTTTTAGTGAACTTTGGCTTCAACAAAATGTCTATCATTTGTCTTACTTATGTTTTGGCTCTAGTGTTTTGCTGTGATTTTATAAAAACACAAAATGCAGAAAGTAAGTTACCTGTGCAGTTTCTTGGCTGCTGAGTGTGATGAGCAGCACTGGGTGAGTAACTCTAAACACTAATTACAATTGTTTTAAAATTTTAATTGGATGCAAGAAGAAATTAGTATTAATTTTGTAGCGTTGCATTACTTTACCAAATATTATATTTGGTAAGATGGTTACAATAGATTTAGGTACAGGAGGTTAATATTAATGTGTTTTTTTTACATTAATGTTTATTTATGCCTCATTCTTTTTTATTTAACATTACATTATTATTATAGCTTTTTTTGTTGTTGTTTTTTTGCTTTGTTCTGAAATCAAGCATTTGGAACCCCCTCTAGAAATCCTGCTTTTGCCGTTGGAACTAGTAACTACAATTCTAGTAAACAAGTAATGTCACATCTATCAAGCTAAGGGGTGCCTGTGACTTGTCATGAAATAATATGTATTCTCAGAGAGGAGTCAAATAAAGATATAATGAATGTAAAATATGCTCATTATATAGAATTAAAAGCAGGATTCTCACAGGCATTACTAAAAACAGCCGAAGCTGTTATCACATGTTATTGTGACAACGTGAATGTAGCATAAAAATGGGCTTCTCCAGTGTACTGTATATCCAAGAATAGCTTGAAATATCACACATTCAGTGCAATGTATCACAGTCATCAGTCCTTTACATGTTATTAACTAGATCATTTACATTGCATGTTTGATAAATCCAATCACTATTTTATTCTATCAAACAGTATTTATAAGATATATGAAACAGGTTTGTAGTCACGTCAACAAGGTTATTATATTATACAAATTTACACAGACCAAGTTACATCCTGTTATACTGAATGTAATTAAGTACTAAAAAGTAGTATCCATACAACACATTTGTTATTAGTAAAGATTATGCAGCATTTTCCAGAAAAAATAGCAATGCAATGAAATCTATTAAAGCAAATCTTGTGGTTATCAATGCTAGGAAAATTAATTCTATTAAAAAAGTATCAAATGTTTACGTCTATACAAGTCTAGGTCATACGAGTCATATAAATGTGGACATTGACTAGGAACATATAACTGTCATTAACCAGCTTCCAATAAACCAGTCACTAATACCCTATTGCTATAGCAGCAAATTATATTTACTGTATAAAGGGAAAGCAGAGCTCCCGCAGTTCTGCATTAATAAACTATAACTATACTGTATACTGACTTTAAATGTGGAAATTCATTCAAGTCATCCTTTCTGAAGAAATCGAGCCTGATTTAAGCCTTTCCTTACCAGGATCATTTCCTTGTGCAATGTACAGCTATATGTTTTGGCAGCTGCTGGGTTAACCTTCTCCTAGTAGTGAAATCTGGAATCCATCTACAACACTTTGGTGTACAGGGGTATTATTGTAGTACAGTATGGTAACTTCTCTATACCCCCCACCCCCGTGTCTATGGTATAAGCAGTAATAAACACACGTTTCTCTTGTTCCCATTCACAGTGTCTGACCTTGGCAGGTGATGGAGAGAGGAGGTGTTTTCTGGTAGCGTATAAGGCAGAGGTGACCGATGAAGTTCAGACACATCGTTCTCCAGAAAGATGTCACAATACGACATGTTCCTTACCATCCTTCTCCTGCTGACCGGGAACTGCTTACTCAACACAGCTGACCAGTACTACAGCAATTTAACTCATCTCCTCACACGGTCATCCAGCCATCGCAGCAGAAATCCTTGTACACAAACCAATGTCCTTCCTCAATATTCACTTTATGCAACATACATCTTAAGTAATCATTATACAACACACATTAAAATCTGAACTCCTTTTAGTGGTGTTGCCATCCCTTTGACTGCAAGTTTAGAAAAATCAAATTTCCAAATGAAATCAAGATTTATTCCATGGAAACTAAAATGTTGCTCGTTTTGTGAGAAATATTTCTTGATTAAGGTGTTTACTGTATACAAATTAAAATAGAATGACACAAGGCATAATTATAAGTGTATACTACTTACAAAACAAACCACCTTTCTATCTTACTCTGTAATTGCCTGTGCGATCCTTTGTCTCAGTCTGAACTGATCCCCTGATAGAAGAGACTAAAGATCCCCACTGTCCCTGTCACGCTCAGCAGTTTGTTCTTCATTAAAATCTTCCTGCTCAGAAGCCACATCGCCTTGTTTAATGGTATAGATGAACCCAGGATATACCTACACCGCTCAGACCATCAACATAAGACAAACAGAAGAAAGTACCTTGCTTCCTTACAGATGATGTCTTTCCACAAGGATGGAGGGAAGTGAAGAGGAGGTGTGATCACATTATCCTGTGCACCGAGAGAACGCCTGTCATCAGGAAAAAAAGACAAGTTTCCAGTCCTTCCCCTGGTATATTCACAGAATTCCTGAGGAGAGACTGCGAATCGTGTGTCCAGTCCCAGCTGGTCCTGGGTGAGTGCCAACTTCAATACAAAAGCCTAAAACAGCTTGTGTGATGTACAACAGCTCAACAGAGCCACCCTCAGTCTAAACCTAGATTATTTCCTTTCTGTCTGATTGTAGGGCTCATTTGGATGAGGCAACACCTTTCAAACATGACAACATGTACGTGTGCTTCCACTAAGCACATCAACTCCCTTGTGCTCTCTCGACTACTTGCCAGTTAGCGAGGTTGTAATTATTACAGTCTGTTGGGTTACAATGTACAAATGAAGACCTTATTTATTATTAAAGAAACATGAAAGGAATCTGTTTTGAACAATGGCCTGAGAGTATGCGTGAGGTTCCAGCATCCTGTGCCTCCCGATCCCACCAACTATAACTTCCAGCACCATGAAGATCAGACAAATCAGAGACTATGTAGAGCACCCAGTGTCTCAACTAACATCTACACTACTTGTTTTTCTGAAGTGTGAAATAAATAATCTCCAACTTGCACAAACTGCTATAAACACTGAGAAATTTACACCACAAAATATTATCACAAATCGATATTAGAATAACCAATACGTTACATTAAATAATCTAATGTAGACTGGAGCGTAAGATGCATTCTTTTAAGCAAAGTACCTATATTTTTGTTGTCACCCACCCAAAAAATATTCTGGTCCATGAGACAGCTACCTCAGTTGTCCTCATTGTAGACATATCCCTGTCTTGAAAGTTCAATCACCTGATGGATTTCAAAATGTAAGCGCTGTCTTACAAGCTGCAGACGCTTGTCATTCCACGTTCCACATTATATGTATTACAGTGTACTCAGTTACGTCAATCACTCCAGCCGGAAATCTTAATTAATCTCATTTACAGCCTTCTATCTTGTACAAATAAAAAGAGATTCTTTTAAAATTAGTTTAACCATGGGTACTTAGAGGTTGATAAACCTGCATTACAGAGATTGCTGCTATGTAAATTTTAACGTATCATATAGAGACATGAATTTTCTAAATACATAACACACACATTTTAGGTGGTATATTTACTAAACTGCGGGTTTGTAAAAGTGCACGTTGCCTATAGCAACCAATCAGATTGTAACTGTCATTTTGTAGAATGTACTAAATAAGTAACTAGTATCTGATTGGTTGCTACAGGCAACATTTCCACTTTTTCGAACCCGCAGTTTAGTAAATATCCCTTTGCGAGATATACCTACTGGATTGCAATAATGGCTATTGTATTAATGTGTCTTGTCTCTGGTATTATCCTGGAGAGTGATACAATAGTCCAAGTTTTTGGAACAGCAAATATCTTTATAGAAGTATTATTTGGGATTTCTTTTTGTTTGATCCACAATGTTGCATCCTTAAACTACTGTATTGCGAGAAGATTATCACACACTAATAAAACGGATCCAAAGCTCCAGGAAAAGATAAGCTGGAGAGTCCTGCATTTGGACACAGAAAATAGGAAAAGTCCTATAATAAGCATATTATCACATATTTGACACAATAGAGGAAAATGGGTTGTAGTGCCTTTAAGAGAAGTTGCATGCTAAAGAATTTGTTAGCTCAAACCATCCATTGTCCAAATAGTAGGGAGCCAATTATGTTTTTATGTCAGTGGTTAAAAGAAATGTGATATTATTGGACAATTTAGAAAAAATGACCAAAATAACTAATTCTATGGGGTTCTAACGACCACTAAAGATGGCTGACAACAGAGCCGGATTATGGAAAGGGGGTGGAAGCCCTCTCTGGGGTACCCCCAGATCCAGGGTTAAATTGCCTGTTGTAAGGCCACACATTATGCAGACTGCACCAGATTGCTCACCTGTGCAATCATAGAGCACAACGCAGTGACATGTGCAGACCATGGTCACACAGAGTAAGAAAAACACCCAAACGCTGCAAACCAATCACAGACAACAACAAATTGGGGTGTTATTGACTTGTTGTCTATGAATGGTTTGCAGTGTTTGGATGCAGGACAAAAGACTGTATTGTGCACACTTGTGCATAGCGACCAATGCCAAACAGTGGCTGGTGTCTAGTCAGGAGGTTTATGCCTAGCCAATGATAGGTTGTCTGGCGTCATTCTGATGGAAAGTGTATGCTGTGTTATTGTGATGGAACAATAAAAGCACTGGTTTCAACAAGAAGCTGTCAGTGTATGAATCACCCACACAGTGGTCGAAGAGGGGTGGGGTGTTATACCATTCAACAGATTTCCCTTCTACTTTGATGGGTAGAACTATCAAATTCTGTTAGCTTACAATTTCAACTTCGGCCACTGCATATATATTGTATAAAACATGTGTCTTTTTTTTAAGTCTTTTGCATATTTGAGTATGCGTTGAATTAATATTCCTTTTATGTTCAAATTGGCCTGACTGCTTCTTCAATATTTACCACCTACTTGTAACGCTTTCTCTCTTGTGAAAGATGACACTGCTCTTAACTGTGGACATTACGGCCCCCGGGCCTTAATCTGACCTCGACTGAGAATAATTAAAATCCGTCCAGATTTCAACTGTTAGTAGACAAAAAAATGACTGGCCACCTAACAGTCGGATTGGTCCAATTTGGTATTGGTGACAAATAGATACAATTCCCGCTGTTTACCAATTTGGCCAAATGGCTATATGTGTAACCACCCCAGAAGCACTGACAAAACAACAAGGACCCCGAGAGACTTGTAGACGCTGATCTGAATCCAAATGATTATCCTTGTAACCTTGGACAAGCCACCCAGTATCCCAACATCGGGACACAGGCAGGATAATTGTGTGTACAGTAGTGTGTGTGTGTGTATATATATATATATATATATATATATAGTCACCCACATTTGGTTTGGACATTTAATGTCCCTTATTGCGGGTATAAATGTATTTTGTTGTTTTTTTTTTTGGCTGTGAAAAATTACTCTGAAATGCAATTTATTAATGAATAGGTTATGTTTCTTTTAACACCGTCCTGAAATACCATTAACAGAATAGGCATCACCGCAAAGTTTTATAAGTTAGATGCCAGAATGAAAACTAGTTTAAATGTTACCAGCAGTAAACCCCTCAAATAAAGATTTAGTGTACATGGAAAAAATTACTTTACAAATGTATCCACATTTGGAGGTCAGACAATGGATGGGTTCAAAAGCTATTATGGGAATTGTAAGACATCTGCTGTAGTGTGAAGTAATGACAGAACAGAAGCTATACAGAGCCATAACCAATGCTTATCCTGTCATATTATACTATCAATAAGTACATTCTGAGGACCACCAATCTCTGTACCACTAGTTAGCAAGCAGTGTTGTATTTAATAGAATGACAATTCATGGTATATCCACAATATTCCAGGGCTACTTACATGATTACACTACATACATGGTAATTGCTTCTGTATTTTTCTATGTGTCTAATAAACTGGTGTGTGCACTGTACATGACCCCTGTGTAATTAGTCTTCGTTTCATCATCATGAAATTGCTCTATATTTCATACTTCCGCTGCAGCTGTGTTTTATTCATGTACTTGGCCCAAACCGTGGCCCATTACATTTACTACATGAAATGAGAAATAAAAACAGAACAGAACCCCATCTCTTCTCACTCATATAAGTGTATAAACAAGTAGAAAGCAGCACATTTTACAGGATTTTTTTTATAACATTTTACTTAAATTACATTTAAGCCATCACCCTACATTTTACTGCCTACAAAGCTTGTTGGCTGAGAGAGGTGCCTCAGATCACTATGTATAACACTGGTGGCATATAGTTACTAATGTCAGGTCATGCATATGTACTGAGAATATTCTGTAATGCACTTTTTTATACAAACGTCTGTTTATTTAATCATACTGTTCCAAGTGGGACTGGATCTTTCACTGTGAAAGAGTCATACATGTAGCCCTTTCTCTGTCTGCGTTACGCCACCGGTGAAGAGGGATAATACTTAGTGGAGAAGGGGGTCAACACTGGTGCTCCCAGAGCAGCCCTGGAATAGTAAAATGCAGTGGAGCTTCTTCATGCAGCGGTACATATTGAGGGCGACCGCGCTGGGGTCATACAAAGACCCCAACATTTTCCTTAACTAAAATGGTTCATCCACATGCTAGTAAGCCAAACATGCATAATTATATCTATGGAACAATGTTTTTTAGAACATGGTGGAGGGACAACTATCAAGACAATATCTTTGACTTAGAAGAATGAAAGAATGCATCAAGGTGTTCATAGAGGTCACTGTACGGCTAACCTCTATTAAGATACAGCCCTCTGCAGTATCATATGTTTATTTTAAAAGTTGTTTAAAAAACGCCATGAAACACCGGATATATTCAGTTAACGCAGATGATAACATTTTATATGTCTTTCTGTTATTGTGGAAAGTATATAGACACAGCAAGTTGCAGTTGCTCTTTAAATGAATCCAGGTCAGAGCAATATGATTTATATAATACATTTATCCAACTATTATTATTATTATTATTATTATTATTATTATTAATAGGGAGTTGCAAGATCAATAAGATCTGACCTATATTAGCTGAACAAACTATGTAATTCTGTGATCTCTCACTGGTATCTGAGCACAAAGTAATCACTGATCCATGAGATGACAGACATTTGAAAATCCAACGAAAGCTATAGATGCCCCTTAAAAAAGGTTGCATATGTGTTATTTTGTTGTAATAAAAATGTAAGGTTTTCAAACACACAAAACAGTCCTTACAAAGACTTACGCTGCATTCTAAAATGTCTTCATGAAAAACTAAATGACCACTTGTGGTGAAAAAAAGCAAATTATGCAAACAAAACAAAAAGTAATATTTTATTATCAAAAGTAAATTGAATTGAGAGATTTGCTGTTTGCGTTGAATAACATGTAATGTGCATGTTGTCTCTGGCATCTGATTGATTTTGATTTATCATCTTGAAGATTTGTATTAATTGTCCATCTGGTCAGTGATCCTCTCTTTGTTACCAAGTACTGACTTCACATACTGTACATGAGAGTTCCAGAGACTTTGGCTATCGCTGTAGTGTCAGGAGTAGACTTCTTCAGAGTAAGATATAGACAAATGTCAATAGCCGGCATTATGTGAGATGTAGTTCAGCAGTTTTACTGTCCTTCCGTTATATAAAGGAATAAAGAACAGAGAAAAACTCATCTTTTCGGAGCTGCCTTAAGGTCAAGTACTAAAATCAATATTTTGCCTGAAGCGAGATTAAAATCCTCAGCAATTAAATAATCTTCCATCTGCTGGTCTGTTATTCCATCTGAACAATAAACCACCCTAAAGCCTTGCTTGAAAATTAACTATTTCCAGTGGTCTGGGGTTGATTTCTTTTCTATTGGTTGTGGTTAAATTGAACACTACAAAATAATTGTATCATTTCCTAACGGAAAGGCATTGCTTAAAACTGAACTACTACCCTTGTACCTTATATTTTGTGGTTTGTAAAGTGGTTCCCTATATAAGTATAGAGATAATACCAGATCTGTGGCACTTCTAAGATCGTGAAGAATTCTAGGCCTTTTGTAGGGAGAAAAGCGATGCCTGTCCTATGATAAACAGGGGCTGCCCCTCTAAACGTGCCTGATCTACCCCTTTATATTATTTAAATTCTGCTTTAGTTTTATTTTTTTAATTCTTTATTTAAAAATCTCGGATTACAAACAAGCAGAGAAAATGAAGTAATTAAAACAAAAACAAACAAACATAGTTGGGTTGTAATCACAGTGAAATGCAAAGAAACACAGCTAAGTAATATCAACTATGTAGATGAACAAACAGGTGCCATGAACAAAACTTATAGTATGTGGGAAGGGTGGTGGGGTGGTCGTCACAGAGAAGGGATGATGAGAGACAATTGAACATAAGGCAACACAGCAATATATAGGCTTGTAAGAGGGAGGAGCTCATGGATCAGGAGGGGAAATATTGCACCAAGAGCATGCAGAGGGTCTGATGTGGGTATACTACAAGCATAGCCAAGGAGCCCAGGTTTGATGACATTTTCCATTCTAGCTATGAACCAAATATAGGATTTCAGTGAAGAGACACTGGGAGAGAGGATCAGTCTGCTTCCAGGACTTGGCTATGAGACAGCGGGCAGCAGCAAGAGCGGAGTGGTAGTCTGCATCTGGGATTGGATGGCAAAGAAGAAAGGCCCAGTCATCTCTTCAAAGTGGATATGGGAGGAGGGAGGAGAGATGGGCCTGAGAGGATATCTTCAGTCCACCAGATAGGCATATACAATTTGCCCACAACATCGCCCGAGGAAGCAATAGTGGAAATTTTAGGGAGTATATCAGGTGTGCGGTACCATCGATAACACACTTTATATGCATTTTCCTTAATCAGAGTGGATATAGAACTACAGGATATCTAGGTCCTAATAGCTTTCCGGTAATCCTCCACCGGGGGAGGAACCCGATTCCTCTCGTGTCTGTTCCCCAAAACCAACAGGCTGTCAAGCAGAAGGATGTAAAGCAAGGAAACCATTCCCCTCCACAAGGAAGACGAGAGAGACAGCATCTCAGATGGGGAAGGAGGAAGCCTGCCGACAGGAGGGATTGTATAAAATACAAGTTGAAGGTACTCAAAAAATCTGGGATCCAGGTCGGGGAATTTGGTATGAAGGTCACCACAGGGAAGTAGGGCTCCCAGGAATAGCAGGTCCCCAACAAATCGAACCTCTGAGGATAGCCATGCCCAAATAGAGGAGGTAGATTGACCGGTGGGTAATCAGCGTTGTTTCAGGTCATTAAACACTCTGCCCCCTTGTGTACTTCTTAAGAGTAGAAAACTTGATTCTGGGAGACTTGCTGTTCCAAATAAATTTAGCCAGGTATTGTTGGAGGATGCGGAGGACTGAGAAAGGAACTCCGATTGGGAGGGTTTGAAACAAATACATTGATGCTTATGGAGAATGTTCATTTTCATGGCAGTAATCATGCTCAGCTACAAAATGATCAGGGAGCAACAGGGATAAAAGATCTGATTTAATCCTAGCGAACATACCTGGGAAGTTCGCCTGAAAAAGGGACCCTTTATATTATTTAAAGAATCCCCAGCAGCAAAATAAAATTTTAAGCATGCTTGTGTACCAAATCTGGCCCCAATTCAGCTAACTTCTCACATCAGTTGCTAAAATCTTTTGCACCCCCAAAAACAGTTTCATCTTGCTCACAGATCCATGTGCTGTCCCATAAAACTAGTTGTACAAAAGTAGGTGCATGATATCACAGAAGAACATTTGTGCTGTGGTTTTCTTATTTTGAAGTTTGTACATTACTTTTATTGTCTATCTTTAATAGGTAAACTTACAATGTATTGCAGTGGTAAAAAACTAAAATATAGCATTCACCACAAGCATAATTGTTATTGCATATTAGAGAAGGACATAGTGACATACAAAACTTACATTATATCATTCTATTACACGCTGTACAGATAGTGAAACATTAATCCACATAATAGTGCATGACCATGGGCCATGATTAAATTACAATTAAATTATACTGTATTCAGATATAAAACATTACACATACCCAACATTACCTGACAAATACACATGATCATAGTATAAAGTTATATATAAAGCACAGTATATAGATGTAGACACGTCACCTACCCAACATGACCGAACCGCTGGACACAGCCGTAACTAGAAATGTCAGCGCCTGGGGCAATGAAGAAACCGGACATCCCCTGTGCCCTCAATTTAACCTAAAATATTAATTTTCCCTATGCCCTCCATCAGCTTTCCACCATGGGCGCTTGCCCATCAGGGAAGTACTAGTCTGGACAGGACTATTATAGGATACTATTATACCCAATATTAGCTTTGACATCTATTATGTATTATGACCTGGACAGGATCATGCTACAGAATACAATTTTATTATATTCTTTCCCGACATAGACCACAATCACTAACTAGACACAATCACAGGACCTGATCAGAATATCCTTCTAAGATTAATAAATTATAACTTTACACAGCACAATTCCCATATTAAGGTGTTCCCAAACATGCTACCTCCAGTCCTTTAGGGATTAATACATTTCAACTTATGCGGGATACAAACCGAAATATATCCAATAACCAAAACTTTCATCTCAAGGGCATTTGTCTCCATTTACATTTGAAGAAAATTCATTGTTAACATTTTTAATAATTATACTCACACTCAATCTACCTTAAGTCATTTAGTCAGTTCTGAAAGAAGAGTGCATGTATGTTAGGCCATGGTATTGTTCTTGAAATATCTTAAATCACCCAGGCACAAATGATCTGACTAAAACAAAATTTAAATAACAAATAACATTTATTGCTTGTTGGACTTCTATATTCATCCCCTTTAAATGTCTGCAGGATGTCTGGCGATAGAAAAATCTTCTGGGTATAAAACAAACATTCATTATAAAGGAATCAGTGTAAACATCTCATGTACAGCAGCTTCCAATAACTATTCTGTGACATCTTACAATAAATGAGATTACACCGACATCACATAAACCCACAGGAATGACTCCAACACCTACTTTGCATTATCCCTCAAACCATGTGGTCCTGTAGTAGTTATTGTTTGGTGATCACATGTGATCAGCAGATAACACCCTACACTACAGAAACCATTAAGATGGGGAAGGGGCGCTGTAATGCCCAGACCTCCTACATCCTGGCTCCATTTAAAAAACAGATAGTCCCATCTTTCAAATGATGTAACCCCTTAGTCCAGTTTGTATTTTTTTTTAAATAAAAACTCAATGTGTAGAATGCTGCTGCTTGACTTTTGGAAAGGTAAATTGATGCAAGAACTTAGTGGTATTATTTGTGTGAGCACTGAATAAACAAATTACTGATATTAATGTTGGAATATGACCAGCCCAAAAAGTGCCAAAATTGGCCCAGCACAGGTGTCGAATGGGTTAATCAACATATATTAGGTTATATTTTTCAATCCTCATTGAAATGTAACAAGGGGGAACAATAAATCAGAGAGATTCTTCAATAAATGCTTTCCTAATTGTTCTTTATCAAAAATAAAAATCAATAAAAATTTAGCCTCAGTTCTTGTAAAATAACAATTCTGATGATGTTAGCACTTTGGGCTATATATGCATGTCCTAGCTACTAATCTAAGATTTACCTAACCTATCTGCATCTTACAGGTGCCCATTCTCTTCTAGATGTCTGTGGGATGCCTACAGAATACTCTGACACCATGAGCAAGAAACAAAGGTCAGCTGGTAGAAGTGAAGAAGTCCACACAGTTACACGTTAAGGTGGAGGCTGCAAACATTCTGACGCTTCTCTTTGTGGGACTCAAAGCTCCTCAATGAGCTTACAACGGCTCTCTGTGGATTAGTTTCCTGCATGATGGGATTATCTATCTCTTCTGGATAAATTTAAGCAAATACTATAATCATAACTCCAGGCTTTATAAGAGAGAATAACTGCACACCTTAATGAAGAGCTACAGGAGTTGGGACAAGGAACAGAAGTATTTCAGTCTTAAATGGATGATTCCACCACAGCATTAGAATTCCTAATAGAGACTTAGGGCTAGATTTACTAAGCTGCGGGTTTGAAAAAGTGGGGATGTTGTCTATAGCAACCAATCAGATTCTAGCTTTCATTTATTTAGTACTTTCCACAAAATGAAAGCTAGAATCTGATTGGTTGCTATAGGCAACATCCCCACTTTTTCAAACCCGCAGCTTAGTAAATCTAGCCCTTAGAATTAATTGGAAGGTTCAGAAAGGAGTTCTCAACACTCAGTGCATGAGGACCTCCAATAAATGGGAATAAAATACATCAAACTATGGTGTAAATAGCGTCACAACATTTAGTGCAGCAAAAATAAATCTATATTTTCTAAACTCAGCCGACAAGGTGTATTTTCAGCTTGTAACTGTTACGAGCCGCGGCATCTCAGGCACCGCCGTGACGCTCCCCGGCCGTTGTCATGACGACAGGGGTGTCACTTCCGGGTTTTGCAACGGCCGTCACCATGACGACGGTCTGGACACTCCTCTATCACCGCCGCAACCCTGTCATGCCCCTCTTCTATGATTGGTCCTCCTTTGTATATTAGGCAGAGAGGGCTTAACCTCCGTGCCGGTTATAGTTCCTGCTTCTAGTGTACGGAGCTGCTCCTTTCTCTACTACTCTGCTCTTGCTATTTGGATGGACTCTGTTGTGTATGACCCTTGGCTCGTTTACTGACTCTGGATTGCTCGTGATCCTGACCTCTGCCTGTTACCTGGATACACTGTTTGCCCCCAGCCCTGACCTCCGCCTGGACCTCACTACCACAGCCTCTGCCCATTTTGGACTTCGCGGTTTCTACCACGGGGCCCTCGCCTGCGCTACGCTAAGGTTATAAACTTGTACTACTCTGAGCTAAAGACCTGGAGTCATCCGAGTACCTGTGACCACGTTCAGCTGCCATAGGTGAAGACTTCTGTTACCTGTTCTACAAGTTTATGATACTTGCAGTCAGCCTTAACAGTAACCAACACCAATGTGGATTTAAAAATTCTATCCAGTCCAGAACATGGAATGGGAAAAAAAATAGTGTTCTCCGATTGTGCAAAATATTGGGAAAAAAAATAGTGTTCTCCGATTGTGCAAAATATTGGGGTTTATGCTCACCGGGTAGGGGTAAGAAATCGACTTTGAATGACACACTGTGGAAAATCTTCTTACCATGTGATCAGTCCACTGTGGAAATGTGCTCAAACAAAATAAATGTAAATATAGTGTGTATTGCAATTACAATTAGAAGAGTCAATGCAAGGATTAAAATGCACACAACAAACTCAAAACTTGTTCCGTATTTTTTAATTAATTCAAATCTTTGATGTGCTGGTAGTACGATCCTTTATTGTCTAAACAAATAAACAGTACATGGTGCAATAGTATTTTGAACCTTTAAAATACAAGTGAGGTTGATACACTCATTTAGATGGATTATAACTCGCTGTCAAACAACAGAGCAATAAAACTCACAAACACCAACCCAACACATTTCTGAGGCATACTGCCTGCTTCTACAGGGAGGCCATTCGCTCTCATTTTATCTTCTTTTAACATATTACTATTTATCAATCCCTCCTTTTTCTTCTATATTAGTTAACATTAAAGTGTTGTACAGGTTTCCTTACAGTTAATACATGGAAGCAGTGATGTTATAATATTGCAATGACCTTTGAATGGACTATAAGCAACTGAACTTGTATCTGGACAACAAAACCAATAAATAATATTGTAATAAAAATGAAACTTTCAGTTTTAAAGATTTTACTTCAGTTTAGACAGGTATAATGTCTATGCAAGGTTGTACCTGGTCTATGCCCTGTCTGAGTGCAACTTATTTTCACATTTTGGGGCGGCACGGTGGCTAAGTGGTTAGCACTTCTGCCTGACAACGCTGGGGTCATAAGTTCAATTCCTGACCATGGCCTTATCTGTGAGGAGTTTGTATGTTCTCCCTGTGTTTGCGTGGGTTTCCTCCGGGTGCTCCGGTTTCCTCCCACACTCCAAAAACATACTGGTAGGTTAATTGGCTGCTATCAAAATTGACCCTAGTCTCTCCCTCTCTGTCTGTCTGTGTGTGAGTGTTTGTCTATATTAGGGAATTTAGACTGTAAGCTCCAATGGGGCAGGGACTGATGTGAGAGAGTTCTCTGTACAGTGCTGCGGAATTAGTGGCGCTATATAAATAGCGGATGATAAATGTGCCATTTTAGTATGTTCTTTCCCAACATCTCAGAAGCCATGCTCCATGTATAGTTATATAGTATATAAAATATGCAGAGAAGACATGGTCACTGCAGAAAATAAAGAAATGTCCATTTCTGCATAGGAATGTACAAAAGCCTCCGTTTTTCTGACAGGAGACTTAAGCCGTGAAATGCTCCCTCTGAATCATGTTTAAAGCCTCAGATTTATCGGTAGATTGACTCTGTCCCATTCTTCTACACAGAAGCAGTTTTCCCTTAATTATACATGTGCTAACAGTGATGAATAAACATGTGTCAGTAATGTGCCTCTAACGTCACATTTCATTCAAGCCCCTCGTGTCCTATGCATTTTGTTTCAGGCTGAAATGGAGATAATTGCAGATAAAATGTCTCCTGATACTAATAATGAGGAAGCATGAAATGTAGCCGGGACAACAGCACACCAGGGTTATTCCAACTCTACAAGGCAGAAGAGAGAAAGGTAACAGCTGTGATCAGTGAGGGCGGCTGTCAGATAGAACTATAAACCAGCTCCCATAGATTTCTACTCTGCTCATAGAATTACTGAAATTATCACCTAAATTACCTCTACTCCTAGCAGGAGCCCCAGGACTGCCCCATAAAGCCCTTTGTGAAAGGGATGTAGAGGTGGTGAGCCGGGGTATCAATTCCTGGATTGTAATAAGGAGGCAGCAAAGTCCCAGGAAAGGGGGGGGGGGGAGGTAAGGGGGCATTAAGAGGCAGCTTTATTAGATAATATGTAACCACGGACAACCATCATGGGGAGAATTTTTCAGTCTGTCACATTTCAGTCAGGTACTGCTTCTGGTGCAGCGAATGGTATCATTCCTATCCTGTTGTAGTCTATGTAGAGATATTCTTCTCAGCAGGATGTACTCTGATAGACCCTAATAGACAATTATGGGGTAGAAGAACCTTTATTTACTTCCAATACCTCAAGCACAGGATCATGCTGTCACCATTCAGGTGACGTGTAGCTGGCAGTATGACATTCTCACGGAGATGGCAATGTGCTCCAGGACACATTCTGTAAGAGTCAATGGTTATCAAGGCCATGTATAGCCCCCTTCACCAAGTGTCTTCATAATGCAAGTTCTTCTAATAGCCACGACCCCCCCAACATGTATAGCCGCTGTCCCACTGTGGCCAGCCCTGTCTATAACCTTTACATGAACTAATGACGCAGTTGGAGAGTGTCACTTATTTTATAGCTCAACTTGTTCTAGAGAAACTTCGGGTGGAGTTTATGAGACAATTCCAGCAAACCATGGATGGCGATGGATCTTCTGGAGTCCACAATGCTTTTCAGTCTCTGCTTTGCTGGTTTAAAAACCAAGCCAAATGAATGTCAATACCCCGCTCCTGTCATCTTCCAATTCAGGGGAACGAGAAGATTACTTCATTAGGGACCCAGTAATGGTAGCAACCAAGATGTGACGTACATAAAACCACTCAACACTTTTGGGTGAAGTTTTCCTTTAATGATTAAGGGTTTCAATAGGGTTTACGTCTCTTTACTTCTTTCATACAGTACGGAAGTTCAGTTTTGCCATTAAGACATTTACAAGAAATAAGCAGCTTGATATATAAGCTAATGAAAGGGTCTTGTCATTTACTGGAACTTAAGGAGCAAGATTTAAAACACTAAAGCCCTTTAAAGTGTGGCCACACCAAATCTCACAAAAGCAAACAGGAGAGGCAGCACTAATAAAACAGAAGTAGTCGGCAATATGGGAAAAAAAATTATTGTCTTTAAGGGGTGCAGATACCCTATTTGTCAAGGTGTCTTTCCAAATGCGTCACCATACACTTCAATCTTTTATTTAATACACAAATGTTCCAATACAACATATTAACACATCACAAGGCAGGATGATGCCAAAAGCCACGTAAACTCTCACCTCTCCTCAATGGGGACCCTAAATCATTATTTCATACCATAACTGACAGAAACCAAGTTTCATTTGCCAAAAATGCTTTGCTACAAGTTCTTTAATAATATCTTATAAAAGGTTCTCTTATACACTGTTTATACTTGGATACCAAACCTTTGTAGCTATCATGTTGCAATAGGTATAGTAGCTTTTTACAATTTAGATCTTACAACATGGAAAAAAACAGCTGAAATGTCCATGTGGAAACATTTATGGTGGCAAAACCATTAGACCTACGAAAGCCGAATTATCTGAATATAAACATTGTACAAGTGTCAGGAGCCGCGGCGGCCTCGGGCACCGCCGCGACTCACTTCCTGTTTCAAGTGAACGTCCCGGCCGTCTCCATGACAACTGGGGCGTCACTTCCGGTTTCTCAGGCCCGACCGTTGCCAAGGCAACGGCCGGACGCCGAGTGTAACTAGCGTTGCGCCCCCCGGCAAGTGAGGCAGCTTAGCCTCCCTGCCGGTTATAGCGTCCAGTTTGCCTGTCAGCTTTACCTGCTCCTGCTTTGTATTGGTGAAAACCTGTTGGACTGATTGCCTGTGTATGACCCCTTGCCCGGATTTGGACCCTGCCTGTGTATCTTGTGACCCTGACCTTCTTGCCTGTATCTGGACCTAGCTACCGTGCCTGTGACCTTTGACCCCGGATTGTCTATTGGATTCCATGTCTGCTGCCGGCCCTCGACCCTTGCCTGGACTTCACTCCACTTTCCTGGGTTCTCCCTAGTCGGTACGCACTTCACGACCCTCTGCTAGTCTGCGGCCAAGTCTGTCCTCACCCAGGGCCATCTTAACAACATTATGGGCCCCCGGGCAAAGCAGTGCACCGGGGCCCCTAGATTTAGATATATAGATAGATACAGATATAGATATTTAGAGATAGATAGATGTACTTGCTCAGTGACCCTTGAAGGTTTTTTTGCAGGTTTTTTTCTTTTGAAGGATTATTTATTCTCATTAAGAGCCGTGCCTATGGGGCCCCCTTGCCCTTGGGGCCCCTGGGCAGCTGCCCATCGTGCCCAATGGAAAAGATGGCCCTGTCCCCACCACTAGGGGCTCCAGTGAACACCTGACTGGCAGAGCAGACTCCGGGTTGTGCTGTACCGGCTAGAGGGGTTCCTAACAACAAGAAGCTGTAAAGAACGTATTGAGTCCTCTAGCAAACCATTATTTGTCAGATGAAACACCAATTACTGCATCAAATAAATTATTCTGTATCCGTGCTGAGGAGAGATGGGAACAGAGATCAACTTCTTATAATCATTGCTTTTATATATTCATAATGAAAAGCCCAACCCCTGAAGGCCGTGCATAGGCATAATGAATTACATACATGTCTCTGAGAAGGGGGGGGGGGGGGTTCTTTTGATGGTCCAGGCACAGAACTTTCAGTTCATTAAGAATGAAGAGTATTGCGGATATTTCAGTTGTCCTCAACCCTCCAAGAGCTTGATATTCTTTATGATATATTGCTATTATGGGAGTATATGAAGTAGTAGCATTATATGCATGTGCTATAATTTTTTTATTACAATATTTTTCACTCTATTGTGCAAGTAAACTAAATATGACGTTTCTATCGTTTAACCCCAGAAGGGATTTTTTCACTTTGTTTGGATACTTTTATAAAATCAGTTTTATATTATTGTGATATCCTTTTTTTGCTTGCAGTTCAAATTTATATTAAATTAATCTGCAAACCTCATACTCAAGCATTTCGCAATAAACTTGTCCGGATTGTACCTCAATGTGTCATTTGGCACACAAAACTATGTGTAGTAGGGGCCCATTGCTGCTGGTATTATAAAACCACTACTGACCTGGCAATCATATTAAGTTCCACCACCCTGGTTTTTTCGTAAATGTAGTGTTAAAAAATGCAATATTTTTAAGAATTTCCTATCAATATAGCAGCAAAAATTAAAACTAGCAATTCACAATCATGAGTAAAACAGATATAAACAAAAGATACTTTAAAAAATACAGTATAATGTTATGTGTACCAAAGATTTTAAATTGACAAAAACATCCATTGTTTTATATATAATATATTTATTATACACACACACACACATATACCTGTATATATTATATATACACATACACACAACAGTAAATTGAATGTATTATCATTTAGATATTACCAAACAGCACCATCATGTGGGCAAACATTGTAAGACGGTTTGTAAACCAAAAGGATTTAAACTGTTTAATAATCCTGCAAGAGGCAGACAAAGAAATATTCACCTAACATTGGCTTTTCTACATTGTGGAACAGCTTGCCGAAGCTACCAATGTTGTATTTTATTCACCTCAGAAAAAGTGGTGTAAGTGATGGAAAAGTATGGGAACAGAGCTTATGTAAGAATGTTACTGCAGGGACAGAGTTGAAGAACAGATGTTCAGGAAATCAAACTAAATTCAGTTTTGAGGTTTATTTAACATATTACTTATGCACCAGTCAAGGGTTAGTTGGAATAGCTCAATGTTCTAGACTGCCAAAGGCTGGTATGATCATCAGCAGATTATTATACCATATTAGAGGATGCTCTCTGCAAAAGAACTAGGATATGAAGTTCAAAATTGTGCAAGTTTATAGTTTAATACGCCCTATCCAAAAGAAAATTATCCCTGACAAGTATTAGTCTGCTCCCTGCAAGGAATGCAAACTCAATGTCAACATATAAATGCACATCTTCTGATGTTTCAATTTAATACCTTCATATTTCATCTCTCCTCATTCTTGTTTGAATACACAAATGGCTTTGTTTTTAATTACAAGTATAATTTGCTGCACATTATGCTATAACAATCTTATTTGAGAATTAACGTGGTTCAGATCCAGTCTCTGTAATGAATCCTTACATTCTTTCTATAGATTACCTTTCCTCTCATACCACGCATGGAAGGCTCTAGATTGTTTGTCTCTGGAAAACCGAGCCGTAGGGGTGAGTAACGCCACTGGCTGAACCATGGGGCTACAGAGGTAAAAGATAAAAAATAAAAAAAAAACCACAAAACGCACATGATAAAGCTCTGCAATTTTATGCCTGTGGACAAAGAAACCCCATACAATACTACACTGCCCAACGAGTCCCACCAGCCTGCCATATTAACTGAAGGCATCCATACACAATCATTCCAAAATACATACTAATGTAGTTGTTTTATGCATTAGTCTTTGTTCCATAGCTTACTCTGCTATAGACAAGTCCTCATCTGCTGATATCTCCTGGATTTCAATCAAAATTTGTACAAAACGACCACAATCTACTACAAAGCTAAACAGTCCGTGGTTCCCTTTTGGCCAATGTAGCTCATTCCTTCTCTTTAGACTAAATTTATGAAAAGGATTCCCTTCACCAACATAACAATGTTTATCTAATAACCCCATGTCCTTACCAATGTAACTGTACAGCTTTCTTCTGGGGCCTACTAGTCAATAACAGGTGCACGGCACAGCTACCCACAAGACCAAGTTCCTCTGGTTTCTGATGGTCTCTGATCTTACATGGAGTACAGGGACCTCTATCCAGCCCTCAGTAAACTTACTGATCCACAGTAACGGTGTAGTGACATTTGCAGCCTTCAGTAAAAGAAACTAAAGACCACTATTAGTCCGACATCGTTCTGCTGCTACTATACCAAACAAATCATTTTAAAAGACACCCATTCTCTTACCTGCAGTGATCTTCCGTCTCCCACAGATGCTATTGTTACATTGGGTTGTGTCTAATCTATCAGTAAAAGAAAATCTGCTCATCATTAATTTTTTATTTCCTTTTGTATTAGTTTGTCAGTCCTATATATTTACTATAGTTGACAATCCTTTAATTTTTTGTTTTTGCACCTATTGGTTCTAATGTTTATTGTTGGTTCCTATAAAGTGTACACCAGTTATATGAAATAACATAACCACACCAGCTACACCCATAAACGTAAACATGCTTACATTATCAAATATCATGATAAATATTATATATTTTGAGCAGACAACACAAAACAAATGCAGAAGAAAACACAGTGACTAGTGATTAGTAATGAAACATTTATTAAAGAGAAAAAAAAAAGTGGTAGGTGTACAACAAATGGTAATTAGAGATGTATACAACATTATAATTATAAAAACCATGAAATGTGGTTTATAAAAAAATAATATCATCCAGGATTTTACTTTTAGTTAATATGTAGACAGATACACATTATCTACACTTGCACAAGACATTAAATTAAAAATAGAAACACTATACTGCTTATCAACACGTTACTTATGTTGGCAAAGGTGATGATAGCTAGGAAATGGATGGCACCAGAAGGTCCGACTTTGAGTAGCTGGATTGACCTTGTTAACGATACAGTCGGTCATGAAAGGTTCATGTATACCAGCAGGAACCTAGTGGATAAGTATGAAAGAATATGGTACAGGTGGAGGATATCCCCGTATGTCACGGAAGGATTGAGGGAGGTGGAGCTCTCCTAATGTAATGCTCGGGGCAGACATCCAGCCGCTTATTATTGTGTTATTAAGGTCAACAATTATATTTTGTATTATCAAAACTGTACTATTATTTCATTGTATCTTGAAATGGTGTAAGATGTACTTACCTTGGCTTGAAAATCTGAATGTAAATGTTTTTTCTGTTTTGATCCTACTGTGTATGAACACCTGACAATACCTGTATCACTGTGTGGATTATAGTTGGGGGTTTAGCCTAATGTTATGGGCTTTTTTTGTTGTTAAAGTGTATAAAAAAAAAAAAAATGCAATTAAAAAAAAAAAATATAGAAACACTATAATTTCAATTGCCACTTGCTCTCTAGGCTGATCCCAATATGATGTAACTGATCCCTAAATACAATATGCATCAACATTGGGGAGTAAACAGTAAATTTTAACATAAAAATAGTGACTACGAAATTGTCACGTTTGATAAACATCCATCTACCGTGGCAATCTATGTGACAAATTCATAGTACTCTGAGGAACAATCTAATTTCCCCAACACAAAAATAAACTGTCTGTCGGATCCAACAAAAATACCCCAGGGATGTTAAAGCAGACACTGGGAAAACAAATTCCATACAGATAGCATCTTCGTCACGCAATAAGTCCTTCTGTCACAGGATCTTTATGCCACCTGAGGTTTGCTGGATTCAAATGCTTTAACTGCAGCAAGAATCAGCTCAACTAACCACCTAAAACTCCAGTAAACCTCTGGAATTTCTGGGAGATTACTTGCTTTGCTCTCTCCACTGTGGATATTACAGAACCAAAACAGGTGTTATTTATCTTTTATTTAAAAAGCCACCACAAGGGTTCTGCAGAACATGCCAAAACAACATTTGTGCAAAAAAATTAAACACAAAGAACAAACTGACATAATTACATATACACCCAAAAAATTCCATAAGTATATAAGGAAAACTCTAGGACAGAAGGCCCTGCTCATGAGAGTTTAAATTCTACATGAGTGGAGAGATAAAAGGGACTTTTCCCGTTAAGATTTTTGTTTGTATAGTGGATTCATTTGTTTTGTGAAAGCATTCCAGTAAGATATCTACTGTTATTTTACCAACTGTTGTATGGTCTGTACTCAAACACCGTAAGAGCTGGATAACCCTCAGTTGGGATGGAAGCCATGGACCAAGCTCTACGATTCAGCACTGCTAAACACTATACCCAACAATGTGGTACACAACACTCCAAAGCCGTTTCTCCAACCTTCTTGATGTTGTTACTCACCTCTCCAAACATTCCCGTCTCATTCATTTTTTCATGACATCTGTGTAACATTAGAGCAAATAAAACTGGAATCCATAGTATGAAAATCATAAAATATTTACTTTGCATTTAAAATATATTCCATGCATCACTGAAAAGGTTTGTTTTAGACAATTTTCCTTTTAACTTTTTTTATTTACTACATCACACCTCAAGTCAGGTTTTTCTAAACCCAGTCCACAGGTACCATAACCGTACAGGTTTTCCATATCTCCTTGGAGCACAGGTGTATTCATTACTGACTGACACATTTCAAAGATCCACAGGTGTCAATACTTATTTCACTTGCGATCCAGAAAATACGCACTTTTAGGGCTCCTTAAGGATTGGATTTGGGAAACCTGATCAGAAGTCATTTGACCTAATAAGACCAGCACACAAGACAAAGCTAAATTTGGCAGGGGCAGAAGGCATTTCATTTTTTTTTTCACAAATGCGCCTAGTTTTCTACCAAGCATATCTCAAAGAACACAGGTTCTTGAGAACTGCCCTTTAAAATCAGCATGTACTTACATAAACTATAGGTCTGGCTGGAAGTGAGCATGGTGTCAATAACAATAAATGGCTATGTTGCAATGACCAAAAGTAATCTGTGCATTAAGAGGTATCATCTCTCTTTCTTCAAGGTCAAGATGCCACCTGTGCACTCACCTCTACAGTCCCAGACTCTAAGAGTCCCAGAATCTGAGAAATCAGCCAACATAAATACAGTCTGCTCTACACCTGCTTTTTTTTTTTTTTTTTAAATGATTCAGACCACAATACAATCTTAAATGTGAGTGATTATCCACATATTTAAGACAGAACTTACGGCAGGTTGGAACAGAAGGGTTGATATTATTTTCAACCACCAAAAAAGAGTCGACAAAGAGCTAGCAAATGTACGTCTGGAACTGGAAACAAAGAGGGAACAGTTAGAAAACCTTGAAAACCAGTCCTGGAGGAACAGCTTCCAATATTTTACTAGAACTAGTTAACTGTGCAGCTTTCCCAAAATTCTTTGAGGGCTTGTTCTGTCAATGTCTTCCGGAGACATTTTTACGGTTACAAATTTCCAATTAGAACAAACACGCCGAACACTGAGGTGTGCCTGATCTAATGTAGTGGTGCACTTTCACTAGTTTAAAAGGAAAGATTCACTGCCTCTGTCAGGAATGTTACAGGTGTAGCCCATTCAGGGCCAACACCTAAAATTTTCCAAGATATCACATCCTCCACCTTGAAGAAAAGTCTCATAAACGACACGAAAGCTTTGAGGAACTATATAATTCGAAAATTATGGGTCATCCATTTCTCCTGCTGGTGACACATGAAGTTAAAATGCTTGAGAAGGAACTTGGTAAAAAAAAAAAAACAAGTTGGTTATGCCAAAAGTTGGTTATGCCATCAGTAGAAAGCTCACAGGCTGATTATTATCCCTGTCATTATAAAAGGTGCCACAGTGCTCTGCAGTGCCATACACTAGGAAAAAACAGCACATAAAAGATAGAATGTAAACCCTCTAATGAGCAGGGCCGTCCAAACCCTTTGTTTTCAGGTCTGCATTTTGTCTAAGTGGAGGCTGTGGCAATGCTAGCAAATTCCATAAGTGGGAAGCAGCACAGGAGAAGTCTAGTAGGCGGCAGTGAGATGTGGTTACCAGAGATAAAACATGGCGCTGGTTTGACATGCATCTAAGAGGACGGGATAGAAGATGTATATGGGGGTGGTGTTGTTGAGAACTTTGTAAGGACAAGTAATTTGAATTTGATTCTGGAGAATACAGGGAGCCAGTGTAGGGATTTGCAAAGTGGGGCAGCAGATGTGGAGTGGTGAAAGATCCGTCTTGCAGCAGCATTTAGGATGGATTGAAGAAAGGATACATGGCTGTCAGGAATGCCAAATAGCAAGAGATTACAGTAATCAAGACAGGAGATGAAAGAATGGATAAGAGTTCTGGTAACATGTTGGGTAAGAAAATTAGGTATTCTGGCAATGTTTCTAAGATAGAGGACTGGGAGAGAATCTGGATGTGAGAAATAAAGCAGAGTCAAGTCTGAGGAAATTGTGGTGTTGACGACAGTGAAGTGGTGACTCTGGGATAAGCTTTGTTTTGGACACGTTGAGCTTTAAGTAGCGTTTGGACATCCATGTAGAGAAAGCAGGAAGACAGTTGGATACATGAGATTCCTTCCCCTGATCTCTCCCCTTCTGCATGAGTGCAGAAGGGCAGAGGTCAGGGAAGGAATATATATTTAGGTGTCATCAGCGTGAAAGTGGTACTGGAGGTCAAATCAGTGAATTAGTTCCCTAAGATAAGAGATGCACAGTGAAAAAGTAAAGGGCCAAGAACAAAGCCTTGTGGATTCCCAACAGATAGTGGAGGAGAGGCTGCGCCAGAGGTAAAAACACTAAAATAGTGGTTTGACAGGTATGATGTGAGCCAGGAAATAATGTTCACGAAGGACAACCAAGTGAAGGGTGTGTAGAAGAAGAGGATAACAAATAGTGTCAAAAGGAGCAGAGAGGTTCAGGAGTATGGTGAAATTACCCTTAGACTTTGCAGTAAGTAGATCATTGATCATTTTTGTGAGAGTATCAGTGTAATGTTGGGGCAAAAGCCTGATTGCAGAGAGTCGAGAAAGAAAAAAGTAAGACAGGTGGTTGTACACTAATCACTCAAGTAGTTTGGAAGCAAAGGGGATGGGAAACATAGGGCGGTAGTGGGAGAGAGAGGCTGGCTCGAGACATAGTTTCTTTAGAATACGTGAGATTAGCGCATGTTTGAAGGGTGATGGAAATGTGCCAGTGGAGAAAGACAGGTTGAAGAGGTGAGACAGAAGTGGGCAGGCAGTGGGGGAGAGGGAGTGGAGAAGTTTGGAGGGCATATAGTCGAGGGGACAGGTTGTAGGGTGAGGTGATAGGATGAGTGCAAAGACTGTCTTTGGTTACTGGAGAGAATGCATTAAGGGTGGATTGTGGAGTGTAAGTGAAAGTGGGTAAAGGGTGTGGTGGAGTGTTTAGAATTTAGAATGAGGACATATCTTGACAATTGGTGTTGATTTTGTATTTGAATTAGGTGACAAAATCAATGGCAGTGTGGGAGGAAGGAGGAGGTGTAGGTGGGCAGAGAAGAGAGTTGAAAGTGGCAAAAAGGGTGACGTGGGTGAGAAGACTGGGTAGATATTAGAGATTTGCAGTATGTTTGTTTGACAATTGAAAGGGAAGTGCAGTAAGATAAAAGGATGGATTTATAGTGGAGGAAATCAGGACAGGAACAAGATTATGGAGAGAGAAGGAGTGCGGTGAAAGTGAATATGAGAAAGAGAGAGTGCATGATTGAGAAATGTGTATTACTTAGGGTAGGTAATGAGAGAGAAAGGAGAAACAATTGGTCCAAATTGTGCAGGGCAATGGAAGAGGTGAAGGATACTTTACCGCCTCCTAGCTGGGGTTAATGGAGGTCCAGGAGGATGCTGACAGTTGGGTGCAGAGGGTCCAGCAGCCAAACAGATGTTAACAGCAATCACAACTGAACTCATTGGGCAGCTGAACAGATGATGAAACAGCAAAGACAGCTGAGCTCTGTGGGTCCCACAGCTGGACAGAGATGATAGTTCAGTAGATCCTAAAGCAGTCTTGCTTTTGGTATGGAGTCTATCCTCAGCGCTGTTGTAACAATTGCCAACAGTATTAAAAAAATATCCAGAGCTTTATATTTGTGTGAATAAGGAAACGTGAGAGCTGGGACAAAGAGCTGCGCTAATGTGCAGCTTACGCCAACTGCCATCCGCATGCCATGAGGTGATGCTCCATAATCCTCCAATGACGGCCCTAAACGCTGTGACTTTATTTCAAGGGGGATGATGAAGGATGGGGGACTCTGGAATATACTGCAAATAAATATTTTTATTTAAAAGAAAGGCTCTTGGCAGTCTCTTTCGGATTTCTTTGCCAAATTTTCCTAAAATTCTTGCACGTCTCCAAAGGTTGTACAAGAGGAGGGGACTTTAATGCTGTGCTAGACCCAAAATAGTATAGATACCCTCCCCTACATAAAACACTTGTAATCATCCCAAATGATCCTTAAAAAATAACCTCCACTAAAGCCTACACACCCTCCCAACACCTATTCAGGCCTAGATAGGAAGTTTATGGACCGCAGACCTACACAGTCTCTGTGCTCAGCAGAGGCCTTTCCGGTCCTAAATGACCACTTGATAATACTCCAGACATTGATAACCAGGAAATCCCTCTCGCTAACGAAGGCATTTGAACAATTTCTCCTATACAAAACGTAAAATAGAGACAAAGTTAGATAGACAGTTGTGGAATTTTGAGAACAAAATTCTTCCCCAGACAACCCCACACTATAACTTTGCAAGACAACCATCTGTGGGAAATTATAAACCTAGGGGTAAATTTATCAAGCTGCGAGATTCCAGCGGGTTTGAAAAGTGGAGATGTAGCCTATAGTAACTAATCACATTCTAGCTAGCATTTATTTAGTATATTCTACAAAATGCAAGTTAGAATCAGATTGGTTGCTATATGCAACATCTCCACTTTTCAAACCCGCAGGTTGATAAATTTACCCTCCGGAGTCAAAGAAAGAAAAAAAATTAAAAATGAATTAAAATTGGTGATTTCCATAGCATAAATGACTCAGGCACCAATGCTTTTCTAAAAGGTACATCTAAAATTGCTTGCACCCAGGAACCAGCTCAAGCAACTACTTGAGCATGGCTGGCAGCACCCTACAAACGCAAAATAGAATTAGCTGAATAAAAGATTGCTTGGAACGTCCATTATATGTTCCACAAAAAAACAAATTAAAAAAAGTTTTCGTAAGCACTACTCATTGTTTTATCAACCTATGGTGACCTCAAACCCTATTTGATCCCTTAATCTTTATAAGGATATCCTTATGTCTATCCCAAGCATGTTTAAATTGCTGTACTGTATTTGCCTCTACCACCTCTGATAGTTGGCTATTCCACTTATCCACTACCCTTACTGTGATGTACTTTTGTCTCAAATTTCCTCTGAACCTACTTCCCTCCAGTTTCAGTGCATGTCCTCATGTTGTAATACTTCTCTTCCTTTGAAAAACGTTTCCCTCCTGTACCTTGTTAAAACACTTGAAATATTTGAAAGTTTCCATCATGTCCACACTTCTCTTCTCCAAACTATACATACTAAGATCTTTTAGTCTTTCCGGGTAACGTTTGTGATATAGGCCATGCACCATTTTAGTTGCCCTTCTTTGTACAGTCTCTAATGTATTTATATCCTTCTGGAGATATGGCCTCCAGAATTGAGCACATTATTCTAGATGAGGCCGTACCAATGACCTATACAGTGGCATTATTACTTCTTTCTTTCTGCCCCGGATTCATCTCCCTATGCAACCAAGCATCTGACTTGCCTTCCTCATTGCTTTGTTACATTGCTTACCTGCCTTTAAGTCACCTGAAATGGTGACTCCTAGATCCCTTTCCTCCTCAGTAGTTTTCATTATAGTGCCATGAATACTATATTTAGCCTTTGGGTTTTGAGACCAAGGTGCGATTTTGCATTGTTGGCATTAAACTGTAGTTGCCACTCTCTTGACCATTCCTCTAGTCTACCTAGATCATCGATCATTTGTTTTACCCCTCCTGGTGTGTCTACCCTGTTGCATATCTTTGTGTCATCTGCAAAAAGGCATACTTTCCCCTCAATACCAATTGCAATGTCTCCAATAAAGATATTAAAAAGCACTGGTCCAAGTACAGATCTTTGCGGTACTCCCCTGGTAACCTCTCTCTCCTATGCATGTACTCAATTTACTATAACTCTCGGGTTTCTATTCTGCAACCAAGATCTTATCCATTCAACCATCTTTGAATCCAATCTCAAGCTGGTTCCACAAACACGACAATGAGTTCCATGTACTCCAATGGCCTCCACCAGTGACCAGATCTCAGTCCAAAAGAGAATCTTTGGTATGTGGTGGAAATGGAGATTTGTAACATGAATGTGCAGCAACTGTATGATGCCATCATGGACCAGAATCTCTAAGGTATGTCTCCAGCACCTTGGTGAATCCATGCCACAAGGAATTCAGTTTGCTCAAGGGGCGACAGGGAAAAAGGGTTCCTACCCAGTACTCTTGGGCAGGCAAGTATCTTCCCCCCGGACCATCTCATAGTGGGATACCTTGGACTGGGCCACATGCATTCATTTTCCCCCTTAAAATATCCCCCCAAGCTAAATTTTGCCCGCCAGCCCCTGCCGGTATTAGAAAGGTGTACCTAATAGAGTGCCCACTGAGTACTATATTTGATTGTCAAAACCGCTTTGTTTATTCAGACACCATGTTTTAGTTTTATACCTTTCTGCCCACTGAATGTCATTGTCTTATTTGCATCCAAAATACTACCCAAATTTCCAGTTTAAACAGCAATTAACAAAACAAATATAAAAACAACTAATAAACAGAAAAACACGGCATGGTATTGCCCTCTTATACAGATCATGGAAGCTCCCAATAAGTAGCACCCAGTGGCACTTTTAAAATGAGAACTCCACCTAAAAGCTAAAACAAAAAAACAAACAAACAAAAAAAAGTTGTTTTGGTGGAATAGGTGAAATATGTAAAGGTATCAAGATGTCCCTTATCTTGGCTTACACAATGTGGGGTGCCCCATAATGGCGTGAAGAGTCCTTCTTTCTTTAACTTTTTAAAATGGCTGGCAGATTTGTCGGGGTCGATCCACAGTCATTTCCCATTTAGCCAAAGTGGGAGAGTATTTATCCTTCAATAGTCTGGATTTTTTTAGCCCATGCACCTTACTTGTATTATGTTGTTTCCCTATAACATTTTTTTTAGCGTGAAAATAAAAATTAGCTTGAATAGGTTCTTTTGCGCAACAGTTTTTGGAATTATAGGAGTCTATGAAAAGTGCCATGTTGTGTCAAAAAGAAACATTGAATATGAACAATAGTAACTGTACATACATCTTGTGATTGACTACAAACTGCAGTATGCAAACCTAACTGCTAGTGGTACAGCAGTGCTTTAAGCTACGGTGTGTTTTATCGCTGGGATCCTGACAGGACAGGAAGTAGTGTAAGTGCTTTCATCTCCAAGCACAGTATGTGGGTGTACCAAGTGCTTAAGTACCACGTGCCTTAATCATGTGGGCAGTAAACATCATCATCAGTTATTTATATAGCGTCACTAAATCAGCGCTGTACAGAGAACTCATTCACATCAGTCCCTGCCCCATTGGAGCTTACAGTCTAAATTCCCTAACATACACACACACACAAACTAGGGTCAATTTGTTAGCAGCCCATTAACCTACCAGTATGTTTTTGGAGTGTGGGAGGAAACCGGAGAACCCGGAGGAAACCCACGCAAATACAGGGAGAACATACAAACTCCACACAGATAAGGACATGCTCGGGAATCAAACTCATGACCCCAGTGTTGTAAGGCAGAAGTGCTAACCACTAGGCCATTGCTGCCCATAGTGATAGTTACAATTCAAATGTCTACTGTACATGTAAAGTGAGGTGTTCTTACTATACTTCTGCAGGATTCTGTATTTCTATCAATCTCCTGTAGTTCCTATATAAGAGAACACTGCTCGCTTTTTAACATTTGAAAAAATCTGCATAATGCAAATCTGATTTCCACATTGACCAGTAAGTCAGTGCCCTCACAGTGTGCCCTTTAACTTTGTTCCAGGTTCTAACAGCAAACTCCCATACTCAGGAGTCAAGTTTATCATTACACATTGAAATAGTATCCTCTGACAAACGGTCATAACACAAAGACAAAAGACTGTGTGACAAAGCTTTATCTGTTTCAGTGTAATCCAAGCCTATGTGCTCTCCCAAGGACACAGCGTTACTGCACCATTTACACCCTTCCTCTATATGTTACCATTACTAGGAGAAAGCAAATAGGACACTATCAGATATCTCCAGAGTACGAGTACCCCCAATCGTATGGCTCCTATGTTGTGGTGTACCAGTTATTAGGCACATGACTACTCAACAGGATCTGTAATACAGAAACCCGAACAACAACCTCAATAAGAGACTAAGGGGGATATTTAATTAGCTGCGGAGTGCAACATTGCAGATTTCCCCTCGCACCCAGTAATCCGTGATGTTGAGGTGCTGCAGTACCTGGAACTAAACGCAGCCGCAATGTTCGGTAGCATATCGCGCACAATTGATTAACTTCCCTTTAGTTAATAATGTCCCCAGTGTATCCTCATTCTTGTACATGCTACAAAATACTGTACATATTTTTACAGTTAATAATCAAATATAAATGATTATTATTATTATTATATCTACCTTCCGCCTCAGAAAATATTTCATTAAATTATTTTCTGGAGGTTGGGGCAAATTCCATACTCCTTTCAAAGGTACCTGCACTGAGAAATATTATGTAAGCAATTCATTTTCTTTTCAAAAAAGTTTCCTTCTATTAATGGCATCTGAGATGGATTTACCAGAACAGCAGTATGGGGATACAGTACAAGTATAGTCACAATGCATGATAAATAGGCTCCTCCATGCAAAAGCACCCCCAATAATTACAACAACTGCCTCCTTTACTCTGGTGTACAGATATAAGTTTACCTGCTCAGTACCAAACGGTTACAACCTATAGTCCCCCCCAAAAAAAAATAGGTGACATAAAACTGGATAATCTAGGGCACCATCAGTTTTCTAAACAGTGTAAAATAAAAGATCCATACAGTTTCAACAACAGTCCTATAACACTGGTCTTAGGCCCGTTAGCATCATCTTATGAACTGCACTAAATCAGCAGTCTTGTATTACTGGAAAAACAAATCCCCAGGAACACATTCCTACAGGATCTGCAAGGGACTCTACCTGACTGGTTGTTCATCATGCGGACAGCCTTGGCTTTGGCCAGCTCCAAAGCTGTGACCCATCTCTGCCTCTCCACTTCGCAGCTTGCCTTGAGATGATACATCCGCCCACCATTTGACAGGACAATGTTACATGAATCTTCTGTGTCAATGTGAGCTGTAGAAAGGTTAATTGTTCCACGGCATGTGTGCGCCATCTCAGCCTGCGTCCTGAGGGAAGACAGAATATTAAATAGGATCAGTGATCATTTAGTTTGACGGTCACCTTCACATTAAAAAAGAAGTAGGTTATTTGAGGCCCTTAAATGACCATGGCCTTATTTTTGAGGAGTTTGTATGGGTTTCCTCCGGGTGCTCCGGTTTCCTCCCACACTCCAAAAACATACTGGTAGTTTAATTGGCTGCTATCAAATTGACTCTAGTCTGTCTGTCTTTCTGTCTGTGTTAGTTAGGGAATTTAGACTGTAAGCCCCAATGGGGCAGGGACCGATGTGAGTGAGCTCTCTGTACAGCGCTGTGAAAATAGTGGCGCTATATAAATAAATGGCGACGATGATGATCATCGACTTTGTGAACTTGCTGTGTTTAAAAAAAAAAAGAACACCCACACACATGAATTGCTACAATATAATTCACAGATACATTGAACTGATTATATAATATATATAATATATATATATATATATATATATATATATATACACACACACACATACATCACATAAGATCGCCCTCCAATAACAGTCTCTGTAGTCAGAGCCATGTCTTGTGCAAGTGACTGATTAGCAAAAACAGGCAACTCGGACACAGCTTTCTGTTTTTAGCTTTTGTCTGGGGACATTAAAGTAGGACACAAGTCTGCTCTCAGCTATACTGCATTATGGGAGATTAATACTGCACTAAAGCTGCACTGGGTTGCTGATTTATGGAATAAGCAATGTAATCATATGACGATTGTAATACAGGTGAGGTCACCACACAAAGCTCAATGACAACAGTATCACTGCAGGATGATATTGATACAGACTGTTTAGCAAGAAAAAGGCTTTAACACAAGAAAGGAAAATGGACTGTTCAAATAAATTTCCCAGTACCATGATTAAATCATCTGTACAAAATAAGTATTTATAATTTGATTTGAACAGCATCATTCTGTACCAAGATTCAGAGTGCTGCACTGATGAGAATAGGAAAGATGTAAATCAGACATATCAAACGCGAAACCCCAATTGGGCCAAATAATCAAAGTCTAAGGGGTATATTTACTAAACTGCTTTGAAAAAGTGGAGATGTTGCAGTAAATATACATGTGGGTCGCAAGGAAAAGTAAAAGTTTTATATGTAAATTTGTAAGGTTTATTATTAAGAAAGAACCCAAAAATAAAGTTTAAGGTTTTCTTTCAGATGCTGGATAATGCACCATGCTGCTTTTGCTCCCCTTCAACTATCGCGTTTCACACTGCATCCTCCATGCTGCTTTTGCTTTTCTTCACTATCGCGTTTCACACTGCACCCTCCATGCTGCTTTTGCTCCCCTTCAACTATCGCGTTTCACACTGCACCCTCCATGCTGCTTTTGCTCCCCTTCACTTACCTTTCTATGGTCTTTTTTATTCTCTTGGTTCTTCTCTATGCGCTCCTCAATGCAAAGGTCAGGGCGTGATGATGTCACACCCAAAATTCAGTGCAAAGAGAGGTGGGAGGATAGCGCCAGACTCCACTGCGTTACAAGTATTTCTTTTCTGGGCCCTGGCTGGGTCTGCAAAAAAATATGTGTGGCCACGAGTTTGACACGTCTGATGTAACTGTTGGATCCTAGGTGTAAATTGCACTGGAGAATGGATTTCATTTGTATTGAATGATGAATGACGTTAAAGAGCAGTGTCACATAAGCATTCTATCAAAGTCACAGGTAGTTTATTCAAAAAGTGAAATAGCCAAATGTGGTATTCAGATTCTAGAATGAAATACAGCAGAGAATTATAATTGCATAGCCTTGTCAGTGGTAGTCATATTCCCAATATAGAATAAGTGAAATCTGCAGACTATAACAAGGCACGAACCGAAATACAGAGTACGAAATCCCAGCTAGGGAAGCGCTGGCACGTTTGCGTCGTCTCAGACGTTTGTTTTTTTTGCCAAGCATGTTCCAGAGGATTATTTTGGTGGTTTCAAGCTGCAAGGTAAGACGATTTTTATACAAGTTTGTAATATTGTTATGTTTTTATGGACGGTTACAGGACCTTCGAAATTTGTTTCAGAGTTTAAAGCTTATAAGATTTGGATCGTTTAAAGATCAATAACACAGATGTTGGCAAGTATTAGTTGGTAGTATTTTTTTTTAACAAAATAATGCGGTGACAAAGAGGTGTGTGGTTTATTTAGAATTTGTTTTGTGGCACTAGCGTTCACCGCGGGCCTTGGGAGCCAGGACATGTTGGCACTTGTGGTTCTCAAGTGTCAGCATGTACTGGCTGCCATGGGTGTTAACGACAGCCTGGGCTTGTAGTGCACCAACCCAAAATAATGTCTTACTTAAATTAACCATATTACCAACCTACACCCAACGCCCAGAAGTGTGGGAAGAGCCCTAGTGCTCTTAGCACGGGGCTGGGTACCCTTAGAGGGAATAAGGTGGGGTACCTGCACTTTTTTTTTTTTTTTATGGTTGGCATCATGGCAGGGGGACACAGCCTAGTGCTGGTTCTAGTATAAAAAAAATAAAAAAAATAAAAATGTGTGTCCCGGTTATAATTTTTAAACACCTAAATTCATGGGACCCACCCGGCCTAGGCATATACACAAAAATGTGCCTGGGAGATCTGTTCATTCACCATTTCTATCATAAATATGATAAAGTGAGAAATTGTAAAACTAACAGAATTCAAGGACAGTGCTGTCCATTTTGCTATGTATTATGTTAATTGGTAAATGTGCTCTATGTGCATGTTTCGAAAAATTATAATGAAATAAAATTTCCTAAATAATAAGCATGCTAGCCATAATACTGAAAGTATATTGTTGAATTAAAACTGCAATTGGGGGGAGGGGGGTATACAGCACCTGCAGGCATTAGTAGGTGTGCAAACAATGTTACTAGATCAGCACTTCAAAATCATTCAAAAGAATTCATTCAATCTATTTTTATTTTGAATAAATCCCTAGGAAGTATAGAGTTCCAAGTTCCCACAGCTTGCCTACCCCATAATAGGGGATAGGTGCAGGGTAGGTAAGCTGTGAGAACATGGAATTCTACATTTCCTAGGGATTTAGAACTAAAAATAAACGCCTGTAAAAAGTCAAATATGCAGAACATCAAAGCCAAGTCCTAAACTAACAGACTTACTAGTCATCTTTATCCAGAACAATAAACAGCAATTCAATATGGGAATTGTAATTACACAACAGCTGGAGATGTTGTGTGGTTAAACCTAACCAAAATAAGATGTTTAATTTATGTACAGTGTGATAAAAGTTTGGATGCTAAAAATACAGGGATAAAACAAGTGTCCATGCTCTGAAGCAGCAAGAACATTTTTTAGTACTATAAATGGGATGTTATTCTTGGTCCTGCTGATGCTTGGGATATCCGACACAACTGTTTATCTTCTCTAGCCAAGCAGTATGTAAACTGCACATTTTTGAAGGCTGTTCCTAGTGACGAAAGTCATGTCCAACAGGTCACGAAATCAGCAAATAGGCAATTCAGAATGTTATATTCCATGGTTAAACCAGTATTGCTTTGCTGTAACAAATTTGGCTATCCATTCCACTGTTAAAGTAAAGAATATGCTACAAGTAGATAGAGCATGAGAGTCCAGTACAGGACTACTTTACTCATTGGTCAAAAGGGGCACTTGATCAGGGCCACTAGTGTCTGGGGCCCCCGTTTAGGACTACAACAACGCGCCCATATAAACTTGGCAACTGAACAGTGCCAAACATCAAAAAAAAAAAAAAAAAAAGGGAGGTCTGCACATAGCTTACCAGCTCTAATCAGTGCAGGGAACCTTGCCCGATTTTTATGCTGAATATATTAGCATGTCCCCACGAGACACTTTTGTCGGAGGGGAAAGTGTGCACACCACCACTAGAGGACAGCGAGAACAGGTATAAGACACGGTCATATCCATCTCCAGCTGAAAGTAAAGTTGGGACAGTGGAGCATGGCACAGCCCATTGGTGGCTCAGACAATAGCCCGGAGAGTAAAAGAGAGGAGTAGGACACTTCAGAGGAAAGTGACTCAGAAACCAGCAGAGATGCACCACTGCCTGGAGATGGATTGAAGAGTAGATACCCAGAGAGGTGTTCTATGCACAACTATTCTCGACCTCATGGCAGCGATGTTTACAACACAGGAGGCCAGAAAAAATGGTGAGGTGTCTGTTCAAACGCTATCCAAAAACAGTGATGGCTTCAGGGCATATAACAAAAAGCAGTTCTCTCTGTACTGTCAGAAGCCCCTCTCAAAAATAGCCGGCACAACAAGCATGCTCACTGTAATGAGACTGAAGTTGCCTGAACCATGAAATTTCCCCAAGCACTTCAAAGACAGGCGCATGCAATTTGCACAACCAGACGCAGTGTGGGCAGCGACAGGCGGCCGTTCCGAAGGAGCGGAGGGACGGCCGCCTGAGACTCTGCCAACCCTTTCCACTACTCATCCCTGCATCCTGACACTCTTTAGTTAACTCCCCCCCCCCAGCTCCTTTTCACCAGTTTCTCACATAGTCTAATTTTGCCCCATGAATGGCCCGTCATTGGCTGCACCTATGTGACGTCCTCTTTGTCCGAGGTGCTGCTTGATAGCTATTCGTATAATCAAGGTAATAAAACATACAATGTACTTATCCAAAAAGCATTTCCTATTCTATCTTACATTCACCCATAACAAAAATAAAAATACAGCTCCATGGGTAATGTAGATTGAACCTGTTTTACTAAACCCACAGCACTGAAATGCCCGAAGCGGTTAAACTCTGTATATTTGTTCCAGATGCAAAGAACAGAAGCTTTGCTGGGATAAGGTATTTCTGCAACAACTCTACATGTGACACACTGCTCTGCCAAAAAAATGATGGAAACAGAAAACAAATTGCAGTAACAAAACAAAAAGCTTTACACAATAAACTCTTCCAAGTGATAGTCCTACAATACAAACATTCATAGTTTTCAGATGAACACATTCTAATTTATGCTGAATACAGTATATTGTTGTTACTGCACAACATGCTCCAGCCAGGAATCTGGGAGTGCTCTGTTTATCACTTCCTAAAAGTCAGGGCTAGGTTTTTAAGCACCAAAGACAAGAATTCCAAACTGCACCACAAGACAAGACACTGCTAACACATCACATTCAGGGAGGTGTGGGGTGTACAAAACAGCCCTGAATGGTTTATTGTGGAAACAGCCCTTACCTTAATTCTTCAGCAGTAAGCATCCAAACGGTACTTTGATCTTCAGTGGGCCAGGTGTATGCAGTCACCTACATACATCTGGCCCCAACCACCACATCATGCACTAGATATCAGTCAGTCTGAATGGATTAGCTTTTACACTAGTCATTTCAAAGTAATGCACATTCATACCCCCCCCCCTCCCCCACAAAGGGTTCCATACACTAACTTCAACACAGTTCCCTGTTTTCTGCCACTAATCATATTTTCTAGTAAGACGTCCTATCTAACCGGTTGGGGCTTTCCACAGCGCTCCTTCCTTATAAACATTCTAAGTCTTCTTGCAGGCCGACTTTGCTAAGGCTTGAGTGTAATGCATTTTGTGGAACCACACCCTTTTAGTAGGTAGCCCATAGGCATTGTTAGTCTAGGAAACGACCAAACCTAGGCAGACAAAACCCTACCTAAGGTTGAATATTATTCTGCACTCATTGCTCCATCTTTAACAATGAGTCAGTGTTATTGAAAGAACTTGCATAACTGTGAAGACAGTCTAGTGGCCTGATCAGACGACCCTATGTGGTCTTTCGCTCGGGCTAGCTAATGAGTATAGACACATAAGGACCAACAGTTGCATTAATATGTAGACATCTACAATTCCAACTGCTCAGTTAAGTATTGGCAGTAAAACCACTATTTGACAATATACAAGCTGGTTAACATAAATTAAATAACTGGAGTTGTCAGGATAAAGCATAGATCTGATATGCTGAAATAGAATATTGGATGTCAGGACCCAAATAAATCTTTGCATGAATACCTAAATTCACCTGATGTTCAATTCAGATAAAGGTGTGACCGAATGAGCCCAGGAACAGGTAATTGAGTTAGGTAAACCCTTTGTGCAGAGACCAGCTTTAGATATGCAGATCAGACAGCCATTGTATTTGATCATGTATTTCCCTAGCTAATTTACTTCCCTTCAATAGGTAGTATAAACACAAACTAACCCCTAGGTGTAAATTAGAGAGCTTGCAGTTATTTACAAGGGATAATTCATAACTGCAAGGTAAATAGGTTGTATCAAATGAATCCATTGATAAGCTAGTGTAACAGTAAAAGACGCAGAGTCTGATGTAATGGTGTTTGGAGGTTTTTACATCCCAGTGTGAGGAGATAAGCCGGCCACTGTTAGCAGCTTCCAGGACATAGCACTGTTTGCTTGTGACACTTGAATAGACTTGTAGGTACCGCTCAGCATGTGGTCTGGCTCAATGAGGCCAGGGGATAACATAGCCTATATGTAATACTGTATAGACAGAAAGAATTCCGTTTTAAAATATGCCACTTAAAATCAATAAAAGCAGAGATCAACCACCTATTCCTCAATAGCATGAGGAAGGGCAGCTCATATGTTAAATTAAGAATTCTGCCCCACAGAAAAATGAAGAAAAGGAGTGGAAGCTCTGCAAATGCCCTGTACTTAGGCATGTTTGATATGAAAAGATGTACAAAGTCATAGGGGATTGGTTAATGATAAAATTGGATCGATGTAACGCTGTCCAGGACAAATATATCACATTGTAGAATTGGTTAATAAATCAGTCAACAGGTAAATTTGGTTTGAAAAGGTGTCCCAGGACACAACCCCGATTAGCATTAACCCTGCCCCTGTGAATGCCGCACCCATTTGAGGTTGCTTAAAAATCTGTGTTCTGAGGGAACAAATTGTCAGACTTTTGGGGATCAATCTAATTGAAGGACTGTCCATTATTTCTGCCTGCCCCAGGCATACAGATTATTATATGTAAGTAATGCTCTGTAGGTTATCTCTTTTATTTTAAACTGTTCTGCTTGTTATGTCAAATTTATTATTTGTTTATTCCTTATTTTTCTTTTTATCTGAATGCCCTGTACCTTTTGTTTATTAAATCTAAAATTTAATAAGTTGCGTCCTTGATACTCTAAATAATCCATAGCCTTTGTAGAGGAGATTGCTCGTCCAGGTAAACCCTTGGAATGCCAGTGTGTGATTTGTTGATACATTTGATTAACAAGCTGTGTGTGCTTGTATGTACATTTGTGTAACAGTCTGGAGGTGTGAAGAGTTAACCCTGTGTGTGCTGGTGGGAGTCTTGCTAGTTTGTGGAACTAGGAGCCTGTGTGCCAGTGTGGGATAGTATATTGGGGTCCTATTGCCCGTACCCAATAGGTGGTGGCTGTACCTGAAGTGTCGGGGGGTGTGAGAGCGCTGTGTTTGGGGGCGATTCCGTAGGTCTAAGAACCTGTGTGATAGGTGAGAGAGACTGCGGGCTGAAATCGTGTGTGACCTCATACAGCAAACACCCCAACGTCACGGTAGCTGGGAGCGCGTTCGTGACAAATTGGTGGCATAGCGGTGGGATGATTTAATTTCTTAGAGTATTAAGTGCATGGTTTAAGCAATTAACCCTTGCACTTATAAACTGATTGTAACCTTGCGAGGAATACAATAGTTTTACAAGGACGAAACTCAGGGCTATAATTTTTGAAGACATACGTGCAAAGCAGTTCCCTTCCCTTCTCTCTTGTTTTTCTTTTCTATCTTTTATTTTGCAAAGTGACTGCAAGGATGGCAGCTGCTTACAAGAAAAAAGCCAAAGAAGTTTTAATTGCCCTGTGTGAGCAGCGAGGTCTCGACTGGACAGATAAAACTAAAAAGGAGCTGGTTCACGCATTATTGGAGGATGATGCAAAGAAGCAATGTGATATGGAACCTGAGCTGGGGAGCAAGACAGACCCAGAGGATCAAGGTGTGGATAATGTCACTGAACCAGAGGATCCAAGTAGGTACATTTTCATAAATCCAAAGAATCCACTTGTCATGATGAGTATGGCAGAGCTAATTGAAGAAGCTCAGCTGCGAGGTTTCTCCTGCCACAACAAGACACGCAGGGAGATCATCGAACACCTCGACTGGGAAGAGGAAAGCCCGATACATCCTTTCAGCGAGTATCGCATGATGGTCCTTATTCCGGGCTACACGATGAGTCTTATGGAACGGCTGGACTACCTGGAGGAGAGTTTTGAATACGCTCAGGAAGAGGTATCTTTCAGGGGTGGACTTCATACCCCATTCTGGCTAGATCAGTGTCGCCGGGTGGCTGACGAAAGGCAGCACCTGCAGCAGCTTCTTTCACAAGCTGGAGCAGTAATCGCCCAGCCTGTAGGGGTGGCCCACGAGGAAAAGGTACCCCTGCCAGCTACAGATAACATGGAATATGCTACCGAGATTTTGCATCCAGAGGCCCCTTTTAATCTGCTGGGGGAAGCTGATGATGCTAGCAGCATACTACCAGATGCTGCACAGAATTTGCTATTGGAGGAGGCTGATTTTAAAGAGGACATAATTGTTGAGAAGACTATTTCTGGGGGACAAATGGAAGTGCCTGAAGATATTCCCACAAATGTTTTAGCAGTTACTGATCTTGGATGGTTAAATTCTCAGTATGTTCCCGCAAATGTTGTTCCTACTATCTCTAATTCTGTTACACCATGTGACTCAGCCCAGGTAGTATGGGATAATGCTGAACCTGCCAATGATGTGACTTTGTGTAAAGAACCTGAACTGTTCTGTAATCATTTTGCATCTGGTGCTGTGCGAGTGAAATGTGATGATGAGAAGCTGATACGTGCCAGTGTTAACTCTGGCAATTATGATGATTTACGGAAAGAACCCGATGTGCCAGGATGTGATAAGGAAAGAGAATGTCTTATTGGACCTACTGCCTATAATGAGGATAATGTCAATAACAGTATTGTGTTAGAATCCAAACCTGTTTTTACACTGACATCTTGTCATGGGATAGGGACAGCGGACATTGTTATTGCAGATGTTGGCATTAATACTGGTGTAGATAATATGCTTACTAGAAATGGGACAGATGACAATGTGATTAATTCTGTTGTGCTAGAGAAAGACAATGTTTCTACCCAGGTAATGTGCTCGGAAGATGCTGTACCAGGTAACTGGGAGGGAGGGCAGAGTGAAGATGTGTGTTCTGTGCCTGAACCAGCTGCATACAGAGCGATTGAGCATGTGGGGGAGACACATAGTCCTGACCAACGGGAAGTAGCGAGTGACAGCAATTCTTACTTTGTTGCTGGGACCTGTAGTTCGAATGTTCACCACTCAGATCTACATCTGAGTTCTGACCATTCGTCTGAGTTTTCCATAGAGACAGGGGGGCCAGTTGCTAGCCCACACTCACTTAGCCAGCCGTCTAACGGCTTAGAGGAGATAGATGAGGGGCCCATACTCCCGGCTACTCTACATCCCCAGATAGATGAGTCCAAGGGGGAGGGGAGTGTCCTGTTATGTAGGCCCCAAGATAAGAAGTGCATAGGGTGTCCCACTGACAGGGAAGGTTGTAACTGGGGAGTAGGGCAGAGTAGAAGTAGGTATTCTGCTGTGCCAGCCTTGAGGGGTTCCCACTTAGAAGTACAGTATCAGGAATTCCTGGCCATATTTCCCTCAGGCTTTCACTTAGAAGACATGAGGATTAGAGACAAAGTGCACACTGTAACAGGGTTGGTACATGAGAACGTAATGCAGGCCCAGACCAGCCAGAAGCAGTGGTATGATTCCCCTGCCAGGATGATAGAGAGAAATTTTCATGATAATCGGTTGAAGGCTCATAATGACAGTGAGAGCCAGCTAGCAGCTATTACAGTGGACCCAGGGGGAAATTAGATGAGATGATCTTGGGCACTGACCTGTCAGTCAATGCCCATGCCATCTCTTGAAGGGGGGAGATGTCAGGATAAAGCATAGATCTGATATGCTGAAATAGAATATTGGATGTCAGGACCCAAATAAATCTTTGCATGAATACCTAAATTCACCTGATGTTCAATTCAGATAAAGGTGTGACCGAATGAGCCCAGGAACAGGTAATTGAGTTAGGTAAACCCTTTGTGCAGAGACCAGCTTTAGATATGCAGATCAGACAGCCATTGTATTTGATCATGTATTTCCCTAGCTAATTTACTTCCCTTCAATAGGTAGTATAAACACAAACTAACCCCTAGGTGTAAATTAGAGAGCTTGCAGTTATTTACAAGGGATAATTCATAACTGCAAGGTAAATAGGTTGTATCAAATGAATCCATTGATAAGCTAGTGTAACAGTAAAAGACGCAGAGTCTGATGTAATGGTGTTTGGAGGTTTTTACATCCCAGTGTGAGGAGATAAGCCGGCCACTGTTAGCAGCTTCCAGGACATAGCACTGTTTGCTTGTGACACTTGAATAGACTTGTAGGTACCGCTCAGCATGTGGTCTGGCTCAATGAGGCCAGGGGATAACATAGCCTATATGTAATACTGTATAGACAGAAAGAATTCCGTTTTAAAATATGCCACTTAAAATCAATAAAAGCAGAGATCAACCACCTATTCCTCAATAGCATGAGGAAGGGCAGCTCATATGTTAAATTAAGAATTCTGCCCCACAGAAAAATGAAGAAAAGGAGTGGAAGCTCTGCAAATGCCCTGTACTTAGGCATGTTTGATATGAAAAGATGTACAAAGTCATAGGGGATTGGTTAATGATAAAATTGGATCGATGTAACGCTGTCCAGGACAAATATATCACATTGTAGAATTGGTTAATAAATCAGTCAACAGGTAAATTTGGTTTGAAAAGGTGTCCCAGGACACAACCCCGATTAGCATTAACCCTGCCCCTGTGAATGCCGCACCCATTTGAGGTTGCTTAAAAATCTGTGTTCTGAGGGAACAAATTGTCAGACTTTTGGGGATCAATCTAATTGAAGGACTGTCCATTATTTCTGCCTGCCCCAGGCATACAGATTATTATATGTAAGTAATGCTCTGTAGGTTATCTCTTTTATTTTAAACTGTTCTGCTTGTTATGTCAAATTTATTATTTGTTTATTCCTTATTTTTCTTTTTATCTGAATGCCCTGTACCTTTTGTTTATTAAATCTAAAATTTAATAAGTTGCGTCCTTGATACTCTAAATAATCCATAGCCTTTGTAGAGGAGATTGCTCGTCCAGGTAAACCCTTGGAATGCCAGTGTGTGATTTGTTGATACATTTGATTAACAAGCTGTGTGTGCTTGTATGTACATTTGTGTAACAGTCTGGAGGTGTGAAGAGTTAACCCTGTGTGTGCTGGTGGGAGTCTTGCTAGTTTGTGGAACTAGGAGCCTGTGTGCCAGTGTGGGATAGTATATTGGGGTCCTATTGCCCGTACCCAATAGGTGGTGGCTGTACCTGAAGTGTCGGGGGGTGTGAGAGCGCTGTGTTTGGGGGCGATTCCGTAGGTCTAAGAACCTGTGTGATAGGTGAGAGAGACTGCGGGCTGAAATCGTGTGTGACCTCATACAGCAAACACCCCAACGTCACGGCAGCTGGGAGCGCGTTCGTGACAGGAGTGTTTCACAAAGCGCATCCAATCAGAAATGCACAGTGTGGATTGGTTGACTCGTACACGGGGACAGGAACAGTGATGTCACAGTCACTACTTTTCTTACCTTCCCTCCAGGAGGTCCTTGGAGGGAAGGTAAGAGAGGGGGGAGCACCATAATTTGCATCGCCAGTCCCCCACTGCATGATGTTGATATTTGCTGCATTGCCCAACAGGGCGACAATGACATAATTTGCAGTGAAAAGGGTGCAACATGCAGGAAGGGCCTACACTCTTGGGAGCCTCCCAGACATTCTGCGAGAGTAGGAAAGTATGTTTAACCTGCATGAGATCAGCCCTAAAGATGTGGGAGCTTCAGCAGTCTGTCAGTAGTGGAGTGGGGAGGAAATACTTGTATCAGAGCTGTAGTGGAGTGTCCATGGTTCACTTCTGAACATTTCATGTATGGGGTTTAGGGGGACTTTAAAGATAAATTACAAAGTCTTTATGAAGGTGTCCCCTTAAAATGTTATTAAAAGAAGACAAAAAAAAAACCACACAAAAAAACCCAAAACCACACTTAAGTTTATTTAGTTACAGCCATAAAGACTTCTTCTTGTGAATTAGGAGATGGGTAACTGAAGTGAGTAGGCAGCTGTTTATGGGGTTGTCCAGAACTTCCAAAGATATGGCAAGGACAGCAACAGTCTGCTGGAGCGCCCCCTTACAGGTGGTGTACAAGTATCCAATTTAGATTTTATGTATGACCCCTGGGGTCCCCCGATATTTGTGCAATATGTAGGTTATATTTTTCAGATGGTTTCACACTGATGATTCAGACAGCAGCATTGATGGGGGATCAATTATAGAAGGTGTTTCCTCTATTCTATCCTCCTGCAATTATCTTTTGTGCCACTGCAGTTCCCGATTCCCTTTAATCCCTGTAACGGACCTCAAATTTTCATTGTTTTCCTAACAACTTTCTGTGTGACCAGTCTACTACTGGAAAATAAGAATATAATTGTGATCTATACCAAACCTAAAGCACACACATATTTTCCCATGATAACCACAAGTGTGTATAGCCTGAAGTAGTTTGGGAATCTTTATATTAGCAGTGTCCTTCTGTTCAAAGAAAAAGTCCATCTGAACATGAATCACCTCTCATTAAAATGCATTTTCAGTATGATACAACACTGCATTACCTACAGGACTGGGGTTTCATGAAATTTAGTTTCCCCTGTTCTCCACAAAACTGATTTGACTGACTTTAGCTCTTGAAGAGGCAAATGCTGTGAAAATCTGTTCCTTACAGCTGTATGTTAGCTCCATGAAAGCTGGTTTCAATGTTTAAATAAAATTCCATTTTAAACACTTTTGTTAGGATTAAGAACAGCCTTATTCTCAATGTTTGGGTTTAGGGTAAGGGTTGGTAAAATAACTTTTTGAACTGTTTTAGTCAAACAATAAAAAACAATTATTTTTTTTTATTATTTATTCATTTGTTCAAATAAATATTATCATAAGCAGTTACAACATGCTAAAGAGGACAATGAAAACATGAAATCCTGCAGTTTCAGTGACTGTACCAATACCACACATGAAAAGTTCAGCTGTTCTAGGTTCTAAAGGATATAGCTTATAATATAGCTTATATTACCCAACACTATGGATAACTGGAGGGAGCGTTCAATAGTGTTGCAGTGTTTTGTTTTTTATAATTAATTAATTGCATAGCAGATGATACATGTAAATCGGATGGACTATCCCTGTAGAAGCTGCAAGCGTACCTGGATGCCCATTTCTACATATTTACATATGGACTATTGCTTTTTGGGTCTTCATCCACACTTGGCTATTTTTGGACCATTCCTCTGGAAGATCCTTGAGGGAAGGTCCCAGTGACAAGTGCAGGGGGGGAGTCGTTGCTCTGGGAGGGGGGGGCATGAAGACGAGATTTACAGCAGATCAGGACTTCACTAGTGAAGCGGGCAGGGTGCCTAGACGTTTCAGACACATATTGTGGGACTACGGACACGTATATTCATGCCTAGGCACTGCCTATTGGCTAACCCCTCTTTAAACGGCTACTAGATTATGATGGTGTAACTGCTCATTTGAATGTGGATAGGGCACAGACAACAAACTCTGAAGTGGCAACAAGCTTATTATGAAATTGACGTATTATATAACCAACTGCTCATTGTTATTCACATAAATTGTAGTCATGTTTGTACAAATAAAGTACAGAAATATATTACTTTTTGGCTTAGATTACATTCTCTTGGCCTGCACTTCATGCTCATGTGATGCATATTGTTAGCAAACGTCTTCCAGAATCACCCATCATTCTGCTGTCCCCATAAAGCTGCTCTTATCAGCACAGAAACACCATCTTCACATAGAGACAGAGCCCAGAGGTGGACACTGCATCATCAGTGGTTTTTGTACTGCACATTTTCTGTCTGCCATGAATCATTATGTACACAACAGTTATGTAGTTTATTGTAACCAGATATCATTTTTAAATTGATTTGGACAATAGTAAATATCCGTATGCCATCTCTGATGCCAAATGTGGCTCATGTCGTAGCAATAACTGGGATTATAGATTTAGATACACCTATTACACCTACCTTTTCCTATTTTGGTAGATGAATTATCAGGCATGACAGAAAATGGAGACAGAACATAACTGCTATTGACTTACGTGGCGGTTATCTTTAGATCTCTAAACAGACCACAATTAAGCCAGAAGTGATCTGGACAAATCGATCCAAGAGACAAATTGCTGGATCTAATCGCATTAGGCCACCCTTGTGTAGAAAAATTCAAGAATGATTAATTTGCTCAACCCGAACCATTAGACAACTGTTGAGCCTTGGCCATGGACTGATGCTAAAGCTGGGTACACACTACATGAAATGCTAACGATTAGCGATTTATTAACGACAGACAAAAAAAAAAAAGTCACGATCAGCATGCCGATTCATGTGTACACACTACACACGATTTACCATCAGATTTACACCCTGTCATCGTCAGCCTGGAAGATGTTATGGCGAGGAACTGAAGCATGCAAATGTCCTGCAGTGTCAGCTCTGCCCTTAAAGACCACTCTTCGTTTATTTAGCTAACCTAGTGAAGCGTACATCAAAAACTTGTGCTGCAGCAGAATGAATGAATGAATGAATGAAACGGCTGCCATTTCTTACTATCTATAACGCTGACCGTGTGCTTGCTCGCTGTCTCCGTTCTCCTTCACTCAGGATGCAGATAGTGCAGATTTACACTGAACTGTCTGCAGCTGCTGATAGTTCATTAGCTGCTAAACGACAAAAATCAAACCAGTACGACCAACCAGATGAAGCGATGATCGGCACTTTGGGACGACTTTGGACCATCGGGTAAGTATACACACTCACAGATATCTGGCCAATCAGTCGTATATATCGTCTGATTGGCCCGATAATCAGTGTAGTGTGTACCCAGCTTAATTTAACTTATCTTAGATAATGGCCTAGGATTTGTATTAATGAGGGTTAGGATTAGCAATAGAATTAGATTAAGGTTGGCACCTTTATTTAATTTCAGACTGTTGTACTACATCTGTACCCAAGTAATTGTTTTCAGTGCTATATTTTTACAGCGCGTCACCCAAATAAGTAACATGTGATGCATTGATGCAGGAAGCATTTTATCTGGTTATAATTAATTTTCCTGTCTAGAAAACGTTAAAAGCAGAACAAAATTCGATATAAAAAAAGGCCTCTTTATTTGTATCCAGGCCAATCACACAGTATAAAAGTTATTTAAAAAAAAATTTTTTATTGCTGAGGAGGGAAATTAGCACATTAGTTAAGAAAGTTTTATCACTGAGGATATTGATATATTAGTAATAAAAGGATGCTGGGATAGTAAGACCAGTTAAACAAGTACAGGGGTTATGTATCAAATAGCGATTTTTGCAAATCGCCAATATCCGGAGACTTTGCATGGTAAATTTAAAAACAGCAAAAGCTTTAAAGGCAAACATCGCTATTTGAAACATTTACCCGCAGGTGTTTGAATAGGCCCACACTGTGTACTTTAGAAAAAGTCAATCCCCTGAACCACAAAGTAAGCCTGCACAATAGAGCATACATTGATTTCCACCACAAAGTTGTGCTAAAGTCTAGGGTTGTACCAATTATTTTAACGTAACAATGGGGAAAACCAGGAAAATCAATTTTTTAAAAAAAATATATTTAACTCTTACCGTAGGCCATACTTGTCAATTTAAAAAAAACCCCAAAAACATTTATTCCGAATTTGCTCTGGTAAAAAACATTCCGTCATCAAATGATTAATAATGTACTCGTGGATAGGTAAGTAGAGTCTGGGCAGTAACATCACCTTAATAATTATTTTCAAATATGCCCACTTTTTGCTCTTTATGAAGAAAGATATAACAGTGAATTAAGTAGTGAACTAATGAAACGTAAACATGAAGCATACACTGTTCAAATCTACAACCAGTGGCAATATTCAGACTATGGTAATCCACCTCGACTGCCAAGCCCCTTCTCCTTTAACTTAACACTGAACTGAAACACCTGGGCAAAATTTCATAACTAAAATGGTACAAGGTGATGTCACATATGTGCAAACATAGATTGTATTCATCAGTGCAACTCAAAATTCATTGAGGTGGGACAGTCTTGGCAATGACCCCAACAGATTTGGCCACGCTGGTCATATGTCACAAACATAAGATCACAGGACAGAACATGTAACCATACTTCTGCAAGGGACACAAAGGCAATATATCCGGTCTTACATTAGATTTACAAACTCAGCTTCCGGATCTCTCCCAAAGTAAGAGGTTTTGTTATATATTGTCTGAGAGCCAAGAAAATTTTACAAATAAAGATACTTTGGACTGCACATGAATTTAAAAGTATAAAATTATAGGCAAGCAAGAAAAAAGAGGGATGGGGGAAGAAAGAAAGAAAAGTCTGCTGTAACATAAAATCCTGTAACCAATAGTTGTGGAATGAACTCTCACCAAAATATAAGATTAATTAGCATAGTCTAAATATTTCAGGCAGTTCTGACAAGGTAACATGGTCAATTTCACCCTACTTCTCAAGATACTCAAAAATGTCCAGGTGGTTAGCTTCACTGCCAGGATGATAAAACTCCTGTACCTTTCCCCACCCCACACAAAGCACACTTTTACTCATTCTTTTTTAAATATAGCGCAATGATCTATAACACAAGTATAGAACGTCGATTTAATTTTGAACTATTGTATGGCAGAATAATATACTGGTTTCATCACTAAATCTTTTCCTTACCACCAGGGGAGGGCTGGCAAATTTCAGCCCGGGGGGGGCAAGACTCGACTCAGCAGCCTATTTTAAAGGAAAAAAAATGCAGGTGGCCCAGTAACCCAGCCCAAGGTAGCCCAATATGGCACCAGCCCAAGGGGCAGATGCCCCCATGCCCAGCCTGCCCCTGCTTACCACCCAACTACTTAGTCAGACCCTCACCTATGCCACCTATTCCACTTTATTTCTCCATCTGCCTTGCCAGCTCCCTGTAGCCTCATCCTTCCACCAGTCTGTCAGCTCCCTGTAGCCTCATCCTTCCACCAGTCTGTCAGCTCCCTGTAGCCTCATCCTTCCACCAGTCTGTCAGCTCCCTGTAGCCTCATCCTTCCACCAGTCTGTCAGCTCCCTGTAGCCTCATCCTTCCACCAGTCTGTCAGCTCCCCGTAGCCTCATCCTTCCACCAGTCTGTCAGCTCCCCGTAGCCTCATCCTTCCACCAGTCTGTCAGCTCCCCGTAGCCTCATCCTTCCACCAGTCTGTCAGCTCCCCGTAGCCTCATCCTTCCACCAGTCTGTCAGCTCCCCGTAGCCTCATCCTTCCACCAGTCTGTCAGCTCCCCGTAGCCTCATCCTTCCACCAGTCTGTCAGCTCCCCGTAGCCTCATCCTTCCACCTGTCAGCTCCCCGTAGCCTCATCCTTCCACCTGTCAGCTCCCCGTAGCCTCATCCTTCCACCTGTCAGTTCCCCGTAGCCTCATCCTTCCACCTGCCAGCTCCCTGTAGCCTCATCCTTCCACCTGCCAGCTCCCTGTAGCCTCATCCTTCCACCTGTCAGCTCCCTGTAGCCTCATCCTTCTACCTGTCAGCTCCCTGTACCCTCCTCCTTCCACCTCTCAGCTCCCTGTACCCTCATCCTTCCACCTGTCAGCTCCCTGTACCCTCATCCTTCCACCTGTCAGCTCCCTGTAGCCTCATCCTTCCACCTGTCAGCTCCCTGTAGCCTCATCCTTCCACCTGTCAGCTCCCTGTACCCTCATCCTTCCACCTGTCAGCTCACTGTAGCCTCATCCTTCCACCTGTCAGCTCACTGTAGCCTCATCCTTCCACCTGTCAGCTCCCTGTACCCTTATCCTTCCACCTGTCAGCTCCCTGTACACTCATCCTTCCACCTGTCAGCTCACTGTAGCCTCATCCTTCCACCTGTCAGCTCCCTGTACCCTCATCCTTCCACCTGTCAGCTCCCTGTAGCCTCATCCTTCCACCTGTCAGCTCACTGTACACTCATCCTTCCACCTGTCAGCTCACTATAGCCTCATCCTTCCACCTGTCAGCTCCCTGTAGCCTCATCCTTCCACCTGTCAGCTCCCTGTAGCCTCATCCTTCCACCTGTCAGCTCCCTGTACCCTCATCCTTCCACCTGTCAGCTCCCTGTGCCCTCATCCTTCCACCTGTCAGCTCCCTGTAGCCTCATCCTTCCACCTGTCAGCTCCCTGTAGCCTCATCCTTCCACCTGTCAGCTCACTGTACACTCATCCTTCCACCTGTCAGCTCACTATAGCCTCATCCTTCCACCTGTCAGCTCACTGTAGCCTCATCCTTCCACCTGTCAGCTCACTGTAGCCTCATCCTTCCACCTGTCAGCTCCCTGTACCCTCATCCTTCCACCTGTCTGTTTTAGGACCTTTCATTCACTTAATGGCCTCTAACCCACACGGACTGGCTCATCACACTCACCTGTAATAAGATAGCAGACCATTGCTCAACACAAACCAGCGCCTTTGATATCCCTTCAGATAGTTGGTCCATTTGAACAACCAACCCTTGTACGTGTCGGGACCAGGGCTGGCTGGAGTGCTTTGGAGGACGGATCCTGAGTTACTCATGTCTGTGACTCCAGGGCCCGCCGAGCTGGGCTGCGGACAGGACAGACAGCGCACAGCGGAGAACAGAGACACCAGCCCACCAGAGACCAGAGCAGCCGTTCTCCCCATAAACCAGCTCCGACGGGGGCGGGGACATAGGCACACGACACACCCCTCTCTGCCACGTGACTCAGAGGAACAGCAACAAAACAAACACGGGTCACGTGACGACACGGCCGTACTGGCAGCAGTATCCCCCGGGATGGAGACAGGTCAGTCACGTGACTCGGTAGGCAGCTGCGGGTGGGCAGTGTCTGTGGCCGGCTCACCCGATCGTGAGCCAGGCATAGGAGCTCCAGGTGCCGTAGAACTACAAGTTCCAGCATGCCCACATGTGTCCTTATTATAGACTGGGATTTGTAACTTCATAGCAGCTGCAGATCCTTAGCTTGCCAGCCTTTGATTTATATTGCATGTTTTACCAGTTGTCAGTGTAAGGGCACATGGCTGTTACATCACAATCTAATACTTAATATGCACCAGTGTAATCACAGGGTTCTACACTAGAGATTAGCCAAATTCAAGCAAAAGTTTGTGCTAATCAAATTTTGCTACAGGTAAGGTTATTCCTCAGACCTGTGATATTATAAATAGTTGCTACTTAAAGAGACATATTCAGTTAGCCGTGGAGTGTGCCCGGAACGGTTCTGAAGGCACTCTGCAGTGATGTAACATCACCGATTACTAGAAATCTGTGATGTTTGATCACTACGATGTTGAGGTACCGTAGTACCTGAAAATGTGTGCAGCCACGATGTTACATTACCCCCGGTGTTGAAGAACCGTAGTACCTGGAGCCGCAATGTTAGGAGGAACATTGCGGTTATTTGAATATGCCCCATAGAATGTTGTGAGATGTATTACTGTAAAAACTGCCTGGTTGGGCCGCTAACAGGCCTGTTAAGTGGATGGGAACCAGGCACAGCGCTCCCATTAGGCAAGGTTAGGCACTTGCCTGGGGCGCCGGGCTCTGGAGGGCGCTACAGAATAATAAAATACTTTAAAACTGTGCGGCGACCGCTGACCATACCTGTCACGGCCGCCGCACAGCATCAGATGCACGGGGAGGGGGGGAAGAGGCTATTTTGTCACCACCGCCGCCTCTCTGCTCCGTCTCCTCCCCTCCACTTACTAGTGTCAGTGAGTGGAGGGGAGGAGACGGAGCAGAGAGGCGGCGGTGGTGAGACAAGGGACAAGGTAAGGAGAGAAGGGAGGAGGGCGGCGATTTTTTTTTTGGGGGGGGGGGGGTGGCGATTTTTTAAAAATGCCTAGGGCGCCGTGGACCCTAGCACCGGCCCTGATGGGAACATGTCATAAGGACATAGTGAAGTGCCGAACCTGGTAATATTCAAAGAAAAGCAAAGATCCAACATAGAGGCCCAAGTTCTATTGACAACCAGGTCCGACACCACCTGTATTCCCGCTTGTAGCCAATACTTGATTTGCTGTGAGGAGTTACCGGGAGTGAAGCGTGGATTGCCCCAGAGGGGAGTCAGAGGTGAAATGAGGGAGGACAATTTGTTCTTAACCCGACAGGAGTGCCATAGAGACAGGCAAAATTTAAGAGATTGGAGGGAGGAGGCCTCTAGTGGGCTGTCTATGTTAGGGAGGTCCCAAAGTGATGCCAAGGAATGGACCCCAGCGAAGTCGGTCTCCAAGTCTACCCAGGCTATATTCTGGCGGGGAACATAGACAACCGCGACCTGGGATAAATGGGATGCCAAGTAATAGAGTTTGATATCTGGAAACCCCCTACCTCCCATAGCCCTGGGTTTCTTGAGCACTGCTACAGAGATTCTAGGGGGCTTGCCATGCCATACAAATTTAAGGACCGAGAAATGCAAGTCCTGAAACACAGAGTCAGGTACTTTTACTGGGAGAGTCTGAAAAAGGTACAAAAGCTTAGGGATCGGGTTCATCATCAGCAATGATCCTCTCCAGCCACAATATGATATAGCTCCTCAAAGTTCCTAAGTCTTGTTTGATTTTAGTTAGTAGAGGGGGGAAATTTTCCCGATATAATCTATCATATGAAGAGGTAATGTAGATTCCCAGATATTTGATCTTGTTTGTCTGCCAGCATAAAGCAAAGGTAGACTGTAGGCTGGTCCTGAGGGAAGGGGGGACATGGAGGAGCATGGCCATACTCATCCATGAGTCTATAGAGAGCAGGCAGAGACTCCTGAGGATTAGTGAGGGAGAGAAGTATGTCATCAGAAAAGAGGAAGACCTTAAATTCCCGGGGGCCCACCTCCGCACCCGTTATCATAGCTGTCTGCCGAATTGTTGCCGCCAAGGGCTCTATAACTAGCACGAAAACTAGGGGTGACAAGGGGCAGCCCTGTCTCGTCCCGTTAGAGAGGGAGAGGGCCTCAGATAAAGAACCGTTGACTAAAACCCTAGCTGTGGAAGAATCGTAAAGGGCAGATACCCCTGTCAGGAATTCAGCCGAGAAGCCATTTTCCTTCAAGACATGAAACATAAAGTCCCATGAAATCTGGTTGAATGTCTTCTCGGCGTCCAGGTAAAGCAACATGGCCGAAATACGTCTCTGGTTGATTATTTGGACTAAGTCTATCGCATGCCAGGTGTTATCCCTAGCCTGACGGCCTGGGATAAATCCCTCCTGGTCGCAGTGGATCGGGTCCGGAAGGACATTGTTCAGACGGGTGGCCAGGATCTTTGCGTATATCTTAACATCTACATTAAGGATGGAGATAGGACGGTAGCTTGCACAATCACTAGCGTCCTTTCCCTACTTATGTATGACTATGATGCGCGCTTCTAACACCGATTTAGGGAAAGGGACGCCACGTAAGACCGCATTGAACAGTGTATGGAGGTGGGGGACCAAAGTCTGGGAGAATCGCTTATAGTAGGCTGCAGTAAAGCCATCCGGACCCGGGGGCCTTAGAGATTTGTTGTGCCTTGATAGCCGCCTGTATTTTCCCCAATGTAATTTCCTAGTTTAATTGTTGGGCTGAGCTACAAGTGAGTGTAGGGAGGTTTGCTCGTCTCAGGAAAGCTGCTATGGTTTCCGCACGGGGGGCACTCCCGGGGATCAGTCTATCTAAGTTGCACAAAATAGAATGGAATTTCTGAAACTCGCGACCAATCTGGTTCGGGCTGTAGATAGGTGAGCCAGAGGCAGACTTCAAAGCCATAACGTTATTTTGTGATCTCTGAGCCCTCAAGCGAGCAGCTCAGATCCTATCTGCTTTGTCTCCCTTCTCATGAAACGTTTGCCTCAGCCGTTTCAGGGCTGCAGCAGTGGATCCCGAGAGAAGGAGATTTAGATCAGACCGTACCTTGAGGAGCTTGGCCAGGGTAGTATCGTCTGGGGAGAGCTTGTGTTGTCACTCTGTATAGCCAACGATGTGTGTTTAGAGATAGACAGCTTCCTGCGAAGTGAGGCCATGCTAATAAGGTGACCCCCGCACCATCGCCTTATGGGCTTCCCAGAGGGTCGTGGGGGCATATCTGGAAGGTCATTGAGGAGAAAATATTCTTCTAGAAGGGTCTGCAGCTCTAGAGTAAGTTGTGGGTTGTGAAGTATAGTGTCATTAATGCGCCATGTGGCAGGGCGGGAGACTATAGTTGGATGTATCTTAACGTGTGCAGTTGTGCATAACTAGCATATGTGCCAGCAGTATACGTACAGATTTGTATATTTACACAGCAAGATAATGTAGAGAAAGCGTAGGGATAGTATAGAGATGCGGCTTGTCCGTGTTGATAGTAAATGATAAAATCCATTTACCCTATTTGTACACAATATAATAATGGAATTAATTATTTTATACAGGAGAGAATAGTGTATTTACTGTGTTATTAATAACTGTGAAAAATGCATAAAATATAATTAAATACAAATTAGATGCCAACATCTGTTATTTCTCCTTTAAAAATCAAATGGGAATCTTCTTTCCTGCTGTAGTCCAAATGGAAATATCAATTAAGGAATGCAAATAGATGGTCGCAACATCATAAAATATACCAGTTACACTAATGAGTTACTGTCAGCAAGAGTGGTCAATCTGCAGTCGGCAGCGGCTAGAGACTGGTTCTGATCCTCATTATCATTGTGTATTGTTACATATGCCGCTAGCACTTGCCAGAGATGCGCCACCTTACAGGTGTCTATGGTATAAATGATAGGGGTCACTAAAACCCATGCCCATTATACAAAAAGAATAAAAAAATAAATGTTCAATTTTCAAATAAATAAGATAAGATAGGTAAGATAAGACTATCCGGAACGTTCAGTCACTATTTTCTATAGAATGTAGTCTTTCATTTTTCTTGATCGAACATAATCCAAATGGGAAATAAAATGTCTTCTTCTTTCTAGATCTGTCCTAGTCTAAATGGTAATTGTAATCTTAAATATGGTAGTGAATTCTAAAATGTGAGGCTGAGTTAAGAACAGGGATCAATTATAGATCATTGATTATAACTCATAGGGGGCATTTAGTTTCTGCAGAGTGTCTCCAAAATGGTCGCAGGGGAACTTTGCGGCGATGTAACATTGTATAAATCTTCTCGCACCTCTATGTTGGGGTACTGCAGTACCCGTAAATGTGCTCAACCATCGCGGCTAATGGAATCCCCCCCATAATGTAATTAAAAATAAATAACAAACAAAAATAATAATGCAAAGTCCCTCAAAAAATTTAATTGTGTTTATTTCTTGAGGCATAAAATATTAAATGCAAATGGACCAATAAAGATATGAAAGATCGGATAGGGGAGATCTTGGAATTATAACACTCTCTTCTTTAGACTTAACGCTTTCTGTAGTGTTGGGAGTTATTCTCTGGTAGCAGGACAATAACTAATAAGTAACCCCTCATTTCAAAGAGAGGGCTCCCGTCTTTCAAACAAAGATGGGGGAGATCTGGGCAGTACAGGAGTTAAAGAGTTAAAGATACAACGCTGTAGCCCCTCATGTACATGCTCTAAGGCTATTCTTGTTTTAAACAGGGTTCCTGCCTTTTTGCTGAAGGTCCTCTAATCTGGGAGCGTCTCGCCATCCGCTGCAGGCTGAGTGGAGAAGACCCTTTGTTTCAGGCAGCTGGTGGCTGTGGAAAGTAATCCAGAGTGAAATGTAAGTCCTAGCTTCTTAGGGACTCTGTACTGTCCTCCAGTAGGACAGGTCATGTGACAGGGGGCAGGAGGAGGGGCGTGGTGATATCTTTGCGTCACCATAGCCACGCCCCCACTATAAAATGCCTATATTCACTGCATTGAATAGTGGGTCGGGGCTTAATGACCCGATTAAGCCCCGCCCCGATATTCAATGCCATGAATTTCGGCATTTTTTTAGGATCAAGGAAGGTTGCCTATTCGTCCGGGAAGACTCCCCGAGATTCCGGAACCTCCCGGAAATTCTGGGAGAGTAGGCAAGTGTGTGGTACCCTCGAGGGTGAAAATGGTAACAGTGTGTGCAAGTTTAATGTAACCAGTACGTTTTTGGGCCTTAAATAGGACTTCTTCAACTGGGTGAAAACAATTTCTAAATGATTTCATGAACAATAATTTCAGAAAAATGAGAAAAACTCACAAAATGTACAGAAAGTGAACACATAATGACTTTATATAATGATTAAATCAATACTTTATATACGTCCAGCCTTTGTCTTTTGAGTGAATTTTGTGCGTATTCCTCTTTTTTTGTTATACTATTATTTGGAAAATCATTCTGAAATTCTTTTTTACATGCTGCCTGTGAAAGTCCATCCCACATCTCTTGTTACAGTTTTTAATGGGATGCACATGTTCTATATGTGTTTTACTTGCATTTATTAGCACATTAAAGATGATTGTATTAGCACTGTAAAATGCAATTGCAAACAAATAAGTAACGTTGTCGAAAAAGGCAACAAGTAACGTTTTCTGAAAACTGCGACTGCAACGCAAGTAAAAACACTAGGGTATGGAATAGAACAATGATTTTTAGTGTTAGTGGGAATGCACCCAAAATACACAAATTGTTTACTTGTACAAAGCATTACATTTTCCTTTTTTTTTTTTTAGTTCCAGTTTATTAGTTTTATTTACCAATGCTTTTCAAAGACAGCAATGACTAGCACAGAATAATGTACAGTGGTAGGAAAAATTGGGTATTGTTGTCCTGTGCATACTTTCCACACAGAATCTATGTGTTGTTTACTATTCAGCATACTTCATACTTACCAACTTTTTTAAGTTGGTGTCCGGGAGACTCTCTGTAGCAGGTGGGCGTGCGGGGGCCGGGGCACCGAAATCGCGTAATTTCGGGGCTAAACGCAGCGATTCACCGGGAATCACGGCGTTTGGGATCTAATTCTGCCCACTTCACTAGGAAGTGGGGCACTTCCTAGTGAAGTGTGCAGAATTTGGGAGATTGCCACACTCGCCCGGGAGTCCGGGAGACTCTCGCAAAATGCGGGAGTCTCCCGTACATTCCGGGAGAGTTGGCAAGTATGGCATACTTGCCAACTCTCCCTGAATGTCAGGGAGACTCCATGAAATAGGGGTGATCTCCCTCACTCCCTGAAGAGTCTGGCATGCAGACCCAAGATTTAATCAAAGACTGACAGGTAAGACAACATGACTTCAGTAATGGAGACAGAAATGTAAAAGACGCTTCAGTCTCTAGAGATTCATTAGCTGCTTTTCTTTAACGCTTAGTTGCCTACTCTCCCGGAATGTCCGGCAGACTCCTGCATTTCTGGGAGACCTCCCGGGAGAGCAGGGCAGCCTCCCGATTCTCGCCCGCACAATAGATAAGTGCCTGGGGGCGGGGCTTAATGACGCAAATATCGTGTCATCTTAGCACCACCCCCTGCTGTAAATGGCCAAACTTGTGACAGTCGTTTAGGTAGCGGGACCAAAATGATGCAATTCATCAAGCCCCGCCCCCGCGCGCCCACCTCCCCTGGGATCTCCCTGAGGCCAACAAGGAAAAGTTGACAAGTATGATATTCAGTAATAGGAAATTGGTCACTCAGATCAGGGAAAATATTAAAATCATGAAGATAATTTAAATAAGTTTGTAAAATAGTGAATTACAAGATGGAAGATGACAGATTTCAGTGGTTAGAAAACCTCTATGCAGAGAGGTAATTAGTTAAAGTAGGCCTTTCCTCTTACAGTGATGTTAGAATGTGTGATAAAGATGTTTATCTACAGTATATTTAATGATTTATACAGTTGGAATGACTTCTATTCGCTCACGGCTGCCAGGAAGTGTATTATTAATTACTGAATCCCTTATTATAACTGTGTACCATAAATGTATATGACCCATCTGTGTTTATTCAAGATTATACTAAACTCCATAATAAAAGGTGAGAGCAAAGACAGCCTTCTCCTTAAGGAAGTTAGGTATATTTCACATACATTCTAGGCCTTATATCCTTGCCCGTGATTATACTCACAATACTAATGGGTATTTAGGAGATAGCAATACACTATATGTTCAAATCCGTCATGAGATGTCTCAATATAGATTTTGGGATTGAAAGCCGCAAACTTGAAAGCTGTATTTAAGAACTGTCGGCTGCCCTCTTAAAGTGTAGAAGTCTCATTTTACTGCTCTTATCCTATATTCACAATTTTCTTCCTACCGTAGGAATTTTTATTATGACCGGGTGAAGCTTTCATAAACTCTGTCTGCCTTATACAGACTGAGAAATCTAAGGGATTGCACACTACCATACGATCTGTGAATACGTACATTAGGGGGCATATTCAATTGACGGCGGGATCGCCGAAAATCCCGCGCTCCAAAAATATTACCATTAATACGGTAATATCTCGCTGAAATCCAGCGAGTAAATTACCGTATTAACGTTTTTTTACGCGCAGGATTGCCGTATTAACGGTAATATTTTTGAAGCGCGGTATTTTCGGCGATCCCGCCGTCAATTGAATATGCCCCTAGGAGTTATATGAAGTATACCTAACTCGCTTATGGAGGAGTTTGTCTCTTCACTTTTATCCAAACTTTATTTCATTTATTTTTGATAAGATGATTTTAGTAATTCGCCTGATCTAGGAGTTAACAATTTCTTTTTAATGAATTATATAAAAATTTTGTTTTTAAATGGTAAACAACACATTATTTCTGTGTCCAAAATGTGCAGCAGACAGTAACCCCTTTTTCTCTATCGTATGGATATCAGGACAAACGTCCTTTACTGCGCAGCTGTGATCTTTATACGTCTTTTTGATTCTTATAAACCCTTATAGTTTTTGTATATGACTTTGTTCTTTCAATGTCAAGTTATCCTTCATAATGGTGTTTTTTGTACTCTTTTCATCTTGATGTGATTTATCTCTGCGCTAAGCTGAGACATTAAGAATGTGTTGGCATATACTTTCCAGAAGTCACTCAATTTTTTAAAAAAAATAATTTTTGGCATAAAATAAGTAATAATTACACGTATAAAAGGCTGAATGTATGGTGCAGTCAGAACCAATCAGATAATAATTGTATCATCTTTGCAGTGGTGGCAGAAGTGTTTTTTCTCGAAATGATGGCGATCAGATAACTTCGCAAGAACTAACCGCTTTTACCCCTGGAGCAGTGGTAACCGTTAACATTTAAGTTAAACGTCTGCACAAGTTTGGGTGAAACAGAGTTTCATAACGCAACAAAAGGCTGCACACAAATCCCCACGGCAGGGAAAGTCACCTTAAAGTAATAGAAATCTGCAATCAGATGTTTTTCAGACAATAGATTTGTGTCTGTATCCTTTACCACCTGCTCCTGCTGGATAGAGCATTGTCTATATTACCATTAGGTGGCACTGTTTGTATTGGTTGTTCAGTTTATAGTCTTCTGTAACAGTAGAGAGCTTGTGACTGGGTTCTTTTTTTTTTGGCAGCGTGGATGGGTGAGATGCTGAAGGACAAAGACTGGAATTCTTGAAAGGTCTTCTTAAAATGCTCAGTGTTAATACCTTGACACAACTTTATTACCTTCATTGTTAAATTTATCACAATACTTAAACAAAATAACCACACGGACACAATATGTATATTTGGCAAGAGGGCTCGCAGTTTATTAAATTAACATATTGAACTCTTATTTAACAACCAATCTTGAAACCAATACAGCGTACTGTAAACCTCACTTACCACTGTTCCAAAACTTTACCATACCCAAGTCTTTACATTGGCCGGAGCTAAACTTGGCGTCATTGCAACTGCCCCCCTCTGGACTCACAATGACGCGCCTGCCCAAAGGCACGCCAAGGGACCCTCCGCCCAAGAGGACCAAGAGTCGGGTTGCTTCGAAAGGAACAGCAACGTGCAGCCATTCAATGGTAGCACCTTCGATTAGTCACTGACTGCACTACTCTCCCACCAACTGCGCCTCGTCAGAACAAAAAAAAATTATCAGGAACATAAATACAACTGTTCAGGGCGGGGAGGGGGTATCCGTAGACCAGAAACCAAGAGAGAGCCAGCCCACCCACACAGTGTGATTTATCCTTTATCAGACCCTCCCCCTTCTAACTACGATTGGCTGGCAGAGATATAATTTTAACTCTTAAGGGCTAGTGTTGTCAACTATAACACGATATTTTAATTGCCCTCAGCTTAAGGCTTTACTTAAACTCTTCATAGCATAACTTTCTTTAAGTTGCTATACATAAATAAAGCACATTTATGACAATATGTAAATATTAATGGATGTTTCTTAAAGTTTGCCTACTCAGAAATGCTGCTCTAGAAAATAGTCTGAAAATCATTTGCATGTATGTATTGTTGACTAAAGACACAGTAGTAATAAATCTTGCAGGTTAGAGACTTTTTAAATGATCTATGCCTTGTTTGTCTGAGCTTCTAGGAATTTATGTCTATGTTACTTGCTTTCAACCCTCCCTGGTAAATATCCTCCGATTATCAGTGCTCTTTTTATCAAAACGTCTGAACCTGTTTCTTGTTGTCAGATGGCCCAAAACATAAAAGTACAACACCCACTTGAATCAAACATAATAAAGATTGACTCTCCTTGAGTGTGTCATAAGATCAGCAGTTGACACAGATGTAAACATAAGATGACCTCGTGCCCATAAAGACGTTAATCCACTCTAGTAGGAGAAGCAGCGTTATGACAAAACAGGGAACATTAGGGGGTGGCCCTTGATCAGTATAAGATTTTACTGGTGTTATTAAATATGTAAATAAAAAAGGTATTTAGGGCCTTTTAAATCAACTTTCTTTATTTAACACATCCTTCCTAGGAGTATACAAAGCAGGCAATTTTTTTTTTTGCAAAAAGGGAGGGAGATCTTCAGACTACTCAAATTGATTGATTTATAATTAGTGTATTTTGACTTCAGCGGTCTGTGAGATTGACCGCACAGGTACAGTATGACCTTTTTCCATAGATTTGATTGATTATTGCCTTGTATGTGAGCAGCAAATGTTTTGTTACAATACACAAATCAAAGGTGTAGAATTTTTGGCCATGCATTGTTTAATTAAATACAAAGGATCATGTAATTGCACATGTCCCCTGACTAAACTCTTGGTGTATGTGAGTGTGATGAACAATCTAATCTGCACAAATACAGATGCTTTAAAAATATGATTACAGAGGCTACAAATACTGTATGTGTTGGACAAGCCTTACTGTGCTGCACATTGGCTGTACTACCACTAATTAGCCAATAGTGTTGACTACATCTTTGCTCTAAAAGGTGTATAAATATGTTTGTTTGTTTTCTCCTAACAGGAAAATTACTGCCACAAGGTTCTCCATAGTCTCTTTTTTTTAGCAGCTGTTTAATGAAGGGGCAGAAGAAATCCCTTTCTTCCATGTTTTCCTGCTAGCCCTAAATGATGCTTGCAGCATTTTGAAAGGAAGTTTTTGTTAATGAAATATCCTCCCACATTTAGCAGTGCTCTCTCTCTTTGCTGTTTGCGAGGGGCATATTTAGTTCATTAAAGTTTCTCTATACATTGAGATGTCCATTAACAGCTGTCAGAGCAGAATATCTGCCTGTTTTACACTCTCTTGGAAAGATCCATTCATTTCAGTAGGATTGTAAAATCCCTGTAAGGAAAGGCATTTAGCGGATCATTCAGTGATGGATTTATGCCATTTATTTTTTTTTGGTGAGGGGGTGGGCAGGGGAGGGCTGGCAAAGTTTAGCCCGGGGGTAAGACTCCACTCAGCAGCCTATTAGGAACATTTTAAAGGAAAAAGAATGCAGGTGGCCCAGTGACTCAGCCCAAGGTAGCCCACTATGGGACTGGCCTGGGGGCCCCTGCCCCTGGGGGTGGGATATGCTTTCTGTCCTGTGCGTGTGCACCAAAATTGCATTTGTCCATATACAGTTTTTCTGCATATTCTTGTTTGTGCGTATAGTTACATGTTGTTGTCATATGACTGGAGAGTGAGGTCAGGCCACCTAACACTGAGTACATAATGGTGTGTGCAAGTAACTGTGACACACTTAGGGCTAGATTTACTAAACTGCGGGTTTGAAAAAGTGGAGATGTTACCTATGGCAACCAATCAGATTCTAGCTTTCATTTATTTAGTGCATTCTACAAAATGACAGCTAGCATCTGATTGGTTGCTATAGGCAACATCTCCACTTTTTCAAACCCGCAGTTTAGTAAATATACCCCTTTAGACTTGGATGCATCAGCAGATACACGTTTTAGGAGGCGTATCTCAGTATCTCTAGCAGGTGCTGGAGGGCTGGTACAACAATACGCAACAGAACTATTGGCTGATTGCTTATTGACCCTGAAGCAAATAGTAATTAAATCATTACCATTGTGTCCTTCTATTACCATTACTTAGTTGACATTTCCATTTGGACTACTGCAGGACATTTTCCCATTTGATTTTTAAAGGGGAAAACAACAGATATTTGTATTTTAATTTAATATATTACATGTTATATTGACAATGTGACTTTCACATTTCTTAATAACAGTCAAGGTAATATTCTCTCGTGTATATGACGCCTCATTACATTATTATACTGTGTACAAATAGGGTAATGTGACTTTATCACTTACTAACTGGCAAGCCACATCCCTATGCTATTTCTGCACTATCACGGGTAGTAAGTGTACACATTTGTTATACCTGGAGCAAATGCTACTTTTTTTTGAGCTGTACACAAAAATGATCAGCAGGCAATTATTTAACAGGATCGCCCTCATTTGAAAAAGGACTTTTCCTTCCAAGTGAGGGTGCACCCAAGTTTTTCTGAGACAGGGATTGAGAGATCACTATCCCTGAAATTTTTGTGGCTCATTGCCTGGGGAGCATGTACGCACCATGTTCATGGATCTACATGTGGGTCTCTCCCGCTGCAGCACTACAAGAAGACACGCCAACTGGCAGTAAACACTTGGGACTCTTCCTTCACAGTTTTGGAATGTAGGTAGAAGGTGAGTTCTACTTGCCTTTTGCAGTCGAGGGGTTACATACAAACCCAATTGTGGTCTAGTAATGATACCTTTCCCATAACTGCTTTCTTTTCCATATGGGTAGTGTTCTCTCTTTTATTTTTTGTACAACTATGTGTACTGATGTATACATGTCAATCATTTATTCCTAATTTGAAAGTAGGAGAGATCTAACCCGTAAAAATGTACATAAAGTATGCGCATTCTTTAATTATATGTTTCATGTTTTTATTTTTCTAGCTATTTTAATGAGAAAAAATGTAAATGCATTTTAAATACCATTTTGGGTTTTTTGTATATTTAAGATAGTGTCGACAATGTGTCTAATTTTACGTCTGTGATACTGCTGATATCTCTTTGATTTGTTGGTGCATCTTGAATAAAAGTTTTTTCTTTTGCAAAGAGTAACCTTTGGGTTCCTAGCTGGCTGTTTTGACACTTAAATTAAATGTGGAAAAGAGAAGAAACACTATAGTAAAAATAAATGGATAGCCAAGCATGAAATAACCTAAATGGTGAGGTAGACAGGATGGACAGCCGTGTTACATAGTGGTATTGTGATATCAGCAAGTCATACTACTGTTGCTTGGCAACTTGGATATACACTTCCTATACAACTACACAGCACTGTGGACATCACATGGCCTAAAATGGTATGGTTTGACTTTATATCTTCCATATTTCTTAACTATTATAAGATTACACTGAGCCATATGCAGCACATTAATATAATGGTTTGTATTGTTTTATTTGAAAGTAATTCAATATAATACAATGCAACATGGAGATGCAATTCTAAAAAAAAAATCTGGATTTTCTGTGTTAATGGTTTTTCTAAACATCTATCTCTCTCGCACTGGGCAAAATCTGTAAACAGGGATAACTGCATTCTGAACAATCTTTTCAATTAAGAATCATTCAGTTAAGATTTATTTGTGCGCCACACACGTATTAGTAATTATAAGTACTCGTCTAAAATGAACTTCTCATGAGTGCATGTGTACTTGTGTAGGCATCTATACTGATATTAGGAATCTTGTCTTCTTTCTATTTATGGAGATAAAAATGTAATTATTATTGTAAATTTCACATAAGGAAAATTAAATTGTTGTTTACACTGTGTAACAGATACGGCTCCTTGTATTTTAAACTATGCTTTCTATGTAAGCTTCTTTCTCTACGCCCTGCCTCTGTTAATAAGGTAGTTTTAAAATCTATGACTAGGTCAGTGGGCGGGCTTACAAAGAAATAGTGTAACAATCAGCAACTCCTGAATTATTTATTAATTTCTCTGACATGGCAAGATAATATAATTCACCGCTATCATAGGCAAACCGAGGTGGGGGGGTTTCCTAGTGCCTGTATTCCCCCCTCCAAGCCTGGGGCACTGTATAATTGAGGTGGCTGGACCCTGCTCCCACTTCAAACAGTTCTGCTTGAAAAGGGAGAGCTGCGTGCACCTAACAGTAGTGCATGCAGCATTGCTCATGTATATTATCGGGATAGGAAGAGTTGGAGAGCAGCCAAACACTGTCTAAAATTATAGCCACGCCCCCATGCATGCTGGTCACGCCCACTGGCGGCGTGGTGTGGAAACCCCCTTCTACAAATTCTGCGTTTTTCACCTGGCTATCTGGAGGAATATAAAAACGGGTCTGTACAGAAGAGTGTGTACAAGTTCTGTGTGTAAGATTGGTTGGAGATTTGAAAGTGTATATTATAAATAATTTTTTCCATTTTGGTACAGGTTTAGCTGATGTGTTGCTTTCATTCCAGCAGAATAGCAGGGTCTATGGTACTGCCAGTGAATATCAAGACAAGAGATAAAGGAGCTGTCTGCTCATGTAAAAGTGGACTGATGTCTCTGTGTGGACTGAATCGAGTAATAGAAAGCCTGTACCTGAGCAATGCAGCAGCAGCAAACAACCAGTACTTACTTACTACCCATCGCATCACTTGTGTCATTAACGTCTCTTTGCAATGTTCTACTCGTGCCTTACCCGAGGTGGAATATCTGCATTTCGCAGTAGCCGACACGCCGGACACCCCTTTGTTGGATTGCTTTGAAACCATAACGCATAAGATCCACCAAGTAGAAGCCAAGGGAGGACGCACATTAATCCATTGCTCAGCAGGGGTCAGCAGGTCTTCTACACTCTGCCTCGCTTTTCTAATGAGATACCGTGGACTCTCCCTGCTGGCTGCACATGTCCACTTAAAAACATGCAGACCTATTATCCGCCCCAACCCTGGCTTCTGGAGACAGCTGGTCACCTATGAGCTGACTTTGTTTGGGAAAAATACAGTCCATATGATAAATTCACCTATAGGACTTATCCCATCTATTTATGAGGCTGAAATAAAGAACATGGTTCCATTTTGAAGAACAGTTGTTTAGTCAAAGATATTATTTGAACTGTCTTTCTTACTTTTACAATGTTTTTAAATTATAGATTGATTTCATATATGAAGACTTATCAAACTGTTTTTTCCATTTTATAATTTGCAGTTAATCAGTTATCCAGTCTGCAATCTTAAAGTGGGTTAAACCAATATACATTATATATGAATATTGTAGCCAAATTGGACTCTGTGTCAATATATAGCTATAGCTTCCATACAATTCTACCCATGTTAAAGGAGAAGCATCACCTCCCACTCCCAGTTCTTAAAGGTAGGGTTGCAGGCCTCTGTTTCTGAAAATAAGCACAACCTATTCACTGGAGACAGGAACAATGTATGAAGATGGTTGGCTCCACTGTGTATAACCACCATTCAAATAGTCAATTCTGTTGAATGGGTGAAACCTAGTATTGAGTTGCATTTGTGAAGTTATCAGTGACTAGAACCAATGTATATGCAGGTTTAAGGAAATTTTTTAAATAATTGGTTTTAATACTTTTTAGATAGCAATTTGTTTCTTCCCCGTGTGCATATTTCATGAGATTAACCATCTATGGAAAAAGTACTGTTGTGTTGGACCAACATGTCTTAAAATAAGCTACAAAATCTACTTTTATCTGCACATAGTGGTATCTGATATAATAACTTACACTATTAGGTACTCTCTTTGTATATTTGCTTATAGATACCCATATAAGCTTAGATACAGATCACAGGTCAATGATACTTATATCAGGAAAGATTGTATGCAGATTGGGAGCTTCATTTAAAATCTCATTTACATAATTTTCTATAACAATCTTCAATATATAAAAGTTTAGCATAGATGATACAAAACATTATCAAGTGTCCGTTATTCTGAATTATTTACCTGTTTTATAAATGTATATACGTTTCTCAGGTATGTGCTTGCATATAGTTCCTTTATCATTTATCCATTATTATTCTTCCCATTATAATCCTTGGCCCATAAAATGATTTTCATTATCCCATAACATTATAATACCCATACAGTGGATATTAAAAGTCTACACACCTTTATTGAAGTTGCCGGTTTCCATATGTTTGTGATGTAAAGCCTCAAAACAAGATAAATCATGTCAGACCTTTTTCACCTTTAATAAGTGATAAGAAAACTACAATACCCTTAAACTAATCCTTTCTGGAACTTTTTGCTTTTATTATAGCAGTGAGTCTTTTTAATAAGGCTCTATCAACTTTGCACACCTGGGGGTAAATTTATCAGGCTGTGGGTTTGAAAAAGTGGAGATATTGCTAAAGCAACCAATCCGATTCTTGTTATCATTTATTTAGTACATTCTACAAAATGACAGCTAGAATCTGATTGGTTGCTATAGGCAACATCTCTACTCTTTCAAACCCGCAGACATGGTCAAGAGGTTCAGTTATTGTTCAAATCAATCACCAGTATCGGGAAGATATGAGATTTAGGTGACTTTAACCGTAGAATGATTGGTGGCAGACTGGGTACTTTGAGTATCTCAAAAACTGCTGATCTGCTGTGATTTTGCAACAGTCTCTAGAGTTTACAGAGAATTGTGTGCAAATTCAACAGACAGCTCTCTCTTGAAGAAAAATTATAACTCCTAATCTTAGGACAGGAATTGACTGCGACCACAATTAAAATGTGAGCTTTATTGCCTTTTATTCCATTTCGTGTCTTAGGAGAAAAAGTTTTGTTGACTTTGAGATACCAACCGTCCAGCCAGTGATTTTTGACAGGCATAAAGTTGGCTCAAAAGATTGTGACTGTGTACACACTGATACGATATATGAGCTCCCTGCAGCGATATGCTGAAAAATTTAAATAAAGGACTGAACATCACCAGCAAAAAACTCCCACAAACGATTTATTTTAATATAATACATACTGTTGAAGTACAGCAAGCTTGTGGTCTTTTGCTACTCGCTATGGCAAGAAGACTGCAAGCACAGACCTGGGGGTAAATGTATGAACATGCGGGTCCTTCAACACCCGCGTGTTCGGCGATTAAATTTTAAGCGGCGCTGCATTGTAAAGGGAAACTTCGCTGAACACGCGGGTGTTGAAGAACCCGCATGTTCATACATTTAGCCCCTGGAGGGAAAGGAGAAATAATCGGTCCTGTAGGACCAAAGAATGGTTCCAGAGGAGAGACTCTTCCTTTCATATTCCCCTGCTCCAGGAGATACGGGACAACAACTCTGATGACTTCAGGAATTTCCTAAAGATGAATGAACCCACATTCCAGGAGTCGCTTCAACTTGTGACCCCCCCCCCCCCTTCATCCAGAAGAAGGACACCCATTTAATGAGACCGGATGCTATTCTAAGATTTTAGCCACAGACAGATCTCAAATACGGCTCAGCAATTTCACCTCAAGCTCTGGGTTTAATCATACCTGAGACCTGTAATGCCATGGTTCAAGGTCTGCATGGACAGTATATGAAGCTTGGAAAAATGAATATTCTTGAGAAATTTTCTCCATTAACAGCACAGTATTCCCATTTGCATGACGGTCTGACACCGCACCACGTGAAAAGGTAGAGACATCTTAAAATAGGATTTTTATACTCACGATAAATCCTTTTCTCTGAGTCCATCTGGGGGACACTGCTACCATGGGTTGTAGTGGGGAGTGAAGTGAAGTAGTTGGCACTTAACTAGTTAACTTGTGACCTGCTGACAGACCCCTCCTCTCTGCAACCCCGCTGTAGCTCCTCAGTGTAATTCTAAAGCGCCAAGGAAGGGGAGAAAAACAACCAAAGACCAAACAGCAGAAGAGAGGGAACGCAGTGTCCCCTAGATGGAATCAGAGAAAAGGATTTATCATGAGTATAAAAATCCCATTTTCTCTTTCATCCTTCTGCGGGACACTGCTACCATGGGGACTTACAAAAGCAGCCACCCTAAGGGAGGGACCGCTCTGATTGACCGTCCTGTAAAACACTACGGCCAAAGCTAGCATCAGAAGATGCAAACCCTGTGAACTGGTAAAATTTAGTAAATGTGTGTACCGAGGACCTGATGGCATCCAAAAGCTCTGTCTAGTTATCTCCGTAAAAAGTAGAAGATTCTTGAAAATCTATAAGTACAATTTCCTACTTTAAATGAAACCCCGAAACCACCTTAGGTTGAAAAGAAGGAACAGTACTGGGGACCGCCCTATCATCATGGAAAACCTGCATGAAAGAGCCCCAAGTTCCGGTACTCTACGAGCTGAGGCGATTGCCAGCAGAAAAACCACCTTTCATGTTAAGAATTTCAGATCCGTTGACTGTATAGGCTCAAAAGGAGGAGACTTAAGCATTGAAAGTACCAAATTAATATCCCATGGAGCAGTGGGTGGTACGTAGAGAGGCTGAATGTGCAACACCTAGTAAGGAAAAGTCCTTATGTCTGGCATGTCCGCCAATCGCAACTGAAAATAGACTGATAAGGCCGATACCTGAACCTACAAGGAACCCAACCGGAGGCCCATTTCAAGACCATGCTGTAGAAAAGCCATAAGACGGGGAAGATTAAAAGTCGCAGTATGGTGATCTCTACTCTCACACCAACGAATGTAGGTTTGCAAAATCCTGTGGTAGATACGAGCAGAAACAGGTTTCCTAGCCCGCAAAAGAGCGTTCACCACCTTGAAATAGAACCCTTTTGACTTCTAGAGGGCGGTCTCAACAGCTTGCCGTTAAAGCCATCCGAGGAAGGTCCTGGTGTCGAAACGGTCCCTGAAAGAGAAGGTCGTCACGTAGAGGTAAGCGATAAACCCCGCCCGACTGCCATAGACAGAATGTCTGCAAACCAGACCCTGCGTGGCCATCCGGGCACTAGTATTACTGGCAGACCTCGCTGCCTGACCCTCTAGAGAACACGTGGAAGAGGGGGTCCCTGGCCCTTGAGCAGAACCTGGGAACCTGACGTTTGTGTCTCGACGCCATTAAGTCCAGATCCAGCAGACCCCACCTGCAAACAAGCATTTGGAAGACCTCCAGATGGAGAGACCATTCTTCTGGCAAAACTTTGTGTCGACTTAGGATGTCTGCTTCCCAGTTTAGCTGTCAAAAACGAGGGAACGAATAGTTCTGCCCATTTCAAGATCTGAGTAACCACCTGCATTGCCTTGGCACTTTTGGGTCGCCCCTGTTTGTTGCCGTATTCCCCTGTTGTGGCATTGTCGGATTGGAGGCGGACTGGAAATCCCTGAAGAAGAGCATGAGCCCCCCTCAGTGCCATTAACATAGCTTTCAACTCCAGAATGTTTATTGGATGCGCAGCTTCTGCTTGTGACCAGAGACCTGGAGGCAAAGGTGAAGGGTCGTCGCCGCCTCCCCCCAGCCCTGGAGACCATCGTGACGATTATTCAGGACACTGGAACAAACTACCTGCCCACATTCAAAGGGTAACAAGTTCTCCACCAGTGAAGGGACGACCGGGTCTCCTGAGACAGACGGACTGGCTGGGAGTCCAACCTGAGGTGAGACTCTGACCACTCAGAAGATCCCACTGAAACCGTCTGGAGTGAAATCTTCAGTAAGGAATAGTCTTGAATGTCGAGACCATCTTCCCTAGGAGCTTCATGCATAGGAGCATGGAGGGACTGCGTTGAGACAAGACCCGGGTCGTCAAGATCTGAATGGATCGGGCTTTGTTCTCGGGAAGGAACACCTTCTGTTCTCTGGGGTCCATGATGAGACCCAAGACTGTCATACTTTGGCAAGAGATTAACTGGAACTTGTTTAGAATTAAGATCCATCCGTGAGACTCTAACACCCCGATTGCAAGGTCCAGATGTTGGCTCGAGATAAGCGGTTGCCGCTTTGAAGAGACGATCGTCCAGATAGGGCACTATTCTGACCCCCCTGGAACGAAGACAACTGACATGACCTTTGTGAAAACTCTTGGCGCTGATGAGACCAAATGGGAGCGCCCTGAACTGGTAGTGGGAGGCTCCTATTGTGAAACGAAGTAGGGACTGATGTCCCTCTCATATTGGAATGTGCAAGTAGGCATCCCGAATATGTATGGACGCCAGGAATTCTTCCAGTTCTATGCCATTTATTACAGACCGAAAAGATTGCATGCGAAAACTTTCCACCTGCAGATGTAAATTTAGGGACTTTAGATTGAGAATTGGTCAGAAGGAACCATCCGGTTTTGAGACCAAGAATATTATTAGTATTATTATTATTATCCTTTATTTGTTGGGCACCACAAGAGTTCCGCAGCGCCGTACACAGCACAAACAGTAGACTAAACAAGGTGAAACATTACACACAGTAAACAAAAAATACCAAAACTTCAGAGACTCCAGGCAGGCTAATGCAGTAAAAACGGAGCAGAAGAACAGGTATGGAGAACAAAGGGAAGAGAGCCCTGCTCAAATGAGCTTACATCCTAAGGGAGGGTAGACAGAACTCAGGCACACAGGGAGCAAGTTGAAGAAGTGGGGAGAGAATGGGGGGCTGGGAGGAGAGAGGGGGAGAACAGGCAGAGGAGATGAGATGAGGGGGTTAGGTGGAAGGTTGGTAGGCTTTTAGGAACAGGTGCGTTTTGAGTGCCTTCTTGAAGGAGGACAGATTGGGAGAAAGACGGATGGAGCGAGGGAGACCATTCCAGTGTAGGGGGGCAGCACGGGAGAAGTCTTGGATTCTGGAGTGGGAAGAGATGATCAGAGTGGAGGAGAGACGACGGTCATTGGCCGAGCGCAGGGATTGGGCAGGGGTGTGAATAGGTTTGAGTAGAATCCCTGGCGTCTCTGCATTTCCGGAACTGCACAAATGACCCCTGCAGAAAGAAGAGAAGTGACACAATCTAAGATCGCATGTCTCCTGATGTGATCTAACGGTAAGGAGGTGGGAAAGAACCGACGCAGGGCCTGACCCACTATCCTGATCATGTAGCCCCTTGTCATAATCCCCTGAATCCATTGATCTGGGGAGGACGGTATCCACTGTTCCCTGAATAACTGCAGATGCGAGGAGGCTGCGAGTCAGGCTGCAGGATTATCCTGCAGCTTGGGTGCAGTATGCCTTGCTGAGGAAGAGGAAGAAGACCTTCCTGTTTACGAATGCCCTCTGAAGCCAAAGGATCTGCCCCTGCCTGCCTGACCTCTATTGGATGAGTTCCCTATAAAGGGCCAGCGAAAGGAACTGAACCTGGGTATCCGAGACTCTGTGAACCTGGGTATCCGAGACTCTGGTACCCTCCCCCCCCCCCCGTCTCCTGAGAAATTATATTATCCAGCTCGGGGGCCAATCAGTACCGATCCCGAATATTGAAGGGCCTCAAGGGAACACTTTGACTCTGCATCGGCTTCCCAGGATCTAAGCCAAAGGGTTCGTCTTGCTACCACCACTGAGCCAGACGCAGCGGAAGACATTGAGGCTGCATTTTGAGCCGCCTCATATAAATAGCCTGATGCCTCTTCCACTTCCCTGTCGATAGCATCCTGAAGGGAAGCTGAGCTCGGGACTGGCAAAGTGGTGTGACGTACCAGGTGTGCTACCGGAGTGTAAACGCTTGGTACTTGTTCCCAACGGTTAACATCCTCCCACTGTAGAGGGTACAATGCCATGAATCTTTTAGGAACTACTACCTTGCGGTCCGGTTGAGACCAACCTGCCTCCGCAATTTCCCTTAACTCAGAAGGGGGTAACAGACTTTTTTAAAAAAAGACCCTGATCTGCAGCGGTAGACTCATCTATGTCTAAGAGGTCTAAGGTCCTTCTAACTGCCAAGACCAGATTCTCAATGCCTTGATTTCTGTAAGAATCCTCAACATCCATCACGTGGTGACCATCTGTCTTGTAAGGAATTTCTCCATCCTCTTCAGATATTTCTGAATCTGATACTGAAAGAAGAGGATGATTGGTTCTCTTACGTTTGGTTCTAGACTGAGAAAATCTCGGAGAGTCTAGAAACCTGTTCAGTCTATCAATTCCCCTAACCAAAGAGGAGGACCAAGTGGGTTCCCCTACGGGGGCACTCTGGGAAACAATAGAGAATGAAGGGCTAGCGGTTGCTAGGTCTGTCCCGTCATTAACCTGTTCTTGGAGTACTGCTGAAACTGTAGCCCCCCTGTCGAGGTAGGAGAGCTCGCAGACAGCGCTGTGGTCTCCGGCTGATGGGTGAGCTGCACCAGAGTGCCCATTGACTGTGCCAGCGATACTGCCCACCCAGCTGCATTCCTCTGCTTCAGCCGCCTCTTAGTACTAATGTGCGCCACTTCCATAATTTAAGTGCACCATCGGGTCTGCTGCTGTACATCGATAGTTGATGTAGTTATTTACCTAAATCCCCCCCCCTTCTAAGGGGAACTTGGTAGTGGCCATAAGATGGCAGCTGCCATGGCTCCAAATCGGTGTTCTATATCCGCAGGTAGCTTCGGTCATAAGGTACCACCAAGTGTGACAACAGCGAATGAGCCGCCTGTTACACTCTCGTTATCCACACTTAAGAGTGAGAGCCTGTAGGCTCTCACCCTGTACACAGCCTGCTGCGTCTCAATTTTTTTATTTATTTTTTTACAGTTTGCAGATTCTAATCGCACACTAAGCAGGCTCTGAGTTATCTATGTAAAAAGAAGAAAAAGATAAGGAAAGATAACTAGTTAAGTGCCAACTCACTCAAGCTAGGTACACACTACATGGTTTTCGTCCAATAATCGGCTCAATCAGCCGACATACGAACGCTCGTTCAAAAGTCGGGTCAGTGTGTGTAGTGACACGATGGTCGAAAGTCTGCCCAAATGGACGATTGTCGCCTCATTTGGTTGGTCGTACTGTTTAATATTTTCGTTCCAATCTCGTTTCCGTTGTGTAGTGTGTAATCTTCCGTCTGATCCACGACAATCCTCCGATACTTCCTCGACCTGGGGGGCGTGTGTATGTAAATTTTTGATGTCTGTCCCAGAACATGTTTTGTATAGATGTATATTGCACCTGTCTGGCTGCAGACCATTACACTTGTATAAAGCACGTGTGTTATTACCCTTTGCGTCTATGTTGGCAATGTATTCATATTTACCCTTTTATAAACTTTAACCTTTATAAACTATTAAAGTTATATTAACCTTTATTAACGAATATTTGTGAAATACCCAGAATAAACCACAGTGTTCATGCAACATTTTTATTGCAGGAAAAAAAAAGTACAGCAATTTTTAAACACACACAGGTGTCTGTCTGAAAAGATCCGCGTGCGACGTGAGCGCGCCCATACGTGCTCAGAGAACCAATCAGAGCGCAGAGTACTGCAGAGTATTATTTTTAGTATTTAGTATTTTTAAAGGTGCTACTGGTTTATGGCAACAGGTCTTGATGTTGCTTGGGTTTCTTTTCCCTTTGATTTCTTTATCTACGAAAGAAGGAAATAAAAAATGTTTACCATTTAACTTCTATATCTGTAGTTTATATTCAACGACATAAATACTCTTATTTTCTCACCTTGCACACTGCTCGAGATCAGTTTATGTTTTGGTCCCTGTGGCGCAATCGCAAGAATAGCTGGCTTAACCTCCATACATTCTGGAAAACAGGCGCCATTTTGGTTATTATAACGGTACAGGTATGTGCCCAAAGCATTTAGTTGTCTATACATGTTCAATGAAATACCTTCGTGTCGAACTTCTTTTATATATTTTTCTTTTTCGATTTTTTCTTGTTTGATAACTGGTGTAACATTAGTGGTATCAAAACAGGCCTTCTCACCGTTAATTCTTCGTTCTGACATAAAAAAAATTAGGTTACAAATTAGGCGTTTACATTGCTTTATGTGACACTAGAATGAAATAAGTCCTTCAAACAGGTACACTAAATGTGCTACTGACCTTTTTTAATGTTGTTGTCGTCCTGGTCCAGTACTTTGACCATCATCTCCACCTCTCTTGGGCTCATTGGATTTGCTCTTTGGTCTTCTTGAGTATCTCCATCCCCCACCTTAACTTTTCCAACATTTTTTGGCCCTTCCAGCACCATCTCTGACTCAGTCTCCGTCTCCATAGCTGCAACCCCCACTGACACCTTCTCCTCACCTGCAACCCCCACTGACACCTTCTCCTCAACCTTAACACCCACTGACACTTTCTCACTCGCCATCTTCTCACGCTCCTCGGCGCCAAACAGGTTCCTCTGACATTTTATACACTCAGACATGGGCGTTCGTTTCTGCTGTGGACCAATCAGCGATGATGCACGTCGAGATTGGAGCATTCCATTACATACGAAAGGATTTTATTATTAGGGAATATTCATTGCATTGTACTTTAGCAGTTAAATGTTTTTCTAAATTTTATGTATGTTACTAAACTTCTATTTTATATGAATGAATGAAGAGACAGTGTTGCCTTCTCTTTTATGAAGCTTTGGGTGTTAACTATAGTGAAATCTCTGCCCCTTTAGGCTAATGTCTTTGGTATATAGTTACATCCCCTGTAAATGATGCTTCAGTGTGTACGAAATTAAAACTATTGCTCATGACAAGATGGCTGTAAAAAGTCGCTAAAGGGACGTCCGCTCTTCCCTTTATCGTCCTAAACAAGGCTAGTGTGTATGCAGTCCATGGACTGAGCGATCGGACCATCGATCGCATGTAAAATCGCTCAGCATAAAAAGTTGGTTGTATTTTCTGTAGTGTGTACCTAGCTTCACTCCCCACTACAACCCATGATAGCAGTGTCCCTAGATGGAATCAGAGAAAAGGATTTATCGGGAGTATAAAAATCCCATTTTAAGATTTTCATCCAGAAGGATGAAAGATAAATATACATACACACGTCCAGAAAGGAGCCGCTGTTTGAGGAACTATCGGCAGTTGGTCGAGCAATTGTTTGTGATTTCCAACACACTGCAGAATCGTTTTAAACAAGATTTTTGAACAGAAGAAGCAATCAAATGAAACGACAATCGGTAATTTAAAATGCCTGTTGTTCATCATGCAAGTATAGCTGGAAAACACATCTGACTGCTCTGGGTAAGATCCAAATGTTCTTCTTTTATTAGTACAATACAGCAGATATCTGTACATAATAAAGGGGCCACTGAGTGTATATAAAAAGTGTACAAATTAGATCTTTCTACCATAAGACTTGAAGTGGATATAGATTCCAGGAAAATGAGACCTTGGAAAGTGATGTCTGGTAATGAACACTTCTAAATGGAAGAGCAAAATCACAAAAGGACACTTCTGAGTCTTCTTCATTTGTCAGGTAATGAAATTCAAAGAACATTGTGAAAGGATTTCATCTGAAAGAAAAAAAATAACTCAACCCAAGACAATTCATTACATTTATAAGTTCATGCAACTCATTATTGTGAGTATTCTACGATTATGGTTCTGGGGAAAAGTCACTGCACAGTTAGATAATATTCCAGGCTATAGAAACATTCAGATTAATGTAAACTGTAAATAGATCTTGATCAGAGCAGTAATTCTTCACTGGATGCTAGAAGAGTCTGATTGGCTGGGTGATGGTGAAATGGCCCCACCAGTAGACCTTTAGCTTCTTGACTTAGAAAATTTACATACAGTGGACCTAGCAGGTACTTTGGGACCCTCTAAAGGCTTTATGGTACCACCACCCAGACCACTGAAAGATCCACAGGACTGCAGTGTATACTATGGGTGTAACCCCAATGGAAAGTATTATGTTTCAGTAAACCCCCATGTTCTAGTACAGCAAGTGACATCAGGCTATAGTGGGTCTTCTGCCCCCTGAACACTAGTGCAGATCATCTGTGTGCTGTTGAAAGTAGGTGCTCTTTGGTTTGATAAAAATTGGACAACAGATTATATGCCTAGGGCACCATCCTTTCCCTATGTCTCAAAGCCCATGCACCCTATGTAAGATAATGCCATGAGATATTGTTCCTGTAAAATGTTCTATACAAAAATGGTGTAAAATAGACTCTCTACTTCAAACCTTACTCCCATCCTCTATTAATCAGGTCTTCTAGTCTAACTTGCAGACATGTACTTTTTGTTCTTGTAAAAGCAGTGTCTAAGGCCTCAAGGTATCGGGCTTGTATTACTTCAATCTTCTCAACATCAAGTTCATGGGCAGAGTGGTAGAGCTCTAGTAATCATTCTTCAATTTCATGGTGCCGTCGCGTGACTTTACCAATGTTTGGAATTGTGCAGGAGGGATGAAGCACCATTTTTTATTACAGAATATCTCATCTTGGGGGGACCCTGCTCACAAGAGAGGCTGGTCTTTACAACAAAAAAACTCCAGAAAAAATGAAGCCCAGCTAGAACAAGTTTGCTGAGACCCTGAGATTGCACACCTGTCCTTACATAGTGTTGTAGCAGGTACCCAACAGCTGTGTGCTAAGGTGGACATTACCCTTTTTATACACAATACAGTAATGTAACATATTATATACACAGGAGAATACTGCCTTGACAGTTATTAATAAATGTGAAAGTAGCATGTTCTACATCCAATGTAATAACATACAAATATCTCATTTTCCCCTTTAAAATCAAATGGAAATCTTTTTTTCTGCAGTAGTACAAAGGGAAATGACTTAAGTGATGTAAATAGATTTCATATAATACAACTGCAACACTAATAAAATCTGTACTCAGGAGTACAAATAAACAAACAAAAACAGGTAGTCATATGTATGCCTCCTAAAAAGCATATCTGCATCCACTTCTAATTGTGTCGCTTGCCCACCCATTCCATCTCTCCAATGACAAACATAAAACTATATACAGACCTTTGCAGAAGTATTTTTGTTGCGCATGAGCAGTACAGAAGTATCTGACACACAAGAAACAGACCTACCTTCTACTCACCCTTACTGTACATTTCTGGGCATGCACTAATTGTTATAAAATAGTCAGGGGAAGTATAGATTTTCATAAAAGAAAACAGCGCACACATACAGCAATATTTGGTTTAAGAATATAGTAAAACACTTTGTATTGTTGTTCATATAGAAAGCACTTGCTGCTCTTAAGAAATGTTTTGATACATGATGGCACTGTAGTAAAGTGAGGTACGTGTAGAAGTAATGTTTCCACATCTCAGTAGCACCATATATTAATATAAAAAAAAAAGTAACAGTCAGTTCTAAAAAATAAATAATTTGTCCAGTCCACATTGTTCTTGAGACCTTTACGGGGTTACAATGCATCTTCCTTTACTTTCACACAAGTAGAACAGTTACTGTCACAAGACAAAATAGGCAGACTGGAATCCACACAGTTTAGCCAGAAGTTAGCGCAGCTTGGGTGATAGGATAGCCCTCCAAAATTCAGCATACTGTTCTGGGGTTCAGATGTGAACTAGAAAAGGAAGTGAAGAGAGAGGCAAATTGTTACAATGTACATTGGCAGAATTTGTTATGGGTAAGGCTGCCCAGGTTTCTCTGTAGGTAATCGCTCATCAAATATATAGTCCATTTAAGCAAAGATATCCCTTTGATTAGTAGTAATAATAACAACAACAACACAGTATGAAGGCACATACACAAAAGGTGTATAAACAAAAGCACCTTAATACAACAAAAAAAAACCAAAAAACTGAGTTCCGACTACAAAAATCTGAACGTATGTTTTTTGAACCTTGTTTGCCATGACTACTAATTTATAAAATATAAATATAAATGCATATAAAGAGAATAAATCCGAACATCTAGCTCAACTGCAAAAGAAGGTCTAGCAAAGTCCACATTTAACGTGCTATAAAATAGTTTAAAAGGCTCTCAGTCGTAGTCCACGTCAGAAAAAAAAAAGAAAAATTATCTATTTGCAAGACTGGCAGTAACCTGGACTCCTATTAGCTGCCAGGTCTTGATTGGCTAGTGGTCAGGGGAAGACATGGTCATCTCCGTTCATAGTCTTTAGCAGCAGTCGCAAGTGCTTGGGATGCATTATTGGCTCGATTTGGACTAGGATAGATAGTGAAAATAGAAAAGATAAAACTACATTTTATTTTTAATGAAGTGGTGAACAAGGGTTTGGGGTGTCTTATTTAATTAGAGTATAATTTCAAAAAGTGTGTGTTTTATTTATTTTTACTCTTAGGTTGGGGACCTCTGGGTTGGCAGAGTTCATTAATTGCCCCAGGTCCCCCCACAGCACAGGAGGGCTGTGAAGAGTCACAGTTCCTTACGATGAGGGGCTGGAGGCTTATTGGGAAGAGGATAGTTGTTTTGCAGCCACCCTCCCCATTTAGGCATGGTTTAGACCAGTGTTGGCTAACCTGTGACACTCCAGGTGTTGTGAAACTACAAGTCCCAGCATACCTTTCCAGCAATAAGCTGCTATATATTGGCAAAGCATGATGGGACTTGTAGTTTCACAACACCTGGAGTGTCACAGGTTAGCCAACACTTGTTTAGACTATTACCCTATTATAGGGGGACACAACACTCACAGTCTCCCTGTTACAGTGCATTCTACAGTGCATTCTAACACCAGTGCTGGTTAAGGATGCTGCCCACTTTTACAATTGTTTTATTATCACACAGTATGTAGTTCACATACTGTATGTGCACACAGATTACGTAATAAACTTGCATAGTTTAGCATCATGAAGAAATATGCAGACTTCACTTCAGAGGCCATCAAGGTGTTTGATAAAAAAAAAAAAACGACTGAATAATAACTTTAGCTCTGACTGAACATGTCCCATTTAGCCAACCCTTCAACTAGTTCTATATTAAAAAGGTAATGTGCACACAAACCTTTACCAAGTAGAAACTATATCTTGAATAGTGGTATTAGTAATTGTGGATGTCTCACCTCCTCCTTCAGCCTCTCCAGCAGACATACACCACAGCACCTCTGAAGACAAGCGTTTGAACCAGAGGTGGCTCCTTCAACTTCAAAACCTAATGCGGATGGTGAGGGCTGTAGAGGTAAGAAAATAAAAGAAAATAAACCGTGATGGAGGTCTGGGGATGATTACATACAATCTGTATAATATTTTGAGGGAAATATAAAAAGTTTCCTGTACTTATATATACACTGCGAAGAATATAACATGTATCAGAGACACTAGTAGGGGCAGATTCAATTGGCCACAATGTTCCTGAGAACAATGCTATATTACCATCTATATGGTATATAGTAACTAACTTTTGCTCACACCTCTATGGGGCGTGAGCAAAAGTGAGCGGTACTTTCACCGAAAACAAAAATCACCGTGCGGCCGTTCCAGTACACTATGCAGCAATTTTTTTAGAATTGACTCTGCCCCTTAACGTAGCTTTCATATCTTGTGTCCAGCCTATCATGTCATTTTTTGCTTAAACCACAGCGTTCAGCATCAACTACTGGTGTCACCTACATCACCTCCAACTGTAGCGTGAGCGAACTGACCATAACCCTTTCACTGCCAGAGGTCTATTCACACTGTCCGGTTATTCTTTATGCCAACTAAGTAAATGTTGCAGTTAATTTTTGGTGACAGATTTTGCTTTCCTTTTGGTACCATAATCAAGCAAGTATTTTCAGTCTCACCCTATCTTTCTACTGGTGTGATGAAGTATTCTCAGCTGCCTACATTACTAACAGCAGAAGCCACATACTACAACCCTTAGATAATGGCTAAAAGGGTGCAGGTGTCCTGCAGGATAAAACTAATAAAGCAGTATATAGCATTTAGTCTTGCAGTAACAGCACAGTCTATGGTCCCGTATGTGGATCCAGCAATCTCTTACACCTAGGGAATTGCAAACCTGTCATTCCTATCATATATTTTATTTAATTTTTTCTGCTTTCAGCAAAAAAAGAAAGAAAAAATAATAGACCACCACGCTGGCCTTTTAACTTGCTACGCTAGACTAAGATGCATAAGCTCAGTAATTCCACGTGTATTAATTTAGCTCAATAATATACAAGTTTACACACTCTGTAACTGTTTAAATGATGTCCAATTCATTTGATGCACTTACCAGTTTCTGTAATACACTGGGGCACATGGACAGAAAGGCCTGCAAATTATTCCAAGATAACTCAATATCCCGCAGGAGAAGCCGTAACCTCTCGCAGTCAATATTGTGCGTTCTCATTCCTCCTTCCATTCTCTTTGACACTCTGTACACTTCAACTACTCCTGCAGTATGGCAAGAAAAAGTAGTCTTGAATGATGTCAGGTAAAGGGTTTTAGTTATTCAAGGCACAGGCACAATATTTTCCAGAGGAGAATATCTACTTGTCAGCCAGTTTGCAAGGCTTTGTTTCATTTACTTTGTTAAGTATTGATCAGTGATTTGTGTGGTTAGTTCAGTAACTGCTCCTCTCACCGTAGGGTTATCGTGGAGCAGTATGAATGAAAACAAGGAAATGTGTGTACAGGCTGAAGGTAATCTGTTACAGTCCTTCTGCAAATACATGCGTACACTAGGAATGGATGGGAAAGAGCAGGGACCCAATTGTCATTATAACCACCCATCATTGTTTACGATCTCAGTTAGCAAAATGCTCAATTATACGTTTGCGACCCCAGAATGAGTGAGCATACGGCTACAATTCCCTCCCTGGAACTGGCTGAAGGAAATACAATACAGAGACATACCCGATATATAATCTGTTCCCCGGGCAGATCGCAGCACTTCACTGCACACGGAGGGCTGACTAATACTGCACAGTATTTCATTGGCCTTCTGGATCACCTTTACATTGAGAAGAGAAAGAGCACACGGACTGTTGAGATCTCCTATTCTGGCAACGGTGAATCACACTGAAAACTTTCAAATGACCATTGTACTTATAAAACTACCTGCAATATCTTCAGATACAGGGGCAGATTCAATTATAAAAAAAATGCTGCGCCGTGTCCTGGAATGGCCCCAAAGAGGTGCGAGCAAAAGTAAGCATTACTCTTTACCGTATAGACGGTAATAAAGCGTGGCTATGATGTTCTCAGGGACATCGCAGCCAACTGAATCTGCCCCATACTTGTTAATATTTCAATACTTCTCATTTAGGAGAAGAGAAACACAATCACAGGTGCATTTTATGTTTCATGCTACCCTTGACGTGTTCAGGTATTTTGCTAAGGATACATGATAAAATCTGTGATCAGAAATGGAAGGTTATTGAAATTATACTAGACACCAATAATTTATTAGCAAGAAAAAATAAAAATAAAAGTGGTGGCGAGAGTTGTGGGGGGTGCAGGCTCCAAACTAGTAACCAACACTGACCAAACATGGAGGGACTTGTTCTTTCCTGGATAATCTATTTTATCTCTGACTAAATTCAGCATGCACAATGAGTCTACATTGTAAATAATCCCATCATTTGATCATATCCTTTATCCAAAAACAAACATTCACAGCAATATAGTTTTTCATTGTGTTTTGATTTGAAATCATGCATGTATGAAAATAACACATTGAATAGGATTGTTTAGCAATTACTGCTGACCAAAATTTTCCTGTCTAACCAGTCAATGGTTTTTAACTATTTGATTAACTATTTGATTGGCCAGAATTGATCACTTGCTTGTCTGTAATCGCAAGACATTTTAATAATTTCTTTAGATGCTAAACATAATTTACATTACTTACATAGATAAGTAACATACCAAGTTATTGCCATCACAGACAGATAGATGCAGGATACTTACAGTCTATCCTTATAGAAGTACTTGATGTAATTCATAAATATTAACTGTGAATTTATCATCATCACCATTTATTTATATAGCGCCACTGATTCCGCAGTACTGTACAGAGAACTCACTCACATCAGTCCCTGCCCCATTGGAGCTTACAGTCTAAATTCCCTAACATACACGGACGACAGAGAGAGAGAGAAAGAGAGAGAAAGAGAGAGAAAGAGAGAGAAAGAGAGAGACTAGGGTCAATTTTGATAGCAGCAAACCTTCCAGTATGTTTTTGGAGCTGGGAGGAAACCGGAGCACCCGGAGGAAACCCACGCAAACACGGGGAAAACATACAAACTCCACACAGATAAGGCCATGGTCGGGAATTGAACTCATGACCCCAGTGCTGTGAGGCAGAACTGCTAAAGACTTAGCCACCATGCTGATACAGAGTTTTAAAATCCCAGTAAAGTGATTTTCTGTCCATTACCATTTAGTATTAATACACTATGAAAGCGCCCCTCTGTCTGCTCTATTCTTTATTGCATTTGACACTTAAGACACACTTTGTACAGTATACAGGACACAATACTGCAGTAAAAGAGTCATTAAATAGAATGGAAGCTTGTTGGGAAACTAGAGATAGTAAGTAAGTAGCTCAAGCTTGTAAGTAATTCAGTATAAATCAAAGTTCACCAATTAAAATGTGTATTCCTTTCTTAATGATCCGATCTCCTTTTCAAGACAATTACCCATTTTCAGATCTGTATTAAACATTGCTAAATACCTCCAGCATGACGTGTGTCACGATGACCACATGCACTACTCCTGATTTTATTTTTTACTTCAGTCCATTTCACTGCAATTTAAAAATAAACAGAACCATATTGGGCCATATTCATTAAGGATCTTAACTTGAGAAACTTCTTTTTCAGTCTCCTGGACAAAACCATGTTACAATGCAAGGGGTGCAAATTAGCATTCTGTTTTGCACATAAGTTAAATACTGGCTGTTTTTTCATGTAGCACACAAATGATCAACTTTAAATTTCAGTGTACAAATAAGATATCAATTACATGAAAAACAGTCAGTATTTAACTTATGTGCAAAACAGAATGCTAATTTGCACCCCTTGCATTGTAACATGGTTTTGTCCAGGAGATTGAAATAAGAAACTTCTTAATTTAAGATCCTTAATGAATCAGGCCCATTGTGAGGTATGTGTTTGCAAAAAGACAGTACATTAGTTATTCTCTCGTCACATTGGTTTCTTTAGAAAAATAATCCAACAATTAAAGTCATGTCTATAACATTACCTTATGGATGTTCTGTAAGCAAGTCTTTAGGTGAAGAGAACACGTATCCAACTGAAATGAAATAAAAGTAGAAAATACAATCAAAAGAATACACTTTGCACTGCAGCAAGAGTCCAGCTTGGATAATGTATTATAGAGTGAATAAGTGTCAGTCAATGCGGATATCCCAAGTACAGCTCCAGGACCAGACTGGAACGAAAAAGTTGCTGTGCATAAAAAGTACCCCAGCCCACATGTGTGTACAGAGCCTAAATATTCCTGTTCTGTCTCTTAAGTTTTGTTTATTTTTTACCATTGCTGACCGAGTACAATAGTGGTGGTGGTGGGGGGGTGGGGAGGGGGTAAAGTACACTGGGCTGCAGCTCAATACTAGTTGTATTAAAAGCAGAGATGTGAAGCCTATTTAAAAAGAGGTTTGAAGTCCAGACAACCCACTAATACACTCTAGCACATAAGCCGTTCTGGCAAATGCCGCAGTTGCCAGCTTGCCAGCATAGACACGTACATCGCTCTTATTATGGGTTGAGTAAAACAGCTCATCACAATGACTGAAGTTAAAACAAGTTCTCAGGACATTTGCCTTAAAGTGGGGCTAAACATAAAAAAGTCTGATTACTCTTACCAGCAATTCTCTTTCTTTTTAATCACCATCAGGAATAATAGGCCCACCCACCTGAAGGGACAGGAAGTGGAAAGGTTAAAAATGCCCCCCATGTGCCACAGTGAATTACAAATATCCACCATTACAAATAATCACTATTTTCCCTCGCACTTCCATGACCATTATATATCACAGGGACACTATAGGTGGAGGGGTACAGTTGCCTGAAGAATTTTATGACGAACGGCTAAATCCTGGTTTTCCAGGATATTCAGCTTATAATTTCTGGAACAGGTATTGAGATGGAACTATGCCAGTGCTCTGAACATCTGCTCTATGTTGGTGGGTGCACCTCTCTCTCAGGAGGTGGATACAGCTCTTGTGGAACGGGCACTGAAGGTCTTGTCCAATGCCTTAAGTCATGACCGATACAGGTGGTCTATCTAATCCATCTGGTGATGTTGGACGCTTTTTTGGAAAAATAACTGATCTTGCTTCCTGCAGTAACTTTTGGACATTGAAAAAGGTATCTCCTTACATCAAGACAATGAAATGTTTTCTCTTTGCCTGACTTGGAAACAGCATAAAATAAAGGTAGAGCAATCCTCTGGGATCTGTTGAAATACGATACCACTTTTAGGAGTTAAGATGGCTCTAACCAAAGTAGAATTCTATTGTCAAAGACTGAGGTAAAGGAAGAAAAGGCCTAGATTTATTCTACTCACCTAAAAGCTATTGCCAGAAAAGGCTGTTTTGATAGTGAACATTTAATAACAATTGTTCAAATGTATGAAAGTCGCCAATACAGAAAAAAAAAAAAAAGAACAGTTTAGGTTCCATGGTGGAATGTGACTGTGGACTTTTGGCAACTGGCTGCTTACAGAAACTTCCGGATCTGGGGGCCGCAGTCAGACCCTTTAATGTGCTGGCATTGAACCTTTACAAAAGAACTGTAGGAGTCCACGAATCACTAATAAACGTGCTGGTGTGGTTTTTAAAGACTAATCTGGTGTGGTAATATATTATTTGTGTTGCCTGTAGTCAGAGTAGAGAGTGGATAGTTCCTTGGTCTCCCTCTGGGACACTACCCAACGAAGACCCTATGGTACCAAGACCAAGGTGGAGGTTCTGCACAATACGGAATACGAGGTAAAAAATAATTCACAGACAGGACACACAAACTAATACATACACCCCAGCCAGAAAAGGGGGTGTTACATAGATTTTAAAATTCTCCACTTATTATCCAGGTTGACAGATGGAAGTTTTTATACTGGTCTTGAAACAACAGTTTCCATATTTGTCTCCAATTCCAGCTGGACCGCTGACAAAGAAATTTGCTATGGCAGAACTGAATATTTTCACTGTGAAAATCACAAAAGAGGGCATGTGGTGCTGCCTGCTGGCTCAAATGATCGATTGTTACAATTTTGAATGTGAACACCTCTACAGAGAATATTTTATTTGTCCTTCTGCAGAGACGACTAGTAATTGGAACATCATATCTTCCATCTGAGCCCCAATGCCTGCTTGCTAGCATCTGTGAAAATTACAATGGGTTTTGTGTGTCCAAATACTCTGTGGAACTCTAGAGTCTCCAGACTGTCTTCTCTGCACTGTCAGGACCAGATGTTGGTCTAGAGCAGTAATGAGCAATCTGATACACTTCAAGCTCCATATGTAAGGAATTGTACAATTACCCCAATTTTTATCATCTTCATTATAGGGATCTCTTCTCTAGGAGGATTTTGGCACAAAATGCTTCCTCTCTGAATTTTTCCACTTTTTTTTTATTAAATCCTGAATAGTCCTGTGTACTAGAAACACTCTTCTCTTCCTGATCTTCAGTCTTCAAAACACCTGAATGGATGAAGCCTCTCTGACTTTCTCAATATTCATAGTGGCCTTGATTGCTTTAAAACAGTTCATATCTGTCTTCTCAGCTTGTAACAGCAATTTGCCCCCTATCAGCTGCCAAGTCATTCCCCCTTTCCTCCAAGACCTCAGTTGTCTGATTTTGAACATCCCCTGTTCTTTCTGGATGGGGACCCCAATATAGATGGCCCTGGTTCTTCTAGTTTTAATATTCTGCACTTCTGACCTATCATAACTTTGTCATTAACTCCTTGCTCAGTATATTTTCATATACCTCAATTCTTCCCATGGGGCTGATGCTGGGATATTCTTCTCTGTGATGCATCTTTGCGTTGCTAAAAAAATTAGCAAGGGGAGAGAGAAGAACACCCTTTATCACCACACCAATCAATAACTAAAGTGGACAAAATAGGAATGAATATTATGATGATCTCTAACTAGGCTAGGAGCACCACTGGCTCTGCAAATTCTGGATGTGAGAGAGATTCAGCAACGGACACCATCAAAAGTAGGGTTCAAAAGATATTTCTAGATGTTCATATCTGGACTCAACAAACCTCAAATGCAAATGCTGGAGTATTAAAAATTGCTAACATCATTCCCCTTTGCCAAAAGGCCAAGTTTCCTCTACGTCCATGAGGTCCTGGCCTGTTTGTTAAGGTGACGCTTGACAGCTAGAGCTCACAATCTTGCAAGAAGTCGGGCCAAATCATGGGAGCCACTCACCCCTTTACAATTTGCACCAGGAGATGGAAGACACACTGCAGGCAACATGGACTTCTTTCTCAGATGTCCCCAGCTTAATTTCCTCGTGCGCACCTTGGAAGAGGTGAGGAGGAGGAAGGGACACTTCGTGTTCTTACAGAAAATCCCAACTGGGCCAAAATCTTCTTACATCTTCCACGCCAAGGGACAGGAATACATTGGGATGTAGAAGAGGGTCTGGTTATCTTTCTGTTAGCTGGGCAGCCCTATGTCTCCTGGTGGTGTGGTCACAGAGGTGTAAGAAGAAAAATGTATAAAAATATAATGGGACATTTTTGGGGGGCTGGTTTCCTGCCCTTTTCTATAATCCCAGTAAAAACTGTCCCCCCACCCTACTCTGTGACTTTAACTTGTTCTGGAGGTGCTTATTTTGATTTAAGATGCAAGTGCGGTCTGCTTGTGTGTGCTGAGAAATGGTTAAAAATAATATTGTAAATCCTACAGAAAGCATGGAACAAGCAACAAGTGTGACATTAGTACATAGGACTTGTTTGTAGACCAAATATATAGACACAAGTGCTACAAAAACTTTAGATTATAAACACATTCTTTTTAGATATGCACCCCTTATTTGCTCAAATAATCAGTGATTCTAAACACTTACCTACATTGCTTCGTTGACATTAAAAATCATGCATTCACTTCCTTACAACTCGAGGACTTTTGATCATATTAATAAAACTTTAACTACAACATGTAAAATAGTCATAGTTATTAATGCCATCCACACACATATGACCAAGTTTCAGGCGCCACAGAACCAGGGCCGGATAATGGGAATGGAGGCCCCCGAGATACTGTGAGCCCCCCCCACTTACCTCCTATTCCTGATCCGTCCTGTCTGCAGGCGTTCTTCCATCGCTCCCTGTAATGCTTCCGCGGCGCACAGTAATCTCCTTATTGAAGATATCTCGTGAGATTGAAACTATGAGTTAGTCTCAAGAGATCCTGTCAGTAAGATTACTGTGCGCCGCGGAAGCACTACAGTGACAGCAGTCAGCAAACAGCATAACATTTGCTGTTAGCTGCCTGCCCTCCTAGACCGGCTGAATGTCGGAGCCTGGGGCTGGGACACCCCAGGCTCAATGAATAATGCCGCCGGCCACGCTACAGCCAGCTATAAAGAAAAAAAAAAGTAGTTTCAAGGTCCCCCAGATGCCCAAGGCCTCTGGGCTCACGCCCAGTTAGACCTCTGGGCTCACGCCCAGTTAGACCTCGGGTTAATCCGGCCCTGCACAGAACTAAATTATTTGAGATGAATCTCTGTAAGTGAGGACCTAAAGGACCTTACAGGCAAACTCTTAGGGCCCGAGTCATTAAGGAGAGCAAAGCAAAAAAATAATATGGAGTAAGTTTGCTTCTGGACAACCCATGTTACAATGCAAGGGGTGCAAATGAGTTTGCATAAAAGTTAAATACTGGCTGTTTTTCCATGTAGCACACAAATACCTGATAACTTTATTTTTACACTGAAATTTAAAGTTGATCTAGGACATGCACTATCCCAACTACAAATCTGTCCCCACATTTTAAAGTTACCTCGCCCCCTAATGCAACATGGTTTTGCCCAGGTGCAAAGTTTCTCCTCTTTATGCTTCGCTCTCCTTAATGACTCAGGTGTTTGCACTCACATTTTGTAACAGCATGAAAAGGTTTACATATACTGTGAATGCTACAGAGCGTTTTATCCAAATCAGATAAATTTGCATTTTATGGTACATGGTTAACAGCACCCCTGTGAGTTCTAATATCCCATATGCAACATTAAAGGATGTTATTCCTGAAATGGTACATAATGGTTCTTAATAATTGATGAAATCCATTTATACAACAGATACGTAGAGGAGTTTTTACAGCAAATACTCCAACATGTATTATAATTACACTGTATATGGCTTTATTTATACAGCAGGGGGTAAATGTATGAACATGCGGGTTCTTCAACACCCGCGAGTTCAACGTCTTCGGCGATTAAATTTAAAGCAGCGCTGCATTGTAAAGGGAAACTTCCCTCTGCAGACGCTGAACTCGCAGGTGTTGAAGAACCCGCATATTAATACATTTACCCCCAGGTGTTTTCCTGGGGTAAAATAACGGTTGTCTGAGAGATGATTGCTTAAGTTACTGTAATCTTTCTGCCGTAGTTGCCCTTCTCTCACACCTCCTAACCCTCAACATTGCAGAGCTCCATATCCCTGACTGTCCCCATGTCCCATCTGTGTAAAAGCAGTAAATGTATTCTACCAGCAAATCAAATGTGTCAGTTTCTTTAATGCTGGTGGGCATCCATGGGGTAAATAAACAAGGTGAGATAGTAAACACTGCCCTGCAAGTCTGCTTGTCATGGTATCGGCTTCCGTTACTTTTTCACAAGTCCAAGTCTGATATAAAATTGCAATTGATTTTTATGGGGTAAAGAATGGTCTTAAAAATAACTAACTTTGAGGATTTGTCGACTTTCTAAAAGTGCCTTATTCAAAGCTTAATATCTAATGTTAACAAATAACTTTTAAATGTAGAATTCGCAATTAAAATGATTCTTTCAGACATTAGGCCACACCCACACTTACATCAACATTTCACTGTTATTCTGAAATGACAACAACATCAATTGTCTTTGT